>NC_140299.1:58333393-58944643 GCF_964211825.1 Aythya ferina | reverse complement strand
AACACGTTGGCCAGGGGGGTTGTGGAGTATCTTCTCTGGAGATATTCAAGGCCCATCTGGACGCCTACCTGGGCAGCCTGTTCTAAGGAACCTGCTTTGACAGGGGGGTTGGACCCGATGATCTCTCGAGGTCTCTTCCAACCCCTACAATTCTGTGATTCTGTGGTAACAGCAAAGTCATATGAAAGGACTGGAGGTGATTATTCCATTCCTGTGAATGTTTGTGTTGTTTTGGCTCTCTGTACTGTGGCCAGCTAGAAATACCTTTTATAATAAATTTGACAACATCAGGTCAGAGGAAAGAAAATATGACTTACAATGAAAAAAATAAAGGTACTGGGTTTGTTTCACCCCCAAAAAGACTAAAGAAGGACACAGATGTGTTCTTACATGCTACTTGTCATAATGTAAATGTATATCAACTTTCCTGGGAAAAGGATAAGAAGAAACAGTCTTTATTTACAACAAAGTAGATTTACCTTTAGTACAAAGAAAACAAACAAAGAAATCAAAACAAACAAACAAACAAAACAAAACAAACAACCAAACAAACCAGTCATTGTCCATGGAACAGGTTGCTCTGGTATGTTAGATTATGGTATCCTCTTCTCCTCTTCTCCAGGGGCTACAAAGAACAAATTAGTCAAACAATTGCCAGGAGTGGCCCTTGTGTGCTTGATTACACCTCAGTTTCAGCCAGTATTTTAGGTGATATGTTAAATTCCCCTCTAGTTGTGCATCTCTATGATAGAGATGATTACGTTTTTGAATTATTATTTTTAAGCAGCATATTAGACTTTGCAAATTAATGGTGGAAAGACACAAATATGCACAGAACCTCGTGAGGTTTTCTCCCATGCTCTATGAATACACTTAAAATACACATTTCATGTTTGTTTAAATGGTTTACAAGGATCTGTCCAGAGAGATTTTTAAGAAACTTCCATTAAAAAAAAAGAAAAAAAGAAAAAAAAAGAAAAAAAAAAAAACAAAAAAGAGCTGTTGGGCAAGGAAAACAATAGCAAGATAAATAGTTAACAGAAAGGTGGACTTAAATGCTACATTGGAAACCCTAGATTCTACAAAATTCTCGATTTAACCTTTTAATTGATAAAAGGTTTATGTCACAAGAAAGATGATATAACATGAACATAAAAAATAATAATATAGTTATAGAAACCTCTTCTTTGATCGTCTTTTCAATTTAAATCCAAACCTCATAATGTGGTGGTCGTTTATCCTGATCTGAATATGTGACTGCGTCTAATTCTGAGAGTATATGAACTGCTGTATTTTTGTCTGAGGCTTGGCCCCCAAAAATCTTTGGGACTTCAGATAACTTCGAAGTCTGGTATAACTGAAGATAGATGCATTTTGTGAGATGTCTGCTAGTTTTCACATGAAAAAATCGGTTAGTGGTAGGATTAAATTTATCTGTGGCTTTCAGAATCTCCTCTAGTGAATTGGATAGTTTAGTCCATTTTTAGATGGCAGAAAACATTCTTTAATAGCATTAGACTTATATGCAGTCTTGAAATCTAAAAACAATTTAAGTCAGAGCTGAGATCTCAGTCATGATTGCTGTTAACTTAAATTCGTTTTCAGACACTGTGATAGGGATTTGATCATCTAGATGGTGTTTCTTGTTACTTTTTTACAGAATCACAGAATTGTCTAGTTTGGAAGAGACCTCATAATCATCAGGTCCAACCTCTGACCTAAAACTAACAAGTCCTCCATTAAACCATATCACTAAGTTCAACATCTAAACGTCTTTTAAAGACCTCCAGGGATGGTGACTCCCTGAACTGGCTATCCAGCCTGTTTTTTACCCAACCAAGTGTACGCCTGTCCAAGCCATGAGGAGACAGTTTCTTGGGGAGAATATTGTGGGAAACAGTGTCAAATGCCTTGCTGAAGTCAAGGTAGACCACTTCCACATCCTTTCCCTCGTCCACCCAGTGAGTTACCTTGTCATAGAAAGAGATCAGGTTCATCAAGCATGACCTGCCTTTCATAAACCCATGCTGACTGGGCCTGATCACCTGGTTGCTCTGCAAGTGCCGCGTGATGACACTCAAGATAATCTGCTCCATGAGTTTCCCTGGCACTGAGGTCAAACTGACAGGCTTATAGTTCCCTGGGTCTACCCTCCGGCCCTTTTTGTAGATGGGTGTCATGTTTGCCAGTCGACTGGGACCTCCCCTGATAGCCAGGACTGTTGATAAATGATGGAAAGTGGCTTGGCCAGCTCTTCCGCCAGTTCTTTCAGTACCCTTGGGTGGATCCCATCTGGCCCCATCGACAAAATTTCTGTGTTGACACCAGCCTCTGAGCCACATGTTTATCAGGTGGGCTTTCCGTGTCCTCTCTGTACCCCTCCCTGCCACCATAGGGATAAACGAAAACACCACCTGTACTCCTGCTCCATCCACTAACTGTCTCAGTCCCCTAAAGTTCTGCTTGATAGCCTTCAGGCTTCTCTCTTTACTTTTGTTTTACTTTCATAGAATTAGAAATGACCAGATATTACTCTTATTTTTGCAATTTTAACTAAGAGTCACAGTAACAATAACTGTGTTAATGATCTATATGTGATTTACTTTTATAACCACAAAAATGATCTAGAGAAGTAATCTTTCCCACAAAAATGTTTGGGAACAAAGTTATTTTGCCCCTAAAATTAACCCTGAAGGGCTGCACAACTCTAGGACTATACAAACATTAGTTATTTGTTAACACAGAATGGGTGAGTGAAAGAATGATTCTTCCATCTGTATATAAATTATGGATGAATGAACAAATAAATGCTATAAGAAAGGTGACTTCTCTTCCATATGGGAGAAATTAAGGTCCATATATACTAAGTTTTATATCAATACACAATTGGCACCAGTGACTGATTCTCTTTTAAAACAGAACAAATTCTAGCCAATTTATTTAAGATATCTAGTGCAAGAAAAAACAAGTACAAGACTGTTCAGGAAACATCTGCTCTGAGGGAAGACTGCAATCATTAAAAATGTGTTTACCATCAGGTAATTTGTAGATGCAGAATTAGCACTGGTTTACAGACAAGGATAAAATTTCATTCTAAGCAGGTGCTAAACCTGGATTTCATAAGTATACCTAGAATTTTCCTGCAATTCCCATAACATAAAGAGTTCAAATATCATACATTTCCGAATTGTACTTATGAAGCTGAACTCTGACATATTGAAACAGATTGCAGTGGTCTCTTAAGAAATACAAAGGAACACATTATAAACTTGGAATAGGCTGTAGTTTGCATGGTAATTGCAATCTTGAAGGTAATGAAAGCTGAGTTTGGCTAGAACAGGGCCTCTGTGAGTCTCCCCACGTATACATTGCTGATACTGATTTAAATACATGGAAAAAAAAAGACAAAAGGAAGTTATGGCTTAACCTGCTACTAAAAAGGAAAGAGAATAAGTCTCACTCTATAGCCGAAAAGGGAGAGAAGAGGTCTGGAGAGGAAGAGTTTACTTTATTCAAACACCGTGAACTAGTGAATAACGTAATTCTCGCCCTTCACCTTAAACTTTTTGACTGTTTCTGACAAGGTGGGAATTTTTAACCTTCAGGAACGTCTATTCCACCAACCGTCTTTTACTTCGCTATTTTTCTCTTAGCACGTCTCTAAAAGTTGTGGTTCTTGCCCAAGGTAAATAATTAACCAAACAGAATTTTATAGTAAGTTATTGGGTTTTTAGGACAGTACAATGAAGATAGTTTCAGATGGTACTAACTATTCATATGTAAATGACATAGATACTCAGGCTGCTGGAGCCTACAGACTCTAGATGTCTGACTGTCCAGAAATCAGTCATTCATTTTTAATATTCTAGTGTTTCTGGAGTGTCATCTGTAAAAGATATATCTTAAACATTCTTACATCATAAACATCTTAAACATCAACATCATAATTCCTAGACTTCCTCTGTCCTTCCAAAAAATGTTTAATACAAGGATTACATGGCAAAAGCTTTATTGCGGTATTTGTTTCCCCAGACATGTCTTCCCCTTCTGTTGATGGGTAGTCTTGCTGTAGCCTTCCCTAGCCACTCACTGGAGGAGAAGTCCTCCTCTAACAGTTCCTGGACTGCTATCCATTTTCCAGTGTACTTACTAGCTCTCTCCCAGGGCTAGACCCTATACACTCATAATATTACTTATTTATTTATTTATTTATTTATTATTTATTTATTTTTTTTCTCATTGAAGGTAACATTAATCAGCTTCCAACTTAACAACATCTCAGGATCTGATTCAAGCAGTGAACTGAGACTTGACAAGCCTGAATATCCTATATCAAATGCAAGGATAAATTTTATATTAACCACAGAAAGATGTCACTTTCTGCTAAAACAAGACCGTGTTCAGGCAGATGAGGCTTGTACTTTTGTCCATTGTTTTTATTTCAGTTTTGGTGAAGACAACAGATCACTAGGAATAACCTAATATACCTGATTATTTCAACGCTATCATCAGTTGAGAACAATGACATGATGCCAAATTTAGCTTTATGTTTTCAAATGATTTTTATATTTGAGAAAATATATAGAGAAAATAATTATGTATTCATGTTATCACTTCCTCTTGAAATTACTATTTTTCATATAAACTGCAAACTTTTAATTCAATAAACAAAAAATAAGCTTATTAGATAGTTCATGTTTCAGATTCCAAAGGATTCTTCCCTTGTATTATAATAAAATATGCTAATAATAATAAAGAATTCATGTTATCTGACAATTTCTAAGCTAATGAAAAATTGCTTTGGATGTTGGTGATATACGATACTGTATGAATAATATTAGGCATAACACAGATTCCATTGACAATCCACTTGTTACCCTCCATCTGTATCTATTTACCATTTTCCTCTGGCCATCAGCAACACTACTAAGCCAATTTATTAACCAATCTAGAATGTTACCATCAGTAATGCAGTGACTCACTAAACTTTTTGTTCTATGATTTAATTACTTACTTTTAAACATTTATGCCAATAGCATTGAAGATATTCTTCAGATTCAGTTGACATGTTCATTTTTTTTTTCCTGCTTTGTCTTTCAATGTCATTTGCGTATTTCATTAACTGTTTAGCAGTACATGTAGCTAGTTATCTGTCTAAATATTGGCTCTTTTTTTTTTTTTTTTTTTTTTTTTTTTTTTTTTTTTTTCTGTAATAGAGGACGAAAGGTTCTTGCATTTCATTTTACTCATGAAGGTTTGAAATAGCTTCTAATTTCAGTGCTTGGATTAGATCTCTGTATATACTGCTGTAGTTCAGAGAAGCTCTGCTGAAAAATCTGTTGCTTTATTTTCTTAAATACAGATGAGTTATTGATTTGTTTCTAGTCTTTACATGTATTTCCTGTAAGATAATGAAAACAGTAGATAATTTCATTGAAGTATCTCATTTTTGAGTTCCCACAAATTTTGAACAATATGAAATCTAAAATTCATATTTTCTACAGTTAGCATTTTATGAATGTCTTTCAATTGCTTTTCAATTCAAAAACAATAGTCTTTTAAATTGTTTTTGTCTTTTCAATCGTCTTTCAGTTGTTTACGTTGTTTCATGTCTTTTTTTAGAATTCTGAAAAAGATCGTTTGTTATTATAGGTTATTTATTTATTTATTTACATTAGGTAAGTAAATTTTCTTTGTTTTCATCATGAAAATGGTTTTAGTTTTGTAAAAAGATAAAGTACAAATAACTCACCAAATTCTGACTACTCATTCAGCAAAGGGTAGCCAATAAAATATTTCTGTTCCAGTAGTATTTTTTCCTTCTTGGAGAGAAGTGATCAGTCATCATAGTGATCAGTCTCTAACACAGTAAGTTCTGAAGGGCTTGAATATATATATATATTTTTTTCTTTAACTCAGTAAAATACTACTAGCATCCAAAATGAAGACTGTATGAAAGATTCTGCAGTAGATTAAACTTCATGTTGTAGAATCACAGAATCACAGAATTTATAGGTTGGAAGAGACCTCAAGATCATCGAGTCCAACCTCTGACCTAGCACTAAGTCCCCACTAAACCATATCCCTAAGCTCTACATCTAAACGTCTTTTAAAGACCTCCAGGGATGGTGACTCCACCACTTCCCTGGGCAGCCCGTTCCAATGTCTAACAAGTCTTTTGGTAAAGAAGTTCTTCCTAACATCTAACCTAAAACTCCCCTGGCGCAACTTTAGCCCATTCCCCCTCGTCCTGTCACCAGGCAAATGGGAGAACAGACCAACCCCCACCTCGCTACAGTCTCCTTTAAGGTACCTATAGAGAGTGACAAGGTCGCCCCTGAGCCTCCTCTTCTCCAGGCTGAACAATCCCAGCTCCCTCAGCCACTCCTCATAAGACTTGTTTTCCAGACCCCTCAACAGCTTTGTCGTGCTCCTCTGGACTTGCTCAAGCACCTCGATGTCCTTCTTGTAGCGAGAGGCCCAAAACTGAACACAGTACTCGAGGTGCGGCCTCACCAGAGCCAAGTACAGGGGGATGATCACTTCCCTAGATCTGCTGGCCATACTGCTTCTTATGCAAGCCAGGATGCTGTTGGCCTTCTTGGCCACCTGAGCACACTGCTGGCTCATATTCAGCCGACTATCCACCATCACTCCCAGGTCCTTCTCTGCCTGGCAGCTCTCCAACCACTCATCTCCCAGCCTGTAGTTCTGCTTGGGGTTATTGCACCCCAGGTGGAGGACCCGGCACTTGGCCTTGTTGAACTTCATGCAGTTGACCTCAGCCCATCGGTGCAGCCTATCCAGATCCTCCTGCAGAGCCTTCCTACCCTTAAGAAGATCGACACATGCACCTAACTTGGTGTCATCTGCAAACTTACTGAGGGTGCACTCAATGCCCTCATCCAGATCATTGATGAAGGTATTAAAGAGGACCGGCTCCAGCACCGAGCCCTGGGGAACACCACTAGTGACTGGCCTCCAACTGGATTTGACTCCATGTTTTACCTTTATATTGTAGTCAGCTTTCCATCTAAGTTATTCCTCTTTCTTTAATAATTTGCATTTTTTTTTGGAGGGGGAATGTTGGTGAAAAGGAGGGAATGGAAAAAAAAAAAAAGAAAAGAAAAGAAACAGTAAAAGAAAAAGCAACAATAGAAGACAAAATCACCACTGGTAAAGAACTTTTTTATTTTTTATTTTTTTCTTCCCCCTCAGGCTTTTGTTGTGTTAGTATCTTTAATGAAGATCACCTGACAGCACTTGTAAATTCCTATTTTTTTTCAATTCTGAAGTCCTAATTCCCCTAAAAATATCTTACTGATGAAACACAATGCAATATGTTTTCTTCATTTTTCCTTACATTTATGAAAAGAAGTGCTGATTTTGAGGTCATGCATTCCAGAGTTTTATCTTGTCATAATTTCTCACTGGAAACTCACTGGAATGAGTTTCAATTGAAGTGTCTTAAGTGATCTTCAATAACAATATGTGAAAATTCTTCACACAATGATTGTGTTACCTTATGTATTATCAAGCTACTTTAAGCATTGGCATATACCATTCATCTGCAATAATGGATCTAGTCTTTCACTGCTAAATATGTGATAAATATATAAATATATTCACTTTGTAAATGGTATTATGGGATAGTTTATCCATATGCAGCTGCTTTTGTCTTCCCAGCAGAGTTGGGCTGTTCTGTCTTCCTGGAAAATGACGGGAACACCTCTTGCATTCTTCAGGATACAGCAAGTTGCAGTGTTGTAGAGAAAGAAGCACAATGCACTGTAGGATATCACTTTCACCTCTTGAATGAGAAGTATTGGAAAGGTAATGGTTACTATTGATCCTGAAGCTTTTTTTTGGATATGTACTAGGTACATATCTTGAATAATATGCTTGAATAATTGACCAATATGCATATCCTTCCCTAAGGTTATCATTTTATATCTTTCTTTTCTTTGATTTGGATGAGAAATACTTTCATGCTACAGTGCCACTGAAGAAGTTGAATGACTTCTTTAAACAGACAAGCAGGAAAACAAAAAAACATACAAAAAAACACAACCAAATAACAAAAACAGGAAACAAAACATTGTAAGACTTCCTGTTTTGGATATTAAAGTCTAAAAATCCCTTCATTATAGACTGTATGGTATCCATGAACTTTTTCTTTGAATTTTCTTCTCTAATGATGCAACCTTCCCTCCAGAAACAGAAAATCATAGAATAAACTAGTACAGAAGGGAAGACATCTAGCTACTAGTTCTGTTACAAGCAGAGGTAAATTCAAAGATTGATCAGAATGCTTAGCACATATTCCAGCTACATTTGAAGATCTCTGAGGGTAGATATATACAACTTTTCTGGGGATATATGTGCTTAAGGATTCTCATTATGCAACATTGTTTTCCTTCCATATTGTAATTTCTCATTTTGTGATTTGCTACTGTTGCATTTAATCCTCTGTCTGTGCAGGCCTGATAAATACCTGACTCTGTCTTCTCTATAATGTTCATTTACTTATCTTTAGACCATAGTAGGATCCCTCTTCAACCTCTCCTGCTGAACAGGGAGCAATTAGTTTCCTCATTTCTTGTCAGGTGTACTGTGCTCTAGCTCTCTAACCATGCTAGCAGTTCTCTGCTGAACTTATTTGGTCCCCCACTTGTTGCAGTGGGGTACCCAAAACCAGATACAGGTAAATGTGTCCTCCTGAATGATGATTAGAGAAGAGTAATAGTTTTCCTTGAGCTGCTGGCTGTGCTTTTGCTAATGAAATATAGGAAGCTGTAACCCTGTGTGTCATAAGGTCACGATGCACTCATGCTTAACTATTTGTCCACCAGAACTTGTAGGTCCTTTTCTGCAAAGAAGCTCCCAAGCCATTTGGTCCACAGCTGCATGGAGTTGTTCCATGTCAAGTACAGGAATTGTATTAGTCTTCATTTCATAAGTTTTCTATATGGCTATTCTGATTTGCTTAAGTCCTCCTAACTGACAGATCTTGCATCTGAGGCTTTGACCATTCTTCCTACATGGTGTCATTCAAAAACTGTTTAGGGTGGATCATCTCGTTATCCAGGTTATTGATGAAACTGTGTGAGAATAAAGAAATTTTATGACTGCTTTTCAGTAGATACTGTTCAGAAGACACCTTCATTTCCATTCTTGGTTTGGGTTACCTACATTTCACTTTGGGTAATGTGAGTTAAGTTTTACAATTCTTCATTTTCTCATGTGTATAATACCATTGAAAATTTAGATGAAAAAATAGTTGCAGGCCTCTAATATAGAATCATAGATTCATAGGATATCCTTAGTTGGAAGGGACCCACAAGGATCATTGGGTCCAGCTCCTGGCACCACACAGTCCACCCAAAAATTCAGACCATATGACTGAGAGCATAGTCCATTCTTCTTAAACTCTGACAGGCTTGGTGCCATGACTATGTCCTGAGGGAATCTGTTCCAGTGTGCAACCGGCCTCTCTTTTCCTGATATCCAACCTGAACTTCTCTTGTCGCAGCTTGACAGCATTACCTCGGGTCCTATTGCTAGTCACTAAAGACAATAGCAATAGACAATAGATTGGCACCTGCCCTTCCACTCCCCCTCATGAGGAAGCTGTAGACCACAATGAGGTCTCCCCTCAGCTTTCTCTTTTCCAGGCTGAACAAACTGAATAACTTCAGCTTCCTCATATGTCTTTCCCTCTAGGCCCTTCACCATCTTTGTAGCCCTTTAATATGTGGATAAATGTGTATGTTACCTTTGTATAAGATATAATATATATGTATGGAATGTATATATGTGATGTATGTGATGGTCTGTAGGTATGTGCAAATGCGTATTTAGTTTATATGCCTTTTGAGAGGGAAGAAATGATGGATTTGCAGCATTATCTTTTTCCAGATTACATGGGAACAGATGGAGACGTGGAGACACTTTCAGAAAGCTCTAAGTCTTAGATTGTTTTTCTCTCACAACACATTCCTTTCTCTGGAGTACATGAGTTCATTTTATTGCTAAGAGATATTCTGGAAGTCTTAGTTTGTGGCAGCTGAGCCTCAGGCTGATATGACTGGGCTGGCCTACATAATTCTGTAGAAAGTAAATGTTAATAAAATGTTTCATTAGTCACAAATTTGGAACTTCAAACTATGTGTTGTAAGAACATTTTTGGCTGTGCAAAAATACTGAGTTCTTTTAAATGAAGGAGTCATACGGTTTCTGTCTGAAAGTGAGTGTACATTGTATGTTTCATGGCTAGGAATGTTCTATGCTACTACTTGCAAGATGACTATATTGATACATGACAGAGAGCACTTGTGGATGCCAAGTTTTCAGCAAGGAAGAAAGAAAGACTTGTTCAATGGGGAATGAGCCAAAGTCATTAGACTCTCTGTAAGAATGACAATGGTATAGGGAGTGTCACTGATGAGAACAACAGTTGATTAGGTCAAAATTTCCATATTCTGGAAATCACTGAATGTAGAAATTAAACACAATGTTACTCCTGTCCCTTACGAGTCAGGAGATTTTTTTGATCTAGCAAAAGGGAAAGGAATTTTGGTCCCACTGAGAATATGCCTTGTGGTTTCTTGTCCTTCTTATTATCTGGAGAACTATTGTTATATAACTCCTTTCTCCCCATGGTCAGGAGGGAGAACAATATCTCCAATTACAACTGACTCTTTATTTCAGTCCTGCATAAGCCCAAACACTCCTGGAAATCTTAAAGAACTGTACAGGGTCTGACTGGGATGGAGATAATATTGGTAACAGGCCATGTAGTGTTGTGGTAGTTTTACCCTGGTAGGCAGCTGAACTCTACCACAATCACTCCCACATTCCCCCTCCTCAAAGAAAAGGGGGAGAAAATATGATAGAAAGAGCTCAAGGGTTGAGATACAGACAAGAAGATCACTTACCAATTGTCACAGGAAATAAAGACTCAGCATAGGCAGTTTAATATAATTTATTGCTTATCACTAGCAGAGAAGAACAGTGAGAAACTAAAAGTAAGCCAGAAACACCCTCAATCCCATCCACCATCTTCCACCTTTTTCTTCTGACCAGCACAGGGGAACAGGGAATGGGGCTGCAGTCAGTCCCTGACGCTTGGTCTCTGCCACTCTTTCTCAGTCATTCTCTCCCCCTGCTTTTACATGGGGTCCCTCCCACTTGATGCTGTCCTTCCCGAACTGAGCCTGTGGGAGCTGCCCACAGGCAGCAGCTCTTCAAGAATTGAAGCAGCTCTGTCCTACGGGGCCCATTCATCCCCCAGGAGCAAACTGCTCCAGCACGGGTCCCCCACAGGTGGGTGGCAGCTCCCCCCAGACCCCCTGCTCCTGCGTGGGCTCCTCTCCACGGGCTGCAGCTCCGGCCCGGGGCCTGCTCCTGCAGGGGCTCTCCATGGGCCGCAGCCTCCTCCAGGCCACATCCACCTCCTCCACCCATGGGGGGGCTGCAGCATGGAGATCTGCTCCATGTGGGACCCATGGGCTGCAGGGGTACAGCCTGCTCCACCAGGGGCCTCTCCCTGCACAGGCCGCAGGGGAATTTCTGCTGCATGCCTGGAACACCTCCTGCCCTCTCTGTACAGACCTTGGTGTCTGCAGGGCTGTTTCTCACTCCCAGCTGCTGTTGCAAAGCAGTTTTTTTTTCCCCTTTCTTCAATCTGCTCTCCCAGAGGCCCAACCAGCATCATTCTCTGGCTCAGCTCTGCCCAGCAGTGGGTCACCTTTGGACCAGCTGGAGCTGGATCCTGTGTGACATAGGGCAGCTGATGGGTTCTGCTCATGAAAGCCACTCATGCAGCCCGCTTGCTACCAAACCCTTGCCACGTTAACCCAATGCAGTTGTGGTTTGGATTTGTCATTTGTTGATTACCTGATAATATTCCAGCTATTGCTGAACAGCACTTTCACAGTATCAAGTCTTTCTCTTTTTCCTGCACCTACTGGCTGGGACTGAGGAAGAAGTTGGGAGAGTACACAGCCTGGACAGCTGATTTAGACAGACCAAAAAGATATTCACTGCCTTATGATATTGTGTTTAGAAATTAAAATTGAAGATTCTTTTGGGGGAGATAGCCTTTGCTAGGGGACTGGCTACTAGTAAGAGGCTACAATCTACTAGTAGGAGGTGGTGAATGATTTGCTTTGGATAATATATTTTTTAAAATAGTACTTTTTTTCTTCCTTTTTCCTTTGCTTATTCAACTGTCTTTATCTTGACCCACAAGTTTTCTCACCTTTTTTTTTTTTTTTTTTTTTTTTTTTTTTTTTTTCTTTCTATTTTCTCCATTGTTCCATTGAAGGGGGAGGAGAGAGCAAGCATCTGTGTGGTGCTCAACTGCTGGTGAGGGTCAGCCCACCATGAGAAAAGTTATCACCTTTCATCTAGAAAAAGAAAAAGAACTATTTGGTTGCTCTCATAAGCTGGAAGTCAATCAGGGAAAAAATGTCTTATAAGGGCAATAACAAATAAAATGAAGATATCTAAATACCTAAACCAAGATCTTGTAACCTTTGTACTAAGAGAGATTATACTGAGGGTACCAGGACTATAAAGGAGATTTAAGGTCCATCTTCCAGCAAAGTAAATGGAAGTCAAAAAAATAAATGCCATTCATTGATGAAATAACTGCATTGTTCTCAGATGCATTGCTTAATGGAACTGAGGCATGCTGTGTGGGCCTGCTGGATCCTCCGTCATGGGAACCAAGTGTACAACTGTCGCAGAAGTGATTGTGCTAACTTACAGTTGCCATTGTACTGTTGATGAGCTTGGAAAGTTTGGAGTGCAGCTGGGACGGAATCATGTCTCCGAAGGAAGGCCATGCAGGCATACAAAAAAACTGGTGGAACTCCTCATAATTTCAGCTGGCCCATTGGAGTGAGTTCAGAGGAGGGCTACAAACATGATTAAAGGACTGGAGCACCTGTTACAGGAGGTCAGGATGAGAGAGCTGGGCCTGTTTAGCCTGGAAAAGATAAGACTGAGGGAGACATCATCAATGTACATACATATCTGAGGGTAGAGTGTCAAGAGAGTGGAGCCGGTCTCTTTTCTGTTGTGCCCACTGACAGGACAAGAGGCAGTGGGCACAAACTGAAGGACAGGAAATTCCGGCTGAATGTGAAGGGGCTTTTCTTTACTGTGAGGGTGACAGAACACTGGAACAGTTTGTCCTGTTGTGGAGTCTCCTTCTCTGGAGATATTCACAACCTGTTTGGATGCCATCCAGCACAATATGCTCTAGGTGATCTTGCTTGGCAGGGGATTGACTAGATGATCTTCAGAGCTCCCTTCCAACCATGACCATTCTGTGATTCTGTGTTGTGTCATGTTGATTGCCACTTGCAATTTAACAAGCCCTGTCAGGGAGAACTCCTTACTGTGAACCTTACTGCATGTGACATCAGTGTACCTGCCACACTGAGTGGACTTAAGAAGAGATTGGACTGTGAACTTAGGCACATGGTCTGAACTTTTGGGTAGACCTGTGCGGTGTCAAAGAGTTGGACTTGATGATCCTTAAGGGTCCCTTCCAACTCAGGATATTCTATGATTCTATGATTCTATGACTGGGTTGGTTTTCTTGGAACCATGTGGTTGGCATGTTTGGGCAAGGGTTGGGGTAGACCTCTCCTGTGGTGCCTGCCCCTGGGCCTGCTTCTCTGCTGTGTTAGTTGCTGCTTCATGTCATGGGCCTCAGATGGTCCTGTGAGGTCCCTTAGCAGAAAATCTTATGTGAGATGACTATTGCTCTGATCTATTGATGTCTTAAAATATGACTGATATTTTTGCAGCTGAATGCATATTGCAGAAACTTTAGTATCCCAATAAAGCAGAATGGAACTCTTCAGACAGATGCTTTAGTTGGCTCATATCTTCCAAACCTGTCGTATTTCTGCCTGGGCCTTAACATCCAGCTTCTGGGGCTGGAGGGAGCTACTGTGATAGGGCAGAATCTACAAGTTAAAATCAGCCATTTGAGAGTGATATTGGTTGTGCGAGGCTTCACCCATTTGGGACTGTAGCACATATTTACAAGTTGCAAAACAATTCACAAAAAGATGGTGTTCCAGTCTTTGATTTGGGCCAATGGGCTGCCTTCCAAACTTCCAATGTAACAGGAATAGTACCATTGGTATGCTTTGTAAAATAACATCCTTCATGCTTCTTATTTCTTTAGAAGGTGTTAGGAAAAGCTGGCCTATAACTTCAGAGACTAGCTTTGTTCTGTATTCATGCTAATATGGAGAAATTCTCTAAAACGTTCTAGGAAATACTGTTAACAGAAAGGCATAATGCTATATTCTAAATACCTTCCAAAAAAGTAAAAATCCATCTGGCTTTCTTTTCCACCATGTAAATGAGAAATAGCGAGTAAAGATTACTGTACTCTTTCCTATTTTTAGGGAGTTACTTTAAACTGTCACAAGAGTCTCATTTTCAGTGAATAATGCTAGTAAAATAAATAAATAAATATATGTATTCCTTCCGAAACTGTATTCTTTCCTACTCTTTCTATCATTGTAGGTCTATAATGAAGTATAGAGACCTATACTTCTCCTTCTACTTGTATTTCTCTTTCCTACTTGGCAGTAGGTACCATTATATATCTCATTCATATTATACATTCCCTTTATCTGAGAAAGATCCAACTCTGTATTCTTAACAACACTAAAGGTAATCTGCAATGTATTCCCATGTTAGAGGATCTTTTCTTTTGATAGGTAACTCAGTAACTATAAAGAGATATTTAGCAAGCATCAGGACATTATTCTAGCTGGCTTGGAAATGTGGTTTATGGCCTTTCCAGAAAACGATACCTCATCATTCCAGGGCCTTCCTTTTGTCTGATAGTGCTGTCTCTCTCATGCATGTCTTAGGAGGATGTTTTTTTTCCCATGATGGAACATTGCTAGATGTTTTGAAGATGAGGTAGAAGGTTTTTTTCATATCTCCTCCTCCTCTTTGCAGAAGCCCTTAATGAAGCTGTTGTCAAAAATCCCAAAATATTATTTTTAACAAAATAATAACTAGTAATGGCTGTTCAACAACATTTAAATAACAACATTTTATAACCAAAGAGACTGAATTAAAAGATGGCAACATTACACTTTTTGGAAGGTCTGGACCAAACCATTTAGACTTCCAACTATAGAAGTAGATGCAGCCAACATAATTTCATAGCTTAAACAGATATAAAGGCTTCTGTTTAGAACAATTAGCCTGGCTGATTTTGTGATGTTGGACAAGTTACTTATTGTCATTAAGTGTCATTTTTCCTTTTTATATATAAACTGGTATAAATGTGCTATGTAATATGAACTGAGATGCACTGCTGAGAAGCTTTACAGTTGCTACCCATTAGTTATAACAGTCATCAGCCAACCAGAGAGCAGAATTTATGAAAATGTGGCCTCACATCTTTGTGAAAGACTGCACTTAATCATTATAGTTAATGTTTCTCTAAGCCAAAGAGAACTGCAGAAATGAAACAAGACACATTCCCAGGATAATGCTTCCAATTTCTTCTGGCACAGGAAGTTGAAAACAATCCTGGGACTTGAACTTGGAGCTCTTGGGTAGAAATGACATCTGGATTTAGGAATTACTGAAATATTTAAACTTGTACATTGAAAAAGTCTCTAGGTGTGAAAAAAAAAAAAAAAAAAAAAAAAGAAAAAAGGAATAACCAAGGACAGATTACTACTATTACAACAACAAGAGTATGTGGATATAACGTCTTATAGCTTTTAAATAACAATTAATTGTAGCAAAGTGACAATCAGTCTAAGTCTGTGTTCTAAATGTATCCAGTTCCACTGTAAAAGGCCTATGTTTTATGGGTTGGATTTTACTAGGTTGTTTGAGGCATGTCTAGATTGTTCCTAACTGAATTGTATCCTGCAAGACCTTTGGTTTCTCAGAACCCCCACCAATCAGCTGTTTAACTCTGGAACCATCTAGAGCTAAGTAGCCATAATCCCATAATATTTAAATTTCTGCTTCTGGATATGTCCAGAATTGCCTTGATTCTGGCAATATGGAGATTTGATTCTAGCCTTTAGTCCCATAAGAATTCAGACACTAGATATTATAAGAGTTTTATATGCTGGTTCCAGTTCGGTAATCATTCTCAGATTCAAACTTTGTGGGCTAAGTCCACAAAGACAATTGTTACTCTATTGTATTTTTGAGGCATGTAGTGACTTGTAAACTCCCAGAAACTTAAAAAAAAAAACATAACTACCTCAGTCTTTTTGAATCATTTGATTGTAACCATGTGCCTGCTTTTTTAAGTTCTGTGATCTTGGAGGTATTATTGGCCTCCACAATATACAATATGTTAGTCATGTGTGGCTTGTGAAAGTTTGTGTATTCTCATGGAGAGGTAACAGTAATTTCTCATTCTGCAGCTTATCAATCAGCTTGCATATAGCTCATATGTGGTTGGTCCAGCAAGAAACTGGTATTTTGCACTCAGCAAGGAAATTTGAGAGTATTACTGTTTTAGATATAAGAAGTTGGAGAAGATGAGGAAATGAGAAAGCTCATTTTAGACCAGAGAGATGGTGAGTTTTGGAATATCTCATGGATACTGGAGGTGAAGTACAGGCATTCTGATGGAAACGGTGTGGGAAGAGTTTGAGTACATTGGGAAAGAAGCCAGTTGACATGGCAGATACTAGGCATTTATAGTGGAACAGAGATTTTTGATTCAGTTACTGAACAGTATATTGAACAGTTATTTTGATGTTTGTAATAAAGGAAAGATAAAAGAAATGCTTTCATAAAGATTTGACCTCTGATGGTAGAGGAATGCTCTGGTGGGTAATGGGTAATGGGTAGAAAGGGACCTGTGGGTAAGTACATGGAGAAGAAACAAGGTGAAGGAATGGGAGACACAGTAAATGAGGGGATGTAAGATCTGATGCTGTAAAAACTGTCTTGGGCTATCCACTCTACTGTGTCATATTTCCTATTCTAAAGATGAAGGCAATTGAAGTCTGTAAAAATAGGGTGTGTATTCTCTTGGTTTTAACTCTCTGGCCTTGTGCTTAAGTGGAAAAGGGGGGCATAAAAGGAGAAATAGGAAAGGTGGAGAAGCACATACAGAACCTACATGTAAAAAAACATCCTGCATTTTCCCTGGAAGAATCATCTCCAGCTATCTGACTTACAAGGCACAATGCAGCCCCATAACTTCCCAGAGTAATGAGGTTTAGATGGAGCCACTTGCTTGCATAAACATTTTTTTTATAAAACTTGTAGTTAGCATAAATATAATATAAAGTGATCTTAAAGCAAAATGCAACAATTAAAGAGTTAAAAAACACTCTAGTAGAATTAAAGTAATCAAACCACTGGGGACCACAACTGTGAATAGTAGAAGGATGACTACTACAGGAACAAGAAGAATCAGAACTGCATGAGCATAAAGTATGCCCATATAATAGCCATAATATGCTGAGGAGAAAAAAACATAGCTAATTAACTGAACTACCCTACATTTGTCTGAGAAAGAAGAAACAAGATCACATTTTAATAAAGGTCTGAGAAAATAAAGGTGATTTTCAACATTGGAAAAAAAAAAAGGCTTTTGGGGTTATTGACAAGACAGGTGTCAATACGCTTGAGTGTACTCTGAGCTACAAGTACTGCTTACCTCAGACACAAAGTCTGTAAAATTTTTTATTAAACTTTTTTTTTTTTTTTCTTCTTATTCGCTTTGCATTTTCTTGGGCGTAACTGGGAGGTATCCCTTAGTGATGAGGCTGGTTCCACTGTGCATTATACTAGGTGTATGGTTTGCCATTGACTTAAAGCCTTTGGAAGACAGATAAATGCTCCACATTTCTTTACTCCTATGGATCTTCTGTGTTACCTATAAAAGGTATAAACTCAGTAGTGAAACTGACTAAGTGACAGAAATACGCTTTAATCCAAAAAGATAAAACATGCTAACAGAAGGATAATAATTAGAACACAGACATTACATAAACTAATACAATCACTTTTGGAAAGTATAAATGTTATGTGATTAGTGTAACTGAAATGTAACAGCTATGTAATTATAATTGCTCTGTTTTGAAGTACTTTGAACCTACTTTTAAATTCAGGTATTTTTACACTAGATGTATTTGCATAAGTATTCCCTAGGATAATGTATAACTATTATTAAACATGTCTCATTTTACAATTTCATGCAAATGGCCCTTGAGTTTTACAGTCTTGCTTGTTGAAAAATATAATTTGCTTTATTTCTTTCTAGATTTTTTTTTTTTTTTAAGAAAAAAAGATAATTTATAATTGCATTTATTTTTCTGTTAATTCTTTAAAAAAGATACATTTGCTGGTTGTTGTCAGAGTCCACCGTGTATTATTATTAACATTAATATATTACAATTATTACTAGATACTTTATTTTTGTTCCAGTTGTCCCCCAAATATTCTGGGTATTGCTATGTAGAGACTAGTCACTTTTAAAAGGAATTAAATTATACACATGCAGGCCTATTTGATATAAAATAAGAGGGAGTTTCTGGTATTCATTAAGAGATCTTAATCTGGAGTGTGCCTAAATTAGCCTTATATTTTCTATTTCCCTCATTGTACTCATTATTAGGTCTGTAATTTGGATCTTTCCTAGATCTCTCCTGTAGACCTCTCAAATCTGAAGATGATCAAATATATGCACGTGGAGAAAAATGCAGTCATTAAGCCCAGCCAACATGGGTTCATGAAGGGTAGGTCCTGTTTAAGAAATTCAATTTCCTTTTATGATAAGGTCACCCATCTATTTGATCAAGGGAAACCAGTTGATGTGGTATTTTTGGATTTCAGTAAAGCTTTTGATACAGTTAACCATAGCATCCTACTGGACAAAATGTCCAGCATACAGCTAGACAAAAACATCATATGATGAGTGAATAATCAGCTGACAGGTAGAGCTCAAAGGATTATGGTAAATGGCTTTACATCAGGCTGGTGGCCACTCACCAGTGGAGTCCCACAAGGCTCCATTTTAAGGTCACTTCTCTTCAGTGTTCTTATAAACAATTTGGATGTAAGACTAGAAGGTGTTTTGAGCAAATTTGCTGATGACACTAAACTGGGAGGAGTTGTTGACTTTGCTGAAGATGGTAAGGACTTGCAGAGAGATCTGGACAGATTGGAGAGTTGGACAACCACCAAACACATGAAGTTTAACAAGAGCAAGTGCCAGGTCCAGGGGTAACCCTGGCTATTTGTACAGAATGGGCAACAAGATTCTGGAGAGCAGTCTTGCAGAGAGGGATCTGGGGTTTTTGGCTGACTGCAAACTGAATATGAGCCATCAGTGTGCCCTGGCAGCCAGGAGGGCCAACCATATCAAGCACAGCATTGCTGGCCTGTCAAGGGAAGTTATTCTCCCACTCTGCTCTGTGCTGGTGCAGCCTCACCTTGAGTACTGTGTGCAGCTCTGGGCACCACAGTACAAAAAGGATGTGAAACTATTGGAAAGAGTCCAGAGAAGGGATACTAAGACGGTGAAGGACCTAGAGGGTCCACTCCACACCATACGAGGAGTGGCTGAGGTTAGTTGGCCTGTTCAGCCTGGAAAAGAGGAGGTTGAGGGGAGACCTCATTGCAGTCTATATTTTTCTCATGAGGGTGAGTGGAGGGGCAGGCACTGATCTATTCTCTTTAATGACCAGTAACCTGGGGGAATGGTGTCAAGCTGTGGCAGGATTGGATGGTGTCAAGCACTGGCAGGTTCAGGATGGATATCAGGAAAAGATTTTTCACTGAGAGGGTTGTTGTGCACTGGAACGGGCTCCTCAGGGACAGTCATGGCACCAAGCCTGTCAGAGTTTAAGAAATGTTTGGACTGTACTCTTAGTATTATATGTTCAGAATTTTTAGGTAGACCTGTGTGGTGCCAGGAGTTGGACTCAAATGATTCTTGTGGGTCCCTTCCAACTCAGGATATTCTATGGTTCTATAGTAAAAATTCTTTAATGCTATTGTCCATTTTGACAGTAATATGAAGAAATATGATGTATTTCCTGTTCTGGATGTTCTCCAAATACTGATTTCCCTTCAAAGTCTATTGGGAGCTTTCTGAAATATAAGATAACACTGGATATTGCTAGAACATCATCTGTTGTTACACTGAGCTCCTATCTAGAATGATCCAAAAGAGACAGTTGATATAAAATATTTAAGCTGGAGCAGGGAAGATCCAGAGTGGACTGTACTGGAATAGGTAGAATAGAAGAAGGTGTCTACTTACGAGTGTCTTTTTAACGTACTTAAAATGGGGATGAAAATAACAGAGAGAGAAGAAAATTGAGGTGAGAAACAGCTCTGGTTTGAATGTAAATAAGTTGACAACACATTAAATTAGTTCTTTTCCTTGGCACTTCAAACTTTGCTATTAATAATAACATCAAAACAAAATAAAAGAACAGTGGAAGCATCCCTTGCCAGCCATGTTGAAGTGAAATTTCCTGTACTGGAGGTGTGAATAACATTAATTTTATTTACAGTTAAAATAATGATTTAAAATCCATGCAGAAAGATGGAAAAATATATGTAGAATGCAAGTTCTCTTTATAAGTTTTCTTCTGAAATATATTATTTGTTTAGCTAGCAATGAAGATACTAAAGTTTCACTACTCTGGTCACATTCTTGAGTCATGTAAGCATTTTTGTACTGTTAGAACTTATCAAGGCTTAGCTGCTTGGAAGATATCTCTGTATACTGTGTTGTTGTTGTAAGATTTGTACTAAGTGGATATTAAAAACACTGCAAGGAAGAAATTAGAGCCCATTAGTACCTACATTTTTTAGTCTTCTACATGTAAATGTAGTTGATCTACCTCACTATGCATACCTGATTTCACCATAATTTGAACAAAGAAGATTTGTACAAGGCTTGGGATCAAAGGAACAGTGAGTCCAGGACCAAATAACATCCTAATCTCCGCATGATTTTATGGTGATGGCTTTTCTATGTCTAAAGTCTACAGTGGACCTCAAGAACTAGCAGATGGCAATGATATGATCCATTCTGACCCATCAGTAATGAATCCAGCCTAGAGGTGTCTCCAGTCTCAAAAATCACAGTGTGTTTAATAAAAACGACACTCAGATATTTGTGATGGACAGAGAGTGGAGAGAGAAGATATTACAGAAATTTACTTAATCTTTTCCTCTTGCGTAGGGTAACTATTAAACTCTGGTTTAATTCATGCAGAAATAATTCCTATTGCTTTAACTGGATCCCTATGCTAAGTTTCTCAGTCATCAGAACTCTTATAGAATCACAGAATAATTTAGGTTGGAAGAGACCTTTCAGATCATCAAGTCCCACCATTCTTGCAGCTGGTCTTGCAAGGCATCTGAATCCAGGTCATACCCATATCCTTTCCATTACCTTTCATATTCCTATTGCAGGAATTATGTAGCCACAGCTCAAATATAGCAGCTTGTTCACTGTCTGTATACTTAGAGTCAGGGAAACAGGTAGAAACATCATTGCTATGTGGATTTCATGAAATAACCATGGCACTGTAAGAGTTACTAGCTTTAAATCTAATCTATCCCTACAGCAATCTTTTGAAAATTAAGCTCATTCAATCAAATGCTGAATATAAATTATATTGCAATAATGCTGATGTGATGCAATGTTAAAAGAAGATGCAGTTAATGGTTTGGTACTTCAGGAATCTAGTTACCCACATCAATCCTCTAAAGAATAGGTCACACATACACACAAAGTTTTAAATTATGTAATAGTAGCCATCTTCATTCGTCATTTCATTCTGCACAATAAGTCTTGTACTCAGGTACAAACTTCTTAAGAGAACACAGAAAGCAAAAATCTGCTTTCATGTAAAAGAAGAGTTAAGACTGAAAGTTTCAAAAACAAAGAAGTTCATATAAAAATTTGTACCTTCAAAACTTTTAAGAAAAAAAAAACAGCATCACATTTGAAGGATAAAACAAAGAATAAAGCCACTATTTTAACAGGTCTTTGACTCCACTTTATGAGTTTTAAAGCTGTAATTAAGATGTTTTACTGCCATTATTATAGAGATTTGGAAGTTTATATGCATAAGTGAAATTCTAAATTTTTATTATTGGAAATAGAGATATGGACTTGTTTCTCCATATTTGAACCTATTTCCAAGTTGAAAACTACATTTTGGAACGTTTAATTTTTTTTTTTTTTTTTTTTTGGGGGGGGGGTCTAATTTGCATATATATATATATTTTTTTTTTTTTTCTCTTGGAAATATTTGCATTTATGACAATAATATTCCCAACCTTAAACTGGAACATAGGTTTTACCCTTTAAATTCAAAGGGGGTTTCTGCATTGGGGCCCCTTTGAGGCAGATGAGGCCAAGAAGCAAGGTGCTGCACCTTGGTTGCATTAATCCCAGACATAAGTACAGACTGGAAGAACTCATTGAGAGCAGCCTTGTGGAGAGAGACTTGGGAGTTCTAGTAAATGAAAGGCTTGACATGAACCATCAGCATGTGCTTCCAGCCCAGAAAACCAACTGCGTCCTGGGCTGCATTATAAGAGGTGTGACCAGTGGGTCAAGGGAGGTGATTGTTCCCCTCTTCTCTGCTTTTGTGAAGCCCCCACCTGGAGTACTGCATCCAAGTTTAGATGTTCTAGATGAGTGGTTAATACACAGGAGTTATTTAGACTGACTTTCCAAGAAAAGAACAATTGTTAAAAAAAAAAAAAGGCAGAAAAAGAAGGTAAATCTGATTAGTTAGTAGATTTGCTCCTGAATCCTGATTCTCAAGCTAGTTAATTAAACTAGTTTGATCACATTAGTTTCTGTGGCAAAGAAATGAAATCCAAGTTTGTATATACTAAATACAGATTTCCAAGGTAATCATAGAATAAAGATCAATAGAAGGAGATGAACCTGAATAGAGAAAAAATCCCTATGAATTACTCTCATATCCATTGTGCAAGGAATAGGAAAGACTAATAAATACCTCAATTTCTCTGACTTCTTCTGTCCTACTATCCTAATTTGTTTTCATACAAATTGCAGCTGGTATGTGAAAACAGCCCTGAGACAAAGGAGGAAGTGGAAATTGTAGTCAGACAGAAAATGTATTCACCCATGTTATACATTTACTATAACTGCAACAAGGAAAACGCCATGCAAATTTCATTAAACTAATTTTCTTTTGCTACTGCATTAGGTACCATGAACTGAGCATTCAGGTCAGTTATTTTCTGTTGTATAAACATTGAAAACATAGAAATTTAGAATCAATGGAATAACTGAAAATGTCTTCCACAGTCACTACTGTCTTTTAAAAATAAAGTTTGATGGCTGTTTTCTACCCAATTTCCCATTTTTAACAACACTTTATTTGCTAGTCTAAGATTCTTTACATTATGTGAAGACTTGTTTACTTATAAGTAAGGTTGTAAATTAATAAATGAAATTAGAAAATACCTGGGACTGACATTAATAAAGCTGAGTGAGAACAAGCTTACTTTATATTATTTAAATAAGTATATATATCTAATTTGTTATGCAAATAGGGAATGCATTTATGTAAAACACAATAAGAATAGGCTACAAAAATAGCTATGTGGATTTTCTGAATGGCAAGACAGTGGAGAATTTATGAGAAGTCTGGTGTCTAAAATTTAGCTCATTTTTTGTCTCTTCATTTATTTATTTAATTATTTATTTTTAATTACATAACCCTGTATTTCCACTAGATTATCGCAGTTAGCATAAATTGATTTATGAAGTGAACTCATTGGAAGCTTGCTTTGTTATAGTCGGTTACCAATGACATCAGCCTCAAGGAACAAAGAATCAAGTCCTTTAGGTTCTATGCTGTGTTTTGTTTATAAAAATATGCATTGTATGTGCAGGCATTGTAATGCAGTAGCGTAATACATTGGCCTTTGAGGCAAAACCATTTACAATTTAACTACATGCTGCTTTCATTAGTAGTTAAAAAATGTCATGAGAACTTTTATTTTATTTTATTTTATTTTTAATGTTAGATTTGCACATATTTCCCTAGAGCTCCTTTTTTTTTTTTTTTTTTTTCTTACCATACCTAACTTTTGGCTCTTCAGTACCTTACAATTTATCTTTATGCCCGCATCTTCTCTTTATTTTTTCCCTTTTTATCTTATGTTATTTTTCTCTATATCTGCCCAAATAAATTCTACTTATCAACATACCCTGAGATGTATTTCTTTTTCAAGGGCTTTCATGGTGTGGGGAAGCATTTACAAAACAAAACAAAACAAAACAAAACAAAGAAAACATACATTTTACTTCTTTAGCTGAAGGGTAAATGTCCCAGTAGAGCAAAGGAAGCGAGAAGTCAGAGTTCATGTTGAACGTGACACATCACTTGATTCAGAACCTTAATATCCATGTAATGCTCACTTTCTCACTAGGGAGACTTAGAAGGAAAAAGTATGTTTCATTTGAGATCATACAGGACAACAATTTACAGTGATGAAAAAAAGCTAAAATCAAACTTGCTCAACTTTCTTAAAATAAACAGAGCTGAACCATCTTCAATCAATTCTGAATTTGGCTTGTATATTGTAGAACTGGTATACTTCCTAAGAAAATAGTGTTTCATATATGAAAGAAACCTCAGAGAGCATGCAGATAAATTCTCAGATCTTTCTTAAGCATTCTTTGATACTGGAAATTTATCTTGAACATCTTTATTCCTTTTCCCACTGCAGTTCTTTGCAGGATATTGATCAGGAGTATGATTTTTATTTACATGTACACTCAAGAGTATGCAATCTGTGTAAATTATGTCCATGACTTGCACAGTTTTCTGAACTGCCTACTCTTTCTGTGTTTTATGCACCGTGAATTTGGCTCATGACTGGCTAACATGCAAGACTAGTTCTGCTCATTTTAAACTGTGATCCTAGATCCATAACAATTTTCTGGTGGAGCTTTGATGTAGAGGGGGTTGTTTTATATGTGATTCAACCAGCTGTGTTCCAGTGGCTGCCTGACACTGACTGTGTCCAAAATGCATATAATGCCCTGTGGTAGGATTTAAAGATCTTTTGTGGAAATTTCCTTGCCTGAAGTACTCACATCTGAGGAGCTGGGGATTTATATGTAGCTGTTGCCTAAATTCTTTTGCAGTCCAGGGATGAAGCATAATCTCATCTATTGTGAGTGTGAGTGTGAGTATGTAACTCTGGGTGTACAAGTACCCATCATATCTAATCATATAGTAAGAAGACACTTTGAAGCACCATCTGATCAGCTACATATATATTTTTTAGTGTGTTATAATGATCTCAGTGGAAATACAGAAATAAGAATTTAAATATCAAAAATGGCTACTGTCTCCTACAGAATGCATATAGTCTCCCATACCCATGTTTTTTGACAGCAAAATCTGTGATGTAGTTACTTTTGAAGCTTCTGCTCAGCTCCAGCCAATGTATCCTACTTGGCAGTGAATCTAGAATTTAGAATGAACACAGAAGTGACCACCTATGCTTGAGAATAATCTTATTCACAGTTTGAGGTGTTGATTTAGAAGTGTCACATGTAAGACTGACTGACTTGACTACAGGCCAATTACCCCCACCCTCTCATCTCTTGATGTGAATAGGCATTATTATTTTTTTTCTAGCCTGTGTTTTAATTTGTCCTGAGAACTAGAGACTGGCTAAGTAGAAGGATGGTTATATCTAGTTATTAATGTGAAGATTAGGCTGATGCAGAAAATATATCTGCACAATGGATCTTGGAAGAATTTCCATTTTCATAAAATAAATACATAAGATGTCTAATTGTTTCCAAAATATATCATGACATAGAACATAGGAGAGAACTGGTAAGATGCACACTGCAAAGAGACAAATATTCACTCTTGCATGTCATAGAATCATAGAATCATAGAACATCCCAAGTTAGAGGGGACCCATAAGGATCATCAAGTCCAACTCCAACAACAAGAAAACAAGAAAAGTCAACAACAAGAAAAGAATTTGAAGAAGAGGCATTTTAGGCATCTTTTTTTTTTTTTAATTATTATTATTATTATTTTAATTGTACATACTATGCAAAATGTTTTTTTTTTTCTTTCTTTTTTTTTTTTTTTCTCAATAAATTATTAATTTTTATGTTTGGTTTTATTAAAAGAAAAAAAAAGGGGGGGGGGGGAAGGTGTTATTTTCCAGAACAATTCTCTCCCTCTCTCTCTCTTTTCTAATTAAAGGAACAACAACAACAACAAACCAACATAGTACACACAGTTCATAAATTAACTAGAGTTAGATAAGTTATTTTTCTAACTGTCTGCCTTCCTACACACACATGATGTGGGATTATTTTAAAGGACAATGGGGAATAATATAAAACCTTTACTTTTATTTTTATTTTTTTAATTTGATGATGAGACAGCTTATGGAAGCAGAGTGACTTAGTGGCTGCTGTTTTATGAGGCTGACTTACATTCCCAATAAACACTAAAACTATAGTGTCTATTTTTCTTTTATTTCCCCCCCTTTGGCTCCTATCCACCTGTATTTGATTAGGTACAGAGAGATAAAAGTATGTTATCTTAATTTTCACAACAAAAATGCCAAATTAGAGAAAGGTTTCAGTTCCTCACAGTTTTCTTTCTAGAGGCTCCAGGCAGCTGCTAATCATTATGTTTGCAATATTAAAACAAGACCCCAGGTTAGTTTGTGCTGGTTCATTTACAAGAATGTTCTGTATTTGATTAGACTCATATGGTTTATAAGGATGTCAGGTAGAAGCAATTGGGCCATTTATTTCTTTATGTCATTAACTGTCTGTTCTCTATTAGACCATTTAGATTTCTGGGAAAAAAAAAAAAAAAAAAAAAAAAAGCAGGAATGGGGCTATACATCCTTGTGATAATAGTTCTAACATGCATTAGGCAGTTACACTGCTAACTATCACCTCTTTCCATTAACAAAACATTTTCAGGTGGCTTTTGTTTTGGGTATGTTGTATATCTTTAGAGTCTAACAATCAGTTTCTAATGGCAGTAAAGACAGTTTAAAAGGACAAGAGAATTATAAAATTGCCAGAAAACGAATCATAGAATCCAAGTTGTTTTCTCCCTTCATTTCCACATTTCTAAGATTTTGACTTGCTTGGCTGTGTTTAAATCATTTTTAAATAACAAACAGACCAAAATAAAAGGTAACTCAGGTCTCCTTAGCTCATTCAAAGTCCAGCACAAGATGGCACTTAAGTGGATCACTGTGGATTCTGGAGGTGATATATAAATCTGGTGTCCACATGAAATTGAGCTGCTGATGTCAGAAAATCTGAGCTCTTATCACTGTCTTCTCTATTAGAGAAGAATACTATTGGGGAATGATGCTGTGGCAGGCAGAAAAGTTGCATTACAGTTTAGTTTCTGAGGCAGATGTACATATAATAGCATGTCCTCAGTTGGAAGGGACCCACAAAGATCACTGAGGCCAACTCCTGGGTCTGCATGTGACCACCCAAAAATCAGACCACATGCCCAAACACTTATTGAACTCTGGCAGGCTTGGTGCTGTGACCACTTCCCTGGGGAAATGCCTGTGCTTATGAAGAAACCTTGCTCAGATTCAAAAAAAGTAAAACTGTCTGAAATTATAGCTCAGACAACATCAGAAAAGACCTGCTGGAGGCTGACTGCTAAATTATTTTATAATGCTGATTGTGAATACATTTCCACAGAGCTCTTGTGGGCTGGGGGCAACAGACATTTTCTGTTCAGAAGACAAGCAGTGTCTTTTCTGTAATTTTCTTTTTAGGTGGCCAGTATAATACTAAGAGTGGGGAAACTAGAATTTTATGGATGTTATTCAGTCTGCTGATTCCTGTGCAAGGGGCTGGTTGCCCTATTAATCAGTGAGGTGTCTTCTGGGTGGAGCATGAGAAGGCGGAAGTTGTACCACTCAGAGGAGGCATACTGAAAAACTGAGAGATGAAATGGCAGAAAAAAGGGTTTAGGGGAGCAATCAGGATACAAAGAGAAATCATGATAAGAGGAGCTGTAAGCAAAAGGATAGAAATCTTCCTGCTGTTTAGACACATTTCTATTCAGGATATAGTTTTTAAGTGATAATTTCTCTTTCAGTTCAGTTGTTCTCAAATAGTGCAATCTACCACCAGAAGGTATCTTGCTCTATATCTCAGAATATACACGGAATGACAGATAGTCAGTCATCTGTAAGCCTGTGTCAGTGGTTGAAAACTGGGTAGTACTGGGAGAGATGAAAATAGCTCTTTGGGGGGGGTCCACTACAGGCACTATGGGGTGGGACTGAGCAAGCTATTCATCTGAGGTATTGGGAAATTTTGTGGTATTGACCTTAGAAACATTTTTTTTTTTTTGCCTCTTCACAACAGCACTTTCTCACTTTCTGCTTCTTCAAGGTTTAAACTGGGGATTTTCCAGTAGATAATTCTCCTTATGTGATAAAGTGGTGTCAGTGCTGTCACAGAGTCTCACTTGGATGGTTTGTGAACCTGAATCACATGCAGCTTCAGAGCCATGGAATGGACACGCAAAAGAAAAATGACAATGCACTGTTCATAGCAGTTAACCAGACAACAGAGCAGATGCCTGTAAACTTACTGCTGACAGCCCTAAGCAATTAGTGGAAGTCCATGTATTTCAAAAAAAAAAAAAAAAAGGATTTTGTAGTGATTGTACTTTCTCTTTAGAAAAGAAATAACAACAACAACAAAAAGTAGAAAATAAATTTAAAAGTAAAATTGAAGCATTCAGAAGATAAGCAACTCCAGAATGTCACATGGTAGTCATTACTTACACCATTACAGAATTTCTTTCTCATTTCTTTACTTTCTTCAACTCAAGAGATGATTGAAGCTGATATTATCTGATAGATCTCCACTGCTTTAATCATGATAAGATTTGGATATTGAGGTTTATGTAACTCTTCCGTATTCACTTGAATTCACAGAATCGTCTACATTTCCATGGTTTGCAGACCTTACTGAAGCCCAAGAAAATCCTCCTAGATACACAACGGGAAGGGGAAGGGGAAGGGGAAGGGGAAGGGGAAGGGGGAGGGGGAGGGGGAAGGGGAGGGGGAGGGGGAGGGGGAGGGGGAGGGGGAGGGGGAGGGGGAGGGGGAGGGGGAGGGGGAGGGGGAGGGGGAGGGGGAGGGGGAGGGGGAGGGGGAGGGGGAGGGGGAGGGGGAGGGGGAGGGGGAGGGGGAGGGGGAGGGGGTGGGAAGGGAAGGGAAGGGAAGGGAAGGGAAGGGAAGGGAAGGGAAGGGAAGGGAAGGGAAGGGAAGGGAAGGGAAGGGAAGGGAAGGGAAGGGAAGGGAAGGGAAGGGAAGGGAAGGGAAGGGAAGGGAAGGGAAGGGAAGGGAAGGGAAGGGAAGGGAAGGGAAGGGAAGGGAAGGGAAGGGAAGGGAAGGGAAGGGAAGGGAAGGGAAGGGAAGGGAAGGGAAGGGAAGGGAAGGGAAGGGAAGAAGAAAATTGTAGGTGTATGTGAAGTACACTACTACATTTCATACTTATATCAAGATAGGATAGAGGTGTGGAGGTACAGTCACACTTATTTCTATATCTGCACTGTGATAATCTCTTTCCTGTGAAAGCAGGCTCTCAAAAACTGAACATCTCTTTGTCTATACTATGGTTTTAGAGTTTGCAGTGAAAAAAAAAGCAACAACAGAAAGACAATGTGCAACTAAAAATTGGAAATATTTAGAGTATTCTTTCTCTCTGTGTATATGTCAAAATATATATTAAATACAAAGTTTTGTGGAGGTTTAAATGTATACATGCTTTTAACAATAGGCCTTGGCATAATATCTATTATATATATAATATATATATATATAAAGTTATAAAAAATAAAGTTCTAAGTTATAATTAAAGTTATAAGTTATATATAATATATAACTTATTTTATTTCCCAACACAAGATATTTGAAATCTGACATTCTATCCTAACAAAAGGATTAAAGATGAAGATGGCTTCATCACTTTTCTCTCTGTTTCACATTATCCCACTGACTACAAAAGAGGAATGGTAGTTTATGAGGTGGACGAGGGTTGATAATCATTAAAATGATATCACTAAAATCCTCATTTGGAGTGTAGATGTTTTACTAACAAGTGCAGTAAATTAAGATTCAATTTTTATTCAGAATGAAATTTGATAATTCAGGTCATCTGTGCATATAAAGTAGCTGAAAACATGGACAAAATATGGAAGTGTTCTGGCTCCCTGTTCATTTGGAAACAAATGAAAAATCTGTTATAAACCCGTTAGTGAAGTAACAAGAAAAAGAGTTAAAGTTTAAAGATGAGATAATCAATGAAGTCTTAAATCCAGTGCAGTAGTGTTGTGTTCAGCACCTTTCTTCCTCCCCTGCCCCCCCCCCCCCCCACTGCCCCTCCCCAAGCCAAACATCAGCTATTGTAACATCTTGTAACTATTATGTTCCATTATATTTCCAACTTTGACACTATGGTGGTACTCCTGTTAAGACACATTAGAGGAAGCATTTTTCTTTTCTGTCCTTTAGCTAAAGTACCTGTGTGACTTATATGACACATATAAAACTTATTAAACGGGTCACATTTTCAGAGAATAAGTAAGCAGAATATTTAGAAGAATTGATGTCTGGACTCCATGAACCAGCTTAGGGAAGGAAATCATATTAGAAGATGATTTTGTTTGTGTTGATAGGTTGTTGTACAAAGTTTGTACAAAGGCTTTGTTGTACAAGGCTTTTATCTCCTTTATCTCCAAAGCATGTGTTTTATCCTGACCTGTTCAAGTGAACTTCTCATGGTACTACAATGAAACACGTCAAGCACCTGCCAGATCTGGGTTGACTTTGTGGTAGGTAGGAACTTCAATGGTAAAGATTCAATACATCTTCATTCTAGCTGATCTCAGATGCTAGAGATAGATCTCAGAGATGGATCCAGTGGTGTACATCCTGATCAATACACAAAAATAAGCACTACAGTAAGAGAAACTTGACCATAATGCCTCTATGAACTTTGTGCAGAGAGATAGGTACTTCTTAAAAACAGTTCAGACCTCAGCTGGTAATGGCATAATGCAGTCTGAGGTTAGGCATCTTCATTATGTCTGTGAAACTATCGAGATTTTTTCTTGGTCTTTGAGCTAATTTTTCAAAAGACAGTTCCCTTTTCCAGTAAAAAGTACAGAAATATAACTAATAGGGGACCACAGACAGCTGTGACCTTTCCACTTACCAGAAACATGTCTCATATAAACATCTCTGGGACATAGCTCCCTGCGACATAGCTCTATGATTTCTTTTTCAAAAATTGAGTTAAAGTCAGTCATTTATGCTCAGAAAATTTCATATCAGAAAATATGCTGAGGAGAAATGAAATATTTTTTGCTTCCATTTTTTATGCAACATTCCACTGCTTATAAACTTCTTATATGGGATGGGGGTGACTGAAGGTATTACTTCTCATCCACCTGCAGAGATCCAAACTGCAGTTTTTGCCACTTTCAGAAAAATGCAAAAATCACCTGACTGTAATCCTCAGAAAGGCAACAAAAGTAGTCAGTAACTGAACGGAAATCTTCAAAAATCTTTATTGAAGCTGACTCTTCATTAAAAACATTCTATAAAATTCATGCTTTGCACTTGAAGTAAACATATTGTAATTGTTTGGAGCAGGGACTAAAAATTTTATTTTTGTACATGTTCAGGAACCTATAAAATAATGCAGAATGTAATTTCTGTGCACAAAACTTATTCTTGGAAGAAAATATAGACTTTCATGAAATACCACGGACATACAGAAAGTTCATTTCTTTAAAGAATTTATTTTTAAGCATATGAAGAATTATTACCACTTTTTATGTGATAGAAAATAATAGAGATATTGTGGATTATATTTTGATAAACACCAGAATGCTAGTATAAAAATTACTCTGGCAAATCAGACTATAATAAAAATAAAGAAAAATAAACAGATTGAATCTCTGTTGAGGTTCAGAGTAATGTCTCAACGATAGAACAGTTTGTATATTTGAATCAAAACATTACCATACTCTTTTTTTTTTTTTTTTTTCTTCATTAGAAATGTATAACTATGTAATAACAATAATATGGAGTTTGTACGTGGCTAATGAAACAAGAGTCATCTTGCAGCTATAATGAAAATAAAATCACAACCCTCTGTTCCTGAAGGAGCTCTCATTGCCAGGCAGCAAAATTCAGGCAGCAGAACTAAAAGTACAGAGAGAAGAAAAGATGATCTTGGGGTTTGGAGAAGTTTAGGAGGGGGAGGAGGAGATGGGGTGTGTGGAAAAAAAAAAAAAAAACAAGAAAAAAAAAAAAAACACAAGCAACATCATCAAAACAAACAAGCAAACCAAAAAACACAACCAAAAGAGATTATGTTTGGAAATTAATTAGATTGTTAAATCAAATGTTTACAACCTTTCTGTAGCTTAGCTTCATGTGATGAAGCTAGAAATGCTCTGTACTTCTTTAAATATCACAAAGCTGGTACAGGTTCTTCGGAACCTATTCTCTTAAGCTCAGCAATATGCCTTGCCTTTTTAGTGTTTGTACCACACAGATAGTGTTTTGCTTCTTGTCTGAGAACCACTGATATCAAATAAAACAAGGGAAGCAACAGTGGTAAACAGAAAAAATAATAAATACAATACAATACAATAAATAATATATAATATAATATAATATAATATAATATAATATAATATAATATAATAATAAATCATTCTCTCATTCTCAGTATTCTAGTAGTATTCTCTTTCTTTCTTAGAAAATCCAAGCTAGATGTCTATAAAGCTGATTGATAAATCCTCTGAGGGGTGTCCTTATAAAAGATAAAAAGATACTTTAATTTAAAATTTTAGGAAAAAAAAAATTCTAGAAAGAATATCTGATGCCTACTGGTTTACATTTGTTTCAAAGGATTTACATGGGAAAATTACCAGTCAGGTCTTACTCTACGTATTGTTATTTATTTGCACTACAACATTTCACAAAGGTACAAACCAGGGTAAGAACATTGTAGGCCTATATAAAAACATAGAAAGAACTTAGTACCTATTTTGAAAAAGACAACTAATATATTCATTTGTATGACCAAAGGTAATAAATAAGTAAATAAATACAGAGGGTTGGAAACGAATGACAAAATGTCACAAAAATGATCATGCAGTTATGAGGTGCACAGTGTAGGAATGCATACTAGGCTAAGTGACACAATAGCTCTAATTAGAAGCTGGTGGGTGTTGATTCTGACCTTTTCCTGATCTTCTGCAACAGAGTTGTTTAAACTTGAAGATAAGAGGCAAAAGATCTCTAAATTCCTTTGAATTAGAAATTTCACTGTACCAAAAACCACAGTTTCAGAATCTGCTTGTATGTCAATTTGCATGGAAACGTCCACCGTTTGTTTTCATATGTCTTTTCATTAAAAGTAATTATTTTTAATTATTTTAAGAAGGAGAGAAATAAGTGATAGAATATCCAATAGGCTAAAGACATTGGTACTTATGTGGGACTTAGATACTGGATTAGTTCTTGATCTCGTTATGAACATGGATTCATATTTATCTCTCCTTTGTATATGCTGTCCACACTTTTTTGTACCTTCCTCCGCCCTTTTTTTTTTATTTTCCCTGAATTCTCACCCTTGACTTCCACAACCTTTTAATAAAAACTGACACATATTCTAAAATTTTGCTCACTTGAAATTGTGACATGTCTCATTCACGAATGGCTTTATAGCCAATAACATACATTTATATATTCTGTAAATTGAATAAAGGAAGTCTAAGTTGGTTGCTAAGTAGTTTGTTTTGTACTAAAATCCTTAGAGTAGATTGGTGTGTAATGATTTACTTAAAAGTGACAGGAATTGTGGAAGTTGCCAACTCTGTGACTAATTCTCTATGCTGAATCCACAGATGATACATATTTAATATTTTTATCCTGAATACGCTATATATATAATATATATATATATATTATATATATAAATACATATATATATTAATATATATATAATATATATATTTTATATATATAATATATATAAATATATATATTATATATAAATATATATAAATATAAATATATATATATATATATTTTTTTTTTTTTTTTTTCCCTTTTGGTCTGAAATACAGACATTGGTCTGTGACCATAGCAGTGCTCACCATGGAAATAGAAGCTTGCCTGGGTTTAAGTTTACTGTTAATACCACACTGTAGGACAAACTCTGTTTAAAAATAGAAGGAGCTCTAGCCAGGGTTCTGAAGTATCTTCCAGCATATTATATGAACCTCTGTAAATTAGGCTAGTCTGTATCTTGCTACCACTGCTGTTGACTTAGAGTAGTGGATTTTTATTTTATTTTATTTTTATTTTTTTACAGACCTTTGCTGATTCTCCGAGTTCATTCTCTGTTTCTTCTCAGAAACAACAACAAGAAAAACATACTTGCAGGTGGAGGCATATGTCTGTGAAGCATATGTTTATCACCATTGAGTCACTAGAGTTTTCTTGGAGAGACATAGGAAGAAAATGATTTGGAAACCTGTTTAAACAAACAAACAAACAAAAAAACCCCTCAGTTTCTTACACTTACATAGTTGCCTAGTAATATTTCAATTAATGCTTTTATGGGAAGTTGACAAGATAGTCAGTGTAATTACGCTTTGGGAAGCTGGTAGATGTGGTAATCACAATAAATTCTGAAAGAAGGTTTTTCGGGTTCAATAGTTTGTTTGTTTGCTTGCTTGCTTTTGCTAACCCACATGTGTGTCAGGCCTTATTGCTATGATACAGACAAAATAATAATTATTGCATATAGGGATCAGGAACAATCCAAAATGTAATCCTCTTCTTCAAGGACAGAAAGACAGCAGAGCTGCATTGGAACCAACATAGGTTCCAATGCAGGTCATTAATGGTAATTTCTTGGGATGTCATCATCCCTAAGTGCAAGCAAAACACTTTCTTATAGTTCCCCTTGTTTTCAAACTTGTTCTTTTGTTAATAACTGAAAGGCAAGTGAAGGGTGGTGTGCATTAGCCGGTTCTTTGCAAACAGTCTCACTGTTCTGTGTTACTATTTCTATCTGAAGCTGTATTCCTTTCATTCAAGTGCCTATTCATCTGCATTATTTTACTTTTGAGTACTTGACAAAAGCTCCCAAACTCAAACACCTTAATTATATTTTCTGATTTACACCAAGGAACTGATTTTGTCCGTAAAATACATAAGTATGGTTTAGATTATGGTGTATAATGTATAAAATGCTATTTTAAATAGTTTTGTTTTCTCATTAAAGTATTTTTCCCAATTTATTGACATCAGGAGATGCAACAAGTTTTCTTCATATTGATCTTAGGGGACAATAAGCAATATGCTACATGTCAGTTACATCATATGAATTCAGTAACACCTGGAGTAACTTAGCTATAAATGCTCAAATTATTTTACTTATCTACAGAACTTTGATTTAGAATATTAGGAAGCCAAGGATTTAACGAATAATTATATATATATATTTAATGACAATTTTATGACATTTTTTAGCCAGGTTCTAAATTTCATTTGGGTCCATTTGCACAGCTGGGGACAGCTAAGAACGCCTCTGCTCACATAGTAATTCCTGGCTGGCATCAGCACAATACTGACTTCATCAGTCTGAAGCAGCCATCTGCATTGTGGGGTTCTGGAAGCATAGCAAAGCCACAGAAAATGTTTTCTTCTTTATGTTGGACACTGGGTAACCAAATGTGAAGATCACAGCTAGTCATGACACAGAGTTCCCTGAGCTAGCTTTAAATGGCCTTCATTATGAACCAGAAATGATCTGATTACGTCAGCAAAAATTCTGTTTTTTCTCTTGTGAGACTCAGGCCTTGGCTCTGACTCTAAGACTTTGCCAAGCTGGCAGAATGAGTACAGGAAAAATGTGTTTTTATAACATCTTTGTGTTTTTAGAGCCTCAGACATACCTCAGTCCATGTTTCAAACTGAATAGCTACCTCATCTTTAGAGACCTAAATGTGATGAAGAATCTCAGGAAAAAAAAAAAAAAAAAGTAAGACAAATTTTGCACTAACCTGATAACAAGCTTAAAATCCTCTTCAGCATTTATTGAAAGTTTATGTGATTTTGTGATATGTTTCTGAAAGCAGTGAACCATAGTCTTGGGATATGGAAAAAATAAAACAAAATAAAGCAAACAAACAAACAAACAAACAAATGTTATAAATGAAGTCTCAACTCAATCTGAATATCGTAATATTTATAAAATATATATTTATATTTATAAATATATATAAAATATATATATTATATATATAATATATATATATATATTATATATATAATATATATTATATATATAATATATATATTATATATATATTATATATATAATATATATATTATATATTATATATATAATATATATATAATATATAATATATATATATTAAATATATATATAAAATATATATTTATAAATATATATTTATATTTATAAATATAAAAATATATATTTATAAATATTTATAAAATATTTATAAAAGTAAACAGCGCTGGGTGTGCTGGGAGTATATGCTCTACCAACACACACACATGAACATCAAACTTTCTAAACATACAGAACATACTAAACCTGAGTACGTGTGTACATATGTACAATCGGAAAAGGTAATGTCCATGACTGGGGGAGCATAATTGGAGTTGGTAATCCTGGTTGAAGTGCTCCCATATCTTCCCTGACTTCATTATTTTATCTCAGATCATATAACAGTCTCCATTTTCCATTCCTTTTCTTGATTACAAACACTGGAGAATTCCAGGGCTAGTCGTGGGAACAATATGTCTTGCTTTAAGTTAAGCAACTTGGCCTTTGGGCCTTATGTATCCTATTCTTCCCAGATCCAAGAGAAATATCCACCTCCTCTTCAATGCCAATAGGGCCTGGGTCAATAGGCATGTTCAGGTCAGCGGGGGGCGTAACAACAAAAGCCTTCAATGGCTGTAGCAGCGAAGGGGCAGATGGTGTAGCAGTCAAATCAGTAAACAAGCCTGAAACTCCCTCACTATCTGGCAAACCATGTTTCTGACTGTGGTCCCACAGGGCTCTTTAAGGCCTTAGAGACTACTCACCATGTGCTAAGCAATCCCACCGCAACCTTGTTTTTAGTTGCAGAGTCCCACACCTTGACCTCAATTTGGTCCCATATTTCAGGATCATAAACTGTCTGATTGTTAATAAAGAGAATAAGCTGTAAGGTTACCAGGACAGTCTTCGTTCCTAAGGATGTATGATTCCCCATAATGCATAACTTCTTACCAGCGAGGGGCAGTTGTGTGTGCGGGTCTGCTTCTCTCAGCTTGAGCTTCTTCCCAGCTCCAGTGTGCCTATTTCCAGCGACTTTCTATACGAGCTTCTTAGAGCAGTTTGCTGAGTTTGGCCGAACCTGTCTTCATGAGGTGATTAATGAGCTAGCCTGTTCTGCTAGCCTGCCCCTATTCATTCCTTCCTTCTACTTCTATATTGATGACATAACTTCATTATATCATGTTGCCTTTCTTATCTTGAGGACAGGCTCCCCTCTTATACACTTCTCCCCACAGCAGTCCTTTTCAAAAACAACTTTTCATCGGTCAAACAACTTTGCATATAGCAGCAACAGCAAACACCCAGCAACTTCCATTCCTTAATGGCTGGAGAACAAGCAACCCAAGACTGCAACATTCCTGACGGCCTCATCATTAAGAGTCTGATGTTATCATCAACCATGGGGCTTGCCGACCCCAATGGCCACACTCCCACATTTCCCCCTTCTTTATTAATATCAACCATCTTGTTGACACGAATTATTACTCCATATATCACACAAACAAACAAGACAAAACCAAAACACTATTCACATTTAATAAGTATCTCTACTGTCATTTTTTTTTTTCACCCTGTTGTTTTATTTTTGGTTAGAATATGAAACTGAACAATAACTTCATTGTTTTCATTATCCTGTGTTTTGGATTTCACTTCCGTCCTTGCTAGACACTTCTGTAAAGAAACTTCCAAGCAACATCATTGTTCTGGGACTTAAAAGGCGAGTAACACATGCAAGGCTGAAGAGGAATCCTCCTGCCAATGTTTCCTCTTAGTTTCTTGGGAAGAATTCTGACCCCAAAGATAAACATTTTCACTGTTGACAGGTAGTAACAGAGCTGCAGTAGAAAATGGTGTTCAATCTGTCTCATCCCATTCCTAAACACAACATTAGATTTCTTTTCAACAGTAAACAACAGATGCTTTTCAAGTATTATTCCTTTAAATAAAGTCACTTTAAAATGTGAGAAATCCTAGAGCATATAAATGTCTTGCAGTTCAAAGTATAAAATTATGTGCCATTGAATAGTGCCCTGTAATTCAGAAGGTGATTAAAACAATACATTGTCTCTTTAATGTAAGTGATGATATCCTAGGGATTGACTGTCCTAGGGGATTTCTAAGCTGCCTTTTATTCTTAATCTTTCTAGAAAATGAGATAAATTAAGTAAGTAAATATTATAAGTAGAATTATATGCAGATGCTGATTCCTTAATCTATCATAACTACACGAAATGAATAAGGTATTCTGTTTGCTGAACCAAGATTGATATAACTTGTAGGTGACTTTGGCGAAGAGAACTAAGAAGAAGCGTTGTCATAATGAAACTTTCTCAAAAGTTAATACTAGTTTTGCATCATCAAACAAGGATATCTTTTGCTTTTGTAATGGAAGTAGTGCTCGTAGTCCAAGCATACATAACTGGACTGTATTTATCACAGTGTGATACCTAACTAGATTATATTTCTCAACTGTGATGATGTACTGATGCTAGGTATCTAACATCTGAGAGAGTAATGGTCTGAGGAGTTGACAATTGAAAAATCAGCTAGCTAAGTGAATTATTATTAATAATATTGTTGTTATTGTTATTATTATTAAATTATTTATTTACTTATTTTTATTTTTTTTTTTTTCCCCAGGACTTTTGGAGATGATGCAGGTTATGGTCTTTATTTTCAAAAGCTCAGGCAGTGGTGAGATCTGCCAAGTACAGAAACCCATCTATTATAATTACTATAGATGAAAAAGACATTTACATACAAGCAAACTCACTGTGAATTCCTTAAGAAGTAAACTAATCTTAAAAATTTAGTAGTTTCATATAATCAAAATAATTTCATCTATCTAATTCCAACTGGTCTTTTAGATCTGTAGATCTGTTGCCATAGGTGCAGTCACTAACTTTCAGGAAAATAATTTACCTAAAAGAAATGTATTCATCAATGTTAGAGTGTTTTTTGATAATTTCTTCTAGCAAGTATTATATGAACTGAAAGAGGATATGCCTTCTGATTTCTTGTCTGTCGTGGTTTAACCTGGCCGGCAGCAAAACACCACACAGCCATTTGCTCATCCTCTCCCCTCCCTCTCTGAGATGGGGGAGAGAAATGGGAAAGTGAAGCCCTTGAGTTGACATAAAGACAGTTTATTAAGACAGGAAAATAATAATAACAATAATAATAATCACAATAATGATGATAATAGTACTACTACTAATAATGTGTACAAACAAGTGATGCATAATGCAGTTGCTCACCACCCGCTGACCGATGCCCAGCCTAACCCCGAGCAGTCTGGCCCCCCTCCCCTGGCTAGCCACCCCTATATATTGTTTAGCATGATGTCAGATGGTATGGAATACCCCTTTGACCAGTTTGGGTCAGCTGTGTTTGGGTCTGTCCCCTCCCAGCTCTTGCTGCACCCCTAGCCTGCCCATTAGCAGGACAGAGCAAAAAGCTGAGATGTCCTTGGCTTGGTGTAAGCACTGCTCTGCAACAATTAAAACATCGGGGTGTTATCAGCCCTTTTCTTATCCTAAGCCAAAACATAGCATTCTACCAGCTACTAGGAAGAAAATTAACTCTGTCCTAACTGAAACCAGGACATTATCTTATTTGATTTTATATCTAAAATCTGTCACTGTTACCCAAATATGACAATCCTGTCTATGTCTAAAGAATAGATCTTGTCTTACTTTAATCCTTATTCAAAGAGATAATTAAAATAGTTCTAAAGAAACAGAACTTTTAGCATTCTTGAACTTCATAGAATGGAGTCTTTTAGGATAATATTTGAGGTCTGGAAATCCTCTTATCCATACCTGGTTCACCAATACTATAACTGAAATGGAATCAGTCTATATTACACATAGTCATGATAGTCAAGGCTGATAGTACAAAGTCTAAATGTATGTGGCCTGAAGGAGAAGGAAAGAAGGATAGACCTGTAGAGACAAAAGGTTTTTGCTTAGCTACTACAGGCCATATTACTTTTCTAGATGATGTTAACAGAAGAAATGTCCTTTGTCCCTCTACTTTTCACCAGAGATAAAAAGAACAACTACATGTACATTTGGAGTTAAATCCAGTTGGAGGCTGGTCACTAGTGGAGTCCCCCAGTGCTCAGTACTAGGGCCAGTTCTCTTTAATATCTTTATCGATGATCTGAATGAGGTGCACCCTCAGTAAATTTGCAGATGACACCAAACTAGGTGCATGTGTCCATCTGCTCAGGTGTAGGAAGGCTCTGCAGGAGGGTCTGGATAGGCTGGACTGATGGGCTGAGGTCAGCTGCATGAAGTTCAACAAGGCCAAGTGCCCAGTCATGCACTTGGGGCATAACAGCCCCAAGCAGTGCTACAGGCTGGAAGATGAGTGGTTGGAAAGCTGTCTGGCAGAGAAGGACCTGGGAGTATTGGTTGATAGTTGTCTGCATATGAGCGAGAAGTGTGCTCAGCTGGCCAAGAAGACCAAGAGCATCCTGGCTTGTATAAGAAACAGTGTGGCCAGCAGGCCTAGGGAAGTGATTGTCCCCCTGTACTCGGCTCTGGTGAGGCCACACCTCGAGTACTGTGTTCAGTTTTGGGTTCTTCACTACAGGAAGGACATCAGGGTGCTGGAGTGTGTCCAGAGAAGGGCAACAAAGCTTGTGAGGGGTCTGGAGAACAAGTCTTATGAGGAGTTGCTGAGGGAGCTGGGCTTGTTCAGCCTGGAGAAGAGAAGTCTCAGGAGCGACCTTGTAGTTTTCTACAGGTACCTTAAAGGAGGCTGTAGTGAGGTGAGGGTTAGTCTATTCTCCCACGTGCCTGGTGACAGGATGAGGCTAAAGTTGTGCCAAGGGAGGTTTTGGTTGGATATTAGGAAGGACTTCTTTACTGAAAGGGTTGTTAGGCATTGGAATGGGCTGCCCAGAGAAGTGGTTGAGTCACCGTTCCTGGAGGTCTTTAAAAGACATTAGCTGTAAATCTTAGTGAAATGGTGTAGTGGAGGACTTGTTAGTGTTAGGTCAGAGGTAGGACAAGATGATCTTGGAAGTCTCTTCCAACCTAGATAATTCTGTGATTGTGTGATTTTTTTTTTTCTTTCTCCAGTTTAGAGGCCAATTTTAGTTAAAAGTCAGACTCTGTAAAATTCAGTAAGTAAAATCTTACTTTGAGAAATATTTATTAATAGTCTAGTTAATTCATATATTTAAAGGTGACAATTCATATATTACATCAACACATATCACTGAAACAGTGATATGCTTCCTTGGGATTAGAGATTTCATCTTGGTTTGGTTCAATTCACAGATAGTCTAGACAGTTCAAGAAAATGCAATCAAGGCATGTTAATTAAGAGCTAAAGCAATCAAACTTGAAAGTAAGGATATATTTACCAGGAACATTCTAATGGAGATTAGGCGGAAACAGAGAGTGTTTCGCTACTAGAAGGAGGGCCAGGCGTCATGGAAAGAATACAGGGATGCTGTTCGTGTTTGTAGGGAGAAAGTTCGTGTGGCCAAAGCACACCTAGAGTTGAAGCTAGCTGTGTCTGTGAGAGAAAATAAAAAGGTTTTTTTTAGATACGTAAATGGAAAAAGGAGAACTAAAGAATACATAGGGCCGCTCCTTGATAGGGAAGGTCTCCTCACAGACAATGACATAGGCAAAGCAGAGACGCTTAACGCCTTCTTTGCCTCTGTCTTCAATGCCGATGATGGGCTTCGGGACCCAGGGTGCCCTGAGCTGGAGTACCGGGACGGTGGGGATGACAAACTCCCAACTGACCCTGAACATGTGCGGGATTTGCTACTCCACCTGGATCCCTACAAGTCCATGGGTCCGGATGGGATTCATCCCCGGGTGCTGAAAGAGCTGGCGGACGTCATCGCGGAACCTCTTTCAATTATTTTTCAACGATCCTGGGAATTTGGAGAGGTCCCGGTAGACTGGAAGCTGGCAAATGTTGTGCCGATTTTCAAGAAGGGTCAGAAAGAAGACCCTAGCAATTACAGGCCTGTCAGTCTCACGTCAGTGCCTGGTAAAATCATGGAGAAGTTGGTTCTCGAACTTATTGAGGTGCACCTGGGGGACAAAGCAGTCATTGGTCCCAGCCAGCATGGGTTTGTGAAGGGTAGGTCCTGCCTAACTGACCTGATTTCCTTTTATGATAAGATCACCCGTATGGTGGACCAAGGGAAACCAGCTGATGTGATTTTTTTGGATTTCAGCAAGGCTTTTGACACGGTTTCCATAGGATCCTACTGGACAAAATGTCCACCATACAGCTAAATAAAAACATCATACGATGGGTGAGCAATTGGCTAACGGGCAGGGCCCAAAGGGTTATGGTAAATGGGGCTGTGTCAGGCTGGCAGGCAGTCACCAGTGGGGTCCCTCAAGGCTCCATTTTAGGGCCGGTACTTTTCAATATTTTTATAAACGATCTGGATGTAGGAATAGAAGGTATTTTGAGCAAGTTTGCTGATGACACCAAACTTGGAGGAGTTGTGGACTCGAATGAGGGTGTAAAGGCCTTGCAGAGGGATCTGGATAGGTTGGAGAGCTGGGCGATCACCAACCGCATGAAGTTCAATAAGAGCAAGTGCCGGGTCCTGCACCTGGGACGGGGAAACCCTGGCTGCATGTACAGACTGGGCAATGAGACGCTGGAGAACAGCCTAGAAGAGAGGGATCTGGGGGTCGTGGTAGACAGCAAGTTGAATATGAGCCAGCAGTGTGCCCTGGCAGCCAGGAGGGCCAATCGTGTCCTGGGGTGCATCAAGCACGGCATCGCTAGTAGGTCAAGGGAGGTGATTGTCCCGCTCTACTCTGCGCTGGTGCGGCCTCACCTCGAGTACTGTGTGCAGTTCTGGGCACCACAGTATAAAAAGGACATGAAACTGTTGGAAAGTGTCCAGAGGAGGGCTACGAAGATGGTGAAAGGCCTTGAGGGGAAGACGTACGAGGAACGGCTGAGGTCACTGGGCCTGTTCAGCCTGGAGAAGAGGAGGCTGAGGGGAGACCTCATCACAGTCTACAACTTCCTCGTAAGGGGGTGTCAAGAGGCAGGAGACCTTTTCTCCATTAACACTAGTGACAGGACCCGCGGGAACGGGGTTAAGCTGAGGCAGGGGAAATTTAGGCTGGACGTCAGGAGGGGGTTCTTCACAGAGAGGGTGGTTGCACACTGGAACAGGCTCCCCAGGGAAGTGGTCACTGCACCGAGCCTGTCTGAATTTAAGAAGAGATTGGACTGTGCACTTAGTCACATGGTCTGAACTTTTGGGTAGACCTGTGCGGTGTCAAGAGTTGGACTTGATGATCCTTAAGGGTCCCTTCCAACTCAGGATATTCTATGATTCTATGATTCTATATGCAATTTGGACTGGATCCTACAAGCTACTGTCTTCTGCTCTCTCATACTGAAACCCAGAATGTGTTTTTCATGGTTGTGACCTCTATCCTTAATTAGGTACTAGATTTTGAACAGAAAGTTAGCTGAACTAGTCAAGTGAACAATGTGAGTAGTGCAAGTTTTATTTCTTGCCCTAAGGTAACAGAACCATATAAACCAAGGCTTGGTCTACCTCAGAAAGAGTAAAATCTGCTTGCAGATACTAATTAATACAGTTTTAGTGAGAAATCAACTCTGCAATTTAAATTCAATTGAGCTTTGATTAACAGTTAGCTTTGATTACAGATTAAGGACAATATTTTAGATTATAAAAATGTTTTATTGCAAATTTTTGCAGGTGAAATATACATACATATATATTTCAAAACAACCTTTGGATTGACGTGAATAACACTTCACTGAGATACAAACTTTTTTTTTTTCTTTTTTTTTTTTTTTTTTTTTTTTTAAGTTTAAAGGAAGATATTTTTGCCACATTAAATTTAAAAAGGGGAATTATGTGTAATTGAAGATACTGTGTGAAGTATCTGGAGACAGTAGAAAATACCAGACATATTTGAATATTATATCACACTTCTGAAATAAATATAACATCAAACTGTTGGATTCTTAGAATTAAGTTGAAATTATATATCTGGTTTTCCTTTAGGAATAATCAATCAAACAAATGATTTTCTTCCAAAATAAAAATTATCTTTTTGTTTGTTTGTTTGTTTTTGTTTTTCTTTACAACTACAATCAACCTACAACATAAAATAAACAAACAAACAAACAACTGACCAGAAGTATTCTGTTAATTATTGAAATCAAGCTTACTTGTATAGAGAAGTAAGTCTTCAGTGCAAGGAAGGTTAAGTGAATAAAAATAATTAAAAATCACGATCCAATCCTAACCTCTAGATTCTGGCTTTGCAAAGGAGTTGTGACTTGGAAGCATGCACCTAAGGAGGCATACATTTGAGAGAAAAGTAGGGAAGTGTACAGGCTGGCTCACAGAACTATCATATGTTTAATGAAGAATTATTGAGTATGCTAATACTTGTAATAGCAGAGGAAGAGACAGATCATCATCTGCACTTTACCTGAAGAGGAAGGACTAGGTGTTTTCCTTCAAATGGAAAACAAACAGAAGCATTCTGTAGGAAGTATTGGGCAGTATTACTGGAACAAGGATAAATAATCAAATAAAGTTCCATAAAGTTGAATGGAATAAAGTTCCATATGTTGAATGCTGAATTTTGAATTTTTTTTTTTGGATTTTTTTTTTTCTTTTGGAAATCACACTGTTTATCAAATATGTCCAACTGATATATAAACTGAAGTGTATTAGTAAATTGAAGAAAATAGTTTACATAATGATTGTGAAAAAGATCTATTTTTCACAGAAGCATCACTTTTTAAAAATGATTTCAAAAACTGTATACCCCAGATCTTTGAGGATTTAGCAGATTTAGCAGATCATTATATGATTTTGGTGATAGAAAAAGGGGACAAGCTTGCCATTGGCTATTAGCAATGACTACCTGACTGCTTTCAACAGTTTGTGTACACTATGAATCAAGTTGGAATTTTATATCATGTTTTGCTCTACTAGTTTATTCTTGTTTCTAGAAACTACATCTATAACTCTGTAAATACTTGCCTCTCCCCACCCTCTCACTCCCTTTCCTTTTTTTTTTTTTTTTTTTTCTGTATTATTATTATTATTACATTTTTTCATGGATTGAGGATTTCATGAGGCTTTTTTGTTGTGATCTAAGAAAGAATGTTTTTTACAATGAGAACCATCGACTGATGGAATAACCTTTGCAGAGATGTGGTGGAATTCCCATCATTGGAGGTCAAGATGCAATGAGGCAGGATGCAAGATAATCTTATTTAAGTTCTCTTTTTCTGTTAAAAATTGTATTTGATGATCTGTTTCAGTCTCTTCCAAGATAGGTTGTTTTCTGATTCTCTGATTCTGTTATTCTATGGTTCTAAGATTGTGCAGGTTCCTTTCAGAAAGGAAGATTCTGAAACGGTTGGAAATAAGTGAACATTTCTTCACACTAAAAAAACAAACCAAAACCAAACCAAACCAAACCAAACCAAACCAAACCAAACAAACAAACAAAAACACACAAACACCAGGATTTCAGGATTTCAAAGCTAACAGTCTGGGGAATCATTTTGTTTTCCCTGGTAGGAATTTATATAGAGTCCTTATGAGGTTTATATATATATATATATGATATATATATATTTCTATCAGTCAAGAAGCGACCCAGAGAATTAAGTATTAGAAAAGGCAAGAAATATTAATTTCTTAGAGTAATCACTAATAGACGAAATCTGTTTTGTTCTAAATTAAAGGTGAAGATGAACATGTTATTTACTCTGGAAATGCACACCTCTATATTAAAAATTTTAGAGAAAAAAGGTATAAGTTAACTTTTAATGAACAACATACACTAAAGGTTTAGTACCCTTACTCCAGACAATGCCCTATGTTCATGATGTGATCAACGAACATTTCTTCTGGCAATAATATAATCATTAATTGGGTCTGGCAATATTCAAGCATTTGTTAAACTTAAATGAACTGGAAGATTAATTCATTCTGATTGATGGGTGATTTTATTCAAGACAATTTTAGTTTGTGTTGAGGTAAATCATAGAGTCATAGAATATCCCAAGCTGGAAGGGACCCATAAGGATCATTGAGTCCAAATCCTGACACAAAGAAGGTCTATCCAAAAATTCATACCATATGGCTAAGAGCACAGTTCAAATGCTTCTTAATTCTGACAGGCTTGGTGCCATGACTACGTCCCTGAGGAGCATTTTGCAGTGCATGACAACTTTCTCAGTGAAGAACTTCTTCCTGATATCCACCCTGAACCTCCCCTGTTGCACCTCAGATAATCCATTTGTCCTTCTTAAGAAAATGTGAAGAAAATGTGGTTCATTTCTTTTCGTTGCTTGTGTCCCACAGTGATAGGAGCCCAGGTACTGACGTTGAACTTCTGGGACTAGAAGGTGGCTTCTGGCTGTCACAGAATAAAGCATTCTTTTACTTTCTGTAGTGGGTTTACGTGGCAAGGTTTTGGTAGCATGGAGCCATAGGGGTGGTTTCTGTGAGAAAGATCTAGAAGCTGCCCCATGTTTGGGAAGGGCCCCATTGTTTTCCAGATCCGAGCCAATAAGCGATGTTGTTTTGCGCCTCTGTGAGAGCATATTTAAGACAGGGAAAAAACGCTGCGCCACACAGCAGCCGGGAGAGTCAAGGGAGTGGGAGAACAGCCTTGCACCAAGGTCAGTGTAGAAGGAGGGGGAGAGGTGCTCCAGGCGCCGGAGCAGAAGTCCCCTGCGGCCTGTGGTGAGGACCATGGTGAAGCAGGATGTCCCCCTGCAGCCCATGGAGTACCATGGTGGAGCAGGGTTCCACGCTGCAGCCCGTGGAGGAGACCACGGTGGAGCAGGTGGCCCTGCACCGACGGAGGCTGCCGCCTGTGGAAGACCCCTGCCGGAGCAGATTCCGGGCCGGACCTGTAGCCCGTGGAGAGGAGCCCACGCAGGAGCAGGTGAACCGGCAGGAGCTGCTGCCCGTAGGGGAGCCAGGTTGGAGCAGTTTTCTCCTGAGGGATGGACCCCGTGGTACGGACCCATATCTGGAGCAGTTCTGAAAGAGCTGCTGCCTGTGGGAAGCCCACGCCGGATCAGTTCATCAAGGACTGCATCCCGTGGGTGGGACCCCACAGCACAGGGGACGAGAGTGACCGAGAAGGAGCGGCAGAGAAGAAGTGCTGTAGACTGACCATAACCACCATTCCCCGTTCCCCTGCGCCGCTCGGGGGGAGGAGGTGGAAGAGGGTGGATGGGGGGGAAGGTGCTTTTGTTTTTTTTTTTTTTCTTTGTTTTCTCACTTCTCTCGCTTGTTAGTTGTAGGTAATAAATCTTACTATCTCCTTATGCCAAGTCTGTTTTGCCCGTTGCAATAATTATTGCGTGATTTTCTCGTCCTTGTCTCAATCCTTGAGCCCTTTTCACATATTTTCTCCCCATTCCTCTTTGAGGAGGGGGAGTGAGAGAGCGGCTGTGGTGGAGCTCGGCTGCCCACTCGAGCGGAACCACGACACTTTCTCAAGTAAGTGAAAACAAATTTTTATTTGTATGACATTATTATATTATGTGATTATTTAAATTACTTAAATTACTTAAATTACTTAAATTACTTAAGTTCTTCCAGTTCCCCCCCCCTCCCCCCCCCATAGAAGCATATTTTAGCTTGATTAAGAATTGTTTAGGAATATATAAATTTAGAAGCTGCTAATCATGTGGGAGAACTTGGCCTTTTCTTCAGTATCTTCTGTGTCTTGTCTTCTATACCTCTACTATAAGAAGTGAGATAAACAGAAGAAAATTAATACATTTATTAAATGACTGTTCCCAGGAAAGGTAGTTTTCCAGCAGATTATGAGAGTGTAAATTCCATTAATATAAATAAGAACTAAAGAAAAATAAGAATTAAATTAAATGTATAAATGTTTTCAGTGGGCTGACATCAAGTCCACGAAGTTCCTGAAAAGTTCTGTTGAATATAGATAGACTTTTACAGAGAACAGACTGAATTATGCTGGAAGTGAAGGAATGAAGCCTGTGAAAGTTTAGAATTGCTAAAATTTAAACCAGAATATAATCTTTATGCAGTAGTAGTTACCACAATTTATTACAACTATTGTAGCACAACAATAGATAAAATGTGTATAGTTGCATAATAACAAATTACACTTTTCTTTCATTTGCATGAAACACAGTCATTTTTTTTTTTTTTTTTTTTTTTTTTTTTTTTTTCAGCTCAGAAAAAAGCAGTCTTTGACTTCAGGTTAGTTTTACCAAGAATCATTGCTTCTAGGATTGCTATCTTATGCCAGAAAATAATATATCTTTCACAAAATCATTTCCTCAAGCCAGTTTTTATCTTGAGCAGTTATGTAAGAGTTGCATATTTAAAAATTAAGCCATTTATGTATTTGAAAATATTTTATCTTCATCTTCATCAGTTTACAAGTGTGCTGTCTCCAGCATGAAAAAATTTTAAATACACTTTTTTGAATATACCAAGTTACTTGTGTAAAAAGTTTCTGATTATAGAAAAAGACTTGCTAAACTTAATTATGTTTGGCATTCTACTGTCAGTTTAGTTATATATAGATTGCATAAAAGAATTATACAGAGACTTTCATGCATAATGGACATTCAGCTTGTCTTGTATGACTTGCAACAGCATATCTGGATATTAGGTAGAGGATTTCAGCAGGAGGGAGAGTGAAGAAATACCAACTATTCAGTGTGATTACAATCCATCTAGAATGATTCTCAGCACTTTTCTGAACTGCTGCAGAAGAGAATAAAGGGATAGAAAAATGTACCATTTTCTATATAATGTTCTTGGATGCTGCTTAGATGTTATCTATTTTTGAAGTGACTCTAAGATGCCAAGAGAAATAGAGTTCTCTTTAACATTTTATTATTTCTTTGCATCTTCATAAAACAATGCAAAGTGGCATGTCATACGCACTAGTGATTAGATATATATAATATGAAGTGACATAGAATAGTAAGAGACCAAGTATTATTAAAAATGGGTTATGTATTATGGGAAGTTAATCAAACTAGTAAGTCAAGTTTATCCATTTCTTATGTCTAGTCTCAGAACTGGAAGAGCAAAGTACAAACACAAGCTGTGGTAGTTTCCTTGCATTCCTGCTTTGGTGTATTGTATTACATTATATACAATAGAGTAAATCACTATAATTAAATTCAACCCACATGCTTCAAAATCTAGACCATAATTTAATATTCCATGATATTCAGTATATGAGAAACAAGAAGTAACAGACTTTCAAAGGAAATAACTGGGAACTTATCTGACTCCTTTAAATTAAAAATAAATTATAAAATATAGGAATGCAAATTATTTGTTTGTACACATAGTGGAATGTTTCATGATTTGCCAAACAGTAGAATTTGCAGAGGAATATTATTAGAATTTTATAACTTTATGCTATTCATAAAGCAGACATTTCTGCAACACAGGATTAATATCCACTTTGCAGTGTAGTCCAAAGACTACATTTAATTCTGATAATCTGTGTATGCTAGTGTTTAGTTTTCTCTTTTGATCAAATTTATTTAAAGACTGGTGTTGATAAAGGTGCCTACATACATCCCTCAGAGTTCAGTTACAGGTGTCTGAATATACACATACCTGTGTATGACCCAGAGACACTTATTACAGTGACAACAATTCCCTCAATTTTGGGGTGTATCACTCTACTAGCTTGAATTTCAAGGACCAGCCATTTCCATTGGACAATCCTCAAAAAAAATATGAAGGTGAGTAAGTTTTGGTTAAATTCACTTTGAAAATAAATAAATAAATCTTAGGCTTTATTTGAAACATAAATTAAATCTCTTCAGCAAGGCCAAAATTAAATCTTTTACTGAGCTTATAAAAGCATGACTGGCTTTGTTTTTCAAATTAACCTTAAGATCTATATAGGATCAGAAACTCTGAAATATGGAAATATTGGTCTGTTGACATTTTCAGCCAGGTCAGCTGGTCTATCTGCAGGATCAACATCTAGTTTTCTAGGTGCTGGTCTGAATTGCATTTATGAAAAGGGTAAAATTACCCATCATGCATTCAAAGGAACACTGTAGCATTTTCTAAATATCTTATTTGAATAAAAGGAAGTGCTCCGTTATTTTAGCAGCAGGAATACAAGGGGTTTGCTGTATAAGTCTTCTGGAAAGATGGATAGATGACATGAAATCAATGAATTTCATTATTTGGACTTTGATTTGGAATTTGTTTTAATTGTATTTCTGAGCAAAATTCCATCTCTGAACATTAGAAAGAAGATTTAATTTTATTTAGAAAAAAATAAAGTACTTTTTTCCTTTCCTTTCCTTTCCTTTCCTTTCCTTTCCTTTCCTTTCCTTTCCTTTCCTTTCCTTTCCTTTCCTTTCCTTTCCTTTCCTTTCCTTTCCTTTCCTTTCCTTTCCTTTCCTTTCCTTTCCTTTCCTTTCCTTGCCTTGCCTTGCCTTGCCTTGCCTTGCCTTGCCTTGCCTTGCCTTGCCTTGCCTTGCCTTGCCTTGCCTTGCCTTGCCTGAAAGAGCAGGTACTAGAAGGAGTGAGCTTGTGTCAGTATGCATCTGCTTTGATGTTTAGAAAGAATAGGCAATGTCGTGGTCCAAGATTCTAAGTGAAGAACTAGTGGAGGCCATTTCTAAGAAATTATCAGATTCATCCAAAGGGTAGGACAGGTTGAAAATGATGTACTCCAATTACCCTGTATGTGTTGGAAAGACAAAGAACATATTGATGCCCAAGCTAAAATCTATGTCGAATTTTAAAAGAAGTTTTCTTAGAATGAAAAGACAAGAAACCTAAAGCTAAGCAATGTCAAGGTTGAATTGCACAACCTATTCCATTACAGAATCCATTATGTTAGAGTATAGACTTGGTTACAATCCTGCATTACTTTCTCTCTGTATCTCTGTAGGACTCCTTTTTTTTTTTTTTTTTTTTTTTTTTTTTTTTTTTTTTTTTAACCGCAGAAGAAAAGGAAACCACAAAAATAAGATATTAGCTTATTTGAACATTACTTTTGAAATGCTTATATTTTTGTAATTATATTTACAAGTAGAAAACATATTTTAAAGAGTGCTTAATTATAGTAGTGTAATTAGATATGCCATTAGTATGTCTGAACATAATGAGCTAAATCTTTAAAATTAACTTTATTTACACACATTTGTTACAATAAAAATATGGCCATGTACAAAATTTTAAAAGAAAATACCTGATGGATAAGACCTTATTGCTTTTATGAGCAAAAGATTAAATGTTCCAAGTGCTACAAAAAGTAGGCAATCTGAATAAAAGCTGAAGTAACACATTCATTGGTCTATCCTATCAATCAGAAGAATAAACTATCTTAATTCAGTTGTATCTTTGAATATCATGTTGCCTCAGGTAACATATAGATAAGGACAGTGAGTACATCTACTATGTATGTTTCAGGACACCAAAAAGTCAAAAGACTATGCAAATTTCACTAGTTTATTTTAGTTGCTTAGTTGCAGTACTTAATATAGTAATGGTGAAAAGCACTAAAAAATAATCAATGAGCTGTTTTTTATGCTTATAGAGATTTATTTGCAAGCTATATTGTCTGAAAGTTCATTCCTATATTCTTCCAAACATGACTTCTTTGGCAATGACACAAAAGAAGAAAGCTGATATTCCAGGTTGTATGAATTTAACATGCAGATATAGAAGCTGCAATTTGATTTACATCATTTTTGTGTTACTGTCTGGTAAATATACAAGAACATCTCTGGTTCACTCATAGAAAAATGGTATCAATTCTTGTTAATTAAGTTACCATTATTTTATTTGGCTTATAAAATGACATGAAACAGGGGTTCCATGCTTGGCTGTAATTTTCTTGTCAAATCAAACTAGCAAACTGTCAGAAGCAGAGAGACTGTCATGAACAAAGCAAATGTGCAACCATCTTCCTCTGCATTTATTTTGCAGGCAGAGTGTCAAAAGGCTCAATCACTGCTGTCTGTCTTAGGGCTTATACTCATACTGGAGGACACTTCTATGTCCTCCAGTCTAATCTACTATAATCAGGATAATTTTTATTTTACTTCTAATTTTGCAGTGAATACCAAATCTTGTAGGATTTAGCCAACTAAAACTAGAGAAAAAAAAAATAAATGTGAGGATTTCAGAACATAAATTAATATTTCCAATAGAAACAAAAAAACAACATCAAAAAAAAAGTAAATGATAATTCACAACAGCTAATATTTTCTGATTTTCTTCAAAAGTAGTCGTAAGCTGGGCACTTTCCATTATCATAGATGACATATAAATCTTAATCTTTATGTCAAGTTTGTCAGAAATGGCAAATCACAATTTTTTTTCTATACTTTATTATTGTTATAGTTTGAACATCCAGCTAGTCTTATGCTAGTCTAGTTTCAAGGACTAGCTGGTCTTAGTTTCATGGAAAAGCAACCTCATAAAAATCTATGTAAACAAAAAAATGTCTAGACCTTTAAAAGAATTGCTACTTGTGTTCATTTTTCTTATTCATGAATATCTATCATTTTTCAGGGCACACAGACAGAACAATAAAATAAAATTTATTTTAAAGTTATACCATTATAGCAAGAACAAAAAATTTCCACCTGTATTTTTTTTTTCTGCTCTCAACATGTGGGAGTCAGTGCTTGTGTCTCTTGTAGATGTATTTTACTTCAGTAAATTGTGTCAGCTCTGAGATTTCTGGCAAAACACAAACACTTCTTACAGGCACTTAAGGATGGAGGATTTGTGTGAAGTCTGGTCTGAAATAGGGAACATCAAGGTATGAATTAGCTATACGCAACTTACTACACATTTGATGCGTATTCGAAACGTATGGTTGGCAAATTACAATCATTTTAGATAAATATCAGCTAGTTAATCTGTCTGACTCCAAGAATCTGCCTGAATGTAGTTGTGGTTGAAGCAGCTCATTGTATCTGCAGTGTATTCAAGCACTTTAATTTTTGCTGCTCAAAGACTGTCATACCCCAGGGATGTGCTGGAATGGTTTCATTGTAATCAGAAGCTCTGTGCACATGAAGGTTTTGTTAAACTCATTCTGATCAGTTCATTAAAAGCTTAAATGCTGCTTGAAAGCCTTCTATACTGATTGAATTTCACTCAAAAATTCAAATTCACAATAATAAGCATAGAGTAAAAGTTAAAATGGGGACGGAGAACAAGTAATATCCTTTTTCCTGCAACTTATCTTTTCTGAACAGTACTGTCCTTCCTGTAAAGGGACACAGCAATGTACTCCTAAAAGTATTGATTATATTTTTTGACTTTTTAATGCATACATTGTTTATCTATTTATATGAAATGTATAACCAAAGAGAATATCCTCTTTCAGAATTTAGAAGGCACTCAGTAAACATCTGTAAACCTGTGCCTTCTTTCTTTTTTAAAATATCTGACTTTCAATCCTTTGCTGTAGAATAAGCCCTCTCAGTAGCAGTGAATCAACAACACTACAGTCTTCTACTTCAAATGTCTTTGTCCTGTTGAACAAACCAGGTCATAAAGAATGGGCTGTAAGTGATCTTTCTTGTGTCAAAGATGTAATGGAATATCTTGTGAAATGTATAGAAATATGAAGTTTGCATTTCTGATGGTGTATTGTGTCCTGTATTATCACTCTTACAAGGCAAATAAGGTTGCTATAAAATTAAATGAGCTAGCAGGAAAAAACAAAACAAAACACCAACAACCTCAAAACAAAACAACAAAACAAAACAACAACAACCTCAGGCAAGCATCTATATCTGGTTGCTATATCTTAAAATATCAGATGAAAAGTAAAGAAAACATTTAAGCTTCCACTTAGAGTTTTTATGTAGGACAATATAGTGATTTTTTTGTTTATATAAGAAAATAGATATAGTTGGTATTACAGTGTTAGAAAAAAAGGCCATTAACAAAGTAATATATACTCTACAAAGTCCAAGGGATGATGGTGAAAACAAGACAAGTCTGCAGTGGTATTTCTTTGTCATATACTTCCAACTATCTGAAACAATGTATTTGCACACATTTATAAACTGCATGAATAATGGTAAAAATAAACTACACTTTGTAATTTTCAAAATTTTAACACAACCTGACCTAGTGTTACTGTTAATTTGATGTTGATATGAACAGCATACAAGCACATGGAACTTTTCTCAAAAGCATTTCAGATCATTCGTTATAAGACGGTAAGATGGGGCTTTTGGCTAATCTTTCTTTCTTTCTTTCTTTCTTTCTTTCTTTCTTTCTTTCTTTCTTTCTTTCTTTCTTTCTTTCTTTCTTTCTTTCTTTCTTTCCTTCCTTCCTTCCTTCCTTCCTTCCTTCCTTCCTTCCTTCCTTCCTTCCTTCTTTCCTTCCTTCCTTCCTTTCTTTCTTTTTCTTTCTTTCTTTCTTTCTTTCTTTCTTTCTTTCTTTCTTTCTTTCTTTCTTTCTTTCTTTCTTTCTTTCTTTCTTTCTTTCTTTCTTTCTTTCTTTCTTTCTTTCTTTCTTTCTTTCTTTCTTTCTTTCTTTCTTTCTTTCTTTCTTTCTTTTTCCCCAGGACATATTTTCTTTTCATAAGTGTAACAGAACAAATATCATCACGATCAGGGATTCTTTCTTAGTTTAAACTGATACAACAAAAACTTCAGCAGTATGGTCATAATTAGGCAGTTTTCTTTACTTATCTGGGAATTGTGTGACTGTGAGTTGAATGGTCCAAATCATGATTCTCTCTGTAATGATCCATTCTGTGGTGCAGAACTTTCATCCAAATTCCATTCTTCTGAAATGAATCTTTGGTCTGCTTTAGTGACCCTGCTTCTATTCCAGCCCAGTATATCTACGCTACCCCTGTATATATACTTTACAATTAGAGTATACCAGTTCCACTGAGAACAGTGAGAACACTGAGAACAGAGAAAAACTCAGATATGACTTTAGAAGTTATGGAAAGTATTTATTATTATTATTATTATTATTATTATTATTATTATTATTATTATTATTATTATTATTATTATTACAACTCCAGTGATTTGTCAGAGCTTCACTGGTGTATTCTTTGTTATATTAGTTAGTTCAGAGGAGAGCTACTAAGATGATGAGAGGACTGGAGCACCTGTCATACAAGAACAAGCTGAGAGAGCTAGGCCTGTTTAGCTTGGAAGATAGAAGACTGAGAGGAGACCTCAATAATGTGTATAAATATCTGAGGGGAGGTTGTTGAGAAGATGGAGCCAGTATCTTTTCAGTTGTGTCCAGCAACAGGATGAGAAGCAATGGGCACATACTGAAGCACAGGAAGTTCTGGCTGAATATGGGAGGTCATTTATTTACTGTGAGGGTGACAGAGCACTGGAACAGTTTGCCCAGAGTGGTTGTGGAGTCCCCTTCTCTGGAGATACCCTGCATACCATACTGCACAATGTGCTCAAGGTGATCCTGCTTGGCAGAGGGGTTGGACTACATGATCTTCAGAGGTCCCTTCCAACCTTGGCCATTCTGTGATTCTGTGAAGTTGTCTTGTATTCACTTTCCACATTTGTGTATGTATTGTAAAGCAAAATATAATCTTTAATAATGATGATATTAGAGTAATGGAAAAGGTTAACCGAACTTTTTTATTTAAAACTTAAAATCCATCTCCCTCCCTCTCTCTTTCTCTCTCTTCTTCTGTCTCCTCATACACACAATTTTTTTAATCTTGCCTATTTAACAGTCCTTCAACACCAGGTAGAGGAACAATTCCACATCTATCTTAAACTCATGCACACACCTACAAGCAAAATAGACCTGCAATTAGTCACTTACTTGCATGTGATGATAAGCTTTTACAGTTTCAGCTGCATTTGTTTTACTGAGGGTGTTATCCTGAATGACTTTCCTCTGTCTAGATTCTGCTGTTTCAGAGGACTTAAAAAAAAATGAAGTTATAAATCTTCTACAGAGCTCACTATGACATTTATTGAAATTGGTCAATGTCAAGTTACTTCAGAAGAAGTCAGAAGGGTGAGAATTGTCAGTGTCAGCATAGAGGGCTTGATTCCATGCAATACAATGAAAGAGATCTTGTATTTTCAACAGATTTTCTTGTTCATTACCTCTCAGATATGACAAGATAATATTATTTCATTTTATGATACAGAAGTGCTGTTGATTTTTGGTCTATCAGTAGCTCAAAAGAAAAGCTTTTCTGATGGTTGTCACCTGTTCAGGCTTTTGCCAGTTCTGTATCTGAGTGTACATTCTGAAATTGTGGAATCGAGGAATGGTGTGATGCTTCCTCAGTAACATACACCAATCTCCACTGGCATGTTAAAGCTGGGTAGAAAAGCTTTTTACTAAACCACGCACTGCTGTAATGCCTGGTAGAACACAGCTTGCTTATGTTGATTCTCCTGGTGCTGTCACCAGACCCTGAAAAACTCTAGTGCACTGCTGCTGTTGCCATTTTCAGAAATTGAGGAATGTCACTCATTCTCTCATTCAGTGAGAAATATTTCCACTCCTCTTCCTGACAGACAGAACACAAAATCAGGACACTGAATATTACCCATAATTCTATAGGCTTGGCATCTGTAAGTGGCATATAAGGAAGGAAAGAGAAGAGTAGAAAAGTATTTTTACTAAAAGGCACATTTGCTCATTTTAAAAGAGAAAATGTGCTTTTCAGAGTTCACTTTATTACATATGCAAAAGTACAGGCACATGTTTGTTTCTTTATTTTTGTTAAAATAGATTGTTCACGATGATGGAAAACAAATGCTTAAAGTAAAAATGTATTTGTGCATGACACACTGGAGACTCTTCTAAAGAGCAACGGAAGTAAACAATACTTTGACAAAATCAGTGTCTACACGGATTGTCTTGGGTGTACTGTGTCAGTCCCATATATTTAAAATCCATGGAAGAGATAATTAAAAATGATAAATCTTACTTTTATGAAATTTTCTTCTGAAAATTTATTTCATTTTCTTTATGAAAAATCATGAATAAATTCCAAAAGATACAAAGGAAGAGTTAAGACCATAATGATTTGAAATTGATTTTCAAAGAATTAATTTGCTTTATTGTTTATTTTATTTTATTTTATTTTATTTTATTTTATTTTATTTTATTTTATTTTATTTTATTTTATTTTATTTTATTTTATTTTATTTTATTTTATTTTATTTTTAATAGAAAGAGACCTAAGCCATTTGATATGCATACTAAATCACTTTTCAAATTCTTATTTATTTTTCAGAAGGAAGAAAGAATATGTCATTGTCACAGAATTGATTGTTCTTTTGAAATGGATAGTATTGTATTGTATAATTCTGAGCATTGTTTTTCAATGTGAACTATGGATGGCAAAATAATAGCATGAGTACTTTGTTAAACATTAAAAAAAGACATGGAAGATGCAGCTTCAGAATGTGGAAGTACTTGAGAAGATAATATGACATTCATATATTTTTAGAACTTTTAAAATTTTATTATTCCAGTATGAATTGGGTTTGGGAATTCAGGTCTCTGTGACACTAAGGGAGAGATGAATTGTCATGCTGACATGCTGAATGATAAAGCATTCAATTTTTCAATTGTTTTGATTTCTAAAATATTAAATACTCAGCATGAGATTGATAATGGGTATTTGTCATATAGAAAATATGACTTAGATTTATGGAATTAGTTCACATTTTTTACTCTTTGCTTTGTACCTCTAGAATGATTTTATTCTTCTTGTACTACTTGCATAGGTTTTTGGAATAAAAGCTATCAGCCTTCCTAATATATAAGTGTAGTTAAAATCACATCCTCTTGTATAAGTGGAGGCAATTACACACAAGCATACACATACCATGCTGTCATAGCCTTGCCTGGTGTAGTATATTTGCAGTGAAAAATTCTAGCACTAACATTATTCCTGGAACTACAGTCTTCTGGGAATACAGTTAAAGCCAGGGCTGTAAATATTTTTTAGAAAGACACTATACCTAATAAAGAGAATGAAGTTCTGATCCCAATCAGAAGTTGCACAGCTGATACAAGCTTTCTGTGATAACTGAGTGGCCCAAACCACATTAGTGTCAGCTCAGCTGAAGTGAGAATCAAGATGTCCCTGCTCTTGTCTGTCACCCACTGCCAGAGACATGTCGGTATTCCCACTCAGAAAGAGTATGTCTATTGTTCAAGTAAGAATGCTTAGAAATGCCATTTTGGGGGAAACACATCAGCAGCAGGAAAACTTTTTTAAAATTATTTTTATTTTATAAAGAACAGTAGTGTTTTCCATGTTTTGTATATTCTTCCAGTAGATTTTATTTCTGTGGAAATTTGTAATCTGAAATGTCACACAAAAATGACCTGAAAACCTTTCGATAAGAGGCTCCCTAAATGTACAGTCAGAGATCTAAGGAAGCTTGGTACCCACAATGACAATTGACACAGGTCCTTTAACTCATATTTTTCTAATACTGTTTTTGTTGTTATTTATTTTCCACCCGTAGCTGCCTATAAAGAGGGAATATATGGAAGGAAACGTTCGTTTGAACAGTTTACAGAAAGATCCCAGTGGAGTTCAATCTGAGTTTTGGCTAGAGGCCTAGAGACGTAAGACTGCCTTGTGTTTTTAACACATTGGATTGACAAACAATTGTGCATATCCCTGTTCTGTCACACAAATCTTGTGTGACCATGGACAAATTGCTTACAATTCCAGTATGTTTCACTTCTCTTGTGAAGGATGTAGTTTGTAGTAATTCCTTGCCTCACAGAGATACTGTGAGGGTAAATACATCAACAATGGTGAAGCTTACAAATATTCTAGCAACAGAGGTCAGAAAGTAACCTAGTTATTTTCTCCTCAGTGGTAAGCCCATTTTAAGCCAACTCTCATGTCTATATTCCTTTTTCACAGGTACCTCCACAAGATATGTATGTCCTATGTGTCAGTAATACCCTTTCCAAACAGTTTACAAGTAACAAATTCCTTATGCTGATGTCTCCCAAAGGATAATTCTTATTTAAAAACATACAAAACTAGGAGAAACAGCAAAATCAAATGCTAGAAGCCCAAGACTATAGACAATGAAAATATTTTATGCAGTTAATTACATCAGTGTGAAGGTCTACTCTCTTGTTGGTATCAGTAGATGATGCTCATTTTAATTTACTTATAGTTGTTAAGAATGTTCCTCACTAGATAAGTGTAGAAGTTTAACTCTTTCAGAATAATAACTTCATTGCTCACTGATAAAGTATTTATCTTTCTATTTTTGCCTCTCAGGCTTTTCTTCTTGTAGGAAATATACTTCATAGCCATTTTTACATTTCTCATCTTTCGAAGTCATAAACAACGAACCAGTCTGGATTCAGAGACCTCTGCTGTTAAGGGCTGTTCACTGTGTTATTCAAGTACCTTTCAAAACTACCATCTCTTAGTAGCTTCTAGGCTTACCTTCAGACTCAGTATTAAAAGGAAATTCTTGGTGTTCTCAGAGGTTCCTTAGATTTCTTCTCACTGTTTTGTCAGTGATAGGCCTTTTTGAGACATTTTATCTTTACATAACCCTTTTCAGCCTTTCTCCTCTTTTAATTTCTCCTCAACAACTCTTTACTCTCTCACCATAAGGTATGTGAGAATGGTTCCTGAAATGCTGGCCATGGGGATGTAATTAGTCATAATTTCCTTAGTCTAAATTATGTATGCAGAGTAACCTCTCACTAGAGAAATTCAATTTGTTAATTAATTTAGAACAGGTAAAAATTTAAGTGTGTATTTATCGTGGTTTAACCTGGCTGGCAGCTAACCACCACACAGCCGTACGCTCATCCTCCCCCCTCCCTCTCTGGGATGGGGGAGAGAAATGGGAAGGTGAAGCCTGTGAGTTGAGATAAAGACAGTTTATTAAGACAGGAAAATAATAATAACAATAATAATAAAAACAATAATAATAAAAACAATAATGATGATAATAGTACTACTACTAATAATGTGTACAAACAAGTGATGCACAATGCAATTGCTCACCACCTGCTGACCGATGCCCAGCCTAACCCCGAGCAGTCTGGCCCCCCTCCCCCAGCTAGCCACCCCTATATATTGTTTAGCATGATGTCAGATGGTATGGAATACCCCTTTGGCTAGTTTGGGTCAGCTGTCCTGGGTCTGTCCCCTCCCAGCTCCTGCTGCACCCCTAGCCTGCCCGTTGGCAGGACAGAGCAAGAAACTGAGACGTCCTTGTCTTGGTGTAAGCACTGCTCTGCAACAACTAAAACATCAGGGTGTTATCAGCACTCTTCTCATCCTAAGCCAAAACCAAAACATTGCATTCTACCAGCTACTAGGAAGAAAATTAACTCTGTCCTAACTGAAACCAGGACAGTGTTTTATCCCTGAGTGTCATCAATAGGATTCACTTTTAATGATGTGAGCAGAATGAGGAAGAATTACATCTGTGTGATGTTGTGCTTACCAACTTGTAACCAGATGTTAATGTAGACTTTACTAATTATCAATGCAGCTTTCTAGTAATATACTTGCTTACTGCATAAATGAAGCTAAAAATACAGCCAGACTCAGATAGTCTGCAAATGTACCTGGGGAGATGAAAGTAACCAGTTACTGTCTAGGTGAATTGAACTACGTTGAGTACTCTGCAATCAAAATCAGCTATTTTATTTTATTTTATTTTATTTTATTTTATTTTATTTTATTTTATTTTATTTTATTATTTTATTTTATTTTATTTTATTTTATTTTATTTTATTTATTTATTTATTTATTTTTATCTATTTCTACTCTCATTAAACTGATCTGAATTTGGAATAATTATCTAAAATCACAGAAACCAATTTGTGATTTTTCCACATATTGGTCTATTATCAGGAGAAGAGTCTACATTTATTCATCTACATTATTTATTGTGAATTAAGTTCTAACTATAGCTTTACAGGAAATTATATCCTTTCCAGTGTAAATGTGAAATAAACCCTGCAAACTTGTTGAATAATTATTCACAGTCACAATAATAATTAACAATGATGGAAAGGCTCTACCTAATATTATTACAGATAAGTGAAATACTTAAGGCAAAAGTAATTAAAAGATGACAGGAACAGAGAGAATTATTGGTGGCCAACATGAGGTTGAACAGATCTGATTTTATATCTTATAGGAAAAGGAGGAGGTAAAAATCTGAGAGCATTTAAATTTAAATGATGTAGTACTGAGTTACTAAAATATTTCAAAATGAATCACTAATGAGCAGTCACATAAAAATTTGGTGAAATAAGAGGAGGGAGAGAGAAATAAAAACACATCACTAGAGGGCTTGAAGTGTGAGCAATGAAGTGAGTGAAATGTGAGCAATGATAAAGTAGTCCTTACTATTGCTGTAAGGTACTCAAACTGGGTCTAAAGGACTCCTTCAAGAATAGTTTTTAACTAATGTACAGGTGGGCACATTACAAAGAGCTTTCCATCATGTTCAATAGGGAAAAATATCTATAAAATTCTACAGAATTAATTTTAAATAGTATCATGGTATCCCATAATGGGGAAAAATAATAACAATAATTTCTTTACTGAAAATAATAATAACTTCTTTACTGAAAGGGTTGTGAGGCATTGGAACAGGCAGCCCAGGGAAGTGGTGGAGTCACCATCCCTGGAAGTCTTCAAAAGACGTTTAGATGTAGAGCTTAGGGGTATGGTTTAGTGGGGACTGCTAGCGTTAGGTCAGAGGTTGGACTTGATGATCTTGAGGTCTCTTCCAACCTAGAAATTCTGTGATTCTGTGATAATAATAATAAAAGTCATGACAGCTGCTAAAACTAGTCTGAAAAAGATGTAGGTGAAGTTGACCACAATTTGCACATGCACATATGCTTGATATTCAGATGTTGTGGAAGTTTAGATACACCAGGGGAATAGATAGAGTCATAAACAGTACCTCAGCACTTACTGCTATTAGTTAGGGGTGTGAGGTGTGGCTACAGCTGTAGATTTGGAACAAGGCTGAGGACAGGAAAATAAATGAGGTTCTGCAACTTTTAGAAAAGGGTAGAATCTATAAAGAATGAGATGCTGTATGGGAAGAAATTTCACAAAAGCAACTTAAAGGGACAAGTCTGAAGCACAAAACAGGATATGTGCAGATGATGTGATAGGTGGGTGCATGTGACACTGGAGAGTTCCGTGGTTAAATTGCAAAATTTCCTTTCTAAGGAAAACTAAGTCAAAATTGCTCATTTTTTATTGCTACAAGTCTCATATCACATGTGGAACAATGAAAGAAAGACTTAGATAATAACATTATGCTATGATGGAGGAGTGTTCCCCCATAACAGGGAAGATCAATTAAATGAATTCAATGGTTCTGGAATGTAATTCGTGGAAACTGGTATTGTAAGCCAGTTTACAAACTGGTTTGTAAAACAGAACCTAAATTAACAGCATTCTTGCAATGAAGTCATCTGAAATGTAACTCCTTACCAGTTAAAATGCATAATTTATGTAGTTCCAGATTCATACATCCCTTCTTAAATGAATTTTTCTTTTATTCTTACTTTAGCTCTAGAGAAGAGCTTTTATCCTCCTCCCCGACTCCTCCTCCCACCCTCCTGCAAAAGCAAACAAACAAACAAACAAAAAACAACCTTGGGCTGTAACTCTTATATGACTTCAGACTTTTCCTTTATATGTAGTTAAACAGCAGTACACTAAGTGAAATCAGATCTTACATGGAACACTTGCAGCTACAAATTACATCAACTAACAAGCTGAATCTATTGTAAAATTCTAGAGGAAGAAAAATTCCTGCACATTGGCTGCCAAAAAGAGGAATGAATTTGTATCTCAAAGTGAGAAAATAACAAGCTGTCTGTGGTATCTTCCACTATGTTTTTTTTTATCATTCTTGTCAATATTTTGATTCCTTGCATGTAGATAATGGCAGCAGCACGAATTGACCACACATTTCAAACATTTGCGGGTGGTGATCAAATACAATGTTTCTTGTTTTTGAGAGAAAGCAAGTTTTTTTTTTTTTTTTTTTTTTTTTAATTTTATCTATTTCTTATTATATTTATTATCTATTTTTATTTATTTATTTATTTATTTATTTATTTATTTATTTAATATATTATTTATTTATTTTTTAACATTTTTTAAACCAAGGTTGAAAACTAGAAGACATACTTGAATTGTATGTAAGAGTGGTAGTGACCTTAAGGTCAGCATTTGGCATATGCAATTCAATTTTACAGAAGGTTTTGACTCCTGATATGGGAATTTCTTTTTGCAACTGAATGTTTTCTAATATAATTCATCTCTAGCAAAAAAGATCCCATTCTAGCAGTGGCCACCCAAAATTCTACAAGTATATAGAACAAAAAGGACTACATTTGATTATCACAAAGGAAATCAATGCCCATTTTAATTTTAATTTTAATTAAATGTCCATTTTAATTGCAATTTTAATTGTTATCAAAGTTTTGTTATCCTTTAAATACATTTAATGTTAGAATTACAATTGATTTTATTTTGAAGTGTAATTACAGTTCTTTCTTTTTTTCCTCACTTCAAGTGTAATCATATAAAATGGAATAAGATATTAAAGAAAATGGTCCAGTGTTTTGGTCAGTAATATAATCCTACCTTTATTTCTCTGCTCTGAAAGTATTTTGCATCTTTCTTGGCAAATCAGCTTCTTCTCTGTAGTCCTAGTATATTAAATAAGGATCAAGCACTTTACAGTTTGTAGAAATGTTGAGATGACAATTAGATTAAGGGCTATGGGCCCTCAAATAGAAGGTGTCTTACTAGACAGCAGACATGAAACAATTTAATCTTAACTTCAGGACATAATTTAGAGCTTTTTAGCACACATGGTACAGTTTTGAAACTCACATTACTGATGTCTGTTGACTTTGTTGAAACACAATATATGTTACTATTATTAGCAGAAGCAACATGTATTACAAATATTCACCTGTTACTGATATCTACAAGGTCTGTATGATTACAATTCTATTAGGATGAAGATAAAGATATATATGTGATTTTCTTATCAGTAAAGGCTGTAGAGCTATTGCATTTAAATTATGATTAATACAAGCAAAATGGAATGCAATTAACATTGGCTTTTGCATCTGTTGTTTAATCAATTTGAAATTGTAGATAAATTGAATTCTGGGCCCAATCCTGAGATCTTAACCTTGGCAGATATGTGGTGGGAGATATTTTATTTGTTTTTTACTATTCAGCTCTTAGATTGTCTTTTTCCTTAATTATTTTTTGCTATCAAAATTAAGTTAATCTAAATAAGCAGTGATTTAGAAATACAGATGATTATTATAGAAACTATAATTAATGTGATTAAAATCTAACATCTATGACTTTCATTTTTTCAGTTGAGAAACTATGGGTAATGGAGTTTGCATGGGGTGAAAGTCAGTGCAGAGTCCACACAGCAGTTAATTTACCTTTAATTAATACTATATCCCCAGTCAAAGTTTGTTATTCTGAACGAAGGCTGTATCTTCAGACTATCCACTGTATCTTCAGAGTACATCCACTGGCTTCTTCAGAAATCAGTGTTTCACTTTAAATGTCTTCTTAATAGAGATTATCAAATATTTTATTAGAATTAGTGAGGTAGCTGCTAGAGAAGATAATTTTGTCCCTTCTGCCAAAACTACACATGATTTGACACTCACTGTCATCTTTCTATCATCTGTTATCATCTTTTACACAGTTTTCCAGATCTTCTGTATGTTAGTATGCTTGTCTAGATAAACTGAGATTGCTTCAGCATAAAGGCAAAACAAGTCAGTCATGCTCTGGACTTTTATTATGCACCCCTTTACTCTGCTGAGAGCTATGTGTGTTTCACTGCTTGTGGCAGACCATCTGTCTGTGTCAGACTTTGCAGCATGAAAAGTAGGGGATTCAACAGTATATTCAGGTCCTTTGCACTCCCATTTCCTATAATTTTCTATTTTCATTTCTTCTTGAAGCAAGGGAATCTCCTTTTAATTTTTCCCCTAAAAAATATTTTAACAGATATTATAGACTATATAAAATGGCAAAGATCCCTATGCAGTATTTTTGAAGGCAAAAATCTGATATGTTTATCCTTATCCTTATCCTTATCCTTATCCTTATCCTTATCCTTATCCTTATCCTTATCCTTATCCTTATCCTTATCCTTATCCTTATCCTTATCCTTATCCTTATTTATGTAAAGGTTTATGTAAAAAACAAAACAAAACAAAAAAGCAAAATACCATTCAAACTCTACATCAGTGGACCTACATTGCCACCTACATTGCCTCCAGTGTTAGTTTTATTTATATTGCAGATGAAACTATACTAGAGACAATGTAGGCCCACTGATAAATGAGGTGGGCGCCCTGGTGACAGAAGATACACAGAAGGCAGAGTAAGTGAATGCCTTCTTTGTCTCTGTCTACACTTCCGGAGACTGTCCTGAGGAGCCCTGTACCCTTGAGGCCCCAGAGGAAGTCAGGATAAAGGAGGAGTTTGCCTCGGTTGATGAGGACTGAGATAAGGACGAATTAAGCAATCTGGACATCCATATATCTATGGGTCCTGATGGGACACACCCATGGGTGTTGAGGGAGCTTGTGTAAGTCATTGCTAGGCTCCATCATCTTTGGTGAGATACCATACTCTTTGGTAAAGCAGTGGACATCTTGATTTCAGTAAAGCATTTGATACCATCTCCCACAGCATCCTCAAAACTAAACTGAGGAAATGTGGTCTGGATGAGGTAATGAGGTTGGCTGTGAACTGGCTGAAGGAAAGAAGACAGAGAGTTGTGGTCAATGGGATGGGGTATAGTTGGAGGTCTGTATCTAGTGGCATTACTCTAGGGTTGGTACTGGGACCAGTACTGTTCAAAATATTCATCAACTACTTGGATGAGGAAATAGTGTGCACTGTCAGCAAGTTTGATGATGACACAAAACTGGGAGGAATGACTGACATGCCAGAAGGCTGTGCTGCCATCCAGAAAGACTGGAGAGCTGAGCAGGGAGAAATTTAATGAGATATATCAAGGGCAAGTGTAGAGTCTTGCATCTGGGTAAGAAAAACTCCAGGTACCAGTATAAGTTGAGGACTGCCCTGCTGGACAGCAGCATAGGGGAAAGGGATCTGGGGTCCTGGTGGACAGCAGGATGACCATGAGACAGCACTGTGCCCTTGTGGCCAAGAAGGCCAACAGCATCCTGGGGCGTATTAGAAAGGATGTATTTAGTAGGTCAAGACAGCTTCTCCTCCCCTTCTACTCTGCCCTGGTGAGACCACATATGGAATATTGTGTCCAGTTCTGGACCCCTCAGTTCAAGAAGGACAGGGAATTGCTTGAGAGGGTCCAGCATAGAGCCACAAGGATGATTAAGGGAGTGGAGCATCTCCCTTATGAGGGAAGGCTGAGGGAGCTGGGTCTCTTTAGCTTGGAGAAGAGGAGACTGAGGTGTGACCTCATTAATGTTTATAAATATGTACAGGGGGAGCGTCAGAAGGATGGAGCCAGGCTCTTCTCAGTGACATCTAATGATAGGACAAGGGGCAGTGGGTGCAAGCTGGAACGTGGGAGGTTCCACTTAAATATGAGGAGAAATTTCTTCACAGTGAGTATGACAGAACACTGGAATAGGATGCCCAGGGGGGTTGTGGAGTCTTTGAAATTTTTCTTTGAAACTTTGAATTTTTATATTACTCTACTTAGGTAAAATGATACCATACCTTTTCATTTATGAAATGTATAATTTTATTTATTTTTACTTAAATGCAACCAACTGTCGTGAAGCCCAAATGTACAGAAGAGTTGTTTCCTCTTTTATTTGGATAACAGGAGAAAAAATATGGGGTATATGCTTTGATATCATTTCATTGAAACCATTTGAAATTGGTAGTTGGAGAACTGCAATCAGTAAAATCTCTGAATCCCACCCTCAATGCTATCCCAGAAAATACAATTAAGGAGTAATGATGCTCAATATCATAATAAAACTACTATTATCTAGTAAAAATAAACATGAGGATAGGATTGGATTTTAGTCCCTGTGCTTATTTCAGCCTTTGCCATTAATCTTTCTGGGTACATCTATTTATGGGATTTATGGGAAAACTGTAGACCTTAATAGCCAGCATGGAAGGATAAACTTTGGAATTTGGTAGAAGGAAAATCTCCTTCAAGAAAACAATATACTACTGGCAGCATATTTGGAAAATAAGTCCTGGCTTCAAAAACTTTATTTAGCATGTGTTCTGTGCACAGATGAGAAGTGCAAACAAATATGATGAGTTAGAAATGCTATCCAATGAGATAAACACCACTGTTTTAGAAATATCAATTCAGAGATATATGAGCATCCAGGATCTGTGGGGAAGAGTGAAACAGCAGGTCTGAAACTGCCACTTTCTCATGCCAGGAGCAAGCTGAGGGTTATGGCTTGTGGGACATAAGGACTGGAAGGTTGTGATTATGTACAGTAGGTAACTTGATAGTTTCAGCGGGAGCATACTTTCCTTCTTCTGTAGGCTGCAAGCTGCAATGGGTTCTTATTCCTTCCATACTGTGGAAAATCTTACCTCCAAGTAGAAAAATCCATAGTTCTCAGCCATGGAAGAGTTGCTGAAGGCTTAGATAGGTTTTAGGTGTACATGGAGGACTTCTAGTTGGGATATCCACTCTTTTTCCTGGGCAGTCAGGGGTGCTTTGAGCATTAGGAAGGTAAACCATCCTGTAAGTTAACAGCTTATAGGGAATATGGGGTGCTGGCATTGGTCTACTAAGGCCACAGGGCCTGACCAACATACATCATAGGTAGTCATTGCCAGTGACATTTCCAAACAACACATTAAAACCTTTCCTTTTGACAGAATCCCTGCTCCAAAACCACCAAATAAAAATAGTAGAAAATGGAGCAGACCCCTGAAGAGCAGAAAGCCCTTCAGCCCATGCACAACCCTCTCTCTATTACAATGGGTGGTGGGTGGCTGTTTCAAGGGGAGAAGGCATCCCTTTACTGTCAGCTAGGGACAAAGATTTGTCTGTTCCTGGCAAACACTGTTTCATTTTAAAGAGGGGGATTTTGAGCTCTAATACTTTGTTTCACCAAGTTGAAAAGTATAAAAATCACAAAACCATGCAGAATGATAAAATACAATCTGGAATGAATTTACTGTGGAGAATTTTTCTGTTTAATTAAAGCAGCAAACAGATTATTTTAAATGGTCAGGATTCTGACTCCCTTCCCTCCCTATTTCATTCCTCCCTTCTCCCCCATTCCCCACCCGCCTTACTAAATAATGTTAAGCCATAATAAAGACTGTGTCTTTTAAAATGTAGCACTCTTACAGATGTGCATAATAAATTATTCCTGATGGCACTCTATCCCAAAGATTATTTAAAACATATGTCTGTACTGAATCTGATATTTTCTTTGGAGTGGACACAACTCTTACAGTCAGCTGTGGTTACAAAATGCATGCTTGATACGTAGTTTTGGTATCTTTGCATATAATGTACCAAGTATTTAAAAATAAATTACAGATATGGGCAATAGCTTTTTACTTCTGGGTATAACTCATTTTCAGAACTCCTCAAAAAAAAAAAAAAAAAAAAAAAAAAAAATCTGCTTCTCTACCACTCTGCTTAGATTTGTTATACTCTAGTCATGGCAATATTGACTTAACAAACCAAAACTTCAGCTGTCTCAAGTTGTTCTTTCTACCAAAAGACATTTTTCAGATCAGGATGTTTTAAAAGCTGTGGGATTCATTGTCATTATATTTGGTTTGGCACAGTAGGATCAGTAACTATTTGTAATATAAAAGTAAATATGTGAGAGGATTAGTCAGAAAGCAATCATGAAGGATACTGAATGATATCTGGAAGAACTAGGGCCAAAGGGAATAGAAGGTGCTCAGCACTTTCAGTGATTGCTCTGCTTCACAGGCCAAACCAAATGTTTAACACAAAGATTACTGTTGTGTTTAACTTTCATGGCTTTCTGCTATACTCTTTTTCAACTATGATAATCTGTACATCCTTTACTTTTTGTGGGTTTTGAGGTTTCTGTTCTTCATTTTGCAAATCCACTATGTTCAGCTTCTGATAATTTTCCTATATGTTCCTGTGCAATCTTTTAGACATGACAACTATTAGTTGACAATATAATGACTACATTATGTATATATAACTTTATATAATATTGTGGTGAATTTACTTGGATGGACAGCTGAGCTCCACCACAACTACTTCCTCAATCCCCCTCCTCAAAGGGAAAGGGGGAGAAAATAGGATGCAAAGGGCTCAAGGCTTGAGATAAGGACAAGGAGGTTGTTCAACAATTATAGTGACGGGCAAAACAGGTGCAGAGTAGGGAGATAAGTAAAATGTATTGCTTATTACCAACAAGCTAGAGAAGTAAGAAACTAAGGAAAGAATACCAAAAACACTTTCTCCCCATCCACCCTCTTCCACCTCCTTCTCCTGAGTGGCATAAGGGAATGGTGTAATGGGGGCTGAGGTCACTCTATAGCACTTCATCTTAGCTGCTCCTTCATGGTCACTCTCTGTCCCTGCTCCACGTGGGGTCCCTCCCAAAGGATGTTTTCCCTACCAAACTGATCCTGCATGGACATCCCACATGCAGCAGCTCTTCATGAATTGCTAAAACATGGGTCCATACTACATGGTCGAATTGTCAGGAGCAAATTACTCTAACATGGGTCTCCCATGGGCAACAGCTCCCCCCAGACCCCATGCTTCTGCATGGGCTCCTCTCCACAGGCTGCAGCTCCGGCCTGGGGCCTGCTCCTGTGGGGGCTCTCCACAGGCCACAGCCTCCATCAGCGCAGGTCCACCTGCTCCACAGGGGGCTCCTCCACAAACTGCAGCATGGAGATCTGCTCCATGTGGGACCCATGGGCTGCAGGGGGACAGCCTGCTCCACCAGGGGTCTCTCCCTGCACAGGCTGCAGGGGTACTTTTGCTGTGTGCCTGGAGTACCTCCTGCCCTCCTGCTGCACTGACCTTGGTATCTGCAAGGCTGTTTCTCACATCTCTCTCTCTCCACTGCTGTTCTGCAGCATTTTTTTTTTTTCTCTTTATTAAATATGCTCTCACAGAGGTGCAAATAACATCATTATGTCTGGCTTAGGTCTGGTTTAGGTCTGGCCAGTGGCAGGCCTTTTATGTAACATGGGGCAGCTTCTGTATTCTTCTCACAGAAGTCACCCCTATGGCTCCCCGTTACCTAAACTTGCCATATAAACCCACTAAAAATGTATATATATATAGATATGGAAATGTTTCTAAAAAGTAAAAGGACAAGCTGTAGGATGGATATAAATTGGTACAAATAGGTATCAAAGATGATCTTTGTTATTGAAATTTTTGTTCAGAATGTTTAGAGAAAAGTGGAAGGTATGCAATGCTATGTCAAGTTTATATAAACTTTACCTGTAAATCTGCCACTTCAAAGTGAACAGACAGTACTTTCCCATATGTACATTTCTTATCATCTGTAAAATGTAGTGATGGAGACATTTTCCTACTGACTTGCAGTAGGTAATAGGTCATTTTAAAGTGAGAATGTGACAATATTATTTATCCATTTCAAGATCGACATACTGTAATATCTGGGCAGTCCAGAGAGCTTTGAATGCCATGAAGATTAGAAAAGAACAGCATTTTAATCATCTCGTAATTCTCCACTGGCTAAGTCTTATCCATTTTATCCTTGGCAGAGATGTCATAAGTAATATATATACACATATATATATATTTATAATTTTGACAACTTTGATACTTTAACAGCTCTGACATTCACCTCTGTCCACTCTAGCCTCTCTTCCTCATTCATTGTGTTGCACTAATCATGATGAGTTAGTGATGTAGTATTTGTGACTTTTGTAGATGGTCATAATAAATAATAAAGTATTAGTAAACCATGAAACTTTGAACAACAACAACAATAACAAAACTGAAAGCAGCTGGGCTACTGATTTTTTTATTTTTATTTATTTACTTTTATTTTTTTTCGAGGAAGCAAACCTTGTTACCCTTAGATCTGAAACTTCTCCTTCTCCTCAGGTCACTGCTCAAAGATCCACTCCTGCAGATTACTGTGGACTGTCTGGAAGAGGTTAAGCACTTCAACATCCATCATCAGCTCCTCACAAGACAATGGTAATACATTACGAGAAATTGTCAGAGGTTCACAAAGTATTTCTGAATAAAAATGGATTTAGAAATAACTTCCATCTGGATGTAGTTAAGATTCTCATATTATCTCTGCTCCCTTGGTATCAATAAGTACACTTATTGAAAACTCACATCATTGTTACCAATTCCATCTAGAGAAATTCATTTTAATGTGGTGATAGTATTACTAGTAGTAGAATTAGAAGTTGCAGGCTTCACACAAATCTTGTTCTTCTTCTGGGAAGTTGAAATGAGTAAATAAAACAGGCTAAACATATTTCCTAGGATAGTGTTGGCTACCCAACCTAATAATGTTTTCCCACCAGTACACTTCCTTTGTCAGAAATATATTCTAGTAAAACTAGCTTCATCATTTGGATATTGCACTATCTTTGGTAATCTACCTGGATGGATAAAAAACATTAAAAGCTTATCTAAGCACTTTGGTTTCTTTGATACCAACACATTTAGATCAGCTTGTCTAAAGAGAACCCTGTCAAAACAGTAGTCTGCCTGCATTTTCTAAGCTGCATGCTTTCACAGGATTATCAGTTCTGTAAGGCTCCTTTATTAACTAAGAGACCATTTCATAGTGTACTTCATGCAGCAGTACCCATCCTCTGGTGGGTTCTGCCTCATGATCCGTAGAAGAACCACTAGAGTCTTGCCACATTGTTTGTAGAAACAAAAAAGTCACATTTACATTGCATTATCTGTTTTGCTTCTAGTGTGTTGTATCCTCAGGAACAGTTCCTCAGGTTCATAAGGAACTTTTCTACGTTTCTGTCTCATTTATTTATTTATTTATTTATTTATTTATTTATTTATTTGTGCTGTCTTCTGTGGCATCTTCTGAACTTTTTTTCCTTAAATAGTGAAATAATAAAAGCTATGATTTACTGTCTTTAGGAAGCTTTATTTTTAAAAAGAGAGTTTTCGTTATAAAATTGGTATACAGTGTTCAAACTGAAAATTCTGTCATGATATGTATGTCTCTATACCAACTCTGTTTCTTAAAGCTGTTTGTTTGAAACACTGGACTGTGAAAGATAAAGAGGTTAACTATAGCTGGAGTGGAAAAAAAAAATAAAATCACCTAGTTAGTCGTTCTTTAAAGATAATAGTTTAGCTTGGAATCTGTAAAGCAGGTATCCTACAGGCAAGGGATTTAACTGAAGTTCTTAACTTCCCTAAAGTTCCTCCATAATATTGACTTCCTTAGAATGTCAGCTCCAAAGGCATTTTAAGGACATACATTTTAGTAGAAATTTATCAGTGCAAACTGTACCATAGAAGTATTTCAAAGTTTTTAAAATTATCTGAATCATCCATGAATTGAACTCTATAGAATTTTAAGATTTAGCTGCTCCCTAAGTGAATATACTATCCAGCAAATAAATTAATTTAAAGAGTTAACAGTAGTAGTATTTAGGTAAGAATATTAATTTTTGGAAAATAATTTACTCCAGACTAATCCAACAAAGCCTTTTTCTGGTTACATGATATCGCAGTAATGTTTGATTTTTCAAAGTCAAACTTTTGCCTGTTTCAGACTTTCACTGAGACAGTTTCACAAAGTTGAATGTATTTAATAAGGCAACAGACACAGATTCTGAATTGCTGTTGATAAATACATTTTCTGCAAAAGTGTTAATATATGGGCTATAACCCCTTTGGTCAAGGCTGATGCTTAACAGATATGCTAATAGTGCTAGCAAAATGTTATTCCAGGCATTTTTTCACCCAAAGGTGAAGGTGCGGATCTTACAAAGAAGGTGTCCCAGTCTTGGCTAGGTTGGCTAGGTGGAGAAGGAGCACAGCCTGTTTACTGCCTTTTCTGGGTCTCTGGGTCTCTGTTTTTTTTCTTCCACCCTTTTTTTTTTTTTTTTTTTTTTTTTTCTCCACTCCAACTCTCCTTTTACACCCTAACTTTATCTGTTCCTCTTCACCTTTTGGGTGAAGAGTCAAGTACTATAGTCATATATGTTTAGCATGTGCTTCGTTAAGCTCATTATCATATTGAGGGCATTAACTTTAATATTCATTTTACAAATAATCAAGCAAAAGCTTTCACTCTGGGCACTGTGGCCTTCAAGATTCTGTTCTGCCACCAAACAGGACCATCCTGCCACTGCAAGACACCCTCTTTTAGCGACCTCTCATACTTAGCTTGCAGATCTCCATTCACAAAGTCTGTAAAAGAGATAAGCAGGACTATGCTGCTCAATGCCTGTTTGACCAAGGCTGGTACTTATCAGTGATGCTAAATCTGGCTGTTCTCCACACATGCAAACACATTCAAATGTTATGTAAGTCAAGATCTTTTCCATTTGCTTGCTAGTGATCAAACATATAAATATACTTTCTCATTGTATCTCTGACTGTATGAACACAATATTAATAACAGCAAAATAGCCAAAATTTCTAAGACTGACATTGTCTGGCAAGAGGGTAGGAGGGCAGCATAAGAGACTTCAGACAAGAAAGAGGGCAAGAAAAATAGCTTCCATTGGACCCTTAAACTTCTGGATTACAAAGGTATAGGGATAACAATGATATGACCAGAAAGTAGATTAATTAAAGGTATATTAGAAAAATTAAATGCACCTAGTTTATTGTTTTATATTTACCTCACACACACAGAGGTAAAAAAGTTTATGAAACTTCACTTTTAAAGGATGCAGCAAAACTCACTCGCTAGATCCATGAATCACAGAATCATCTAGGTTGGAAGAGACCTCCAAGATCACCGAGTCCAAACTCCTCTGACCTAATACTAAACCATATCACTAAGGTCTACATCTAATGTCTTTTAAAGACCTCCAGGGATGGTGGCTCAACCACTTCCCTGGGCAGCCCATTCCAATGCCTAACAACCCTTTCGGTAAAGAAGTTCTTCCTAATATCCAACCTAAAACACCCCTAGCGCGACTTTATCCCATTCCTCCTCATCCTGTCACCAGGCATGTGGGAAAATAGACTAACCCCCACCTCGCTACAGCCTCCTCTAAGGTACCTGTAGAGTGCTGTAAGGTCACCCCAGGGCCTTCTCTTTTTCGGGCTGAACAATCCCCGCTCCCTCAGCCGATTCCTTTTAAGACTTTTTCTCCAGACTCCTCACCAGCCTTGTTGCCCTTCTCTGGACTTGCTCGAGTACCTCAATGTCCTTCTTGTATTAAGGGCCCAAAACTGAACACAGTACTCGAAATGCAGCCTCACCAGAGCCAAGTACAGGGGGACAATCACTTCCCTAGGCCTGCTGGCCACACTGTTTCTTATGCAAGCCAGGATGCTGTGGGCTTTCTGAGAAGAATTTATTTTTCTGCTTTGACTAGAGTACTACAAACATGAAATTATATATTCCTGTGTACTGTGATCTGAAGTGGTTCATGGGACACTTTATCTGCAAAGGATGTAGCCACAACTCTTGCTTTCATGTTTATTGTTATATGTGGTAGGCCACCATTAGGATATGAATATTTTGCATCATTCCCGAGACTGTCAAGAACTTCTAGCATCAGCACATAGCTGTGAGAACTTTATTCTTTTCCTCTCTGTTTGTATTATTCACGAATTCAGATGTTATCAACAGAGAAGTGGTATGAGCATGGCCAAAGCAAATTCAGTTTTATCATTGAGTACCTGGAAAGTCCTTTGAAATACTTATCCAGCTTAACTGTATTTATCAGTTTGTATGTCCCTGAGTCCTCTGTTGTTTATGCTACTACTAATAAAATCCCATCTGTGTTATCAGAAGGGAAGAATCTGCTGCAGGTCTGCCTGTGACAAGCTTGTACAGGGCAGTCTGGAATATACATCCTTGGCTGGTGGTTGAAACAGGGTCAGAAAGTCCAGTATCAATATAAAGTCTGATTTTCTGGGGAAAAGGATGATAGCAAAAAGTCTGTCTTCATTTTTACTATCAGTAACATAGCAAGAGAAAAGACACCCTGGATCACACTAGTAATGTAGTTAAACAGAAAATCTCTCAAATAAACTCAAATTACCTATGTAGCTGCTGACAGGTTGGAGATAAACTTGGAAGCCGCAAACTTATGACAGAAGCCAGTTTTAGCTGCCTGTGTTTTCTTCAGATTCCATACGTAATACACTGTTTTCTCTACAGTGAAAAGGGAAGAAAGGATAGACTAGACAATGAGTCAAAATTTTTTCAGTCTGTAATCATTGTCTTTTACAGCTTAGAATCCTATGCATATATATATATATTTCCTTCAGTATGTAGTCTCACATATGACTAAGCGTCCAAAGTTCTCATGTAGAAACCTCTGAGTGTTGTAGAAAATTCACTGCACTTTCATGTCAGGGTAAGATGAACAACAGTCTGGTCAGATATGTTGCACAGGATACTAAACATTGGGATACGGAATTTAGTAACTTACTTGTTGTTGATTTTCTTTTTTCTTTTCACTTCTTATATCATTGTACATTTATATACTATACTTTTACTGTGCTTAATGTCCCTTAGTTTTTAAAAACATCATCATCCCAACTGTCAATATTTTCCTAATTATTTCTTGAAGTCATCACCGAAATAATAATAATAATAATAAAAAAAAAACAACAAAAAATACCACTATTATTTCCAATGTAATTTAGGCATTCAAAGAACATAAGGATTTTTCTGTTATTCAGCCTTTTGAAGGTTTTGAATTTGGTAGAACAATCCAAGTTTATTGATCTTTAGATTCTGTCTGGTTTTATTCCAGTAATTGATTTTTTTTCCTGAGCTTCTGTTCAAAAAATACAACAGTAAAAATAACACTTTTGCATCCAGGTTACATTTTTTCCTTTGTATTTTTCCACTCAACATATGGTGTGGATTATTCACACATAATTCTGAACTAAGTCTCAGAAATCTGCATATAACTCATTCCATCCTGTGTCTAAATAGAAGATCAAATGATCCAGAAGTCTTTCTGCTCTAGAGAGAACAGAATATATCTCTGAAATACGAACAAATAGAGTTTCTACATCCTGTAATCAATACTGATATTCAAGACGTGAGGAAAATACATTTTTAGTTAGAATTTTCAGAATGGAAATTGCTGAAAGAAAGAAAGCTCTCCTAAAAAGAGGGTGCAATGAGTTGCTTATCTGGTTCAATACAGTTTGATTAATTTAATTAAATAACTACTTTTTACATTTGCTTCATTTTCTTTTAAAATAAAATAGAAAAACACCAGCAGTTATGCCTATATATCCACAAATGTGTTGATTGTTTTTTCTTAAATAAGTCCTGTAGAAATCATTAAATATAAATATGTGTGTATGTATTTATTTCTAACTCTATAGCTCTTGTAGGAAGCAAGAAGAATTCATTTCACACTTAAGGTTAACTTATTTCGTATTTGAAAATATTATGGTGTTTTTAACACATCTCTTATTTAAGGATGTTTCAAAAGAGATTTTTTATTTTTATATTTCAGCAATGCTAAGCATTCTTAGTTCTATTCATGTTCAAGGGAGGTTTGTAATCCAGTAGTTTTCAATGATTTCTTTGGAGATGTTTGAGTCATTCATGTCTGAGAGTACTTGGAGACAAATCCAAAGACCTGCCATGCACATTCACTCACTCTACGCCTTAAACACTTTTGTAAATCTCTCATTGCAAGGGACAAAATAAAGTTATGCACAGTAATAATGAACAGCTCAGTTATTTTAAAAGAAGAGAGAAGAAAAAAGAAAAGCACACTGTAGACAACATTTTAGGAGCTGCTTGTATCAGGGGCTTGATATAGGTTCCAAGCTCTCTTCTGGAGCTGGGTAGTGATCAGTATCATGCTTTGGATTCAGATAAACCATGCTCAAACAGCACCCTTAAGCAGACCAGGTGATTTTCTGTTGTCTTTTCAGTATGAGAATGCAGATTAAAGACTCAAATCTGCTAAAAAACCTTGATGTCCCTCAACTGCCTTCTCTATTACGCTGAATTTCCAGTATCAGTTACTGTGGTGCCGACAGCTGAGGAAGTAAAAACTGCACTGGGTCTCTGTTTACTGAGATGAAGATACATTCAGCTGTTTAGATGCATGAAATCTCATGTATTTTAACTGGTAAGGTAAAGAGTAGTGTAAAAAACTTATTGAAACAGCTGTGCCAGATGAGAGCCTACGACGTTTTAACGAACAACTTATAGACTTGTTTTTCTCTCTCTCTCTTTTCCCCTTCACCTGTGAACATACTATTTCCTTCACACTGGATGCACTATTACAAGGAAATATATGCAAGTTTCAGTAAATAAGATGACTTTTATGTGTATTAGAGATAGGTGTATTTTTTATTTTTTTTTTTTTCCTCTGTACTTTAAATTTTAATTGGAAACTATTTTCATCCCAAAAGATAACTAGTTTTCTCCTGTGACGCATACAATTTATTTTAGTGAATGCATTTTCTTTTGATTGTAACTCTGTTTATTTCTCTATATGACTTTTTTATTTTTATTTATTTATTTATACTCTGTTTATTTCTCTATATGACTTTTTTATTTTTATTTATTTATTTATTTATTTATTTATTTATTTATTTATTTATTTATTTCGGGAGCACAGCCTGTCAGGAAACCTGACTTGCAAACTTCCTTTCAAATACTGAATGTGGAAACTGCATGAATGGTCAACTGTATGAATATTCAATTTAGAATCTTTATTCGATATAATGATGACAGTGAAGGTAGAGGAATTACTTGTGCTTATCTTCCAAGGTTAGAAGGAACCTCTGGAGGCTGTCTAGTCCAAGTCACCTACTCAAGCAGGGTCACTTAGAGCAGGTTGCCCAGGACCATCTCCAGACAGCTTTTGAAGATCTCCAAGGAGGGAGACTCCACAACCTCTTTGAACAGCCTCTTCTGTTCCTCAGTCTTCCACACAGTAATAACAACAGTTTCCCGATGTTCAGAGGGAATATCTTGTCTTCCAGTTTGTGCTCATTTCTTCTTGCCCTGACACTGGGCACCAGTGAAAGGAGCCTGGCTCCATCCTCTTTGCACCCTCCCTTCAGGTATTTATAGATATTCCTGAGATGTTCCCCGAGCCTTCTCTTCTCTGGGCCGAGCAATCCCAGCTCTCTTCTCTTGTACTTTTGTGGCCCTTAGTCAGAATCCTTCTAGCATGTCCATATCTCTCCTGTACTGGGGAGCCTGGAATTGGACTCAGTACTCCAGGAATAGCCCATGCTGAGGAAGGGGGAAAGATCACATCCCTCCATCTTCTGGCAATACTTGGCCTGATACAGTCTACTATATCATTAGCCTTCTTTGTGGCAAGGGTGCATTGCCTACTGATGTTCAGCTTGGTGTCCACCAGCAGCCCCAGGGCCTTTTCTGCCAATATGAAGCTATGTTTCTGCATGGATATCAGAAATTCTTTCTGTTTTATGGATAATCAGGAATTATTTAGATCAGTCACAGTTCACATGGCTTGTTCAGATCATCTGAAAATGTAATGATAGATGGACCTATCTGCATAATTTGATGAAGTAATTATATGTGAATACCTGTGAAGTACAGGATGGTGGGCTTTACAAACTCTTCTTTAATACACTGGAATAAAATACATGGGATTTTTTGATTGTAGCAGAGAATAACAATACGGTAAATATTGTATTTCCTTGAAACAATATTAATATTTTCAAAGTGTTTTTGATGCTGGTGTTCTCACCATATGACTGTAAAAAAAGATTATCTGTGTCCAAAGACTTGCATACAAGACATGAGACATTGGGGATCTCCTGGAAACACCTTATACATTGTATTAAATTACTGAAAAAGAACTGCTGAAAATAACTGCCTTGTGAAGTTTTGGTGCATATTTGTAACTGTAGCCTGTATAGACATACTATATTACATACATGTGCTGCTTTGGGGAACTTCTTACTTTGCAAAATAGTCATACTCTGGTTTAAAATGAAGAAAGATTTTTAATTTTAATTTTAATTTTTAATTTTTATTTTTTTTAACCTCTTTTTATCCATTTGACTTTATCATTCCTTTGTGCACTGTTCAGGTGTAATTCAAGTATGGCATTGCAGGAAAAATTCTAATAAATCACAGAATGAAGTATGTTTCACAGGAAATACGTTCTATACTTTGGGCATTTATACAACATATAATTCATTCAGAGAGGTATTTTGTTACGCACTGCTATATTTTGATAATTTTTATATCTCTTTTGTGTTCACCCATAAATCTTTGAAATTTTGAGTCCAAGTTCTGATTCTGCAAGTTCTAAGTTTTTTTTTTTTTTTTTTTTAAGTTATGCAATGAGAAACTAAGTTCATACGTGACATGAAAGTTTTGTTTTGCTCAGTGGTGACAAAACAATGATTTGATATGACTGCGTTGCATGCATAAAGGTAGGCAGACTTGCTATTGAGTTCAACACACTGGACATGGTGTGTCTATAAACAGACTGGACATAGGTTGGAGGAAGTGAGTTTAACTTTATCCTTTGAGATTATCTTTTTGAAAAGTAAGGAATATCCTGCAAGACCTTGTTATTCCAACACATTTTCTGAAAAAATATAAATTTATTCCTTGTTCAGGTTCACACTAGGACAAGATTTTAAACTTTCCTTTCCTTTCCTTTCCTTTCCTTTCCTTTCCTTTCCTTTCCTTTCCTTTCCTTTCCTTTCCTTTCCTTTCCTTTCCTTTCCTTTCCTTTCCTTTCCTTTCCTTTCCTTTCCTTTCCTTTCCTTTCCTTTCCTTTCCTTTCCTTTCCTTGCCTTGCCTTGCCTTGCCTTGCCTTGCCTTGCCTTGCCTTGCCTTGCCTTGCCTTGCCTTGCCTTGCCTTGCCTTGCCTTGCCTTGCCTTGCCTTGCCTTGCCTTGTTTTTTTTTTTTTTTCCTTTTCCTTTTTCTTTTTCTTTTCCTTTTTCTTTTTCTTTTTCTTTTTCTTTTTCTTTTTCTTTTTCTTTTTCTTTTTCTTTTTCTTTTTCTTTTTCTTTTTCTTTTTCTTTTTCTTTTTCTTTTTCTTTTTCTTTTTCTTTTTCTTTTTCTTTTTCTTTTTCTTTTTCTTCTTTTCCTTTTTCTTTTTTTCTTTTTCTTTTTCTTTCTTTTTCTTTTTCTTTTTCTTTCTTTTTCTTTTTCTTTTTCTTTTTCTTTTTCTTTTTCTTTTTCTTTTTCTTTTTCTTTTTCTTTTTCTTTTTCTTTTTCTTTTTCTTTTTCTTTTTCTTTTTCTTTTTCTTTTTCTTTTTCTTTTTCTTTTTCTTTTTCCTTTTCCTTTTCCTTTTCCTTTTCCTTTTCCTTTTCTTTTTCTTTTTCTTTTTCTTTTTCTTTTTCTTTTTCTTTTTCTTTTTCTTTTTCTTTTTCTTTTTCTTTTTCTTTTTCTTTTTCTTTTTCTTTTTCCTTTTCTTTTTCTTTTTCTTTTTCTTTTTCTTTTCTTTTTCTTTTTCTTTTTCTTTTTCTTTTTCTTTTTCTTTTTCTTTCTTCTTCTTCTTCTTCTTCTTCTCTCTTTCTTTATATTTTTCTTTATTGCTGTGTTCACTGCTATGTCAAAAGTATTTGAATTAGAATTGCATGTAGAAAAATACTCAAGAATAAAACAAATCAACATAAATCAGTGAAATTTCCTATACCAGCATTTGTCTATGTTTATTTGCTTTACCAGATTAGCAATGTTGTATTTATTTTTTGATTATGGTCACAAATGTGTCAAGTTAAAAGCATATGATGTTTTCTAAGTCTTTGAAAGTTTCTTTGGTATATATGCAATGCCTAGTTATATTGATCAATGATGTATTTTGGCAAATGAAACTTGATTCCATGTTGATGTTATTAACAAACCATAATCCATCACTCTTGTACCATCATTCAGACCAGTGTATTTCCTTTAAAATAAATAATTAAATAAATAAGACCATATTTCTCATTCCTCCATTCTGATGTTACTACTCCAGTCTCACATTGACTACATGTGTACTTTGTTCTGTTGATTCACAAAGTAAAATGTCATTTTAGATTATATTTTCTGTATTCTTCAGGGGGATTATTCAATAAGACAAGTTTGCAGTAACCAAGCTGACCTTGTGAATTTTCAAAAATACACATTATTTGCTCTCTTTTAAATATATATATAATACAATACATATATATAATACAATATACATATACATACATATATATAACACAATACACATATCATATGTATATATAATTATTTATTGTAGATTAAATTAAATATATACAATATAATATAATTATATATAAAACATATAATGTGTTATATATTATATTATATATACATGTATATATGTCTGTATATATATATATATATATAATATTATATATTATATAATATGTATTATATATTTTTTACCCCTATTTGATAGACCTGGGAGACAAGTTGAACTTTGCATGAAGATCTACATGGGGAAACAAAATAAGGGCAACAACTTATAATTGTATACTTTTTTTACAGTAAATATTTTCTGCAGATAAGTCAGTTCAGCAAATGAAGAGCAGAAGAAAACACATAGGCATCCACTTTCTCCAGGCAAAACAGCTGAAGATGGGAGAAAAACGATGCTTATAAATTAGAATTTATGACTTTTATGAATTAAAAAGGGGAAAATAAAAATCCTTTTCTCTGAATAAAAGTCAGCTTTTGACCAAAAATAAATAAAAAAAGAACATTTGAAAGTTGATTTTTATTATCCAGTATACGTTTTATATTGGAAGGCCATGGATGAAGTGATGCTGCAATACAGAACACAGGTAGTTCACTGAAAGCAAAGCCTTCACTGGCATGACACGTAGGCTTAAATTTCTCAATCATGAAACATTTAATGTGTTTCAGCATTTTACAGAATAAAGGTGCTTTCCGTAATGCAAGCACGATGCAGTCTTTAACTTGCACAATTTACATGTACTTAAAAAAAAAAAAAAAAAAAAAAAAAAGATTTTTTTTTTTTTTTGCCTGGAGAAAGACTGGTATGATTTTTTTCTGAGCCAATCGGTGAGGCTAGAAGTCCTTCATAAAGGACAGAAAATATGCAAGTATTATATTGGGTCCAGGAAGATTTGGTGATCTGTTTTTCAATGTTATTTTTCTATTGTCTTTAATATTTCATATAATATAATATAGATGTATAATGAGTTAGAGAAATACTGTAATGCAGTATGTTCATACAGTTTTCAGACATGCTCATTAGTAAGAGAGACTGTGAACTGTACAAGGGTGGTATAATAAATACTGAAAGAGAATGGAATATGCCAGGGTTAATGCATTACAAAGTCTGAGCTTTGAGAGCTTTGTCCAGCTTAGCTTCTTTAAATGGATTGCTAACCTTTCAGAGGTGCAGTGGTAGACAAACCCTATTAAATCCTTATTAAATCCTGTAAACCTCAGGATTGATTATTCTAGCTGAAATTATTCCAAGAGACACATCTTTTCTGTTCCAGTTCCTTAGATCTGATTTCACACTGATAAGTTTCTGTAGCATCCTTGAACCACTTATATATCCTTCTAGCATAAATTGAAATGTGCTCAATTTACACTGCACCTTGTCATTACAAGTCACTCTTTAAACATGCTGGATCCAGAAGCCTGCATTTAGCTGTTGGTCAAAAAAATATCAGTATGATGGCAGAGACAAACCAGCACGACCTTCAAAATGCCTGAGTAGTCAAAGCATTACACAGGGGACAGCATAAGCATGGCACTGTCTGGGATGGCAGTGACACATTCTAGCATTAGAAAATTTCCTGAACTGAGTGAAGAGCTACTAGACTGTATTATTCACGGAAAATTTTTGTGTCTTCTGCAGTAAGTGTGTTTGAAGCAGCAATCAGGCACCGCCAGTGAATTGCAGGACATGTGAACCCACATGGAATGAAATTGATGAAAATACTGCCTAAATACTGTGTGAAGTCTAATGGCAAGGCTGACCCTATAAACTCTTTCAGTTTTGCCTGTACAGATGACCTAATATTTCCAGTTCCTATTTTCCTTTTGCTAATAGAAGATCCACTGAGTAAGTATCACTTAATGCATAGTATTGGAAATGTGTCTACATATGTAAATTTGATTTTATATTTGTAGGAGGTAACAAACCAGACTGAACTGATCTTCACAGACAGAACTTCCTTTCCGCAGACTGTGCCCCTTGTCAGCTCTCCCTCTACTTAAAAAAAAAGATCACTTTGGAGATGTGATATGATAAAGATGCAAGTGACGAGGCACCCAGTGAATGGCACATACATGTAGCCACAGTTTATGATTGCTTCTCCAGAATTTATTGTGCAGTTACATGTAACTGCAGATTAGAACACCATAAACTAATACCACACTCTTCCTGGACTGATCAACAAATAGCATTTCACTGCCTGCAAAGACCAGCAAACCAAATTGTAGGTATTTCACATATTTGTTTTTCTGTGAAGAAGTGCCCACATGGAATTGTCAGTGAAGGTTAAATCGCAGAACTTTAGAGTAATGTGAGTTGGAAAGAACCTCAGGAGTTGGAGTGACATGATGCTGAGGAAGACCCCATGCAGTGCAAAGCAAATAACCTAACTGTCAATGACTGTTCAATGGCTGACAGTCCAAGCAGCCGCTTGCCATGTGCATATTTAGGAAAAGGGTTGGCCAGGTGGTATGCAAAGCTGGATTCTTTTGGACAAAACAGGCTGAGTTCTGGAATTAAAGAGCTTGTCTTTCTGTGAAAGAGACGAGAAAGCTCAGTGACTAATCTGATTGCAACTGCTGAGGTATCATGCTGGGAAAGTGACATTTTCTATGGAAACAAGCAACCAAACCATTTGACCTTTTAAAGGTCACTTTTAATGTCAGTAAGAAATCAGCTGGAAGCCAGGACAGCCATGAAGGACTGATGTTATATATCCTTACAAAAGCACTTCAAAGTAAGCAGACAGCCATGTATGTATTTATTTATTTATTTAACGTTTGTCCATCAAAAATATAACCCATTCTTATAAGTGTATAACTCTTTCTGTCACTGCTGTCACTGTTGAAGATAGGAGGGAAAAACCTCTGAGTTGTCCCATAGGATCATTCGACAGCTCCTTAGAGAAGGTAGTGATCCTGATACCCCGTCCAGAATCTTCTTGAGTCCCTCTAGGAATAACTGTGCCTGCTGCTTTCCTAAAGTGCCTGTATACCAATGCACAAAACATGGAAAATAAACAGGATGAGCTCAAGATTTGTGTACAGTCATGGGGCCACAATCTCATTGAGATCACAGAGACATGGTGGGACTGCTCACATGATTGTAATGCTGTTGTGGAGGGCTATATCCTCCTTAGGAAAGACAGGCTGGGGAAGTAAGGAGTGGGAGTTGCCCCTTATATCAGAGAGCAATTAGAATGCATCCAGCTCCACCTGGAGGAGGGTGAAGTAGGAGTGGAGAGTTTGTGGGTGAGAATTAAGGGGCAGGCTGGTATGGGTGACACTTGTGGGTGTGTACTACAGGTCACCAGATCAGGAGGAGGAGATCTGTGAGGCCTTCTACAAGCAGCTGGAAGTAGCCTCATGATCATGGGTGCTGGTTCTCATGGGGGACTTTAATCATCCAGGCATCTGTTGGGTAAGCTACTTGGCCAGGCAAGTGCAGTCTAAACTGTTCCTACAATGTGTTGAAGACAATTTTCTGACACAGGTGGTGGAGGAGCTGATGAGAAGGGCGGTGCTCCTGGACCTTGTTCTTACCAGCAGGGATAGGCTTGTTAGGGATGTGAAGGTTGGGGGCAGGTTGTGATGCAGCAACCATGAGATGGTGGAGGAGGAAGATGGAACTTGGTGGAAGAAGTAAGGCGAAAAGTAGGATTGCTACCCTAGACTTTACAACAAATGACTTTGACCTCTTCTGGACCTACCTGGGGGTGTCTGATGGGCTAGATTGCTAGAAGGCAAGGGCGCTTATGAGAGCTGGGCAACATTTAAACAGCACTTCTTCCCAGCTCAGGATCGGTGCATCCCTAAGGCTAGGAAATCAGGGAAGGGGGACAGAAAACCTGGCTGGATGAGCAAGGAGCTCATTCAAAAGGAAGAGGAAGGTCCATGAAATGTAGAAAAAGGGCTTGTCTTCCTGGGAGAAGTGTTGGGAGTGTTTTCAGATCCTGCAAGGATGAGATGAGAAAGGCTAAAGCCCACGTGGAGATAATGCTGACAAATGAGATAAAGGACAATAAGAGGTTTTTTTTTTTTTTTTTTTTTTTTTTTTTTTTTTTTTTTTTTTCTTTTGTATGTAAAGTATGTAAACAGTAAAAGGAAGACTAGGGATCATGTGGGTCCACTGCTGAACGAGGCAGTTGTCCTGGTAATGGGGGACACTGAGAGGGTGGAATACTGAATGCCTTCTTTGCTTCGGTCTTTGCTTCAAAGACTTCCCCCCTAGGACTCCTAGACCCCGGATGGAGGAGCTCCCCTCTGGTTGAGGAGGTAGGGGTTTGGGAGCATCTGAGTAGGATCAACACACACAAATCTGTGGGCCCTGATGGGATGCATCTACGTGTGCTGAAGGAGCTGACAGAGGTGATTGCTGAACCACTCTCTATCACCTTTGAAAGGTCTTGGAGAACAGGAAAGGTTCCTGAAGACTGGAAGATAGCCAATGTCACTCCATTCTTCAAGAAATGCAAGGAGGATCTGGGAAACTACAGGCCAGTCAGTCTCACCTCCGTCCTTGGAAAGGTATTGGAACAGCTTGTTCTGGATGCCATCTCCAAGCAATTGGAAGAGAATAAGGTTTTGAGGAGCAGTCAGCATGGCTTCACCAAGGGGAAACCGTACTCAACCAACCTTGTAGCCTTCTATGAAGGCATCACCAGCTGGGTAGTTGTGGGGGGAGAGCAGTGAATGTTATCTACCTTGACTTTAGCAAGGCTTTTGATACTGTCTCCCATGACATCATTGGTGGTAATTGGTGGCAGAGTCTGGCTGGAGACCTGTGACTAGCGGCGTTCCCCAGGGATCAGTGCTGGGTCCGGTCTTGTTGAACATATTCATCAATGACCTTGATGTTATCCACCCTCAGGAAGTACACTGATGATACAAAGCTGGGAGGAGTTGCTGACACACCAGAAGGCTGTGCTGCCATTCAGCAGAACCCGGACAGGCTGGAGAGATGGGCAGAAAGAAACCAAATGAAGTTTAACAAGAGCAAGCGTAGAGTCCTGCACCTGGGAAGGAATAACCACATGTATCCGTACAGGCTGGGAGATAATCTGCTGGAGAGGAGGTCTGTGGAGACCTGCTGGAGAGGAGCTCTGAGGAGAATGACCTGGGGGTCCTGGTGGATGACAGGTTGACCATGAGCCAGCAGTGTGCCCTGGTGGCCAAGAGGGCCAATGGAATCCTGGAGTACATTAAATGGAGTGTGGCCAGCAGGTCAAAGGAGGTGATCCTCCCCTCTACTCTGCCCTGGTCAGGCCTCACCTGGAGTACTGTGTCCAGTTCTGGGCTCCCCAATACAAAAAAGACATGGATCTCCTGGAAGGAGTCCAGCAGAAGGCCACTAAGATGTTACAGGTCCTGGAGTATCTCACCTATGTGGCAAGGCTGAGAGACCTGGGTCTATTCAGCCTTGAGAAAAGAAGAATGAGAGGGGATCTTATTAATGTTTACCGATATGTTAACTGTGGGAGACCAAGGGATTTGGCCAATTTCTTTTCAGTGGTTTGTGGGGACAGGACAAGGGGTAATGACCACAAAATGGATTACAGGAAGTTCCACACAAACATGTGAAAGAACTTCTTCATGGTAAGGGTGATGGAGAACTAGAGCAGGCTGCCCAGGGAGTTTGTGCAGTCTCCTTCTCTGGAGATATTCAAGGCCCGTCTGGACACCTACATGGCCAAACTGCTCAAGGGAACCTACTTTGGCGGGTGGTTGGACCTGATGATTTCTTGAGGTCCCTTCCAACCCCTACAACTCGATTCTGTGATTCCTATATGTATGATGATGGAGCAAGCCAAAATAAGGAGGAAAATGATTGAAAATCCATATTTACTGCTTTTTGAATAGTGAGTAGATAAGGAAAACTATATGAAAAGACATATTTACAAATCTATGAATTCATAAAATTTCAGTTTACAGTGCTGTGGCAGCAATGGAATCAAACTGAGAAACATATTTGGCTTCATCTTTAAGATCCTTCAAACCCGCCCCTTCCCTTTTGTCTGATGTTCAATCTCTCATTGATTTCTGTCAGCTTCTAAAGAAAATTTTGTATTTAAAAATTATTTTCTTTCCTAAAACTCTATTTAGTGAAAGAATAAGGTGTCCGCTTTTATTTATTTATTTATTTTTATTATTTTTTAATCAAACTTCGTTGCAAAACTAATGTCCCATTTTACAACCACATCTTTTCTAGTAATTCAAATACTGGGCTACGGAGTAGATGAGGACAATTTGTCCTTATACCAAATATAAAAAACATGTCAACTCATCTGTTTTCTTGTCCTTTCTCTTTGATTTAAAGCTCTTTGGGACTTAACTTGTATCTTTGTAAAAGAGAAATGGAAAAATAGTACAGATTAGTAAAACTAAGATCTTACTAATCAACAACAGGTCTCTCTGCTTTTTTTTTTTTTTTTTTTTTTTTTTTTTTCCAGTTCCTTGGCTATTTATGATTATTTGCTTTTTTTAGAGTCAGACCTCCCAATTTTGATATTTTTTTTTTAACATGACTAAGAAATTAAAAATCTTTGTGCTTAACTGTGCTTTCCTTTAACTGGACAACAGTTAAAGGAAACATCTGCTTTGCTTTTTAATGTTATTGCTTCTCAATTTTGTTAAGCCAATATGCATTTGAGTTTTATTGCATATTTTTGTTTTTCTTTCTTCATTTTATTTTTAATGGCTCACCATTTTCCAGTTTAGAGTTATCACCTTCACAGAATTAAATTTATGTTTTTCTGTGTTAGAACAAGGGATCAAGCAAATATTTAACTTTTGTTCAGATAAAATGTGTTATGTTGGAATGTACTTATCATTTTGTATTACACTGTAAGCTTGTGTTTGTACAATGTGAATGCAGGAGAAGCATGACTTATGTCTAAGATAAAACATAAAGCTAATACTTCTTTTCACATATTCTCTCCCTGAAGCTTTCATACAGACAGCCTGCACTGTAATTAATTTGTTTTCAAGATTTTTTTTTTCTTTTGTGCTCTGGCAGTTTTGGTCACATTAAATTTCTTCATTTTCATGGAAATGGCATAGAATCTAAAATCTAGTAATTAATCTCTAACTGCACAGGCCACTGCTTTAAAATGATAGTGCATCTTTAAGAATTAAACATTCAGTCACAGCATGTTGCAGTAAACTCACTGAAACTTAATATCGTCTGAGAGAGTTTTCAAAGCAGGCATTTAACTGAAGTCATGTAATGACACTTAATTGGATATTTTTTTTGTTGGTTTCAGTCAATTGAAGTCATTATTAATGTGGAGCACAAATGGAGCTGAATTTGAAGAGGCACACATTGAAACTCTCTTCTCATAATGCCAATAGAGCATAGTGCAATCATTATAACTCCTGTGGCTGCTAATTTTCTGGTTCTGATTAATTGTAAAAACTGATAAAAACCTGTCTACTCACAGGGTGGTGTGGTCTTGATGAATTGCTTATAGTTGACTGAAAGAAATAAAATAATTTCCCAAACCTCAGAAAAACACAAAAGAAATGAATATCAGACTTAAAACAACATGCTGACTTGCAAAATATGAGCTGTGGATTTCATGAAGATATAAAACAGAATGCTCTCTGAGTTCCTTATTTTACTATTCAGTAAGGAAAATGAAAGTCACTGTTGCTTTAAAAGCTTTCTTAAATGAACAAACAAGCAAACAAACAATAAAAACAAACAAACAACAACAACAACAACAAAAATAGCCAGCACGATTTGCTTGTAATTGTACCTAATCTCATTTATCTAAATCCTTCACATCCTTACCTGTTTTTCATCACTTTTATCCATGGCTACCCTTTCAAAACAGTCACTGCCTGCAGGTGGGATGGCAGGACATTAGGTACCATTGCACCAGTACTGGTTCTTTGACAAGTGACAGGTGGCTTGTTTGTGTCCCTGAGGGGTGGGATAAGTTATCTCACCAATGAGTTTGGCCTCCGGCAGCCTGGAAACGAGGGGCTCTGAATGTTAACACAAATTGTGGCTGGGGATGCATAACAAGACTATCTCTGGTACCAGCACAGTGACCAGGAGGATATCCAGCCTGTGAAACAAAATGCCTCAGTACATACTTAGCTGCTACCTACTGATTCAACTAGAATAAAACACACTGTTTTTTGCAGCATATAAATTGCATGACATGATTTGTTTGTCAAATCCTAAATAATTGTAATTATAAATGTAAAATTTCCTAGCAAGATCTGAAATAAATGCTAGATTGAATTAAAATGTATTGTGTGTCTCAAATCTAAAATTAATAACAATATCAACATGATTAATAATATTAAATTTATAAAGGGAAAGAGTATAGTTTTTATTTATTATTATTATTATTTCAATTGTAGTCTTTTCAGAAAAAAGTTTACACATCTAGGATTTGCAGGCAAGTATTGTTTAAGCCTGTGGTGACTACATGCAATACACATGCAATTATGAGTTAGTCAGGTGAGATTAAATTTTTTTTTTAAAAATCATAATTGTGATATTAATTTATAACTACACCCTTACATAAAAAGTTAGGATACCACTCCTTTAGGGAAGGTCCTCTGGATGTTACCAAGTGTTTACCTGAGTTGAGGATGAGAATAAAAAGATATCTTAAATTTTATCCTTTATACTACTTAATACTTATAGTTTATACTACTTAATACTACTTATATTAATACTTAATATTTTTCAATTAACATTAAAGCTTTCTTTTGGGATAATTACAATAAATATGACAAATTTTTAGCCTGCTGCAAAAAATACTTTAAACCTGCATTTCTTTTGAGTGTGTTGTTTTCGAATTACCTATTCTTTTGATGATAAAATAACAGTAGAGGATCAGAATTTTGTGTCTGAGTCTCAACATCTGTATGTCTCACAGGGAAGGATGTGGTTGTTTCTAGATTATGGAAAAAACTTTGATAGTCATCATAATTTAGTGCAGGGAAATTTGAAAGCAAAAGTAAATAAATGTAATTATACATGCACACTCACTACAAATTGATCACAGAAGGAAGGAAGGAAGGAAGGAAGAAAGAAAGAAAGAAAGAAAAAGAAAGAAAGAAAGGAAGAAAGAAAGAAAGAGAAAAAAAGAAAAAACTAATTTTAATTAGTTTGAGCTTTATGCATTATTCATATGTCCAACTTTTTTCATTACTTGGAATATCTAGGATAAAGATTAAAAAACAAAACAGCAACTACCAAAAAAAATCAAAATCAAAACAACCCCCCCCAAAAAAAAAACACCACAAAACCACATACACACACAAAACAACAACAACAAAAGACAAATACTATTTATTATGGATCTAGAAACTAGTAGATTTATTAGTAAATTCTTAGGAAATTCACCTTTTGTACAATGGAAAATCCGTGATACATACCACAGGAGTAAGACATACATGTACTCTTTATCTGTTACAAACTATTGACTCTACAGCAGGGAGAACCAAAACTTGTTCTTATTACAGGTCTGTGGTCAAAGTATGAACATTTTTGGAACATTTAGGTTATTAACAAAAACTTACTTTATGAGTTTACACTGTATTTGTGCAAGTAATCACAGTACATGAAGCAGAAATATTCCCAGAAAGGTTTGTAAGGCAGATACAGATAAGAAATAAGGTGCAGATATAAGGTGCAGCCAGGACTGTTCACTGCTTGCACACTTATGGAAATGTTATGGTTAATCTTAAATCAAGACCCATTATGCCGTAGCTCAGACTGGATCTAACAGATAGTTTACCAGATGAGATTTTTTAATCTTAAGACAAGATCTACTTCTATATTGGAGTGAGTTTTACAGAGAGTTTACTGGTGAGATTGTGATATACTGGAGACAAACTGTTGTAGTTCTTTCTGGCCTTAAAATCCATAGGAGAGGAAAACATATATCCCTGATACGCATATCACAATGCAAACTGAAATGTTGGAGTAAAGAAATAACCTATCCAGGCAGGAAATAAGGGAAAACAAACAAACAAATCAACCAAGAAACAAACAAATAATAAAACAAAAACAAAACAAAACAAACAAACAAAACACACACACACAAAAAAAACAAATATACACACTTAGTTTTGGTTTAATTGAAGATTATCTTTGAAGGGGGCAAAACATTCAAAATAAATCACTTCCTGGTGAGATGATCTGTGAGCTCTCAATGAAAAAAAGAATACACAGAACCTTCTAATACCAAAGATCTTTGTATCTATATTTATGTATCATATACCATTTTTTCCATCCCTAAAATTATTAAACTTTCTAAAAATTATTGTGATTTTTTTAAAATCATATTTTCAAAAGGGTAAATTTTCAGCCCCATTTATGTTCATATTTGATGTATTATTTTTCCTTAAATACTTCTGAATTCTTTAAGCTGTTTTAGATAAGTCATAGAAATTGTTTTCTGTTCAGGATTTTAAAGGCGGAATGCATAATTTTAGTATACTTTTAGTACACTTTTTCAGGAAATTACACCCCTCCTAAAGTTAATGCAAACTAAAGTTAATAAAAAGAATTAATAGATTAATAGAACAAGATTTTTTCTTCTATTCAATGATTTAAAATTATTTCATTTTTTTTTTTCTTTTTTTTTTCTTTTTTTTTTTCCCCTGCATATTGTTATTGGTAAGCAAGAATGGTGGATCCAATATATGGTAAAAATACAATGAGCATATTTAGCCTCTTAGTAATAAATCTAAAGTTAAATAGATGGAGTAAAAGCTAGCACGTGCAAGCAAGATGCTTTCACACCAATCTTGGCTGCCAAGAAAGGAAAGAGCAAATAAAATTTATGATATGGTCTGTATCAGTATATGCAGATGTGCACAAACTTTTTCCAAACAGAAAGCTTCTACAGAGTTGCTTCCATAAATAAGAAGTATTATTAAAAGCATAAAGAATACAATAAAACAATAGTAACACTATTGTATTACTATTACATTACTATGTAATACTATTACATTACTATGTAATACTATTGTATTACTATTACATTACTATGTAATGTGCTGACTAATAAACACTAAATATTTCCCCAAAATGTTAATGTTTAGATGTTCCATTTCTTTTTTTGATGTGGATTTCATGAATCCATTTAACTCACAGTTTCCTCTGGACAAAGGAGAGAGACAGTGAAAGAGAAATTTTAGAAGATGTAAGCTGTAAAAGGATTTTCTTTTTGGAGCACAGGATCAAGTCTCTGATAAGGATTAAAAGGTTATTTGACTAAGTTCTAAATAAATTTTCACTTTCAGAGTATCATTTTTATACTTATGTAACCTGAGTAGTATCTTTGTTTTATCATTCTTTTAATTTTTTTGGTTGCAAACTTAAATTTCATCATCATTTTCTTCAGGTCAAGCAATTTTAGGTATTGTCCTTATATCATGCTCACAGGTAGTTGCACATCTTGAGTCAACCTCAATACTTGCAGTTTATTTATTAAGCAGACTCAAAGCAAGAATGTACTTTACTTAAAACAAATCCAAGGAGATGTAGGTGGATAAGGAATGGAATAAGGATATGAAATGTAGCATGTAAATATCACACTGAATCACTATACAGAGACGAACTTCTTCTCAGTTGTCTGTGTGAATGGATTAGCTGATTACCACCCAACTAATATCCTCTTCAACAAAGTATGTTACTACTGGAGGCACTAAGTAACATGCTCCATGACAATTTATTTCAGTATAATATTAGGAGTAGGAGGAATAATAAAGGCTGACCTTGTCTGAGAGGAAGATGATACTGAAGACATCATGGTTTGTACTAATTTTGTCTTCTGGTTGATTGACAATTTTCAGAGTTCTATAAACTGCTTGTTTTTTTGGTCTCAAAAACCTTTCTAGAGAAAATGTTGGAGTTGCTGGATGTCAAAGATTGGGTCAGCTCAGCTGGAAAAACTGAATATGTAGTACTGAAGTTTAATTCCTATTTCAATGTGAATTATCTCAGATATCCTGATCTAGCCAAACTGTGTATTATTCTGAGATCGGTTCACCACGTCATTTTCACATTTTCACTGCATATAGAGCAGTAGACTCTTTTATTTTTATTTTTATTTTTATTTTTTTTTCCCTCACACTACCAATACTGAATGGTGACATTTTAAAAACTTCTTCATTTGTCACTCTGATTGTCATGCTTTATGACTCCATTCACTGATTGAAAATACTATTGAATACTATTGAAAATGCATGAACACTATTAAGACTAAAGACCATAGTCTATTAGGTTTTTCACTTACTATTAAAATGACAAGGTTATTTTTTTGTATGTGTATGCTCCAGCAACACAAGAAGATTATATATTTTCAGAGCTGCTTTAGTGAATAGGTAGAGAAAGACCAATTAACAGTTACAGTAAAATATGGCTTTGGTCCATATAGGTCAATATAAGTCCAATAATTTTACTCCAAATGTATCATTTTATAACAGTTAAGAATCAGATATATTGTGATTTTTGTGTGAGAAACCACATGCATGTGGGTCATGAAATCAGAGCATGAAAATTCCCTTGTAAACATTAACAAGATCACTTAACTTTTGTGGTATTTTGGATTACAGACTATACTGTGAAATGTATCCATGCGGACTGTGCAATATATGTATTGCACCGTAATTAGACTCTATATGGAAATATTAAAATTTTAATTTCCTAACTGATGTATATTTCAAATTCATAACTTAATTTTGGTATTAATATTGTTTATTTTAATGAAGCCCCTAAGGGGGTGGGGGATGAGAGGTAGAAAAGAAGACAGTTGTCTGAAGGAGAAAGGAGAAAAACAAAACAAAACAAAACAAAAAAGAATTATATGCATATTTCACTTCAAAACTGAGAGAACATAAATTTCCTTGACAATACAACAAACATGATGATCTCAATACCAGTATAGGTGACCTAGGCATCTTCTCTGTGCTTTACATATTCCATATTCAACAGTCACATGGTGAATTCTGTGTTCACAATCTGGTGATTCTTTGTATCATTTACATTGTAATATGCTGCTAACTTAAAGTGTGTAACTATATCATGTACTTGTCAGAGACTGATACCTGACAAGATGTCCTTGGAGTACACGAGGAGCTGTTCCCTCTGACCTTCAACATCTGCTTCAATGACACTGCTTGGAGCACACAGGGGTTTCATTTTTCAGCTGAATCTACGTTTCAAGCTTCCTATTCATTCAAATCAAAGAATAAGAAAGAAAAATAAATGTCATAATGTTAATTCTCTTAAACTTTGTTTTATGAATGATAAGATCTGAAATCGTACTTCAAAACTAAAATGATAGAAAATGATAGTTTGCTTTTTTGTTTTCTAGAGGTGTCATAATAAATTAAAGTTTTGGTCAATGCACTACCTTTTCTCTAGTAATAATCATATGATTATTAATAATAACCCCATGCACCAGATAAAAACACTAATTTCTCATATGAGGCCATTCTATCCTGTAAGTCTTCTTTCTGATAGATGTTGCATTTAGCCCCTTTGTAAAGGTACATTCTATAACCAATGACAATGTTTATTCACTCATTCTGATGGAAACTTGTACAGAGGTTGTTACAGCTATGATTGTCTTGGCTTCAAGATATATGAATCACTGTAGCATGTCAGGCTGTATCTGCAAAATGAGGACATTGCATTTCTTGTCTTTAATAACTCATGAATCATTGCGATCTGACAGAATCACACTATTTGTTATTTACACAGAGACCTGTTAATTGAATTAAGACCTGTTTTTGTGTACTCCACAAAATTTGTGTACTCCTCAATTCAAGTAGAAGATGAAATAATAATAATAACATAAAACAACAAGAAGAAAAACAGCTATGTAAAATGAATTGAAGCAATCTATACATCAGCTTCAGCCATGCTCAGGTGTTTTTTTTTGTTTGTTTTGTTTTGTTTTTTAACTTGTGTAATTATGAGATATTTGTAAAATGAGAGGATGATGCAGAAAAGATAGCACATAAATTGTGGAGATTTTTCTTTCCATCTTAGATATTTCCCTCAGTATAAACATAAATCCACTTCTACTCTTTGCCTCCTGCATGACATCAATGCCATTTATTTCTGTCACAAGCATGGTACTGGTTCATAGTAGGAAGTGACTATCAAATAAACACTGTGGATAGGTGGTCTTTAAAAAGGCATACAACAGGAATTCAAGTGGTCTTCTGAGAAAATCTGGAAATCTTCACAACTGAGAGCAAACAATGCAGCAGTTGTGAAAGTCAGCATTCCCAGTTTGGAAACTGCCAGAACTTTGGAAACTGCCAGAACTGCCAGAACTGGCTTTAGACATTGTCATTATGAGATAATATGAAGAAACACAGCAGAACAACTTAAAATATTACTGCAATGCCACCCACAATCTTCAGCTGGATTATTGTTTCCCTGTGTATGAAGGTGGTATTGCTTACCTTAGGGACAGAGTGCTATGAAGGATGTGCTCTCCCCAAGCTCTGCAGGTAAATGGGTTATTACCAAAGAAGGCTGACATAATTTGAAACTGTTTGTTTCTGTCCTTAAGGAAGTTTGTTGTTTTGTGGCAGTGAGAAAGTCCTTGAGATATCTGAGTGGATATTGTAGTAATGTCTCCAAGCATCTTTTGGAAGGACCCAATAGCATTAGTGTGTCTAATGGGGATCCCACAGGTCACTGTCTTGTGCTCTTTACGATTTATCAGAGGGGCGAATAGCAGCTTCTTCAGTTAGCCTCTGCCTGTGTACAATCCACACAGTTGGGAAGCTGAGGAAGGTCTGAGCTCACGCAGAGGTGTTTGCAAACCCCTCTCCTGAGAGACACCTGCATGATGTATCCATCTGTCAGATTGGTCCCTGAGCATTTGGTGTGACTCTTAGGAACATAATTTCTTTGGTCTGCTGAAGATGATTTGAAAATAAGTATGTTTTCTGTGTTCTTTATGTTCTCATGAAAGCTTGTTTTGAGACCAGATACTTCAGGCTTGCATATCTGTAGTTCAGTGGCCAGATCCAGGAGCTCAGATCCTCAAAATGCAGCCTTTTATCTAAGTGCTTGAAGTATCTTTAGACCTATCTACCATCAGCTCAAATTTGTGCTTTTTCCTCCTAATTGCCTGTTACTTTCTTGTAAATGGATGTTTCAAAATGCCGCCTCACATTCACATTATGCTTCACTATATCAACACCCAATCCAAAATAAGGATTGTTTCAAATTGCCTACCTTTCAGTTTCCATCTGCATAGTTAGTGAGATTGCACGCTATTTCATAAATTAACTACAGTTTCTAACCTGCTGATTCATTTGCAAGGGTGAAAGGTGAATGTTCAATGATTTCCACCACAGTTAACATAAACATTGACCCGATCGACTGCAGTGCTCCCTCTGTGCCATAACATAACCACAGATTTATCATTTCTGCCTCAGCATTGCTCCAGGCGCCTGATTAAAAAGCCCAGACCAATGTCTGCTTTTATCTGCTTACTTTGATTTTCACTTTGGAGCACTTTACCAGGACTGTACTCATGCCTCCCTGCTGCTCATATGCTTTGTGGCATTTATTGTCTCAGTTTTCCTCTCAGTGTGACATCAAGTTCTAACTGCATAATATACCTTCTGCAAGCAAGGATAATCTGCATCTTCCTCATCACACTGCTGTACCAGGTATGGTTTCTATAATGTTGTGGATATAAAGGAAAGAAAGTAATCACAGAAGTCCCTGGGATTTTCAAGTTTCCTCAGAAGACTAATAAAATTCACCATATGTTTCTTCTATCTGCTGTGAAGCAGGCTTCACTTCTTAAATTCATGCAAGAAGCTGAAGGTTTAGCATGATGATGTCACCTAGAAAAATAGTTTGTTAGAGTTATTGCTATTAATCATGGCTTGCTATTGGTCTGTTTAAAGCCACACGGGACATAACACTAGCACAAGATTTATAAGGAAAAATGACTTTTCAGAAGTAAAGACTTACTGAACTTGTACATCACTCAGGGAAAAAAAAAATAAATCTAGAGAAAAGGAGAAATCATTTCAGTGTTTAAGAAATGAAGGGCCTTATTCAAAAACAGATATATTACAGCATTTATTTTCAAACTTTACGCATGCTTTTCCAGTCTGTGCAATTTCATAAGTTTTAATATTAATACAACAATTCAATTATCCATCAATGCCCCTGTTGTTAGTTTTGAAGAGTTTGATATGACATTAATCACAGAATAGAAACTTCCAGGTCTGATATTAATTTCTTTGCTGGAGCAAAGCCAATTCTAAAGATTGACACAATAAAAATACAGAATCATTTAAAATGTTTTGGTTTAGTTAGATCCATCTAAAGCCTGGAAGCAATATTAAATAACATTACTCCTTCTCTTGAATGGAAAAATACTATAAATGCATTCAGCAGTTATATGAGTTTAAAAGCAAAAAGTAAGAGTGTCTAGAAACAGTAAGAGAATAAATGACTTCAGCAAAACTAACTGCCCTCTTTCTTTAGTGATAAACTTAAACAGTAACTGATCAGATATTTTTTTTTTTCTTTATTCACAGCATGGATATTTTAAATTCTTTATAAGGTTTCAAGCTTTCCTGTGAAAATTTCACAGATTATATATAACACAGAGAGCAAACTGGAAGCTGACCTGGGCATTTGGTGATACTTTCAAAGACAGTTAACATTGGCTCTCCAGGTCCATAGAAAACACACAGTTTTAACATTACTCCAAATGGTAGCATGATCAGGTAATTATTAGTGATTTTGAAAGTCAAGACATTTTAATTTTGAAATTCCCTGTAAATCTAAAAAATGTAACTACGTTTTCCTCCTTATTCAGGCAATTTAAGAGCTAAAATAGAAAAAAATGTTAGCACAACGGAGTGCTTTCCATCATTCTTAACAGAAATTAACACACTTATAGGTTAAGATACCTCTTTGTTGGAGACTCCAAAATTCAAATTGATAGTCCTGAACACTTTATTTATAATTGATGTGCTGAGGCCAACTGTATGAAGTTCAACAAGGCCAAGTGCCAGGTCCTGCACTTGGGGCACAACAACCACATGCAGTGCTACAGGCTGGGAGATGAGTGGTTGGCAAGCTGCCTGGCGGAGAAGGACCTGGGAGTATTGGTTGATAGTTGGCTGAATATGAGCCAGCAGTGTTCTCAGGTGGCCAGGAAGGCCAACAAAAGACCATGGAGTGTGTCATGTTAGGCATGTGTCATGTGTGTCATGTTAGGCACCTGATTGCTGTTGCTGAATTCTGCTAGGTGTGTTGCTTTCAATATTACAAGACAAAAGAAATTATAGGTACTTTACATTTTAGGTAACTGGAATAAGACTATATACACACATAACTACAGACAATTGTTTAGGTAATTTCTTTCATACTTTTATGGGAAATAATATTAAGAGGGAAAAAAAGAAAGAGGAAGGGAAGGGAGTGGAAGGGAAGAGAAGGAAAAAGGGTCTAGTATTTGTAAAATACTGTTTACCCTTTCTGTTTCATTAATACTTTTCTTTTACTGACTAGAAATAAATAGCATTGAAAATATTATTTTATTTTATTTTTACTTTTTTTTTTTTTTAATTTTATTTATTAGTTTTTCACAATGGAAAATAGAGTCAGTACTAGGTTTGTTTGCTTTCTTTTCTCTGCCTATGAATATCAATAAGTTGAGGATTGGTTTACAGCATACAGACAGTGTCATGAACTGAATGTCTTTTCAGTGGACTCATAGTTGGATTTAATTTCACAGTAGCACACTGAAGTTTATCTTGGTAATAGTCAATAATGTAAAATGTTCTAATTTTTCAAAGGGAAACTTTATATCAGTCTAAAATGTCAAAACCGATCATCTTGACATTTTACAAAGTAATGTCTTTTTAATTTTTTTTTTTTTTTTGAACTTCTGTGTTTGATGAATATTTCCAGTGCCATACATCTCAATACTCTTTTGGGCTGAAAACAAGTGTTGAAATATTAAGAATGAAATTCTGTTATTTGAGCTTGCTACATGCATTGGGTGATTCCAACTATATCTTTTCAATACAATTGTCAATATTGTTAGTAGGAAAAACCTGAATATTTGCAGAACCAATTAGTTAGATTGTACTTGGATACTAATCAGTTACTAAATGACTATACATACTCTCATTCAAAATTTAATGTCAAAGAAAAAGTATCTATAGCACAGTTTACCTTCACTTACTTATTTATTTTTACCATCTAAAGTTCCAAATAGGTTTTCTGTCCCCTTGGCATAGTTGGAAGAATAGCTTTGTTTCATAGCAAGTAAGCTCTGCTTATTTACTGGCAATTCAGGTGAGCAATAAGGTAGAATAACCTGATTCTAGCAGTATGTATTAAAAGTATGTGGTATGTATGTTTCAAAGGGAGAGATCTTAGAAACTATTTTATGTTTGAAGGTTGAAATCTAATTATAGTTATAGGGTATTAAACTAGTTAATATATATACTCATGAAGACATTTCTTTATGTTTAAGATTGGAATTAGTCAACTAAAAGTTACTAGTTTTTCTTTTTCTTTTAATTTTGTTTGATGAAGATTAGTATATTTAATAATACAAAAACATACGGCAGATTTTTTATGATTAGTATTACTACTTTCTGTCTTGGTATTTCAGGAAAATATTTTGTCTGTTAGTAGTGGAAGTTGGATTATCTGTGATATCTAATCTCTCTATTTAGTGAATATAATAGAAAATTATATCTTCCGTTACTTCTGCGTAATACTGTAAGTTAGACCAGCTGGGAGAAACTTGCACTGAAGAAGAACCCCAGAGAATCTCTTTATTTCTTTGATGTAGAATCTGCATGAAGAGAAATCCCAATACTCACTGTGAGATTCCAGTAAGTTTACAGTGTAGTCATGTCTGCATGCTTAACAATTAGGTCAAAGTGCTTGAGATGTGTTACTTCTACTGGAGTAACACACTTCTTTTTCTTAGTCTGTCAAACTAGCTGTTAAGATCAGATCTGCAGTTTTACTAAGCAATTAAGAAAAGTTTATTAATAGTACCAATTAATTGATATGATCCCCATGATAGCACATAAACAGGCAGTGTAGCACTGTCTTAGCTGATCAGAAGAGCCATGTATATTGCCTGGGGTTTTCTCACAATCTCCTTCTGTGCATCCATGCATCTGCAGTCAGCCTCAAGCAAAAAATGTTCTTACTCTATTTAATTTTCTTATTTTAGTTTGCTAAAAGCCCTTTATGTGTACCCCACCCAAGCCTGATTTACTTAGATCTTGTTCTGAACTGACACTTTATTTTTCTGTTGACCAAAATATGACAATTAAAAGAAAAAAAAAATCCCTTATGAGATGTTACTGTCTTGTTGCACCTTCATCATCTTCATCACCAAGACTTGACTGGTTTTACCCATGAAGGACACCTAAGGAAAATTATTTCTCAATTTTAGTATACATCCAGTATACATCTAAGGAAAGACAGAATAAAACCTTACAACCTTGAGAAAACATCATGGAAATTTAAAGCCACTCATTGTAACCTTAGCATATAAAAGGCAAACTATATGCATATATAGCAAACTATAACAAACAAGCAAAAAAACAAACTAAAAAAAACCAAAAAACAAACAAAAAAAAAAAACAAAAAACAAAAACAAAAACAAAAACAAAAAACACAAAACACAAAACAAAACATAACAAACAAACAAAAAAGATTAGAATATAATTTCCTTCCTGGGAAATGGAATAATGTTTGCAGGACTAACTAACTGTAAACTTCCCTAAAGGGTTGAAAAAGAGCAGCATGGTACCTAGCAACATTCAAACTGGCTGAGCAGCAGGACGCAACACCAAGCTCTGTTGTTATGAACACAATGAACTTGGAAGAGGCAGAAGGGACCTAGCAACAGCAATCTCAAAGGGAAAAATTCAGAAACATAGCTTCTTGAATAAGACAAATTAGTGCCAAAGGTTGTGCTTTGGGAAACTTTGGAGCATTTTCCTAGGTGGCCTCATAGTTGGAATTGTTTATTTTACATCACATTGAGATTTATTTACATCACATTGATCTTGTGTGAGGTCCCGGTTGACTGGCAGCTAGCAAACATGAAGTCCATCTACAAGAAGGGCTGGAGGGTAGACCCAGGGAACTATAGGCCTATTACTTTGACCTCAATGACAGGGAAGCTCATGCAGTAGATCATCTTGAGTGTTATCACGTTGCACTTGCAGGGCAACCAGGCAATCAGGCCCAGTCAGCATGGGTTTATGAAAGGCAGGTCCTGCTTGACGAACCTGATCTCCTATGACAAAGTGACATGCTTACTGGATGAGGGAAGGACTGTGGATGTGGTCTACCTTGATTTCAGTAAGTCTTTTGAAACTACTTCCCACAGCATTCCCCTGAAGATTCTTGTTGCTCATTGGCTTGGACTGGCATAAGCTTTGTTGGGTTAAAAATTGGCTGGATATCTGGATTGACTGGAATTGGGTGTAGTGGGTTTATGTGGCAAGGTCTTGGTAGCAGGGGCCCATAAGGGTGGCTTCTGTGAGAAGGATCTAGAAGCTGTCCCATGTTTGGTAAGGGCCCGACTGCTGACCAGAGCTGAGCCAATAAGCAATGTTGTTTTGTGCATCTGTGAGAGCATATTTAAGACAGGGAAAAAATCACTGTGCCACAGCTGGGAGAGTGAGAGGAGTGAGGAACAGCCTTGCAGGTGCTAAGGTCAGTGAAGAAGGAGGGGGAGAGATGCTCCAGTTGCTGGAGCAGAAGTCCCCTGCGGCCTGTGGTGAGGACCATGGTGAAGCAGGCTGTCCCCCTGCAGCCCATGGAGTACCATGGTGGAGCAGGGTTCCACGCTGCAGCCCGTGGAGGAGACCACAGTGGAGCAGGTGGACCTGCACCGACGGAGGCTGCCGCCTGTAGAAGACCCCTGCCCAAGCAGATCCCAGGCCGGACTTGTAGCCCATGGAGAGGAGACCTAGCAGGAGCTGCTGCTGGTGAGTGACCCAGGTTGGAGCAGTTTGCTCCTGAGGGATGGACCCCGTGGTACGGACCCATATCTGGAGCAGTTCTGGAAGAGCTGCTGCCTGTGGGAAGCCCACGCCAGATCAGTTCATCAAGGACTGTATCCCATGGGTGGGACCCCACAGCACAGGGGATGAGAGTGACCGAGAAGGAGTGGCAGAGAAGAAGCGCTGTAGACTGACCGTAACCCCCATTCCCCCGTTCCCCTGCGCTGCTCGGGGGGAGGAGGTGGAAAAGGGTGGATGGGGGGGGGGGAAGGTGCTTTTAGTTTCTTTCATTTGTTTCTCACTTCTCTAGTTTGTTAGTAATAAGCAATCACAGAATCACAGAATCACAGAATTTTCTAGGTTGGAAGAGACCTCAAGGTCATCGAGTCCAACCTCCAACCTAACGCTAACAGCCCTCCACTAAACCATATCCCTAAGCTCTACATCTAAGCGTCTTTTGAAGACTTCCAGGGATGGTGACTCCACCACTTCCCTGGGCAGCCTGTTCCAATGCCTCACAACCCTTTCTGTAAAGAAGTTCTTCCTAACATCTAACCTAAAACTCCCCTGGCTCAACTTAAGCCCATTCCCCCTCGTCCTGTCACCAGGCACGTGGGAGAACAGGCCAACCCCCACCTCGCTACAGCCTCCCTTGAGGTACCTATAAAGAGCGATAAGGTCACCCCTGAGCCTCCTCTTCTCCAGGCTGAACAAGCCCAGCTCCCTCAGCCGCTCCTCGTAGGACTTGTTCTCCAGGCCCCTCACCAGCTTCGTCGCCCTTCTCTGGACCCGCTCAAGCACCTCGATGTCCTTCTTGTAGCGAGGGGCCCAAAACTGAACACAGTACTCGAGGTGCGGCCTCACCAGAGCTGAGTACAGGGGGACGATCACCTCCCTAGCCCTGCTGGTCACGCTGTTCCTAATACAAGCCAGGATGCCGTTGGCCTTCTTGGCCACCTGAGCACACTGCTGGCTCATATTCAGCCGACTGTCCACCATCACTCCCAGGTCCTTCTCTGCCTGGCAGCTTTCCAACCATTCCTCTCCCAGCCTGTAGCTCTGCTTGGGGTTATTGCGCCCCAGGTGCAGGACCCGGCACTTGGCCTTGTTAAACTTCATGCAGTTGACCTCAGCCCATCGGTGCAGCCTATCCAGATCCTCCTGCAGAGCTTTCCTACCCTCAAGCAGATCGACACACGCACCTAACTTGGTGTCATCTGCGAACTTACTGAGGGTGCACTCGATGCCCTCATCCAGATCATCGATGAAGATATTAAAGAGGACCGGCCCCAGCACCGAGCCCTGGGGGACGCCACTAGTGACTGGCCTCCAACTGGACTTGGCTCCATTCACCACGACTCTTTGGGCCCGGCTATCCAGCCAGTTTCTAACCCAACGAAGCGTGCGCCAGTCCAAGCCAAGAGCAGCCAGTTTCTTGAGGAGAATGCTGTGGGAGACGGTGTCAAAAGCCTTGCTGAAGTCAAGGTAGACCACATCCACAGCCTTTCCCTCATCCACCCAGCGCGTCACTCTGTCATAGAAGGAGATCAGGTTCGTCAAGCATGACCTGCCTTTCATAAACCCATGCTGACTGGGCCTGATCGCCTGCTTCCCCTTCAAGTGCTGCATGATGACTCTCAGGAGGATCTGCTCCATGAGCTTTCCTGGCACTGAGGTCAAACTGACAGGCCTGTAGTTTCCTGGGTCTGCCCTCTGGCCCTTCTTGTAGATGGGCGTCACGTTTGCTAGCCGCCAGTCGATTGGGACCTCCCCCGATAGCCAGGACTGTTGATAAATGATGGACAGCGGCTTGGCCAGCTCCTCTGCCAGTTCCCTCAGTACCCTTGGGTGGATCCCATCCGGCCCCATCGACTTGTGCACATCTAAGTGCAATAAATCTTACTGTCTCCCTGTGCAGAGTCACTTTTGCCCGTTACAATAATTACTGCGTGATGTCCTTGTCCTTATCTCAACCTTTGAGCCTTTTTCATTGTATTTTCTCCCCCTTCCTCTTTGAGGAGGGGGAGTGAGAGACTGGTTGTGGTGGAGCTCGGCTGCCCACTCGAGCGGAACCACCACACCGGGCCCAAAGAGTCATGGTGAATGGAGTTAAATCCAGTTGGAGGTTGATCACTAGTAGAGTCCCCCAGGGCTCAGTACTAGGGCCAGTTCTCTTTAATATCTTTATCGATGATCTGGATGAGAGGATCGAGTGCACACTTAGTAAGTTTTCAGATGACACCAAACCAGGTGCATGTGTTGATCTGCTCGAGGGTAGGAAGGTTCTGCGGGATGATCTGGATAGGCTGGACCTACTAGGGTTTAGGTCCAGGTTGGGCTGAGGCCAACTGTATGAAGTTCAACAAGGCCAAGTGCCAGGTCCTGCACTTGGGGCACAACAACCACAAGTAGTGCTACAGGCTGGGAGATGAGTGGTTGGCAAGCTGCCTGGCGGAGAAGGACCTGGGAGTATTGGTTGATAGTTGGCTGAATATGAGCCAGAAGTGTTCTCAGGTGGCCAAGAAGGCCAACAGCATCCTGGCTTGCATAAGAAGCAGTGTGGCCAGCAGGTCTAGAGAAGTGATTGTCCCCCTGTACTCAGCTCTGGTGAGGCTACACTTCAAGTACTGTGTTCACTTTTGGGCCCCTCACTACAGGAAAGACATTGAGGTGCTGAAGTGTGTCCAGAGAAGGGCAACGAAGCTGGTGAGGGCTCTGGAGAAGTCGTCTTACGAGGAGCAGCTGAGGGAGCTGAGATTGTTCAGCCTGGAGAAAAGGAGGCTCAGGGGCGACCTTATCGCTCTCTACAGGTACCTTAAAGGAGGCTGTAGCGAGGTGGGGGTTAGTTTATTCTCCCACATGCCTGGAGACAGGATGAGGGGGAATGGGCTAAAGCTGTGCCAGGGAAGGTTTTGGTTGGATATTAGGAACAACTTCTTTATTGAAAGGGTTGTTAGGCATTGGAATGGACTGCCCAGGGAAGTGGTTGCGTCACCATCCCTGGAGATCTTTAAAAGACTTTTAGATATAGAGCTTAGTGATTTGGTTTAGTGGAGGATGTGGTAATGTTAGGTCAGAGGTTGGGCTAGGTGATCTTGGAGGTCTCTTCCAACCTAGATGAAGATTCTATGATTCTGTGAGAAAAAATGCATCTTTATTAATAAACAGAAAACAGTAATTTTAGTTTGATTTAGCATCTAACAGCAATGTAGTGACTACTACACAAAAAAAGACATAATTTGACAATGATTTCTCTAGAACATATTTCTCCACACATCTAGAAATAAGAGGGAAGAAGAATAGTTTCATATTTTACGTATGTTAGCTTAGAACCCTGATTATGATCTCAGAACAGGAAGACATAAGATATAATCTGCTTCAGATTTAATCAGTATAAAGTAAGAGACAGGCTATGAACTGAAGAAGCAAAGAAAACAACAGAATCGCTCTACGTGCAACAAGAACAACAGCATATTTTGCAGGAACATGATTTGGGAGTTATTGCAGTGTCACTGACATTTTCATTACAAATGTCTATTTCCAGTGTTTCATAACCCAGCAATAGGCATTTGCTCTAGGCTAAATCAACAGAAGCTTTCTCAGCCTGGCTGAAAAGAATGTTTTGGTGTGTGTGGCTGTATGTGTGCAAAATGCAAAAAAGGAAAGTAAGAAGTTCCAAGAATACAAACAGATCTGGAAAGTTTCTTAATAAAGTGTATTTTTGTTCTTACTCAATTAATTACACTTATTTAAAAAAAAAAAAGAAACTAGGGTGGATGGGTTTGTATACTCATTATCATGATTAAAATGTGTTTATGTTACAGTGACTAAGGGATGTAAGATGAGTTGCGAGACAATTACCAGATGGTGATATATATAGGCCTCTGTGTTTTTTTTACTATTTTGATTTCCACACTTCTAACACATTTTGCATTGTATTGCAGATCCCCTTAAAATCTTTGTATAGGTGTATTGCCTTATAAACTTGCTTATCTTAGTTGTCTTTCTCAGATCACAAGTGGAATAAAGCGTGGGTTGCAGAGGACTATAAACTACAGAATAGAAGATATTTATGTTATATGACAGTGATTGAGGTATAGATTGTTTGAACCAACTTTAAACTAGTAGCAATTTGTTTGAAACAAAACATAACTCAGGACTGGCTATTCTAGCCCACTGAAAAGAACAAAGAAAAGAAAATGTCCAACTAGTAAGTTGCATCAGCCGCATGTGGCACTTCTGAATTTAATATTCTTGAACACAGCCACATGATTTAGTTTCTTGGTTGTTGGTTGTCCTTAAGACTGCCTCTAGCATAGAAATAATGTAATTTTTGCTCAGTATTCTACATTGCCTCATTTTTGATGACTATAAGAAATGGTTGAAATTCAAGTTCCACTGAATTAAGTGGCACGGTCAAACTGTTGGCAGATTTGTCTAGTCAGTGTTATCTTGAGTCTAAAACATCAGCCTTGCTGATCTACAAATGCACAGTTAGTCCAGCCTAGGAACTGTATGTACTTGACAAACTTTTGATAGCTGGGGAAGGCTACAGGGATGGCTTCTGTGAGCAGAGCCCAGCAGCTGCCCCATGTTAGATCAGAGCCAGCTCCAGCCAGCTCCAAAAGGGACCCACTGTTGGCCACAGTTGAGCCAGGGAGTGACACTGGTTGAGCCTCTGGGAGAGCAAATTGAAGAAAGGGAAAAAAACTGGTGTGCAACAACACCTGTGAGAGAGGAGTGAGAACCAGCTCTGTAGACCCCAAGGTCAGTGCAGCAGGAGGGCAAGAGGTGCTCCAGGCACACAGCAGAAGTTCCCCTGCAGCCTATGGAGATGCTCCTGGTGGAGCAGGTTGTTCCCCTGCTGCCCATGAGTCCCACATGGAGCAGATCTCCACACCGCAGCCTGTGGAGGAGCCCCTGGTGGAGCAGGTGGATGTGGCCAAAAGGAGGTTGTGGCCCATGGAGAGTTCCTGCAGGAGGAGGTCCCGGGCTGGAGCTGCAGCCCATGGAGAGGAGCCCACACAGGAGCAGGGGGTCTGGGGGGAGCTGCCGCCCACCTGTGGGGACCCATGCTGGAGCAGTTTTCTCCTGACAGATGCACCCCATGTTATGGATACATTGGAGCAATTCTTGAAGGAACTGGGAAGCCCACATTGGATCAGTTCAGGAAGGACAGCATCCTGTGGGAGGGATCCCACATGAAGCAGGGACAGAGAGGGACCATGAAGGAGTGGCGGAGATGGAGCATTAGAGACTGACACAGTTGTGGTGGAGTTCAGCCCATCATACAGAAGCCACCAGAGAATGTGCACCAGGTTTGACACAATTTTTAACATCAAACACAATGTCTGTACTAGAACAGACCAAACCACCCAGATTTGCTGCATTCTTAAGTGTTGGACAGTGCAGTTGAACCACAGGTTTGACTGAGCCATCAGTTGTCCAGATAAATGACTGTGGAAAAGGAAAAAAAAATGCCTAGGAAAATATTTTGTCATGGCTTTTAATAACTTATGTTCCTATGGGAGCTGGAACATATGTATTCACTCTCTAATGTCTTTCATCAATGTTATCATATACACTGCTTGAGATAGAAGGAAAAATATCAGTGATTATAAGTGGAATTAATTTGTGATTTGGAAATTATATTAGTTAACTGAGATCATAGAACTATTGGGATTGATATTAATAAATTATACAGAGTAGAGGATGACAAAGGAATTAATGGCAAGAATAGTGCAGCAAGTTTATTCACAAGGCTAATATCTCCATAAGTAGAAAATTATCAGTGTGTCATCCTGAATACCTTTGACACATACATGGAGTATTCACCAGAGTAAGTGTTTCCCTTTCCAAGGAGTACATACTAGCAAAACCTATGGATACCTTATAGAAGGATTTTTGCAACTGGTGAATTAATTTATCTCATTTCACACTGAAGAACCAAATCTTACAACTAGCCAGTTGGTGATGGATCTAGCCAGAAAAATGAGTGCATTCAAAATATCATCAATATTCATAAACAAACAAATAAGGTTATTTCCTTATGAATTTCTCTATATAGTATTTTCATCCTTTTATGCTGAGTTTACAGAGACCTTTGAAAATTACTCAGTTTGAAGGATTTTGAATCAAGGCAAAGCAGAACTGATTTGAACCTGAAGTAAGACTAAATGGAAAACAACAAATTATTTTATAAAATATTTCATGTATACTTCTTGTGGACAGGCAGTGGATAACATCATACATTTCTGAAGAGAAGGATCAGAAAGAATACCTTTTCCTTACTTAGATCTGATATGGGGAAAGAAGAAACTTGGTCTGCTCAACACTGAAAATTTTCACTCTTCAGCAACACTTAACTTTTGCCTCTCAAGAGTCAGAGTCTCAGGTTTGTCCAGTTACACCAATGATTTTTTTTTTCTTTCTGTCTGTCCCTTGGCTACACAATAAAAGTTCTCCTACAAGCTACATCTCTGGCAGCAGCTTAAACAATAGCCTGACCTGGAAAGTGAGAGAGGCAGTCTTTTAGGTAGGCAAAGCCTAAGTCATCCACTGTTATTTACAGCCAATATGTCTGCCAGCTGCATTCTGGGGAAGAGACAACTGTGCTGCTTGGGCTGCATACAGATCTAGAGCACAGAAGAGAGACAGAGAAAGAAAAAGAAAAAAAACACAAACAAAAACAAACAAAAAAAAAAAAAAGGAAAAAGGAAAAGAAAGTGGAGGAGGAAGGTAGGGAAAAGCAGGGGAAGGGGGAAAGGAATAGGAGAAGGCAAAAGAAGAGGAAAGGAAGGGGACAGCAAAAGAAAAGGAAAGAAAAGTGAAAAGGAAAAAAATGATGAGAACTGATGACAGACAAAAGGGAGAGAAGACAGAAAGGAAGGAGGAAAGGGAGCTTACAGGCTCATTTTTTCACCTCACTGTTTTTTTGTTTGTTTTTCACTCCATATTTTTTTTTTTATTTGTCTCTACCTATTTTCTGCATTCTTTAATCATTTTTTTTTTCTTTTTCATGTTTTCCTGATTCTCTCCTAAATAAATTCCTTATCCATGTACACACAAGTCCTGAATCACAAAATAAGTGTTCTTTCTCTAATTGGCACCAAAAGTTAATCCATCCTTAAATGTATTCAGCTTTTTCCACAGAAAACCTGTGCTGTTCTTTTTCGTCAATACCAGAATATAACAAGCTTTTCCATTTAAATTTTCACTCAGAACAGGTGCAGCAGAAAACTGGAGAATCTCGATATGTGAGGAAAACAGAAGAAATAACCACTGCTCTTTCTCTGTGCTGTACTGTTCAGGTCGGTGATACAAGACAGACATAATCAAAACATGTGGGAAGTATTAGTTTAATGATATTCCATATATCCCATAATCTCCCATAGCAAATGCATCCATCATGTAAGGCAGCATTTTACCTGCATGGCAGTATTTTACAAGCCATCAAATCAGTATTTTTGTAGCAACAGAATCTCTAACCAGAGGTTATTCCTGAATTTTTATATGCCCTTAAATAGCAATTTTGGGTAGGAAAGAACTGATTGTGATAAGTGAAATATTTTAAATTCTGGTGAAATCCTGGAAGCATCCTAGATCGCCTCATCTAAAGCAGCTTTTTGGACTCACTGATACAGTGAATGAATCTATTATATGAAAGCCGCACCGAACATCTCTAATCAGCCACAGCTTGCAATTAGGGAAACAAATAATAATTAGGCAAACAAGTAATCACATAAGTATCTTCATGTTATATCTCCCCATTGATCCATAAGTCTCAGTGGAAACTTGTATTTATTGGGTACTAAATCAATGTTCCAAGCAAAAACTTTTTTTTTTTTTTTTTTTTTTTTTCCTGTCTTACACTTTCAAAGCAAGTGCTTCCTTAGGTAATATAGTTCCCTCTTACAACCCCATGACAATGTAGATGACTTGAAAACAGAATGTTAAAAGAAAATGTTCTCTTATTGGAAGCAAATGCTTTTTTCTTCCCCGCCCCCTTCCCCTTCCCCAACTCCTTCCCCTTTCCTGCCCCCTTCCCTGCCCCCTTCTCCTTTCCCGCCCCCTCCCCCTTACCCCTCTCCTCCCCACCTCCTCCCCTGTACCCCCCTATACTCTCCCCTCCCCTATACCCTGCCCTCCCTCCTCTCCTCTGCCCTCCCCCCCCCTCCCCCTCGCTCTCCCTCTCCCTCTTCCCCTTTCTTTCCTCTTCCTTTATTTTTCCACCCCCCCCCTTCTCCTTTTCCCCTACTCAGAACTAACCATGAAAGGATTCTCTGCTTCAACAATGAGTGATGGTTTCTCTGTCAATAGCCAAAATATGAAGTTCCTATAGGTTATCAGTGATGTCTAAGTGATGAGGATAGTTTACTTGACTTACATGAAGATACTTTAAAGCTGTGTGGAGCTATCAGAAGGTTTGGAGAAGAGCTGTCTGCATGATTAAAGGATTGAAACATCTATCTTGTAATGAAAGCTGCCAGTAGATCCATTTATTTAATTTATCAAAAAAGACATCAAAAGGTGACTTGATCACAGTCTCTGAACAAGTAATCATGAGAACTACTTTTTGAAATGGAATCTTCAGCTGAGCAACCAGTGAATAGAAGCTGACAAATACAGACTTAATTCTGAAGGAGGTTTTGAACTCATATAATTTGATATAGGGAAAGAACACATAAAAGTGGAGCTAAATCTCTTCATTTCTGCAGTAAGCAAATTCAGGCTAAAATAAGGTGGAATTAGCTAATAAAGAGTGTACTTAACTACTGGAGCAGCAATACTAGATTCTTTATTCTGGGAAAGATGCCATGTATTTTCAGAATATAAACTGTTTGGAAACAAAATATTTAATGGAAAGCCTTATGGTTTGAAATACTAAGAAATTCATATTAGTTGATCACAGCACTCCTTTGTGACCATAGAGTGAAGCTGTGAATTTCACTGTATGATCCTTCTATCTGCTTTACCTTATTCCATATTTTCTCTGTAAAGTGTTTTTTCTGTCTGTAAGTATTTTCTGTCTTCTTGTTTCAGATTAGCTCCTGATCATGAAAAGAGTATAAGCATGTGAACATCTGATTTAGTTGTTGTTGTTTTACTTGTGCAGGACTAGGTGTACCTTCTGCAAGACAGAAACAATGTTTTCCTAAGTTTCTCCGATATCTAATACATTGAAGAATGTCAGTGAGTTACTTGAATAATGCTGTAGTTTATCTTGATGAAGAATAGTTGACAAGTGTATTTGAAAAAAGTAAAGGATTTATCTTGGAAAGTTTAGAATTATCTTTTTCCTTAAAGCATCTGTCTAAAATTAAAAATGCAGTGACAGATTTCTGTTTTTTATTAAAAACAGACAAGCTTATTAAAAAAAAAAAGTCAAATAAGTATTAAAATGTTAATTTTGCTGAAAATACCAGTGCTATCATAAAGGAATATTTTAAATTGCCATATTAATAAGCAATTAATAAACAATGATACAGGAATTTGATGGGGATACAAAGATGAAAACTAAAGAAGAATGTGAGTCATACGTACTAGAACATGAAAGGAAGAAGTATTGAATCCCTGTTTCCAGGGATTCAGAAGAAATAGAGAAGGCTGTACTAATGATATCATTAGATATTAATCATTAGATATTAATGTTCAGTAAAAAAAAAATAAAAAAATATAAAAAAAAATCACACCTCAGCATCCTCTAAAAACAACTAGCTAGAAAATAAAGATTACTTTGGGGAAAAGTTGCAACACTGAAAGCTATAGGCTTGTGTCAGAATTAAGATAGCTTAAACAATGACTATGAAACTGAGAAGTTACAACTGTATCTGTACCTTACTTGGAGGTTGCACTGTATAGGCATGGAAAGTTAATCAGTACTTTCCAGTTCACCAGTACAGAAGGATAACCAGAAAGTTATCCAGTTATCCAGGAAAAAAAAGCTATCATCGGTCCTTTTCAGGAGTGTCTGGCAGAGCAAAGTAAAACAAAAACAAAACAAAAATATATAAAAAAGAGAAAGAAAATAGCACAAAATTTTTCTTGATATTAGGTATATGAATCAGAAGTGGGTTTAAAGAGATGGCCAAACTGAAATAACACAAATGGAAGCAGACAGAACAGCCCTGAATAGTAAACAAAACAGACAGTAAAGACAGAAAAGCTCTATAACAATGACAATTTATAATAATAATTAGAACTACCAATACCAAAAAACAAATCATGAAAGTTAAGAAGACCATGTTCTGATGGTCAGAGAAACCACCCTCTCTGTAAGATGTTGTATAATAAAGGGACATCTTTTGTACGAATGTATGTCTTTAGAATATCAATGCAAAACCATTAGTTACACCAACTTTCTCTCAGAAATATTTTTCCCATATGTATTAAACATATTCTTTGTGTCAGTTTCACTAAGCTTGTGTTTATAGCTCTTTGTCCAGAGGTGAAAAATGTCCTATACGTATATATACATATCCTCACATACCTGTTCTAGTGTGCATGAAGTCTAGCAGATAATAAAAATAGATCAGTAGTTGGTTGTGAGATAGCTACAAGACAGAACACAAATCAATTATTTGAAAGTTCCCTTCTGCTTTGTGGAGAGGACAAGTCATCTAAAGTTATTTTCTTAGCACAATGCTTCCCCTAATGATGTGTCTGGAAGGTACTGAAGTACTGGGGAGAGTGATTTGCTTGATGACACAGTGACTAATCCCCAAACATATATATTTTTTTGTTTTGTTTTGTTTTGTTTCTAGTGAAGAACTGAACCTTCTCTTATGCTCATGAGTGTCTAGGGAAGAAAGAGTAGGGAAACCTTATCTTACTTAATTTTCTCTGATTGCCAGTTGCTTCAATGGTGTCTTCACACACACACACAAAAACAGTCAGGTACTAAGTAGCTGGCCTTGGCAGGAAAGCAGGGGACATTCTCCTCTGCGCCCTGGTGGGAAGGGAAAAATGAGTCTCCCAGAGATAACAGAAGTAAGAATAGCTGTTTGCTACATGGGTTTCAATTGCCAGTTCAGGAACGAGCTCTGATTTCTGCTTGCCTGAGCAGGTGCCACACTGACCAGATCTGGCTTGACTGAAAATATTGCTATGAACTATTGTGCATGTTGGATCAGTCTCATGAGACTTCTAGCCCTGAGCAATCAAGATTTCCTATTTTTTCATATTTTGAGAACAGGGGAAATATATGTTTTTCACTAATGTTGGACATCCTGTTTCTGTATTTATTTTTTCTTTAAAGAGAGAAATTTATCACAAAATATTATGACTATACACACTTAAGTTAGTCTCACATTTTTGCATTATGCAAGTTAAAAATCTTTTTCCTTTCACAATAATCATGTATTTTGAAGAAACTTACCGGGAGTTTACGCTAAGTAATTATTATAAATATTATACGTATTTTTTTTTTTTTAACAACATAAGGAATAATTCAGAGAAGAAAAAAAAGAGAGACTTTGTATTTTGCTAACACTTTACTAAGTCTTTGGCAATGAAAATCTTGATTTCTTCCATTAGAGTTAAAGCTATATAATAAAAAGTAAGTAAAGTAATTCTCATTTTATTCAAAGATTTCTCAGGTTTTTGTTATGTTAAAACTCCAAAGAATGCAGCTGGAGAGAAAGCACATTTTTCACTTATTATTAATTATTTTTTATTTATTTTTTAATTCTTTTTTACTTTAGAAATACCTTTCTTCTTTAACACGTCTCAAGCTTTTTACTCCTGCAGTTTTAGTTTAAAATTTGGAGTTAGCTTGGAATAAGGAAATGTGTTACTGGAAAGGATTTGATTTTCCATGTTTCATTTACTGACTGCTTTAAAAGGCAATTTATTGTACCTTAAATGCCAAGATTTTTTCTACCTCTTTGTTTAATAACCTAATTTATACATGGATTTTTACACATGGAAAAAATGTGTAGTTTTAGCTTTTCATTATAGTAGTGCTTATAAAGCTGAGTTCAATAGAGTATTTTTAAATTATTTTTTATTATTATTTTTTTTTTTCCCAAAATGAATCATTTATATTTAAAATACCTTAATAACAAAATAATGAGTCACACATCTGTGGTGTGGAATATTACAGGAACATGGACTAGACTATAATCCAAGGACTGGTTAAACTTGTATAAGCATTTACAAGACCTTTCTAGCAACTGATTTTGTATGAGCAAATGTTGAGTTAGCCCATGCAGAATTTCAGGCACATTAATTTCTGTAAGGTTAGGTTCTTAAGGGACTAATTTACACACTTAGAATTGCTTAGTAAAAAGCTTATGAGAAGGTTAAACTGACTTGCATTTAGTACTGGAACAAAGACAGAAATAACTAAATATTCATAAAACTAAATATTTGCATAACAAGAGCGCCTACAACAAATATTTCAATGCCATCTGCTGAACAAATGAGAATATAAATGGTAGTCTTGTACTTTCTATCAGTAGTAGTAGTTTGGTGCTTTCTATCAAGTGAGCTGCAAAGGAGCTATTAATGATTTCCAGAAAAGTGAGAAAGAAGAGGAATATGCTGGCTGAAAGAAAGCTTATTAGTATTTGGAGTTTGGAGGCCTCTGTAGTTTAAACAGGATGTAAATCTCCTGTGCTTGTTAACATGAAGCATATAATTTTCCTTGTTCTTGAATTAGTCTTAGATGCCTACAGACAGGTTGAAAATGAAATATATTGGTTAAAATAAAAGGCAAAGTTGGACTTGGTTTCTGTAAAGGAATAACAATGTTATAGAGAAAAGATACCTAGATAAGTAAGAAAAACTTATTTACACTGATACCTTGGTTCTTCATCTACTTAGGAAAAGCAGATGATGATTTCAAAATGAAATACTTCTATCTCTGTAGCCATGGTAATATAAATCATTCCCTTATGGGTATAATAATGCTGAGCAATGATAAAGTCATTCAAACACATAATGAATACAAATTAAAGGTAATAGTTTGCTAAATAATTTGAGCTACATAGATGTATGAAACACTAATTTAAAAACTCATAGCAACCAAAGGGAGTATCAATGAGAAATAACCTAGAGCAAGAATCAGTCTGATAAACTGGGTTATATTAAGTTTGACTGCTTTCCTTTTTCCTTTTTCCTTTTTCCCTTTACTTTTTCCTTTTTCCTTTTTCATTTTTCCTTTTTCCTTTTTTCTTTTTTTTTTTCCCCTTTTCCTTTTTCCCTTTTCTTTATTTTTTCTTTTTTCCTTTTTCCTTTTTCCTTTTTCCTTTTTCCTTTTTCCTTTTTCCCTTTTTCCCTTCTTCTTTCTTCTTTCTTCTTTCTTCTTTCTTCTTTCTTCCTGCTTCCTTCTTTCTCCTTTTTTTTATTTATTTTCTCTTTTCTTCTTTATTTTTTTTCCTTTTTATTTTTTCCGTCTTTTTTTTTTTTCTTTCTTTTTTTTTTTTTCTCCCTTCACTCCCCCACATCAGTAAAAGAGATAGAGCTTTCTTCTTAAGAGAATATTATTTTTATCCTCAGAAAAATGAGAAATTAGAGCCTACTCCTTGAGGAGAAAATATTACATTAAAAATTATTGGTTTCTTTGGAAACATTTTCAATACAAAGACTTTGGGGGGAAGGCTTCCTCCTGTTTGGGAGGAAAATAGGAAAATTCAGTGCTGGAGAAAAGAACTGATGAAACTTACCTAGATACATTCACCACAACATGACAGAAGAGACCGGATTTGGCCGTTTGTGTAAAATGATGTATAAATAAAATACATCACAGGTCACTTAGAAATGTAACCTAGTAATGTAATGTTTAGTTATGATAAAGAACAAACTACCTGCACTCCACATGCAGTCTTAAGCCTGTCTCATCAATGTGAATGTTGTATTTCAGCAGCTTTAGGACTTGGCTAATGATCTCAATGGTCTGCCGTTATCTTGAAACAGTATAAATGTGCACATTGATGGAGGCTGTAGTAAGTCAACTTCTTCTACTCCTTTTTAAAGAAAAAAAAAAAAAAAGAAAAAGAAAAAAAAAATCAGAAATAGCAAAATAACAGAAATAACAGAAATATCCTGTCTCATTAATGAGCTTTCCAACTTTTTTTTTTTTTTTTATGTCTGAAAGATTCTCTTAGAAGAATTTTTTTTGTTGTTCTTTGTTTTTTTATGTGATTGCTTATGTGGAAACACTGATGATTTACTCTAGGGAATGGAGTAAAAAAGTTCTTACTGGAAAAAAAGAGGTTTAATTCTCATAAAATAGTTTTTGCAACAGCAGGTAACAAAGACTGCTGCACATTTCAGAACATAACAACAGAAAGTCTAAGGTGTTAAATCTGAACACCTTACATTTGAGAGCTAGAATCTATATTTTGAAGTTTTACCTCTTCACATGAAAAGGTTACCTTTAAAATTAATGTGCTTTTTTGATTATTTTCAGAAGAACTTCAAATACAATTCTTGTTCCAAAAGTACCTATACTTAAGAAAGCCAGACACTTGAATTTATGCTGGGATATCTCCCCAAATGCTCATTCTTTTTCTAGCACTTCATGGGTACCTGCTACTCAAACTGCCATAAAAAGGACTCTGGTCTAGATGGATTTTTCTTATAGTCCAGTCTGTCCCTCTTCCTCTGTTTTCTTCTTTTATGATCCAAAAAATTACCAGAAACATTATAATGTTTTCACTTAACATTCACAGACAGATTTAGCCAAATATGTTAGTCTTTAGAACAGGGGTACAAAATATCTTGTACTCTTCTGATCAAGACTGTTTTCCAAAATTAGAAAAAAATGTTGCCTTAAAATTTTCATACATCACATGTCTTGTTCCAACTATTTCTGCTCCTAATGCTCCTCATCAACCTGTTCTTAACACAAAATATTACTTTTTTAATTATAAAGTGAGGAGACAGTTAAACAACAGTGAATGGTAATTTGATTTAGTTAAAGAGTCTATTGTTTTATTTCTGTCTTGTGGTTTAGCCCCAGCAGGCAGCTAAGAACCACACAGCCACTTACTCACTCTCCCCAGGTGGGATGGGGTAAAGAATCATAAAGGTAAAAGTGTGAGAACTCATGGGTTGAGATACAGAGAGTACAGTAGATAAAGCAAAAACCACACGCATAAGTGAAACAAATCAAGGAATTCATTTGCTACTTCCTATCAGCAGCCAGGTGTTCAACCACTTCCAGGAAAGCAGGGCTCATCATGCATAATGGTTGTTGGGAAGACAAAAAGTATAACTCTAAATGTTGCTCCCCCCTTCCTTCTTTTTTACCCCAGCTGTTATTGCTAAGCATGACACCATATAGGATGAGACATCCCTCTGGTCAGCCTGGGCCAGCTGTCCTGGTTGTGTTCATAATCCAAAACACAGCTTTCTGTGAACCTCTACAAAGAAAATTAACTCTCATCACAGTCAAAGTCGTGTAGTTCTGTCAATATTACTTATGTCGTTTTTTTTTCTTGGCATTCGGTATGACTCCCCAGATATTTTATTAGAATCTACCTCTATATGTACATGAGTATATATAGTTGATAGTTGAATATTTTTACAGATATTTATCTATACTTAGTATTCACAAAATATATATGCACAAAGCATATGTGTATATATACATAGAATCATAGAATGCTGTGTGTTGGAAAGGACCTTAAAGATTACCTACTTCCACCCTCCCTGCCATGAGCATGGACACCTTCCACTAGACCAGATTGCTCAAAGCCCCATCCAGCCTGGCTTTGAACACTTCTGTGGATGGGGCATTCACAGCTTCGTTGAGCAACCTGTTCCAGTGTCTCACCACCCACATAGTGGGGAAACTCTTCCTAATATCTAATCTAAATCTACCCTTTTTAAGTTCAAAGCCATTACTCCTTTGCATAGTTGTAAACATGATAAGAAATATGAAAGCTTACTGTAAACACTAATACATTAATCCTGTTATCTTGCATGGATATGAAAGAAGGGTATTCCTCTCTTCTCTTGAGAGATTAACACGGATATTTAAATAAACACAAGAAAACACAAAAGGATACTATTTTTGTAACATTTGTAACATCAAGGGCTACAGTGACCTTCCGAAATGTGTTTATGTCTTCAGTTTTAAATGGCAATATATGGTTGTGTATATGCATATAATTACAATCTATGACATATTTAAAATAATATTTGTGTGTCACCTGGACTTGAGCCGGAAAGGTAACACTTTACAAAAAGCTACAATATTTTCACATATTTTGATGCCTTTGGGAAGCCTCCAGATCTTATTTTGAAGCAAGTGTACAAATAAGAACATAAATATGAGAGAATTGAAAACTGCATTCTTAAAAGAGCTAATTCATGGGAAGGTGAAGTTCTCTGTCAGTTTTTATTTCACATCATCTCCTTTTCTTATTTTGTAATTATGCTGCATCATGTAGTTATGCTATTTATTCAAATTACCCTTAAATTACAATAAAATATTATTGCTGGCACTTAGTACATTGTGTGATGTATCTAATTCCCATTGTGTCAAACATAAATGATGCTGAATACTGTCACGGAATGATTAATATATTGAATATTTGTAGAAAACAGCTTTTAAAATTTGATTTCCTCCTCACTATTATTTTTTATTATTTTTTCCTCACTCTGGGAAAGCAGTAAGTGCAGGTTATAAAGCAGAAGCATAACAAATCTAAATATTAAAAATATAATAATTTTGACTTGTGGAAAGAACAGTTCTTGTAAAATGAAACTTATTTTCTAAGTGAAGTTTTTCAAGATTATCAGACAAGAAATTGTGGCTCCTACAATTATTTAAATAATATATATATATTATTTATATTATATATTTGCATATAATATAAAATATAATATATATATTATATAAATTATATATTATATAATTATATATTTAAATATATATATATTTGATTTACATGAGATTTTCACAGTATGTGTAGACACTGAATATTTACATTCCTCTTCAGAACTTTCATTACAATGTTCTTCTCAATACAATCCCTTCACAAAAGTTTTATGCTGTAAATATAGGGAATTATATTTGTTTTCTATAGTAATTTAGTTATCAGACTCTATTAGTCTGAAAAATAAGTAAAAGTGTCCTCTTCCCTCTTTTTTTTTTTTTTTTTTTTTTTTCCTAATTAACATGGTCTTTTGGTATGCAGACAGGGTAAAATGGTATGAGTCTACTGAAATCAACATTTCATGAGTTTATATCAATTGAGGATCACTGACTCTGCTTTACCTGATAATAACACAGGCTTATGTACTTTGTACTCCTAATGTACTTTGTTTTATATTCTGCAATATTATTCTCTTTTGGTCTTGTTTACTTTTCTTCTTTCTTTTACTTTTTATCCAGAACATTTTGCTTACTTGCTTGTCTTCAATTTATTTCAAATAGTCAAAAGAACAGATTTCACATCATATTCTCTTTTAAATAGATGATTTATAAACTGATTTCCTGGTAGTAAGCCCAGTGTTTTGTAAGTGTAGTTTGACTGAATGCAAATTCTCCAGCTGTGTTTATTAGTTGGTAGAAGTTTGTTACATTGTCAGTTTGCCAGATAACATTGCTTGCTTTTGATATAAAGGTAAAATAATTGTTTGTAAAGTACATAGATATAGGTTTATATCTGTATAGATAAAGTATACACCTATAGGTTTTCACTACCAGTTGGGTTTTCACTAACATTTAGAAAAACAGTCTTTCCACATATGTAATATCTTCATAAAACATCTTCAACGAACCAAACAAATGATGCTTAGAGAATAAAAAATTGTGTACATTTTGTAATAATGTAAATCAGGAGAATAAAATAAAAGCGAAAATGAAGGTTACAACCATGACTTACTGCTTACTGTCAGATTAGACATATCATCAGATATAAAAAATGATCCAGTTTTCTTCCCAGACTCTCTTTGTTTATTTATTTCATAGCTAATGTTAAAGTCTTCTAGGTGCAGTTCAATTTCATATTCCTGAAATGAAATAAAACAAAACAATAAGCCTTGTGAAGACTCTCCACTTGTTTGACTTCTTGATCTTTTTTTTTTTTTTTTGTCATTGTTATGTTTTGCTTTCCAGTTCTCTCTGTGTAGGTCCTTTGTGTTTTCTACATTCCCAGGTAGTTTCAGCCCAAACTAGCTGCAGCCATTCTCACATTCTCATTACTGGCTTGCAAAGTGATTCCTCAGATCCAGTGATAAGGGACAACTTTATAAGCACACCTGACATTACAGTGTTTGCTTCCTCTAATTTGAATTCCTCCATTGTAACCATCAAGATAAATGTGCATTACCATTTCAGTATAAATTCTGAACAGGTGCAGTGGCATAATGCAGCCCTGCTGAACTCCTTCCCAGATGTTAAAGCTCTCTGCTGTTCCTTTTGTTGCAGCTGCTGCTTCCTGATGATATTACAGTTAGGTTAGCAAATGACCACATTTTAAAAATGTTAATTGACTACAGATTTGACTAGAAATTAAGTGGAAAGGTATGCAAGATTCTTCATATAATGTGCTATTTTATGTTGTTGTTGCATCGCTTTTCCTCTTTACCTTAATGATTGAATCTAGCACCTGACTTTTGTTATTTTTGTGATTCTGCATCTCGTTATTAACCAAATTCTCAGTTACCTCTGTAGAAATGTTAGTGACACAAAATCTGCCAGATTTATTTATTTATTTATTTATTTATTTATTTATTTTGGTGGTGGTGGTCATGGTGGTAGTGGTCAAAGACTATGAACAATAGAGAAAAGGCAAAGGATGTATTATGTGAGGTTACGGTTGTACAAACGGAGTCGGTCATCTGTGCATACTGGCCTTGTCCCTAATCCAGCAGTCCTACATTATTAGAATTATAGAATAACAGAATCATAGAATAGCTTCAGATGGGAGGGACCTTAAAGAGCATCTAGTTCCAACCCCCATACCATGGGCACGGATACTACCTACAGGGTCAGGGTGATTCCTTCCCAACCCAGATTTCACCAACAGGATACCCTATGTGGAACGTGGAATAGGATACCCTATGTGAAATGTGGAAGTCCATTATCAAAAGTTTCTGCTGTGCCTGAGTTTTGGCCCCAGTCTCTGCTTCCACATGAAACAAATTTATTTTTAAAAGCTGATTCAGAATACCTCCAGAAGATATATCCAATGTCATTTGAAAAATCTCAGGTTCCTTGAATTCACCATACAAATTGAGATGATTTATAGTATGTAATGGATCTTACTAGTTATATATTTCATTTAAATTTGAAACTTCACTAAAGAAGATGTTTCAAACTTCTTTTGCAGCAATGTAATTATGCTTTTGTTTTTGTTTTATTTTTTTTTTCCTTTATTATTATTATTATTTTTTTTTCTGTTATCAGCAGGCTTGCAAAGCATCAAAGCACTAAATGACTTCCTTGTCTTGCCTTGCCCTGCCTTGCCTTGCCTTTTTCTTGTAGGTGCTTTAATAGTGAATATTGATGAGGCTTCTCTTTATAAACTCACATGGGTCAAAGTTTTTAAAATACATTTTTTTAACAATTGCATGGATTTCTTCTGTGACCTTTGCATTATACTCTCAAAGATTAGCACTCTGAACAGAACGAAGTATGCAGTCTCAACGTTTTAATATTTAGTCAAGATAGTTTCTCTCTCTTTTATGGAGAACAATAAATGGTATTTGCCTGTGTTTCAACACCTGCAGGATTGAGTCTGCTTAAACAAATTAGGTTATGGAGTTGCATAATTCACCTTCATTCTTCACAATCCTACACAGGTAATCCTTATTTTTAACCAATTTATGAAATTGTTCAATAAGCATTGTTAGACAATATCTGTCTCCTAACCATTGGTAGATTTCTAAATAAAGTGTGTTGGCTCTGAATTAACCTTGTATGTTCTCTGCTACTTTCTTATAGTATGAGTTTTTAAAATTTAATACAAGCTAATACAAGTTTTTAGTTTCATGTGCTATAGTGAAAAATACCATGAAGAACTGTAAATATGTGATAACAATGTAATTACTTGCATTGCAATGATTTAAAACCAAGTCAGGGTTATAAATTTGACAAATTTGATAAGATCTTCATTTCTGAAAATTATAATGATTATCACCTTTACCTGTGACTTTATAATAATTATTATTATTACTTTTTTTTTGTTTTTATTTTTTAGTGATAAAGTCAGTTTTCCTTCATTTTGCATATAGTCACTACAAGGCTGAAGTAGCTCCCTAAGTGGAAATCTTTTAGATACTGAAAGAAAATTTTAAATATTCCAATCTTTTTTTCGGGGTAGTGGTGGTGAGAGAAAATATTATTTATATAATCTAGATTGTTTATTTGCATTAGCTGTATATCTGGGAATTGAGAATGACTAGTAATTTTTACAGTCTGTGTGACTAAGATAGCTTTCTATGTGGAAACTACCATGCCAACTTGCATTTCACCAAAAGCAACTTCCAACAGCATTTTACCACATCCACATGTCATGAAAATAAGTATTTAAACAGTTGTGGTTTTTATTGCTTTTGCCATTTGGGTGCAATCATTTATTCAAATGATCAGGACAAGTACTAGTACTAGAATATTTATTACCTTAGAATTTCTTTCTCCATCTTTCTGGTGATGTAGCTTCTCAAAAATGCTTCAGCAAACAAGTCTCTAAAAATGGTTGTCTTCTGTTAAATGAACACAGACATAAGTCTTTCTGCTAGGAGAGCTATTTTCTTTCTCCCGAATACTTCGGCTAAGCCATGGAAATCTCATTTCAGTCACACAGGCATTTTTTTTCAAACAAATACCTAAAAATCAAGTACTTTGGCTGGACTTACCTCAAATGACTCTAATAGAAGAAAAGAATGAAGTAGCAGCAGAAAACAGGGATTTGCTGAGCCTTAGCATTTATTTGTGCTTTTATATAGACTATAGTAAACAGTGACAATTTATACCCAATTTACAGATTATTTCTGAATAACTATCCTGAAGTTTCTGGAGGTGATGTTCTCCTGATTATTATTAGATAGGTCTATCATTTTTTTATAGAATTGTAGAATTATTAAGTTTGGGAAAGACCTCTAAGGTCATCGCATAAAACTGTTAACATAACACTGCCAAGTGTACCACTGAAACCTGTCCATAAGCACCACATCTACACAACTTTTTAATACCTCTAGGGATGGTGACACAAATACTTCCCTGGGCAGCATGTTCCAATGTTTCACAGCTTTTTCAGTGAAGTCTTTTTCCCCTTATATACAATGTAAACCTCCTCTGGTGCAACTTGAGGCTATTTCCTCTTGTCCTATTGCTTGTAGCCTGGGAGAAGAGACTAATCCTCACCTCACTATAACCTGTTTTGAGGTAGCCGTAGAGAGCAATAAGATCTCCACTGAGCCTCCTTTTCTCTAGGCTAAGTAACGCCAGTTCCCTCAGCCACTACTCGTAAGACTTGTTTTCAAGACCCTCAACCAGCTTCGTTGCCTTTCTCTGGACATACTCCAGCACCTCAATGTCTTACTTTTAGTGAAGGGCCCAAAACTGAATACAATATTTAAGGTGTGGCCACACCTGAAACAAGTAGAGGGGGATAACCACTTCCCTACTACTGCTGGCCACATTGTTTCTGATACAATCCAGGATTCTGTTGGTCTTCTTGGCCACCTGAGCACATTGCTGGCTCATATTCAGATGGATATCAACCAATAGTCCCAGGACCCTTTTCTGCTGGGCAGCTCTCCAACCACTCTTCCAGTCTGTAATGTTGCATGGGGTTGTTGTGCCGTAAGTGCAGAACCCAGCACTCAGCCTTGCTGAAACTCATTCAGTTGGCCTCAGCCCATTGATCTAACTAGACCCCTCCTACCGTCAAGATCAACACTCATGCCTAATGTGGTGTCATCTGTGAACTTAATGAAAGTGCATTCAGTCCTCTCATCCAGATCATTCATAAAGATATTGAGGAGAACTGGCCGCAGTTTCTGGGTGAAACCACATCTGACTGGCCACCAACTGGATTTAACTCTATTCACAACAATTTTTTTGGGGCCCAGCAACCACTCAGCCATTTTTTTACCCAACATTGTTTACACAAACAAGCCATGAGCAGCCAACTTCTTTGGAAGAATGCTGTGGGAAATGGAGTCAAAAGCTTTACCGAAGTCTAGGTAGACAACATCAATGACCTTTCATTTCATGGTCACCCAGTAAGTGGTCACTTTGCCATAGAAAGAGATCAGGTTCATCAAACAGGACCTACCTTTCGTAAACATATGCTGACTGGGCCTGATAACCTGTATGTGCCACATGATGGCACTTAAGATGGCCTGCTCCAGACATTTTTGTCTGTATTAGCTCCATGTAACATTATGATCTCTATAAGTATCTCTGATAAAGAGGCCATCTATCGACAAAAGAAACTGCTGATTTTCTGAGGCAGTATCACCAGTTTTTCAAGTTTAGCTTAATGATCCAATCATGATATGAGGCAGTTTTCCTCTTATATTGAATAAAATTAAGAGAAAAATAAACAGTGATATTTTGAAATATATGACATATATGTTGAATATATATATATATTGACCTGTGGATTAACAAATTAGAAGAGAAGTAATATTCTTGGTTACTGTTAGTAACACTGGAAAAGGTTTGAATGAAGTGAAAGTAACAGGAAAGCTTTTTTATTGTTATTATCTTTTTTTAAAAAAGAGACAAGAGACATGGACAAAACAAAAACAAAAAACAAAACAAAACAAAAAAAAGTTGCATTTTCATAATACCAAAAAAAAAAAGTTTAGAAAATTTAGAAAACGATGTTTGTCCAGTATGCAGTACAAAAGACAATTTATGACTAGTTCTATTTAGCATATACTACAGGATGATGATGATGATTATTTACTTTTATTAACAAATAAAAAATGTGTAATTTTACAATTGTTGTAGATTTAGATTAGATATTAGGATTAAATTCTTTAAGATGTTGGTAAGGACATGTTGCCTGGAGAAGTTATGGATGTCCCATCCCTGGAGGTGTTCAAGGCCATGTTGGATGAGGCCCCAGGGAGCCTGATAGAGTGGATGGCATCCCTACCCATGGCACGGGGGGATTGGAAGTAGGTGATAGTTAAAGTCCTTACCAACTCAAGCCATTGTATGATTCGATGATTTCTCACTCCGAAGGTTAAAATTTTACAAGTGAGTGTATGTTTAACAGTTTGTATACATACATATATATATCCAGATTTTTATCTCATGCTTATAATCTTATGTATATGTATATATTTACACTTACATATGTATGCATATGTATGTGTAAATGTATTGGAAAATGTTAGTTTTTTTTGGTTGGTTGGTTGGTTTTCTTTTCTGTTCTATTCTTCCTTCTGATTCTGGTAGTCAGTTTTGAAAAATAAGCTGCAGAGATGCTTTATAGGTTGATATTTCAGTCTTTATTTTATTATTATTATTTTTAATCTCAAAGTATCTGTTTACACAGTAGTGCACACATTTCTTTTGGAATCTGCAATATTTCATTTGCAAACTGGGTTGTAGTTTAAGTACTGTTGATCTTATGAAGAGTACAGAACTAGTACTGGACACTGGTTACCTCTTCTAGGAAGTATATTTCTTTACTCCTCATATGTTCTCTTAAAACAAACAAACAAACAAAACAACAACAACAACACAACAAGAAGCAAAGCAAACAACAACAAAAAAAAAAAACAAAACAGCCCCTGACTATTAAAAAGACCATCAACATATGTCTGTGTCTTTCTGAAGCTCTCAGTGTCTATAGCGAGAGTGGAACAATGGGAATACCAAGCAGTTGCACTGAGTCAATATTAGACCACTGCATGGTGACTGTACTTCATGAAGTCCTGTGGGCCTTCTGGGGGCTGGAACTACACTGTTGAGGACATGTGTCCGTTTTAGGGAATTACCTATCCAAACTAAGTAAGCAAAATATGGAATTAAAATCAAATCTGTTAATAACAAGTAATTAATTTGTAGCTCTACTGTAGTGTATGAATCATTTTTTAAAGGCTTTGTCACCTAATGGTTTATAAAGGAAATGTTGGGTTAGCTTTGTGCGCCCAAAGTGAAGAGATGCTATTGATCTCAAAACAAACAGATGTATTGAAATTCCCGTTGAATGGTTAATACCAGAGGTATCAAATCATTCCCAATCTGAAGCTAATGTTGATCCTACATCTGCAATGCTCTTAGGGGCTGTCTTTCTAAGTGATTGGTGGCAAGGCTGGATAACATTTTTTTCCTCCTGCAGAACATTGCAGGAAATGTTCCAGTATGATTCATGCCTGTGACTTCAAGATAAAAAAGCTGATAATTGTGACCAGAAGCCAGCTTGATTCACACAGCTGCGTAAATATGAACTGATTAGTCCACAGTGCAAAGCTTGAGAGTTGTGAGACTTTAAACTATCTGCTCCCTTGGGAGGTAATAAATTGTGTACTGACACTGTGCTCTGAAATCTGAGTATTGCTCCAGAACTAGAGCGTTTCTCCAGTAAATGACAGGGGAGTTTTTATCCTGGATTAGCTTAGTGACCTGTCAAGGTCAGTAATCTCTGTAAAAGACTAAATAATTCTGCAAGAGGGTAACTATCCACTCTTCAAGAGATAATCATAAGTGACTATGCATGTATTTACACCATATGAAATTATTTCCACTTATTTGAAAATAAGTGGAAATTTAATGTTTGTAAATTTAATACCCGGAAGTTTAATGTTTGTATCCCTCAATGTCTTATCTCTTAATTCCCACGTATTTTTAATTTTTAGCATTGTATTCTGAATATTGAAGCCCTGGATCTGGTTCTGAGATAAAGGGAGTAATATTTCCATAGTTTTGCTGCTACCATTAACTTGCTTCACAAATAAATAGATGTTTTACAACAAATGGAATTCATATATTTTTAAAACTTTTAAACTGCAAAAGAAATCAATTAGTTCTCTATATTTTTTTTCTTTTGATAGATTTCTTTCAATGATGGAAGTTAAGATTTAATCAAAAGAAAATACTCAAATTTAAAAAATGAAGTTGGGTAGTAAACAACATATTTGGATGATAAAATAATGTTTTATATGCAAAAATAATATATTTCCTAATTCATGTGTGTGTATATGTGCACAAACACACACGCGCTAATTCACATTTTAGACAGCATTTTGGAAAAGGGACTAAAAACGATATGTCTCATGTCAAACGAGGTTACTTGTGAAAGCTATTTGGAAATGAATGTGAATATGTAATTTCAGATCACTTGAACACATCTCTCTGGTGTATGATGACGTATGTAATACATATTTGTCTATCTATGTGCTATGAAAGGACAGAACTTGACGGAAACATTTTATTTTTCTATAATAGGCTTTAGATCAGCCTCTATATCTTTAGAATAAAATCTTCAAATTCCAAAAATGTAATCATATGATGGAACTGTTTGTTTGTTTGTTTGTTTGTTTGTTTTGTTAATTTTCTCTCTTTTTATAATCAACTGCATGAAAAATATGAATTAAAAAACCCACCACACACTCATCTCTTAATAGAAAAACAACAATTTCTGTTTATGTTTGCACCAGCAACACTCTTCCAAAAACAGGTGATGTTGCAGCAAATGAAGCTTGAAGTGTTGCAAAATGATACATATTTCATATCACACCAGTAGCTGCTATTTTTTATTATGGCCTTTGCCATAGAATCAGTGACTTTCCTGTCCAAAACTGAGTTTCTAATGCCATTAGAAAGGTACTAATATGATAAAAGTCATATGGTATTAGTGACTTTCTATCATGTTGGTGAAGTGAATTTTTATTGTATTAACAGAAACAGAATTCTAAATTGCTATAGCAACTGACCAAAATGACAAAAAAGCTCTTATAAAATCAATTGAGAACTCTATATGGATAGCCAATTCAGTGTTACTCCACTCTATGTACATCTAACTACAGCATTTTGTTGCTGTTGTTGTTGTTGTTTTTCTCAGAAGCACACATTCCTGTCTCATTTTGCAGAAGGAGGATTTTCAGTGCCCCCTGGAATAAAATATGTGTATGAATTTAATTTTTGTTGTTGTTCAGTCAGTAGAATGTATATCTTAAGGAATTCTTAATAATGAGCTAGTATGCTAATAAGTTCATTACCAAAAGATTTTGACAGTTCAAAACAAAACAAAACAAAAAGCTGAAACAAAAATATCAAGTAGAACGAAAGAATCAGCTATAAAATATTATCTGCTCTCTTTCTAAACATTTGCTCTGTTTCATCTCTTGCATGGATGGAAAGATTCTGTTTGTGGCAAGCAAAACTGCCTAACATTACATGAGGTTTTGTTTAGGTGGTGAACAACATATTGGCCATTTATGTGAGAAATAAGGAAAAAGTTCACTTCATAATAACACTGAAGGAAATACCCAAAGCACAAAATGTCATGTGTTCTTTGCAGCATAATTAATCAGCAACTCTTCGTCTGTAATTGAAGTATAACACTGCCTATGACACAAGAATCACAATGCAGCTTTCCAACAGAGGAAAATTTTACTCAAGACTTTTCTTGCTCCAGCAGCTCATTATAGTGTGCAGTAAAAGTTCTGCATCACTCACCCATTCTGGTCTTCTCTATGCTGAACTTTATTTTGAAATGAAGAATGAATGTTGAGATGGGTATGTTCAGTGCTAGCTCACATATCACACAGCATTCTATTTTTATTACAAAATCTTGTTTTCATTTACCTAGTCTAAGCCAATATTGAGTGAGTGTAAGTGTATGCATGGAGCTTTGTATGTGCAGACATATGGGTAATACATGCTGCACTAATATACATTCCTCCAAACTCTGGCTTCTTACTATTCTTCCTGTTTTGGCCAAGAATCTATTTCTATCAGCTACCAGCTGGAACCCTTCTGTTGCTTAGAAAATTCCAGATTCCTGCCCCTACTCCTTCTAAACAGCTTGGAAGTGTAAGGAAAGAACACCTCCTGGGTAGTCAGAAATGAGATTCCAGTTAGAATAAAAGAATCGTACAACGTTTGAGAATAAGGAGTACAATGGTTTGTGTTTTATAGCAAATTCTCTTACCAGAGCACTAATCTAAAAAAAACCTGAAGTTTGCTGTGTTGAAAAAGAAACACTCTCTAGCTCATTGGAAAATAATATGTATGGTATTTTATGAATGGAAAGAAAAAAACAAAACACAACACTTTTATAATAACAAGGTCAGACATCCTTATTCTCTGATTTCTGAATGGCTTTCAATTGGTAATCCCCAAGGCACCCCTCTGGGATGCTCAGTTACAAGAGTTTGCATGTGCAACTTGCAGAAGACTTTTGATTGTCAATTCCTCATTCTTTTAATGCTTAAGTTTTTGACAACTGACCTTTATCCATTTTTTTTTTATATTGTCTCTCTTGTGCATGTTCACATATGCATATTCCTCACTCTTCCCATTGCCAGAACTCCTTTATTAATGTGCTCTTTTGTATGTCCCTTCTTGAACTCTCTGTCTTTGAGACATTTTGTCAGACTCTTACAGCTCCTAGGTTGCTTTGTATTCTCTGTTAGTGCTGTCACACTCTATCTTGTCAACCGGTTGTAAGGTGGATGTTGAGTTTCTGGGGGATAGGGCTGTGACTTGTTTTGTTATGTTCCTTTGCACTCATAACATACACATTTCTCATAGTTCTACGATAAATTAGAAACGTAGTAATGCGTATATGTAAAATTCTACTTTATGTGTTTTTGGACAGCATGAATAAGTCTCATCTCATACACAGCAGTCATTATATGGCAAGGCACATTGACTATGATGAAATGCTAGTATGCCAGTATAATTATCTAATGTTATAAATATTTATCTTGAGAATGAAATTGCTGACCTCCACAGAAATACATAGGTAGTAGATTTATCTTTTCCTTAAATGTCTAAATGTTTATATGTTCTGTCACCACATGTATGCATGTCTTTCTAAGAATAAGTCCCTTTTGGAAGTAATGTCATGTGAAGTAATAGCTTAGAAGTTACCAAAAGTACTCAGAAGCACAGAGTAGAAACAGAAATTAGTAACATTCAGAATACTTTCACAACCTTCCTAAACATTCAACTTTGAACTAATATTCTGAAAACTATCAAAACAATGTAAGCCACATAACTTTTTGCATGTAGCACACATAGAACGATAGAATTATTCAGGTTGGAAAAGACATCTAAGACCATCTAGTCCAACCTTTAAGCTAGTACTGAAGTCCATCACTAAGCCATGCTATTAAATTCTAAATCTACACAGTTTTTGTAGACCTCCAGGGCTGGTGACTCACCCACTTTCCTGGGCAGTCTGTTCCAATGTTCCACAAGCTCTTCAGTAAAGAAATTTATTTTAATATCCAAACTAAACCTCCCCTGGTACAACTTGAGGCCATGTCCCTTTCTCTTATCACTTGGTGCCTGGTAGAAGGTCCCGATCTGCACCTCACTAAGATACCCCACCTTTAAGATAATCATACAGTTTGATAAGGTCTGTCTGGAGCCTCCTTTTCTCTATCCTAAAAAAATTGAGTTCCCTTAGCCATTCCTCAAAACACCTGTTTTCTAGACCTGTCACCAGCTTCATTGCTCTTCTCTGGACACGCACCAGCACATCGATGTCCTTTTTGTAGTCAGAGACCCCAAAACCGAAGATGGTATTCAAGGTATGGCCTCACCAGAACCAAGTATGGAGGGATAATCACTTCCCTAGTCCTGCTGGCCACATTGTTTCTGATACAATGCAGGATGCTGTTGATCTTGGCCACCTGAGCATACTGCTGGCTCATATTCAGTGGGATATGAACCAATAGTCCCAGGACCCTTTTCTGCTGGGCAGCTTTCCAACCACTCATTTCCCAGCCTGTAGTGTTGCATGGGGTTGTTGTGCCCCAAATGCAGGACCTAGAACTTAGCTTTGTTGAACCTCATACAGTTGGCCCTGTCCCATCGATCCTGACTATCCAGATCCCTCTGCAGAGCCTTCCTACCCTTCATAAGATCAACACTCTTTCCTAACTTTGTGTGATTTGTGAATTTAGTGAGGGTGCATTCAGTCCCCTCATGCAGATCATTGATAAAGATATTGAGGAGAACTGGCCCCAGTGCTGAGCTCTGGGTGAAACCACTTCTAACTGGCCACCAACTGGATTTAACTCCATAACAATTTTTTTTTTTTGGGCCCAGACACAACCACCCAGCCATTTTTTTTACACAGCAGAGGGTACACCCAAACAAGCCAGGAGCAGCTAGCTTCTTTGGGAGAATGCTGTGGGAAATGGAGTCAAAAGCTTTATCGAAGTCTAGGTAGACAACACCCACAGCCTTTCCCTCATCTACTGAGTGCTTCACCTTGTCATAGAAGGAGATCAGGTTCATCAAGCAGGACCTGCCTTTGATAAACCCATACTGACTGGGCCTGATCAACTGGTTGTTCTTTAGGTACTAAGATACTCAAGATAATCTGCTCCATGAGCTTCCTGGCACTGAGGTCAGTCTGAAAGGTGTATAGTTTTCCAGATCCTCCTTCCAGCCCTTCTCGTAGATAGGCATCACATCTGCTAGTCGCTAGTTGACTGGGAACTCACTTGATATCCAGGACCACTGATAAATGATGGAAAGGGGCTTGATGACCACTACTTTTAGGTAGCTCAAAATATTAATCAGTTAGGCAAGTCACATATTAAACTAATGAACTAGTGTGTAATCTACTTATTAAATTACTATTAAATCTAAAACACTCAGAAACTAAACTAAACAAACAAAACAAAACAAAACAAAAAAAAAATGTTTGTGAAGCTGAATCTGGAAACTTAGAACTAACATAGTGGTGTCATGACTGACAGCCATATTTGTACAGAACAAGGAGCAACAGAAAATGTGTCAGAAAACAAGCAAGCATAATGTGTAGACACTTTATTGTATCATAACACTGTGGTTAATATTTAAGAACTAAAAAAGAGATTTAATGGCTTCAGAAATCTTCATATTCTCATGGGCTTAGAAATTTGAAGATGGATAGCACCTGTATCTTTGGTGTATTGCTGCTTTTTAATAACAAAATTTAGATTTGTTATTTTAATCACTGTGAATTACAACGGAAACATGCTGAATCAGAAGGAGAGATGAGGGACTGAATTAATGCATAATGTATATAAGGTGTAGTACATTTTCTTAATATTCCTCAGTAAAGATGGTATCATAAGCTTGTAAGAAAGCCTCTGATACGAACTCTTTAAAGAATCACAGAACAATAGAATGTTTTGGATTGGAAGAAACTTTAAAGATCATCTAGTTACAACTCCCCTTGCCATTGGCACAGACACATTTCACTAGACCAGGTTGCTGAAAGCCTCATCCAACCTGGCCTTAAACACTACCAGAAATGGGACACCCACAGCTTGTCTAGCAACCCATTCCAATGCCTCACTACCCTAAGAATAAAGAATTTATTCATAATATCTAATCTAATATCTATATCTATATTATGAATATCTAATATTCATAATATCTAATCTCTCTTTTAGTTTAAAACCATTACTCCTTGTCCTACCACTACAATTTCTGACAGAGTCCCTCTCCTGTTTTCCTATAGGTCCCATTTAGGTACACAAAGTTCTCCCCAGAGCATTCTCACCCAGCCTCCTCCAGGCTGAACAACCCCAACTTCCTCAGCCTGTCTTCACAGGAGAGGTAGTCCAGCCCTTCAGTCATCCTTGATCTTTCAAGGTCCCTTCCAATCCCTAACATTCTGTGATTCTGTGGTCCTTATGGCTTTCCTCTGGACTTTTTCTAATATGTCTGTGTCCTTCTTGTGATGGGGTTCCAGAGCTAAATAGAGTACTCTAGGTGGGGTTTCATGAGAAAACATTAAAGAGAGAGAATCATCTCCCTTGCCCTGCTTGCCATGCTTCCTTATTGCAGCCCAGGATATGGTTGGCTTTCTGGGCTGCAAGTGGACATTGCCGGCTCGTGTTACCTTCCCATCAACCAACACCCTCAGGTCCTTCTCTTCAATCCATTCTCCACTGTAGTGGGTTTACGTGGCAAGGTTTTGGTAGCAGGGAGCCATAGGGGTGGTTTCTGTGAGAAAGATCTAGAAGCTGCCCCATGTTTGGGAAGGGCCCCTTTGTTTTCCAGATCTGAGCCAATAAGCGATGTTGTTTTGCGCCTCTGTGAGAGCATATTTAAGACAGGGAAAAAACGCTGTGCCACACAGCAGCCGGGAGAGTCAAGGGAGTGAGAGAACAGCCTTGCACATGTCAAGGTCAGTGTAGAGGGAGGGGGAGAGGTGCTCCAGGCGCCGGAGCAGAAGTCCCCTGCGGCCTGTGGTGAGGACCATGGTGAAGCAGGATGTCCCCCTGCAGCCCATGGAGTACCATGGTGGAGCAGGGTTCCACGCTGCAGCCCGTGGAGGAGACCACGGTGGAGCAGGTGGCCCTGCACCGACGGAGGCTGCCGCCTGTGGAAGACCCCTGCCGGAGCAGATTCCGGGCCGGACCTGTAGCCCGTGGAGAGGAGACCACGCAGGAGCAGGTGACCCGGCAGGAGCTGCTGCCCGTAGGGGAGCCAGGTTGGAGCAGTTTTCTCCTGAGGGATGGACCCCGTGGTACGGACCCATATCTGGAGCAGTTCTGAAAGAGCTGCTGCCTGTGGGAAGCCCACGCCGGATCAGTTCATCAAGGACTGCATCCCGTGGGTGGGACCCCACAGCACAGGGGATGAGAGTGACCGAGAAGGAGCGGCAGAGAAGAAGTTCTGTAGACTGACCGTAACCCCCATTCCCCGTTCCCCTGCGCTGCTCGGGGGGAGGAGGTGGAAGAGGGTGGATGGGGGGGGAAGGTGCTTTTGTTTTTTTTTTTTTTTTTCCTTTGTTTTCTCACTTCTCTCGCTTGTTAGTTGTAGGCAATAAATCTTACTATCTCCTTATGCCGAGTCTGTTTTGCCCGTTACAATAATTATTGCGTGATTTTCTCGTCCTTATCTCAATCCTTGAGCCCTTTTCACATATTTTCTCCCCATTCCTCTTTGAGGAGGGGGAGTGAGAGAGCGGCTGTGGTGGAGCTCGGCTGCCCACTCGAGCGGAACCACGACATCCACCTAGCCTGTACTTCTGTTTGGGATTGCCCCAGTGCAGGTACGGGCCTTACACTTTGTGAGGTTCACACAGGCTCACCTCTCAAACCTGTCCAGGTTTGCTCTGGATGGCATCCCTTTCCTCCAGCATGTTGACTGCACCAGACAGTTTAGTGTCTTCAGCAAACTTGCTGATGGTACTCTCAACCCCAGTGTTCATGTCACCAAGAAAAGTGTCACATAGCACCGGTCCCAATACTGACCTCTGAGGAACATCACTTGTTACTGATCTCCACCTGGACATTGACCACATCTCCTTGAGTGTCACCACCCAGCTGAGATAGCTGAGAGCAGCTCAGCCTGTAGAAGAGGAGGCTCAGGGATGACCTTATTGCAGCTTTTCAATACTTAAAGGGGGCTTATAAAAAAGATGGAGAACAACTTTTTGCTCAGTCAGATAATGACAGGACAGGGGGGAATGGTTTTAAACTAAAAAGGGGGAGATTTAGATTACAGGTTAGGGGGAAATTATTCCGTCAGAGGGTGGTGAGGCACTGGAACAGGTTGCCCAGAGAAGTTGTGGATGCTCCGTCTCTGGAGGTGTTCAACACTAGGCTGGACAAGGCCCTGGGCAACCTGATTTAGTGGGTGGCATCCCTGCACCTGGCAGGTGGGCTTGAACTAGATGTTTTTTAATATCCCTTCAACCTAACCCACTCTATGATTCTATGATTCTCAAGTCAAGTCTGTCTGTCAAATCCATGTCTCTACAATTTACAGATAAGGATTTCATGGGGGACAGCGTCAAATGTTTTTCAGAAGTCCAAGTATATGATGTTGGTTGCTCTTCCCCTACCTATCTATGCTATAAACCCCTCACAGAAAGACACCAGATTTGTCAGGCGCAATCCATCCTTCCTGTCAGTGGGAATTTCACTGGACTGCCTGAACTTCTCAAGTACGGTGGGCAGTGGTTTAGCAATTTCATCTGCTAGTTTCCTCAGGACCCATAGATGGATCTCAACAGGTCGCATGGACTTGTGCATCTTCAGGTTCCTTATATGGTCTCAAATCTGATCTCCTTCCACAGTGAGCTGTTTTTCATTCTCTCAGTCCCTGCCTTTGCCTTCTGGGACTTGGGCTGTGTGGATACAGCACTTTCTAGTGAAGACTGAGGAAAAAAAATCATTAAGTACCTCAGATTTCTTCATATCTAGGTGACAAAGTCTCCAATTTCCTTCTGGAGAGGGCCCACAATTTCCCTAGTCCTCCTTTTACCATATCACTGATGTACCTATAGAAGCCTTTCTTGTTGCCCTTGACATCCCTGGCCAAATTTAATTTTAACAAGACATTAGTTTTCCTAGCCTGATGTAATGGATTTACCAGGTTGGGCAGCTGAGCTCCACCACAACCACTCTCTCACTCCCTCTCCTCAAAACAAAAGGGAAAGAAAATGCAATGGAAAGGGCTTAAGGGTAGAGATAAGGAAAGGGAGGTTGATCACCTGTTATTGTCATGGGCAACACAGACTTAGTGTTATTAATCTCAGAGAGTTTAATAAAATTTATTGCCTATCACTAGTAGATTACAACAGTGAGAAACTAGAAACAAACTAAAAATACCTTTCCCCTCCATCCACCCTCTACTACCTCCTTCCTCCCTGAGAAGCACAGAGGGATGGGGAATGGGGGCTGTGGTCAGTCCCTAACACTTCATCTCTGCTGCTCCTTCACATTCACTCTCTGTCCCTGCTCCACATGGGGTCACTCCCATGGGATGCCATCCTTCCCAAACTGAACCTGCATGGCGTGGGCTTCCCACAGGCAGGAGCTCTTCAAGAACTGTTAAAACATGGATCCATACTACATTGTCAATCTGTCAGGGGCAAACTGCTCTAACATGGGTTTCCCATGGCCAACAGCTCTCCCCACACTCCCTGCTCCTGTGTGGGCTCCTCTCCATGGGTTGCAGTTCTGGCCTGGGGCCTGCTCCTGCGGGGGCTCTCCATGGGCCGCAGCCTCCTCCAGGCCACATCCACCTGCTCCCCCAGGGACTCCTCCATGGGCTGCAGTGTGGAGATCTGCTCCATGTGGGACCCAGTGCCTGCAAGGGGACAGCCTGCTCCACAAGGGACCTTTCCACAGGCCACAGGGGAACTTCTGCTCCATGTGTGAAGCACCTCCTGCACGTCCTTTTTCACTCAGCTTGGGGTCTGAAGGGCTATTATTCTCTGATTTATTACTCCTCCCTCTCCCAGATGCTATTGCACAGGTATTTTTTTTCCATTGTTAAACCTGTTCTTTTCATAGCTGCTTTCACACACTGCTGGCTCATGTCAAGCTTTTTTTTTTTTTTTCTACCAGAACCCCCAGGTGCTTCTCTGCAGGGCTGCTCTCAGTGAGTTCTTCACTGAGTCTGTACTTATGTCTGAGATTTCCGTGATCCAGGTGGAGAACCTTGTACTTGGGTTAAACCCAAGTTGAACCTCATTAGGTTCATGTGGGCCCAATTCTCAAGTTTGTCCAGGTCCCTCTGGAAGGAATCATTTCCTTCTGTCTTATTAACTGTACCACTCAGCTTAGTGTCATCTGTTAACTTGCTGAGGGTGCACTCACTCCCACTGTCAGTCATTGATAAAGATATTAAATAGTCCTCATCTGAAGACAGACCCCTGAGGGACACCACTCATCACTGACCTCCACCTAGACACAAAGACATTGACTACCACTCTCTTGGTGTGATTGTCAAGCCAGTTCCTTATGCACTGAATAGTCCAACCATTAAGTCCATATCTCTCCATTTTCAAGATCAGGATGTCATGTGAGACTATGTCAAAGGCCATACAGATGTCTAGGTAGATGACATTGGTTGGTTTTCCCTTGTCAGTTGATGCAGGCACTCTCCCATAGAAGGCCACCAGATTGGTCGGGCGTGATTTACCCTTGGTGAATTCATGCTGGCTGTCTCAGATCACCTCTCTGTCTTGCATGTGCCTTTGCATTGCTTCCAGGAGGATCTTTTCCATGATCGTTAAAAGAACAGAGGTGAGGCTCAAAGATTAGTAGTTCCCTGGGTCCCCTGTTTCTACCCTTTTTAAAAATGGGAGTTATTTTTTTCCAGTCACCAGGGACTTCACATTCTCCCAGAGGCACAACCAGTGTCACTCCTAGCTTGGCTCTGGCTAGCAGTGGTTCCCTTCTGGAACCAACTGGAGCTGGCTCTGATCTTACATGGGGCAGTTGCTGGGCTCCTCTCACACATGCCACACCTGCAGCCCTCCCCTGCTACCAAGTCCTTGCCATGCCTGATAATGCCTGATCCCTGTCTGTCTGGATGATTTCTTTGTAGAAAGAACAGAGAAGTTCATCAAGAAATATGGATATTTATGCAGCAGTTTACTTCTTGATCTGTAAAAATCTCTTCCTAATTTCAAAATAAATGAGAATGCTGAAGTAAGATATGTGATCAAACAAAAGGTGTTGAACAAGACAAAACACAGCACTTTTCTCTTTTGTGAGAGCAGTTGCTCAACGGCAAAACATCATTTTATATACTTGTGGATTCTTTTGTAACATCTACATTTTATGTATTGTTTCTTACATTTTTTTTTCCTGATATATTGAAGACAGAACTTTAAAAGCAAAAGGAGAGAGTGTTACAATTGATGTACCAGCATGGAGACAAATATATATTTATCTCATAGAAAGAGACCTCCATGGGACAAAACAGCTCCTTACCCGTACCAGTTGAAGCATTCTGCAAATATGAAATTTTCAGCCACAAATATAACCACAAGTTCCTTCTCATTGGTAATATCCATTGGCCATGTCACACAAATATTCTACCAAGAAGTTCCTGTATTGGTTGTATAGGTGTTGAGTGGCTCCCTCAAGCTGAGCCATCAGTATTAGTCCTTTCTGCTTTCGCCTTCCCTTTTCTTTTCCCTTTTACCCTCCCTTTCCTTTTGGTTTGATGGTAGGGTATGTTTTGTGCGCAGATCTGATGTTTTAAAAATGATAACAAACCTACTTATTCTGGAATAAGTATCCTGTCATTATCTGCATACACTTGTTAAGAAACAATATAAATAAAGAAATAAAAGAAAATGATATCATCATATTTAAGAAGTATCATAAAACAGAGAAGAAAAAAAATGTTAAATGTTACCATATATTTCCTGAAGCTTTTGTTCCTGATATAAAGAGAAGGGTCTGAGTTGGTCCAGCACTGGGTTACCAGATTTAATTTGTTTCCATCCATTTTTCTCTCTGGTGATGTAACAGCTATTTGTAGTTGCCAGCTGATCTAAGAAGGCAACATATACACATAATGCAAAAAGTGATTTGCCCTGGTGGTCTTCAAGAGAAGGATGACAAAGAAAGTGTGTGTGTGTGTGTGTGTGTGGGGGGGGGGTTGAAATACAAACCCAGATACAGAAACAGAATTATAAGAATGGTCATTACATTTGTTATAGTTTTTATGGTCTACTGCAGCTTTTGTTGTCTTGACTGGGTTTGTAATGTTTGCATTAACTCCTGACATATATTTGTTTCACCTTAAAATGTAATATTTTAATATAAATTCTTAGTATATAAAACAACAGTTGAAGATATGAAAACAAATATGTTTACAAGAAAAGTGGTACCTGAACGTGTCAGGAACAACTGACATGGTTCTACAAAGCATATTCGTAGACTATACAAACAAAATTGTTGTGTGAACTGTAATAGTAAAAAGCCACAAATAACTATCATAATCAAAGTACTCTAATAATAATAATAATAATAATAATAATAATAATAATAATAATAATAATAATAATAATAATAAAGGTGTCCCAGGTAAAATAAAATGGTGACAAAGTGCAGTATGCACCATTACCATTACATAATTTAGGAGAATTTATTCTGCAAGCTACTGTTTTGTGTAGGTTGCAATTTTCCTTTTACTTCAGGAAGTGTGTTAGGTACCTTTGCATTTTGAGCTCTGAATAGGATTCATCCTTTATGTCTTTGATTTTGAGCTAAAGGAATTTAAACATACACTGTACAGAACTGTTAAAAAGTGGTGGTTGTCTTGCTTTAGAAGTGTTTCTGCTCTGTTTCTGCATAGCTTCTTTCATTTTCTCCACTGATTTTGCCTCACCAAGTTTTCTAATTAAGAAAGTGCTAAAATTAATGGATTTATTTCCCAAATTACATTAAACTTTGCACATGCTAGCTAAACAGTGTAATTGCTGACATTTCTAGGTAATGGAATAATCAATTAAAAAAGCCGTGGATAAATTTCAATCTCATTTTGAGAACCAGAATTGTAGGCCAAAATGTGTACATCTGATGGGTTATGGAGAAAGTTTGAAAGAAAGTAGCATGTAGATTCTTGGTACTGCACCATGTATAGTTTCTCAGATCATGTGTTATAGCATTTGGTAACCTGAAAGATGATAAAGAATTATATCATGTACCAATATGTGTAAGCTATAATTAGGAGATTAGGAAAAACTGAATTGCACCTTGCAGTTTCTTCACACATTTCCATTCTCCTCAGGAAAACCTGCTGATTTGGTTAGCTAATGCACAGAAATAATTTTGAGAGACTTGTGTCCATTAGGGCACACTATTTCCTTTCCTTTTAAAGGCATTTATACAGATGGGTAGTTTATGCCTGTTAGTATGGTATAAAGCAGTTGAGTGTTTCAAACAACTGCTTATGGGTCTCAAACTACCAGTCACCCTTCTCTAAAATAACACAATAGATTTGGTATTTACTATGGAAACTTTATCTGCTTATGATAATTAATGTTAATTAATAAACTTTATTAACAAACAGATATGGCAGTATTAATCTGTCATCTTCATAGAAAAGTTGCAACAGGAAATATTTTTATTAATGATAGAAAACAGTGCTCTAGCTGAACTCCATTTCTGATAAAGGGTAATGCCCAGTTCATTATAAATTGGAGCATATAGAATGCATATATAGAAGAAGCAACTTGTTTGGTAATCCATGTGGTAATCCACATGATGGAAGAAAGTATTCTTGTGAAATGCCATGGGACACTATGATGGACAACACTGTCAGTTCTAATAAATGTATCTTCTTGTTTTCTTTAATTTTGCTAAAAGGTGATTTTCATTTTTTTTTTTTTTAGAAAAAAAAAATGTTTTTTAAGTCTAACATTATGCAACCATCACTGATAGCAGTTAAACATAAAATGATTTATTCCAGTCATATAATGCCCGTGATGAAGATTCAAGATCAAATGAGTAAATTGAGAGCAACCACAATTCAAAAGGAAAAAAAAAAACAACAAACATCTCCACTTCTCAGACATATGACCTTTTTGCTGAAATAATACAAGAACAAAACAGGAAAAGTACACCACTGTAGTAAACAAAGAAGTCTGAATATACACAGAGAGCTAAACTGCACACTGATTCAGGAAGTGCAGTTTTCACAGGTGAAAATCATGGCACCAATAAACATTATTTTTATACTACAGCTGAAATTTAATAACATAAAGTTATTAAACTTAGAGGAAAACTTCATTACTAAGTAGTTTTAAGTTATTATTTTAATTAAAAATAATAATGTATAAATCATTTTGCGTATGGAACCAGTTGCTTTTCAAGAGTTGAAAATGAACATCTAATTTACCAATTTGATTTTCCCCAAGAAATTTAGGAATCCAGCAATGCAATTTGTGTTAAATATTTGAAGAGTGGATGCCTACAAACTACTGTCTGAAAACAGCAAAGATAAAATGAAAGATACTCTCTTTGAATTTAATTATATTTAAGAAAACTTATTTCTTTGCACAAAACATTGCCTGCTGAAATATCAGTAGTCGTCACCCAGTGTACTCTTAGTGATGTATAGTTCAGGTAGGAAGTCAAGTTTAATTAGATTTGGATTTTCATTATTTTGCAAAACATTTAAGTCACCTTGCTGCCAAATCAATAACTGTCAATTGTTGATTTCATTTTCCTTGCCAAAGACTCAAACTAAAATTCCATGTGTAACAGACAACATGTTAAGTAAACAGTGTTAAACACTTCTCAGATCCATTATGTTAATATATTGCTCTTCTTTCTTTATCGGATAAAATGAAGTGAACTGAGAAGTTTTTCATATATTAACTGTAAATTACACTTATCTTAGCTAATAAAATTTTATTGTTGTAGAACTGTTTTCCACTTCACATGCATTTGGGAGATTGAAATGTAAATTATTGTATGCTACCTCTATCTTGTTATAGATGTCTGAGCAAATGAAATTTACATGATTGAAAAAAAATGAAAGTATGCTCTAGGGATACCAAGATCTTATCCCACAATAATTATGTAATTTCAGAAGAAGCAAAAGACAAAGAAAAGCAGTCCTTAATCTCCATTGGCAGTTGTAACATTCCACTTTTATTTATGAAGATTTTTTTGAAATATAAAAATAAATAAATCTGCCTTGTTTCCATCGTAGTTATGGAGGCTAACCAATAAACCATAGCTTAATTTTATTCTATATTTTATCATCTCTTGGTGTTATGAATGGTGCTATTAAGGGCATTTAAAAAAGATGACACTGCTCCTCCATATAATAGTTAATGGTTTAAAATGGTTTCAGTTGTTCTTCCTCTCTTTTTATTTAGAAATGATGCAGATGAAGTCACTATAAGCCAGCTTTACAGAATACATTTTAGAAATAGTGCCACATACTTTAGTATATGTGTAGTAACTGTGTAGTAATTATTGTAGTGAAAATACTTAAGGCTTCTTGGCAATGGAGGTCATTCAAGTTAATGACCAGGATTAGAATAAGCACTTATAAATAAATAAATAAATTTAATGAAGAAATACCACCATAATGAAAAATACCACCATAATGAAAAAAAAAATCATTCCTAATTGTAAAGACTGCAAATGTTGTATTTTATTCATAGATGTAAAGTACCTAATATACCTTCACTCTTGTCTCTGTTGATACTGTTTCTTCATATGATGTATTCCACAGTGTTCTTTTTCACGTGGAGGGAGACTGAGTCAGTTCTAACAGGGATACAGTTGTAACAATACTGTACAATATAACTCTATTTCTTACCTATAAACTAGTTGGATTTTCTAATAATATCACAACTCATCCAATTGGCGATGATTCATGTCAACTTCCTTTTACAATAATGCAAAATATCTAAGTTCTACAACTCTGCATGTCACACATTCTAGTGGTTAGGCAGTGAGACATCAGGGTGCAATCTGTAAACCTGAGAGATGCACACAGACTATGCAGAACACTTGGACAACTAGGCAACTTCAGATTAAAACAAGAACCAATTTATTTAGTGTAATCCAACACACAGTAAACCCAAGTTTGGAACTTGTTTATTCATTTTGTCAAGAAGGAATTTATACTACAAAAGAAATGGTATAGTAGAAAATTATCGGACTTATTGGAATAGCTCACAGTAGAAGACAGTATGTATGGGAGATGCCGGAAAACTTAAAAGCCTGAGCTTCTTTAAGTCTTTCAGTTACATATTGATTAGCAAATGTAAATAAGAAGTAAATGACTTACAGAGTTCACTCAAAAAGTTTGTAGCTTCATAAATGTGTTTATCAAGCTGTAGTTTTACATTAATATTTCACAGTTATAGCTAGTCAATTCTACTACTTTAGATTTTGTTGGGTAACACAGGAAACATATTGACATGTACACAATGTAACAGACAATTTTCTTATATCAATGGAAATCCTTTATACTACTACTGTATGATCATTCCTAGCCTACTTGTTAGTATTACTGAAAAACAGGAAGGTGTATATTGCCTTCTTGATTTCTCTCAAATGTTTTCTGTACTTGAAGCAATTCACAGATTTCTTTATTATGATATTTTTGATTTGTGGGTGGCAAGAAAATAATTTTAGGAAAGTATCTGAACTTCACATTTGTTGGTTAATTATTTTTATTATCAATCTTTCTATTTGTTTATTATTTGGCAGAATGAGTTAGAAGCCAATTTATCTACTGGAAGGAAATAAAAAATTGAAACGTATTTACAAAGAAAAGTAAAAAAAAAAAAAAAAAAAAAAAAGAAGATTACCTTTCTGATATATTCACATATTCACAAATGAATTTCTTTTTTGGATGTGCTGTTTTGACAACTGCAGTGTACTAGTGAGGAGCAAGTACATGAATGCAGAATAGGCTATAGTATTTTAAAGTTTGAGTGTTATCAAGACTGTATTCAAACACACCCCAAATATGTTCTAAAGTAAGCTGATTTAGAAGCATGCAGTTGTGGTGGTTTTACCTTACTGAGAAGCTGAACTCCAACGATGTTTTTCTCACTCTCTCTCCTCAAAGGAAAAGGGAAAGAAAATACAATGGAAAGAACTTGGGGTTGAGATAAGGAAAGGGAGATCACTCACCAATTATTGTCACAGGAAATAGAGATTCAGCATGGGGAGATTAACAAAATTTATTGCCTATCACTAGCAGACTAGAACAGCGAGAAACTAGAAACAAACTAAAAACACCTTCCCTCTCCATCCACCCTCTTCTACCTCCTTCCTCCCTGAGAAACACAGGGGAATGGGGAATGGGGGCTGTAGTCAGTCCCTAACACTTCATCTCTGCTACTCCTTCACAGTCACTGTCTGCCCCTGCTCAAGCATGGGACCCTCCCATAGGATGCTGTTCTCCCCAAACATCCTGTGTGGGCTTCCCATAGGCAGCAGCTCTTCAAGAACAGCTCCAACATGAAGCAAGAGGAGAGTTCAGATCATTAATAACCTGCTGAACATTGCAGTATCACAAAATGGCTTGGGTTGGAAGGGACCTTAAAGAACATCTAATTCCAAGCCCCCTGCCATGGGCAGGGATGCTACCCGCTAAGTCAGTTTGCTAGGGACCTTGTCCAACCTTGTCTTGAACTTCTCCAGAGATGGGACATCCACAACTTCTCTGGGCAATCTGGTCTGGTGCCTCACCACCCTCTGATTGAAGAAATTACTCCTAGCATCCAATGTAAATTTCCCCTCTTTAGTTTAAAACTATTACCCTTTGTCATATCATTAGTTGCCAAAGCAAAAATTTGCTCTCCATCTTTTTTTTTTTTTTTTTTTTTTTTTTTTTTTTTTTTTAACACTACTTCAAGTACTGAAAGGCTGCAATGAGGTCTCCCTTAGGGATCTCTCTCTTAGGGATATGGTTTAGTGGGAACTGTTAGCATTAGGTCAGAGGTTGGACTCGATGATCTTGAGGTCTCTTCCAACCTAGAAATTCTGTGATTCTGTGGTTGTCTTCTGTAGGCTGAATATCCTCAGCTCTCTCAGCCTTTCTTCATAGGAGAGGTGCTTCAGCCCTCCGATCAACTTCATGATCCTATACTGGACATGCTCTAACAAGTCGACAGCCTTCTGGTGCTGGGGGCCTTAGACCTGGATGCAGAGTAGAGGGGTACACTCACCTCCGTCGACTTGCTGGCCACCCTTCTGTTGATGCAGCCCAGGAGGCTGTTGGCCTTCTGGGCTGCAATCACACACTGCTGGCTCATGTCAAGCTTTTCTTCTACCAGAACCCTCAAGTGCTTTTCTGCAGGGCTGCTCTCAATGAGTTTTGCTACCAGTCTGTACTTATGTCTGAGATTTCCCTGACCCAGGTTCAGCACCTTGCACTTGGACTTGTTGAACTTCATTAGTTTCACATGGGCCCACTATTCTAGCATGTCCCGGTCCCTCTGGATGGCGTCCTTTTCTTCTGTTGTATCTCCAACCAGGTGGAAACTGTTAGAGACCTGCTACTCTATCACTATGTAACTGATATAAGTGGTATATAAGACCCACTCTACTACAGACTTGGATTGTCACGGGTCCATGGGGCCAAGATGGGATCCACCCAAGTGTGCTGAGGGAGTTGGAGGATGTGATTTCCAAGGCACTTTCCATTATCTATCAGCGGTCATGGTCATCTGGAGAGGTTCTGAATGACTGGAGGCTTGCTACTGTAATGCCCATCTATAGAAGGATTGTAAGGAGGACCTGGGGAACTACAGGCCTGACAGCCTGACCTCAGTGCCAGGAAAGGTGATGGAACAGGACATCTTAAATGCAATCACACAGCATGTGTAGGATAACATTGGAATCAGGCCCAGCCAGCATAGGTTCATGAAAGGCAAGTCTTGCTTGACCAACCTCATCTCTTTCTATGACCAAATAACCTGCCTGCTGGATGAGAGAAAGGCTGTTGAAATAGTTTACCTAGACTTCAGCAAAACCTTTGACACGGTCTCCCACCATATTCTCCTGCAGAAGTTTGGAGAGGTACACTCTTGGCTGGGTGAAAAAATGGTTGGACAGACAGGCCAAGAGGGTAGTGGTGAATGGAGTGAAACACTCCATTCTGTGGGAGGAAACACTCAACTACTCTCTTCAGAATATATTGAACTAAAAAGCTGCTCTAAGCTCTGTCTCACAACAAATAAGGGCAACTTGAAGAGATGCAGTAAGAAAAAATTCCCTTTGCTTTTTTTAGTACAGTTTGAACATTCAAATTTGAGAACCTGTGTAAAATATGGTTAAAGAACTGTAGCTTTCTTTTAGAGGCAGATGAATACAGACATAGAAAGTGTAGTGTTTTTCCTGAGCTATTGTTTGCAGAATATATTTCTGAAAGTAGGATTTCTACTTTTGTGATGCTCCATAAACACACTTCTAAGTGTTCTAAGTGAATGATGTTCTTCTTTGTTGTTTTAATTCTTTTAAATATATATATTTTTAGTTTTATTACATAATCATGTCTTTGTTATTTTTATAGAAATTTCATAGCTTGCAGTTAAAGCATATGTTCCATTCTATTTGCACTAAATTGTCTTTCAGACATATCCTGTATAGTTCAGTTTAGCAAAGTCTTGTGGGTAATGGATCCAGTCTTGCAAACTTTGTTAAAGAAATGATGATGGTGAACACTGTGACTTTGCAGAAACCTCAGGATCAATTCCACATAACTAAACAGAGGTGTCGCCTCCAATACTGTATTTTTACCACATTCTGAAAACAGAAAATATATTGTTCAGAATCAAAATAATACATAAAAAATGAGCATTTTCTTCCCTTGATTCACAGAATCACAGAATCACAGAACTGTAGGGGTTAGAAGGGACCTTAAGAAATCATTGGGTCCATCCCCCCTGCCAAAGCAGGTTCCTTAGAGCAGGTTACCCAGGTAGGTGTCCAAACAGGTCTTGAATATCTCCAGAGAAAGAGACTCTACAACCTCCGTTAGCAGCCTGTTCCAGTGTTCTGTCACCCTCACTGTGAAGAATTTCTTTCGCATATTATTGTGGAACATAGTGTTATCCATTTTGTGGTCATTGCCCATTGTCCTGTCCCCAAATACCACTGAAAAATTGTTGGCCTCTGTCTCCCACACTTAAGATCACAGAATCACAGAATTGTAGGGCTTGGAAAAGACCTCAGGAGATCATCTTATTAAACATTAATAAGATCCCCTTTTAGTCTTATTTTCTCAAGGCTGAACAGACACAGGTCTCTCAGCCTTTCCTCATAGAAGAGATACTCCAGGACCTGTATCATCTTTGTGGCCCTCTGCTGCACTCTTTCTAGGAGATCCCTGTCTTTTTTGTATCGGGGAGCCCAGAACTGGACACAGTATTCCGGGTGAGGCCTGACCAGGGCAGAGTAGATGGGGAGGGTCACCCCCCTTGACCTGTTGGCCACGCTCTTTTTAATACATGCCAGAATCCCAATGGCCTTCTTGGTCACCAGGGAACACTGCTGGCTCATGGTCAACTTTTTGTCCACCAGGACCCCCAGGTCTTTCTTCACAGAACAGACTTAACAGGCTGTATAAAAAGATGGCATTAAATGTTCTGTACGCGTATAATTGGACTAGATTTGGGACTTACCATACTTATTACTTTTTGATGCTTTTATCTACTCTGGCACTGTAACCATGCTGCTATGGGAGATGAGTGTCACAGCTCACAATTTAGGACTTGAATTTGCAGAAGTGTTTTTTTTTTTTTTTTTTCTTTTTTTCCGTATAATAACCAAATAATAATACCAGTGCAATGATTTTTCAACATATGTGATGCTTTGGTGCAGTAGGTTTTTGATAACTAAATAATATATGTTGTGCAAGTTACAATATGTAGCACCTAAGGGGATAATATGGTGACAATTTTATAATTTATTTCATCCACTCTGACCTCTTGTTTATACCTTGTCTGCTTCAAGGTTTCTCATCTTAATGTTCAGTGTCATGAGAAATGTTAACAAATTTCAGCTACACATTTCTTCAGTGTATAACAGCTGTTGCAGAACCTGCAGTGCATGGTATACAACTAATGAAGAACAATTAAGTATCTCTCTGGTCTTTCCTTCTGGAGGTAAACATCATCACCCAGGGAAGTGAATAAAGTACTTGTTTGGTCTAAGAGCTCTGCAGTTACAGGCAGTTCCAGCAATATGTCACTTAGGACATGAACCCAAGGTTAAAGTTATAGCTAGGTGCTGGCAAGACATCTGAAATGGACTTTTTATAACCTTGGAACAGAAAATAGTGTGGAGATGAGGACAATCTCTCTTTCTGTACCACATATAACCTTTCCTTAAACACCACCAGGGATGGTGACTCTACCACCTCTCTAGGCAACCTGTTCCAAAGCCTAACTACTCTTTCTGAGAAGAAATTTCCAAAACCTAATTTCCTAATTTCCAACCTAAGTCTCCCCTGGTGCAACTTGAGGCAGCTAGAGGGAATCTCTAGTCCTATTGCTAGTTATCCATGAGAAGAGGCTAACCCCCTGTTCCCCACAACTTCCTTTCACATAGTTGTAGAGAGCAATTCTATAAAAACATATGTTTTCTATGAAATGTTTCATAGTTCTTGACTATATTTCATACAGTAGTGATACAAATATATCTACATGAAATAAAAATACAGGTCTAAATAAATTATATCAAAGCTACAGAAAGAAACTTAAAGTGAACCCTTTCTGGTTTGGGATGTCTGAAGCTGATAAGCTGAAAGAAATGTTCTGGTTTTTATTTTAAAGAGTCGTAAGGTTCCTCTGAGTACTGTTTACTGAAATCTCATCAAAAAACAAATCCTATAAGCCCCTTAATTCAGTTTTCACCATTTTCTTAGAGATCGCAACACCACTGATGTTTTTGGAAATTCAAGTAGGCTAAGGTAGATGACTCGGTTACTGGTTTTGCTCTAATGGTTCATTAGGACTATGTCCAGAAAGTGGGATCTGATTCCTAGCTCCATGAAAAAATTGCTGTTTTGGACATATGATGACTTATGCTGAGAGCACATCTAGCATAGCTGCAAGGTTGCACTAGGGAAGGCACCAGGCACAGGGTATGTGTGGTAGTAGACGAGGTGGTCATACTGGACAGTAGGAATAACAACCCACACTCCTCAGAGGGTGATACCCTGCTCTCACACACCGACTAGCACAACTACTCTGGGGACAGTGATGGTATAAATCAAATAAGTTATTTTATCTGTAGTTCTATCCTGCATGTAGCTGTATCCTGTATATAAAGGAAGGGATAGCATCAAATTAATATTCTTGCTTAATGAGACAAATCTGGTCATTTTAATGAACTTTTCTACAGAAACAAACTAAGATATGAGTGAACTTCTGTTTTTTCTTTATGCTAATTAAGAAACCAGAGAAAGACATGATATACCATGAAGTGGCAGATTTGTTTTATTTGTCGGGGAACATAGACTCATGAAGCAACAAACAAGAAAATTACGGCTATAATCGTGGTGTTAATGTAGTTGTTTTATAATGACTTTTGTCACTACTAGGCACTGCTAGAATAAGTCCACTTAGATCTTGATTCACTTTTGGAATGGAGTTCTCAATGATAAAATAACATTAATTTTATATTCCCATATTGCAGTGGACCTGAGTAAAAAGATTTCATGGATTTGTTAGCTTTCCCAGCAGTCTTTGATTCTTCTGACCATGACATTTTATTTATCTTACTGAAGTGCCTTGAAATTAGAACTGAAGTTCTAATTTCTGAAATCTTTGAGACTCTCAATTAAGTTCCAAGGAGTTCTTCCATGCAACAGTTTGTAGAGCTTTTATTCCTTCTGTTCAGGATACAAAAAGTTATACAAACCTCATACTGTCTGTGATCTTTAACCAGACTTAGAAAAATTCCATGGAAGCAGATACATAGTCCCACAATAAGGCCATCCTTCTCAGTACCAATCTCTATATAAGTTGACAACTGGATTATCAACATTAATAGCACAATTTGTCTGAACTACATGTACCTCTCCTTTCAGAATGTCAGTTATAGGAACAATTCTCAGACATATTACATAGCCCAATATTACACTTTGCCATTAGTTATTTATGTCCTTGCTTTATAGGTAGATTTATTTTTGTTCAGGACATAATAAAAGCACAGTTTTATATTAGCAATATAGCAATGCCTTCATATTATCAATATATTAACAATACCTAATTACCTTTCATTTTATGATGATTACATTTGACATTCTGGTGTAGTAAAATGACTGGAAAAAGAAAAGCCTTGGTTTAGTCAGTATGTAGAAACACCATGGAGGAAAAAATCTGTTCTAACAATATATTAGGTTGGCAAGAACCCTTATGAGTTCTTCAAGATTACAAACAGGGATTGATACAATAAAACTGGATCAGTTAACAAAGAAATAATAAGTAAGTTGCATTTTTTAAGGCCTTATTATTTGTAGAACATGTAGTAGAAGAGAGAGAGTTATTCAAAGGATGATTATTCTGAGTCAAATTTAATGACTCTGATGCCATATTTCTGTTGCTTCACCAATGCTGTTTTGATTTGTCTTCACATTAGCCGGTTATAAAAAAACATAGCCAGCTTCTCCTGGAATACAGAACTGATACAAGGTCAAAATGTTCGAGATCATTTCTGATGTGCAAAAAACAGAGGCTCAATATGTTTAGATCTACTGGAAAGGAACTGAAGGTTGTTTTGATACATATGCAAACTCCAGAAATAGTCTGAAAAATGTTTGTTTGTTTCTTTGTTTAATTGTTTGGCCTTCCTGACGTAAGCAACATTTGGAAAGAGCAACAAGTTCAGGAAGACAAAAATATCCCCCTAGTACGCTGCAGGATAAAGAAGTGTCATACACTGTTTTCTACATAAGAAAGACGGGAGAAATGCCATTTAGGCAGTTCTCTCTTTCCCCTCTGCTCTCCTCTCTCTCCACATTGTAAATTATAAGGTATGTTTAAAATACAATACTTCTATGACATCTTAAGTTCAGGTCCAGAGACCAGTCCAGAATTTAATTCTGGACTGCCTTTAAAACACAAATTCTGAGTTGTAAAACACTATCACTGGTCATTTAAAGCATGAGGTACTGTGTTTATTTCCACACTGAAAAAAGAGGATGTAAAACAAAGATACATAATAGACATAATATTTATTAAAAAAAAAAAAAAAAAAAAAAAAGCAATAGGAGAGATATCACGTCCCAAGGGAACAAAGGGAACATACAGAGGAAGATGCTTTATTTAAAGGTAGTGTTTTTTTTTTTTTTTTTTTTTTTTTTTTTTTTTTTTTTTTAATTTAATTAATGCTTTTCATTTCTCAAATTTCTGAAACATAGGCAACCTGTTCTTTTGTGGGAAAGATGTGTCTCCTTTTAGTCAATAAGATATAGTACATTTCCTTGCAAATACCAATAAAATTCTCAGTAATTATCATTATTCCAGTGCTTTATTTTTTCTTTAGGCTGTTTTCTTGGTGACATAATGGATGTTGAATAAGTTTTTTGTAGATGTGTAGAAGTGTTCATGCAAAATGAAGGACTAATATCACTTTGAATAGGATATTTTATGCATCCAAACATTGCAAGGACTGTTTATATCCCAGAATGTTAACATACCTCTTTTACTTATATATATTTATATATTTATATTTACTTTACCTCTTTTCCTTATATATTTCTAGGTCTATTGTAAACAAAAATTTGCAACAATGAATAGTTTGTGACAGACAAAAATTATTGCTATTTTTCTGTATTGTTCTCCAGTAATCTGTGGAAAATCTGATGATCAGTGAATGTGGTCTAAGAAATATTAGTTTGTGGGGAATTAAAGGAGAAAAAAAAATAAAAAAAGTGAAAATAACTTGGTCAAAATAAAAAGTACAAGATTTCAAACACTGAGATATTTAAATGGAACAAACGTTTTAATTATGGAAATGTTGAGTTATTTCCTCTTGAAATTTAAAACAAAAGCTTTTAGGTTTCACTAATTCATTGCATTTCATTACAATATATATATTTATTCATATATATTACAATATATATATATATATTATATTTATAATATAATATATATATTTATTCATATATATATATATATGAATATATATATATTCATATATATATATATATATGAATAAATAATAAGAAACTGGAATAACATATGGACCAAAAGAAAAATTTTAAGATGATCAAAACCAATACAAATTCTTTTTTAATTTAAACTCAGACATTGGAAAGACTCAGTTTCCATTCATGTTGAGTTCATTTCTCTTACACCTTGTATTTGAAAAAAATCTTTGTCTGTATTGGAGGCCTATGCATGGAAAAACTTGTCATGCATTGCATTGTAGTAACAGAAAATGTAAGTGATGCACCTGGCCCTACTAAATGTAAAAACTAAAGAGAGTAACCCATATACAGAACTGAATACATGACTCCCTTCCCCTCCCCACATCTCATTATATGTGCTATCTCATTACAAGTAAAAGGAACTAAGCACAGATCTTGTTTTTTTTCCTCCATCATCTACACCTGGTGATCAGAATTACAGATTCTGTGATCTAAAGTGAATGATAATTGTCAAATATTCTGTTAACAGCACAGGTACAAAAAGAATATGAAAAGTCTCACTCTCCAGAATGTTTTTCTAAAGTAACACAAATTACTTATACTGTTGTATGTCACTTAGCACTTCTAATTTAATTACTTTATCGTGCTTTATAATTCAGGAATGTTATATACTGGGTTTACCCAAATGCAAATGTATTGATGTTTTCAGGTAGGAACTTCCCTAAATAGAAACAGTACTTATTATCTGTACTCCAGTGGAGAAGGGGAAAAGGAAAGACAGAGAGTAAAAAGCACAAAAACTGAGGCACAACACCTAAAGAGAAAAGAAAGAAGATACAAGTAGTGTTATTTTGTCAGTGGATAGGAGAAAGTATGAAAGAAAGAAAACATGAAAGCAAACAGGAAAGCAGGAAGGAAGGAAGGAACAAAAAAGAAAGAGAGAGAAGAAAGAGAGAAAGAGAGAGAGAGAAAGAGAGAGAGAGAAAGAGAGAGAGAGAAAATTACCTTCCTTGTCACTAACAATGTCAATGACAGGAAAACCTTGGAATATTTCATTGTTATTTTGACATCCTCCATATCCCACTATCTGACTATCCAGAAAGACTGTGTTTGTCTGTGTTTTATAGCTTATAAAGATAACAGTCTCTAAAGGGAATGAAAATTACACCTATTTTCATTGCAGCCTGCACTTGGATTTTCAATCAGAAATTCAGATATAGAAAGTAGTGCTACTCTCCACTACTGGAAGGTTTTAGATATGTATATTCAAAAATGTCTATGCAAAATCTTATCAACAACTGTAATTTTAAATGATAATATTTTTACGTTTGCTTAAAGAATAAATGCTTTACTTTTTATAATGGTATTTATTCAACTTGTTCTTCTCCAGCTTATATATTTTAGTCTTATTTTATTTACTTCAGTCCTGTTCAATTTACTTAACTATTTATTATGTTAGGTTATTAAAAAAAAAAAAAAAAGTAAGGTTAATTAATTATTCTGAGAAATTAAAAAAATATTTACTTATTATCTACTTTTAAATATACAAATGGGTTTATATGAATTCTCACGTGGCTTCCTTTCAGATCCAGATTCTGTGCTGTAAAGGAAATATTTGATGAATAAGTATTTTTTCCTTTTTTTTTTTTTATTTTTAATTTTAATTGGAGAAATTTAGGTAGCCAATATACAGACAAATTGTTTCCAAAATACCTCTTTAAAGCTCTATTCTTTATTCTTAAAAATCTCTCTCTGTTAAGATTTTGAATTAATATTAAAAAGTTTTTGCTCAGCCTTTTTAGTTAAACAAGGTCCTAGGTTCCACGCCTATGGCAATCAATATGTTTTCCATTCTTTATTCAGAAATGAAAGAAATAAGTCTACTTGTAAGACAGCTTGATATGAAATGATGATGTCACACACATACATGAGAACAAAAAAAAATTAAATTGGGCTGACTTTCAAACCTCTTGCAAAGTTTGCATTTTTTGATTTGCTATGACGTATATGAGAACTTCCTAATGCTACAAAGTGTTAATTTATTCTGAACATAGCATGTGATATTTTGCTTTGCTTACATGGCAAGATTACTGTATTGCAGTGAGGTAACCAACCTTGTGCTGATGGTGCAGATTAGGATGCCTCTGATCTACTTTAACAACAAGCAGAAACAACTCAGCCTCATTTTCCCTGGAAGGCTTTGAATCCACTGTTTCTACCAGAATTCAGTGTTTCATACATGTATGACCATACCCTAATAGTGGTGAGTTCTTCCAAAATTCATATAAAACTCAGATATACTCTTGAGGTTTTTTTATCAGTTTTAAAATGCTTATCTTGAAATAACACTTGCTCAACCTTCCAAAATCTGTCTATCCATCCATCCATCCATCCATCCATCTTATTTAAAATCTTCTGAAGATATATGTTCTATATTCTGAGTGATAACAGAGTGATTTAGATTGGATGGGACATCTGGAAGACCACCTAAAGCATGTTTTCTGTGTTTGTAACCAGAGATATATCTGAAGACAAAAGGACAGCCAAAGGACTCCCCCCCTCTCCCCTTAATTTTTTACTTACCTAGTGAGAAAATAATATACAGACATGTATTTTATGACTATTGCCAAAATGATAATCAAAATAGTATATAGAGGAATGCAAGGAAGATGGTAGAATAGTAATTTAAATCTTAACTCAGGTACCATTCTCTCTTTTTGTTTCAGGACATTCTTTCTGAAATATACCTGCCTACTAACATCAACAGTAGTACTTTAATTAAGTAAGAGAAATAAATCACATAATTTACATTTTCCTATGAATTCCAGTTATGTTTTCTTGCCTGATTACTTATACAAACCAAATGGGAGATTCAGGAGATTTTGCTTTAAAAGCAAAAGATGACAAGATGAATGATCTGCAATCAGGTTGAAATTGTTAATGTTCTTCAAACAACTGATTCCCATTCACTAAAGGTCACTTTGCAATGATGACTTGCTGAAAACCTTTAAATACCATCTATTGAAAGAGCTATGGTGCCTATTTCTGAAAATCAGCTTGATTTGCCTACAGATTAAAGGTCTGATAAACTTACCACCGTGAAACTGAAAACATTGGTGGTATCTCTTTTCTTTTCCTTGCTTTAACATGGCTTAGATTAAGACAAATTTTTACCTTTCAAGGACTAACTCATCAGTACAAAATGTAGAATCTACAAATGTAAGTTAAAAAATCAAGCATATGAAGGACACATAGGGCATATTTTGAGGTACTTAAAGTGCTCATATACAAATCATTAGACCTGGAAATAGCTGAAATGACCATATCAGCAGTTTCAAGAAGCTATACCTAATTATTTTATTTCAGATGGATTTAGTAAGGATGAATGCCTGGAAAACTGCCTTAGATAAGATAAGGTGTGAAAGATGCAAAACCTCTTCAGAGAAGAATTCTTCCTTGTCTCTAACCAGTCATTCATACGTAACATAGGTAAACTCACATATCTCATATAGGTCCTTAAGAAGATCTAAGAGGTCCTTGAGAGATTATGTGAGCACTGTTAGAATAAAAAGTTGTGACAAGTAGTAACAACGGGAGACAGTTCTGCTGTTTTTAACTATTATTCAATAAAATTGGAATCCATGTTCTTAGTTACAGAGTTAGACTGGAAAGAACGCATGTTATCATTCTTTCTACATTTAATTCTGAATTAAAGTTCTTCTGCAAAAACACTAGAGTTTTAACTCTGTAGTTAAAATCTTTAAAGAAAATTTACATTTCATTTAAAGGAAATAATTTGCTTAACGTAATTTACACATTTTGCAATAGTTTATGAATTTGTACAGATAATGGAACTATCAACATAAAAGCCTCTTTCCAATATACTGGGGTTTGTCTTGTATGATGTGCAGAAGATGTCAAGGGAATATTTGTGGCAATAAATCTCAGAAACATGAAGAATCGAGCTCTTATTGAGTTATTTTTCACATTATTTTGTCTAACAAGTATCATCTCGAAGGTAAAATTCAAAGTTGATTCTGAAGGCAGGTGCCAGTGTAACTCCATGAAAATATTAAACACATTTAGAGTGAAGCACAGAATTCATCAGATGTATCCAGTAAATTATCCAGTAAATTGCAGTATGTTTCCTATGCAATTTATATATATATATGTATAATATTTTACATTGCATTAAATTACAAACCCATCTCTTATGTATGATTGCCCATCTACTTCCACTGAAAGCATGGGCTTGTTAAGATAATTGCATGATTATTCAAATTTGAAAGATAATAAAGCAGAACCCTGTGAATGTTCAACCAATCACAGCTGCTCTGATTGTGCATATGTAGCCAATCAGATCTGTAATTAGAAAAAACACAGAAAAAGAGCAAACGCTTTTCACAAGACAAACCTGCAATAAGAATTTTTTGTTACCTTATTTCCTTTTTTCTTTTTTAGTAACAAAAAATTTTTGCCACCACATAAATGAGTCAGAAAGTGGTTATACAAATACAGTATTGACATGTTTCTACTTTATTTGTTTTATTAAAAAGAAAAGACAAAAACAATTCACCATCTTATTTAATGACATTACACATTGATAAACTAACCAATGAGGATAAAGAAAAAAAAAAAAAACAAACAAGGTGTGTGAGTAGTGTGTGAGTACTCTAAGTGTAACACTATATATTGCATAACACTATATTGTGTAACAGTACTCAAAGTCCTATATGTACCTCAGGCATTTGCTCCTTTTAACAGTGTTGGTATCTATGGAAGTAAATGAATCTTATAATTGCTACCACGGTGTTTATTGAAAATTATAACTTTCCAGATTTTACCTGTACTTAATTGCAGCTAATAACATAGATTCAACACTTTGCTCTTCCTTTCCTTCATGTTTCCTTCATAAATTACTCCTTTCAAAATGATTTGGGATATTGAACAGCAAATAAGTATAACAAAATAAATAATAGAAGGGAGAAGGGATAAAATCAAGTACATAAACCAACAGTATTCAGGCACTAGTGGTCTGAATCTGTGGGTTCTCTGGAGAAATGATTTCAAGAAACATGTAGTAACTTTACAGTCAGTTAGTAGAAGTAATTATGTGGGTAAACCACACGGAGAAAAACAGATAAACATTTGTGGTACGCTCTGGCAAACTGTGTGAAAGGCTGATTAACACCAGCAGAGAAGAGTAGAGATGACAAGTGGTACAGGAGTGCAATAACAATGTTAAAAAGGAATGAAGTATAGGAGCATGAAGTTTTAAATTGCAACAATTGAAAAGATGATGGAGGAAACCAAATAAATTATTTGATCCTGTCAGTGTAATGGGCAAGGTAGATGATCCTGACAAATGCTAGATATATAGGTGTATCATTAAAAAGGAAGGAGCTCATACAAATTTCACTGGGCTGGTTGATTAACTCTAAAAAAAAAAAAAAAAAAAAAAAAAAAGTGCTCAGAATAAGTTGTAAAAGAAAATGCAAACAATGTTGAATTTGTAATTTTAGAATCCATATCAATTCCATTATCATCTACAAAATGTCACACACTAAATTGGGGATATTTAAGAATGGTTTTATGCATTACAATTAATGCTTGGTATCATATGACTCACATTTTTATTACAGAGCATATGTTCCTTTACTACAAATCAGCACTCTCAAAGGCTCAAAGGCAAATCATGTATATAATGCCAGAATAATTTTATATATGGAGTAAGCATAGTTTAAATATTTGTGGAATTGTAATTTACATGTTAAAAAAAAAAAAGGAGATATTAGTTTTTTTTCTTTTTTCTTTTTTCTTTTTTCTTTTTTCTTTTTTCTTTTTTCTTTTTTCTTTTTTCTTTTTTCTTTTTTTTGGTGTTCCATAAGTTTATCTTCTTTTTGCTCTTATGTTTCAGGGTGTAACACCCTCTGAAGTCAATGGACCTAATCTAAGGTAATGCTGTAATTTTCATTTAACCAGAGGGATCTGGTTAGAGTCGAATGACAGCATAATGCAAATATCTGGCAGTAGAATGTAGGCTTTAATTATCTCAAGAATGTTAAGTTTTAGCTCATGGATGTTAAGTTTTAGCCCTTGTCCTCAACTTCCCCACACCTGGGGTGTCTTTTAGTGCACTTGGAAACATCATGCCACTTAAAGAGCAGTTCTAAATCAGGAATTAATTTTTTAGCAACCATGCAGATTGTTCCCTGAAAAAGAAGACATTAACTCTTGCAGATTGATGTAGTCCTTGGCCTCAGGCAGAAGTGCTAAGAGAAGTAGCTGGATTTAGAGAAAAAAAAAACAGGAGCAGCAGAACTCAGATGGAAGTCCTTGCAAGTACCAACCAGCTGGCCAGTTTTAGCCAAAGATTTTTCATTACAGAGAGATTATTTGTGGCCATTTGTTCATGTCCAGCCATCCTCCCAGTTCAGTCTTCTCTCTTGGCAGGGACATAAGCGGGGAGGAAGCAGGCCAGGAAAGTAGCTTTTGCATTCTGGGAGAAGTGAAATTTGGCTTCCCACTGGTAACTAGATGGAGTTAATAACTGTCTTGCAGAAGAGTGGAGACTCATGTACAAGATGAGACAACTAAAAGACTGGTGCAAGCCTGTGGTTTATATGCCCATTAATGCCAGGAGAGAAGGTGTCCACTGATTCATACAAGCATTTGAAAATTTTATCCTTCTCCGTGGAGGGGTAGAATCCTGGGTCACGGACTACTTTATTTTTTATCTTACATTCTTCCTGTGCAATTGAGAGCTTGCTGGAGGCACACCTGTTACTAGCTGATAAGGACATTTCAGCTTGGGTTGGCTGCTGATAGTATGTGTAAATTGTATCCCATATAGTGGGACTGAATATAAGAGTTCCCACTAAACGATTAGTGGGTGTACATTTTTCACTTTATTTTTCTGACACAGATTAACACAAGTCTTGCATATGATGCTGGCATTTCCAGCTTTTGGAAGGACTCATTTACATTTAACATTAATAAAGACCCTGGTGGTGATGTCAGTTGGCGGCTCATCAGTTGGATGTTGTGGTGTGTATGGCTTCAAACTGGTGAGCAGGCCACTGCATAAGTTTTTAATCTCTGCCAGACATCTGTGAATGAGCCGAAAAAGTCCTCAGGGTAGAATGCTGGCACTAGTCCACTTGGAATGGCTCTTTAAATAAAACCAGCACATATGAGAAGTGGAGGTTATTCTGCTTTCCTTGTAATTGGTATGGGCTCAGGGCTGGAATGCTTGCAGTGCACAAAGTGACTGAAAAGATGTTTGTCTTCAAGGGAAAATAACCACAGTTCACAATGCAGCATTATTAAATAGTTATGAAACACATCTGAGCCTTAACCATAGGAATAATCTACTCACTCAGTTTTATGCCTCCACCTTGTCTGCTCTCCATACACTGATATATATACCGAGAGTATAGAGAATATATAGTGATTTTTTCACTTGTCTGCCATTTTAGGATCATTAAAGCTACTGTAAAAACAAATTAACAATAGTGGTTAATTCAATTACTCAGTTAAATATATGTATATATATAAATCAGCTGAAGGAACAGGTATTTAAAAAATAACAGAATGAATAATAACTTATACTTCTCAAAATAGAAAGTATACGGAATTAGGAAGAAAATAAGTGTATTGGGTTTATGTGTCAATGTTTTGGTTGCAGGGTGGCTTCTGTGAGAAGAGCCCAGCAGCTGCCCCACGTCAGATCAGAGCCACCTCCAGCCAGCTCCAAGAGAGACCCGCTGCTGGACAGAGCTGAGCCAGGGCGTGACACTGGGTGGGCCTCTGGGAGAGCAGATTTAAGAAAGGGAAACAAAACAAAACAAAACAAAACTGCTGCACAGCAGCAGCTGGGAGAGCGAGGAGTGAGAACCAGCTCTGTAGACCCCAAGGTCAGTGCAGAAGGGAGAGCAGGATGTGCTCCAGGCACACAGCAGAAGTTCCCCTGCAGCATGTGGAGAGGGCCGTAGTGGAGCAGGCTGTCCCCCTGCAGCCCATAGGTCCCACATGGAGCAGATCGCCATGCTGCAACCTGTGGAGGAGCCCCTGGTGGAGCAGGTGGATATGGCCTGGAGGAGGCTGTGGCCCATGGAGAGCCCCTGCAGGAGTAGGCCCCAGGCCAGAGCCTGTGGAGAGGAGCCCACACAGGAAGAAGGGATCTGGTGGGAGCTGCCCAGTTTAGTTTTTCACCGTTCTAGTCTGCTAGTGATAGGCAATAAATTATATTAATCTCCCTATGCTGAGTCTGTTTTGTCAGTTGCAGTAATTGGTGATCATTCTCCCTGTCCTTACCTCTGATCTTGAGCCCTTTCCATCATATCTTGTCTGCTTTTTCATTTGAGGAGCAGTTGTGGTGGAGGTCAGCTGCCCAGGTGGGTAAAACCACCACAAGAATTATGAAGTGTAAGAACAGTTATATGGGCTTTATGTATTTTTTTTTTTTTTTTGAATGTTTTGAGTTATTACACAAATTTAAATGAATCACATTTGAAAAAAAATGGGGGAGAAAAATAAAGCTCAACAAGAGTACTTTTTGACAAGCTGTTGCTGTATTTTGTTGTTGTTTCAAAGCTAGGAAGGCGTGCTGATCCAGCTGAATCCCCTGTAAACAAGAGAAAGTTTTCCAAAATGCAGCTTGTTAGATAAAACTGTTTTTTTGAGTCCTTTATGAAAAGTAATCATGTGTAGCCTGTGAAGCATCTGTGAATATAAACAATATGGGAGCCAACCAACAGAAAAGCATCAGAGAGAAGGTTCAAACCTGTTTTAATTCTGGTGGAGATATAAAGGTGCGAGATTTCCAAGAGAATATCCAAGTTACTTTAGTTCATGCCATGATCTAGAATAACATTTTTCAAACCCTTTCACCAGCTCAGACATGTGGCTATTTCTCTGCTCTACCAGTAAATAGTTTTACCATCCAATTAGTATGAGTGTTTTTGCTTTTTACTTGTGGATAGTCTCCTCAATAATTGTATATATATTTCTGCAGTATTGCTAAAGCTTTGAAATGCGTTCTTAGGTTCTTAGTGTTCTTAGGTTCTTAGTGTTCTGCTTGTCTTACAGAACTTATAATTAGTGGGGGAAAAATAAAAAATAAAAAATATATAAGATTTATGATGCTTAGTTATTTAAAAGAAATACAAAATAAATAAATAATAATAAAAACACACCACCACCATGAAAAAGAACAACAACAAAAAAAAAGTTTAGAAATTCACATTACTGTAAGTTAATATATTTAGTTAATATATATTTATATTTTTAGTATGCTTTCCCTATGGAAATGATGGTCTCACAGTAAGGAAGGATTTATATGGCCCTGAATTCAGAATCTAATTATACAAGGTGCACATCTTGATCAAAAGAAAGCGGTTAATAAAGATCTCTCAGTCTGAGTTCTGCTATCTATACAACAAACATAAAATAGATAAGTCAAACATCATTACTCACAGAACTTACTTGCAATGTTTATAAAGGATCAGATATTAATTAGATAAATATGTTTCTCACCATTCTCCATTTTGTCTTTAATTCTTCTGCAAATCTATAGTTGAGAGAAGACAGTAAGTGGAGTAAATAATGCTTTTTTATTTTTCTTTCTGCACAACACCAAACTCAGCACTGAGAAAAATATAAAGTACATAAAATTCAGAATAATCACTCACAATTGAATAATAGTTTTTCTTATTACTAAAGGGATCTCTAGCAGCAAAGACAATAAGTCCTGCGTATGAAGCAAATAGTGACAAAATAATATTTTGGTTTAGCTAAGCCAGAATCTCCATGCTGTTGCACTGGAAATAGTTAGGAAAGAGGGGTAGAAAGCTCTACATAATTTTCTTTTTTTTCCTGTAATTTTGTTCAATCTCTTGTAGACACTTTGAAATCTCCTTTAAACTTAGGGTGTGTGCTATCAAAAGTCTGAATCATTTTATTCTTCTGAGTAACTAAATTGCACTTTTTATGCTAAAGAATGAAAATAAGACAAAATTTCCTCATCTGCAAAACAATTTAATAATGCTTAAGTAGATGATGAAGCAAGCATGAGAAATGTTTGAAACTGTAGGGTCAGATTTTCACCAGGTACTAACTAATACTTAAAAAGAATCATAGTTTAGAAAATAAAATAAAATAAAATAAAATAAAATAAAATAAAATAAAATAAAATAAAATAAAATAAAATAAAATAAAATAAAATAAAGGAAAAATAAAAGCAATAACAACAAAGAGGCACATTTTCAGGGCACATACTAGTCTGATTCTGCAGAATGTTCTCTTTATATGTTAATTGATGTTTTATTGATGTTTTCCTTATTTTGAAATGTTTAAAATAATACTATAGATCTTAAACTCTTTAAAGTGATAGAAACAGCAATAAATCTAAAAACAAAACTCAGGAAATCAGTCCTTAGACAACAAGAAATACAAGCAAAGAAGACAAATTCCTGATTGAGAAACATGTTTTATTGGATAAGAAACGGACCCATAGAATCACAGAATCAGCTAGGTTCAAAAAGATCTTCAAGACTATCAAGTCTAACCATCAACCTGACTGAGTTCCATTATTCATTCCATGTCTCACCTCCAGGGGTGTGGACTCCACCACTCCCCTGGGTCGTCCATTCTGATGCTTGACCATTCTCTCCGAAAAGATATTCTTCCTAATGTCCAATCTAAACCTTCTCTGGTGCAACTTGAGACTGTTTTCCCGTGTCCTATCACCTGTCACCTGAGGAAAGTGACTAACATCCCCCTCACTGCAACCTCTTTTCAGGTAGTTGTAGAGAAAATTAGGTCTTCCCTCAATTGCCTCTTCTCCAGACTAAACAACCGCAATTCCATCAGCTACTCTCCTCATAAGTCTTGTTTTCCAGTTCCTTCACCAGTTTTGCTGCTCTTTTATATGCATGGTTGAGCCACTCAATATCCTTGTAGTGAGGGGTCCAAAACTGAATACAAGATTTGACATATGTGACATATTTAAGTCACCAGTGCCAAGTACAGAGGAACAAACACTTCCCTAGTCCTGCTGGCCATGCTTTTTCTGGTGAAAGCCAGGATGCTCTTGGCCTTCTTGGCCACCTGGGCACACTGCTGGCTCATGTTTGGCTGCCTATCAACCAACAGTTCTAGGTGCTTTTCTCTTCGGCAGCTTTCCAGACACTAATCTCCCAGCCTATAACACTGCATGGCGTTGTTATGACTGAACTGTGGGACCCAGCACTAAACTTTATTGTCATGTAATTGAACTCAGCCCACTGATCTAGCCTATCATCACTCTGTAATGCCTTCCTACACTTAACCAATAGTCCCCCCCCAGTTAGTTATCATCTGTGAACTTACTGAGGGTGTACATGATCCTCTCATTCAGGTCACTGATGAAAAAAAAACTGGCCTCAAGACTGAGCCCTGGTGGCAGTGGTGACTGACCACCAGCCAGATTGAATTCAAATATTGTTAAAAGAAGTTATTAGTTTCAATTGATAAAATAGGTTTTGAATCATGTGTCTTGTCAAATAAATAAATAAATAAATAAATAAATAAATAGATAAATAAATAAATAAATAAATAAATAAATAGAGCTTACCCTGAGATGAGTCACAAGTCTACAAATCCAGTCTTCAATTTTATCACTTGTACTCTCCTCTCTAATAAGCCACCCTTGAGTACTGAAGAAATTGAGAATAACTGGATGTAAAGTGAATAAATGGGCTATGAAAACCTTTGAAGAAAGTAACAGTCTTTATATATAATCATCATACATATTTGGCTGACTAAATAGGGATCAGAAGGTGATAACTTTCTGGTTTGGCACATTTACACAAACTAGTGTAAATGCTATCCTTTTTTGAATGCAGTCAACATTTCTTACTTTCCAGAAAGTTCTGTCTACCTCAGATCCAAATAGTATTTTGTTCCAGACATCCTTACATAACATTTAACTTATGTCTACATTTGCATCAGGTGTTGTATTTCAGCGCTGATATCTTTCAGAGTGTTTGTGAAAGGATGGAACAGTGGTATATTTACATTTTGGAAGGATGTGGAAAACACACTTGAATTTTGCAGGTTAAATGTGCTTCTATTAGAATTCATAACACTATGCAAGAATATGATATATATATACATATATATAATTCATTCCCTATTTGATTTTAGTAGTATACATTATACTTTGTTAAAATTTGAGAAGTGCTACTGTAAATTTTGTAAATTGGTAATGTAAATTTTCTGCATGTTCTCATTTACAGGTGGAACCCTGTCAGACTGTGGCAAGAATTAATTATATGGTGTAATCAGCATACAGGGATTATAAATAAAATTATCCAGGGTCTCTTGGTTCTTTATTAATCACTGTATAAGGGTGTACTGTATATAATGAATAATAAATTTGATAATGTGAAGGACAGATAATAGAGGTCCCCATACTTTATATAGAAAGTATTCCTTTATTTGACTTGATGAATGTAAAAATGGAAGATATAAATCTGTTGACAAAAATATCCAATTTTATATGAACATGGGAAAAAATTTGCACAGTGGGAAAATCCAGACAAAAATCCATCTGGTTACTTGATAAATCCAATGCTCGCCAAATTTTATCCAAGGAACGTTGCAGTTATTTCTTTGTACACAGTGAGTTATGATGGAATGCATATGAACTTAGATCTACCTCATTTAACTTTAGGTATGTAATTATGTATGTAATATAAATTAGCAGTGTAATTACCACAACTCCTTTCTAATATTGCTTGAAAGTTTTAGACTCCTCTGCAAGACAATACGGGTTTCAGGTAACCTGTATCCTGCAATGAAAAACATAGTGACAACCTGAGATTGAACAGAATTAAGCCAAGTTCCTAAACCTAGATGGGAAGACATCTGGATATTCAGCTCCAGAAAAATCTCTAAAACCCTCCCCAAAACAATTATTTTATCTTCCTATGTCACCAGTGTGACAGTTTCAATAAATAAGAGTGAAAAAATACATTTTACAATTTTAAACACAAGATGCTGCTTAGTTCAGGAAAATGTAGGTCCATAACAAATGCCACATTGACCACATGCCCCTGAGAAGTCGAACAGAAGCTATTGCTATACAGGAAAATACCAGGAAACATTCAAGCCATAGAAGAAATGAATTGAAGAAAAGGTTGTTTCTAATGTAAACAATACAAATGAAGAAAAATATAGTAACAACAACAAAAAAATACAATTAATTTTACACGTGTCATATTTATTTGAACAACATAATGATATATGTGCCAACCTCTTGTTAGGAATATTTCAACCCTAAATGGGAAAAGTTTCTTCTTCTTATCTTGAAAGATCATGTTGTTGTTTTACAGTTTTCATCATCTTTGAAATAAGAGTTTAAATGGCAGGAAATGAAACTTAGAGAGCTCACACTAGATTAAACAACCAAGTAGCCTGCGATTTGAAAAATCTTACTCTCCTTGCAGTTCAACTGTCCCAATAACCTTATGTAAGAATCAATAGTGAAACAATTTTGTTTCTAGATTACTGTCTATAAATGGAAAGTGGTAGCCATGAATTGGAGATTTACAGATCTGAGAATACAAGCATATCTGGATAAAACTCAATTAATTACTTGTTTCTACTGTAGATGACAAGTAAACTTTTGAGCCAAAATATCTGTCTCTTTTGCTTATTTTAGAAAAGTTTAAAAATGCCCTAAAGGTTTAAGAATCACATGCATTTCTATTTGTTAAATGAAGTTATGTTTAAAATGAGTAAATAAATTAAATGAGGCACAAAAAATGACTATACAGGGATCAGATAGTCTAATGGGTAATTGGTACTTGCTCAAATTTGTATTAAGGCTGATAAACAAATCTGTTTCTGGAGCACTCACACCATGACAGTTGAAAGTATCCAAACATACTCGCCCCTCCTCCCCCCTCCAACTGTGGGAAACACGATGCCTTAAAAATAGACCCAGAGGAAAAATCCACTGTGGTCTGAGCCACAACTTTTTGCCTCATTTGAGGAATAAATGACACATACATTATAAGAGATTATTCTGAACTATTGTATTATACATTTTCAGTATATGGTCATTTTCTCTGTTTAAACTGATTCTGGTTTCCTTGTATCTTTTTCACTCTAAAGTTGTTATATTTCTCAGTTGTCTTTGTAAATGAACAACAGGTTGCAGTGTATTGTAGAAAAATATTAATTCATTTAAAATATATACAAGTGAACATTTTTTATCTTTCTAACACTTTTTTTTTTTTTTTTTTTTTTTTTTTTACTTTGTATCCAGAGCAAAATATGATGCTTACTTCTATGAAAACTCTTCTGCTTCAAAATAGTTACCATAGGGTGTCAGAAAGCTGGGCATATCAGACATATTGGAAGATGGTCAGCTGGGATTTTTTCAATTAAATTATCACAATATAGAACCTTTGACTAGAAAGTATTTTCAGAAAGACTAGAAATTCTATTGGCAGGATTCATTGTGACAGAAACATAATGCAAAATTGCAATGGCCAATAAAACAGTGAGAGAAATGTGAGAAAAATGGAAGAGCAGGGACATGGTCACAAGCAGCCTATCTCACTGTTCAGTTGACTTGTCAGTAGCTACAGGTTTACCTTTCTTCCTGTCAGTATCACAAGTTCTTGATTAGATAATATGTTTAATCATCTATTAAAAGGAACAGCTCACACACACACACACAAAAAGGAAAATTCTGTTACATCTTCATGTGGGTAAGATAATTCTAGAGATGATATATTCTAAAAATCAAGTCTGAGAATTAACCAAGAAGTAAATATGTTATTCCTAGAATATTTGCAATTCCAACATCTTGTTACATCATCTATAAAAACTTCTAAAAGTTTTGTGATCTGTTCATGCAGAGACTTTTCACTATTCTGTGAGTTTCATGGAACTTTCAGTTTCCTACCCAGATCTAGATAAAAAATGTGATACTTTATGCATTCAATGATGAAATATAACACTAAAGCACCTTTACAATGTGTTAAAACCTGCTGGGTGAGATTCTCAATCAGAACGTATTCATATGGTACGTGGGCAAAATATAGCAAACCACATTCATTCTATTGACCACCATTTGTGTTAAGAAATTTGACTTTCACTAGCTGCAACAAGACTAGGAAAATGGAGGCAAGAGGAAGAGGTTTGTGAGAACTGTTTGGGTTCCTAGACAGGGTACAGACTACCAGGTATGCAGAGCTCAGATGGGGCAGTGGAATTCCAGTAGCAGTAGTGTGCTGTCAATAGGAGACAGCTGGTACATGTGCAAGGAGTTAGTGCAAGGATTCCAAGCTTGTAAGGTAGGACCAATTAAACTTCATCTTATTGTGCTCTGTGAACATTTTCTTGTGTAGATGTTTACACTTTGTCCATGCTCCCATAAGTGTTACAACATACTCAGACCTGACTAGAAAAATGTGTATTACAACCCATCTACGACTACAAACAGATACTCTCCAAGTTTTTATCTGTTGCTCTTTCCTAGAAGAGATGGGAACTACTCAGAAGAGTGTTCTTCATACGTAACAAACTACTGCTTAGGCATCAAATAGTAGGCTTCCAGTATGTACATGTGTATATTGCTGAATAATAATAATAAAAAAAAAAACAACAACATAATTTATTTTCTTGTGAGATGCTGTTAAACCCCACATATATCCTTCTGTGATGACATATAGGAGTCCAGAAATACCTTAGACAAAGCATGGGAAATTGACTGCATGTTAAGTCCTTGCCTCTTTTGGCAATAGGAAATAAGGAGTTCTAGAAAAGTAGGCCTCACTAATGGTGGAGAACAGTTGTAGAGCAAGAGCTCTCTGGAAGTGGAGGAATTAATAACAGCAATGCCATCTGTAGACATCTTGGGCAAAGTATAAGAGTCTGCTGGGAGAGGAATTATGCAATCCCAGATGGATACATGTTGAATAAAAACAAAAATGCTTTGTATTAAAATTACTCGTTAGCTACAGTACTACAATGCTTAATTGCAATTACTTTGTAACTTTACCAGCATGTACTTTTGGGGGACACTCATGGTGCATCTGGGAAGAACATTTTTGCTTTGAATAAAGAATCATTATTTTCATAATATATATATCTATATATATTCATAACTTGCTTTAATTTGTTGGTGAAATTATTTCTGAAAAAGCATACATAGTAGGATTTAAGATATTATACTTACATAAAATAGGCTCAGTATGGTTCATTGGGTGTTTAGCCATTGAATCCAATAAGTGCAAGATCAAATCCAGTAACTGTACTGATTTTATTTTTTTTTTTTTTATTGCATGTAATAGTAATTCATATAGTAATAAATTATGTTTTTAACATTCCTAAAGTGCCATCCACAAAACACTTACTCAAACTCATATATTCTTAGTTGAAAGTTCAAATACAGAAAGATTACCTTTTTTTTTTTTTCTTTTTCTGTTTTAGATAGCATTATATTTCTTTATCATGTTTAAAATGCTTAATTATATATATGTATATAATTATAAATCTTTGGGGTAGCATAATCAGCTTGAAAATTTAATGATTTGGAATTACTGTTCATGCTTGAAAGGATAATAGCCCTTAAACAAGTCTGCCTAATCTTTCTTGCCAAACCATTAAAGATAGAAATCATTGTTTACATATTCAAGTGATTATGAAAGAGATCAAAACTCAGGCCTATACCCTAATGGAAAAAAACTAAGTCAAATTCCTTTTGGCTATTGTCCCACCTCGATCTCAGTGGAAGGCCTTGAAAACAAAAAGAATTTCAAAGAGCAGGAACAACTTAAAGAGTGACAATTCTCATCCTTCTATGTTGAGAAACATCTAAGTGGTTGGTTTCCATTTTATTAATTATTATTTATATTAAAATTAAATTAATAATTTTTAAATTAATAATTTTTAAAAAGGAAAAAATAAAGATTGCTGTAGTAGCTGATTTCTTTTATTTATTTATTTATTTATAGAATTTATAAAGAACAGCTAGTGAGTCTTTCTATTAAAGCCTTTTTTTTTTTTTTTTTTTTTTTTTTACATAATCTATTAGAGGATTAGAAAAAGCAAATCTTTTAGAGATAATTATGTCAGTAAATTTGGAGAAGGAATTAAGTTGAAGACAAGGGTTTGTGTTCCACAATACTGTTTTTATATTGCAGAGATTGTGACAGATAAGAGAAACAGAGAATCTAACAATTTTGTTTGGGCAGATCCTTTACCTAATAATGAGAATGAGCTTTTTAATGTACTTTACTGGATCAGCTGTAGAGTATTTTTTAATTGACTACTTTATAATTTTTTTTTTTTTTTTTTTTTTTTGCCATTATTACTTCATTGTAAAAATGAAAGTTGTGTGAAAAGATGGTATAGATAGGTCTGGTCTCTCCCCTCTATTATTTCTTTTCTCTTCCAAAAGCTCTTTACTCCTGGTATATATGAGAGCTGAGAAATGGTTTTATTTAACTGCAGATTGCATAAAACCTTATATTCTGAAACACCTGATTTAAAGAAGCTGACTTGCATTTTAGTTTAGAAGATAAAAGAGAAAATAGAGGAAGAGGTGCAACACAACAACAAAACAACACAAAAAAACAGCCAACTAACAAACCAAGCAAAACACAAATGCTCAGGGTGTGATTATCACTTCATCAGACTGAAATCTGATGTCTGAAGATCATCAGTCTGGATTCATCTAAAATTTCTCTTGAAAGTCAACTCTATGAATATGCATTGTCAAATGCAAATCCTTTGCCCCACATTCCTGAGCTTTGTGGTCTGAATTCCTCCAAAAGTACCAGAGTTTATAGCTCAGTGGCAGCTGAGGAGCCAGACACTTCTGAAACATCACAAGCACTTCACTGTCAGCTTTTCTGAACTTCTCAATACTCCTAAAACTGCCAAAGGTGTAGTAACAGAACAAATGAAGCTTTTATGTAAAGCTTGCTTAGAAGAGCTAGTTTTACTATCAGCATAGATTAATTAATTGCTGGGCATAGAGTCAGTTTTCAGCTATGCTGTGGTGGCCATGCAGTTAGAAGGAGAACACACACACAAAACAGAAACAACAAACACTTTAATACAGTGTTTAGATTTAGTTTTAGATTCAAGTTCTTAGATTCTTCAGATGTTAGCTTTAGATTCTTCACCACCCTACTCACCCTGCCAAAGGAGGCCAAAGAAGAGGCAATGGCAGAATTGTACAAAAATGCCTTACTGTGTTCCTTACCACTTTACATCTCTTCTCAAATGGCTAAAAGTATTTTCACCTATGTGATGTGTTCGTTAAATTGATTGAGGTTGCAGTGATGTAAATAAGAGCCATATTAGAACCAATATTGTAAGTTCAAATAAAAACACAAAACAACAGCAAAAAACAAACAAACAAACAAAAAAAAAACACACAAAACAAACAAACAAAAAAAGAAAACAAAACAAAAAAAGGCTCAAAGAATGTGTTGTTTATGCTGTGCCTGTTTGGATGTTCTAACTTTAAAAAGTCAGCTTCTGATGTGCATTAGGTAGACTGAGGCATTTTTATCTATGTCCCACAGTGAATTCTAATGAGGCATTCTGCACACATAGAGCCTGATTTTTATTAGTGCATCATCCTGTTAATAACAGCATCTAATTAAGACATCCATTAAAAGTCCATAATGTTAATTTAATGGAAAAATTCCAATAGAATTCCATTAGGCTCTCCCTGTTAGTTTAACATTACACAACTTTAACAAATGCCTTAATTAGATGATGTTAGTGAAAAGAATAACATACAATTAAAAATGACCATTATTTAAAATAGAGAGTAGTGTTCCTGAATGCTTGTGCTTCAGTTGCCATGAATTATAGATGTCTGGGATATTCGTAAAGTTTCTGTGATTGGCTGTTCTAAACATTGTTTGCAAAACAGGATTCATTTCTGGATGAAGAGAAATACAGAAATTATTAGAAAATAAATTGAAGATGTATTAGTGTATGTTTACTTCAAAAAATTGGCATTTAGTTCTCTGTGATAAAAATGAGATTTACTTATTAATGAAATTGCCCATATCTGGTGTTATGTTTAGTCAACTTTTAAATTACAGTACAGCTTTGACCTACCAAAATATGTTAAAAATATTGCATCTCTCCAGGAATAACCATGCCTGTGGCTTCCATAAAAGTGCCTGAATACCAATGCACGAAACATGGGGAATAAACAGAATGAGCTGGAGATCATTGTACAATTGAGGGACCACAATCTCATTGCGGTCCTGGAGACACAGTAGGACAGCTCACATGACTGTAATGCTGTTGTGGAGGGCTATATCCTCCTTAGGAAAGACAGGCTGGGGAAGTAAGGAGTGGGAGTTGCCCCTTATATCAGAGAGCAATTAGAATGCATCCAGCTCCACCTGGAGGAGGGTGAAGTAGGAGTGGAGAGTTTGTGGGTGAGAATTAAGGGGCAGTATGGGTGACACTGTTGTGGGTGTGTACTACAGGTCACCAGATCAGGAGGAGGAGATCTGTGAGGCCTTCTGCAAGCAGATGGAAGTAGCCTCGTGATCCTGGGTGTTGGTTTTCATGGAGGACTTTAATCATCCAGGCATCTGTTGGGTAAGTAAATCGGCCGGGCACGTGCAGTCCAAACTGTTCTTACAATGTGTTGAAGATAATTTTCTGATGGAGGTGATGGAGGAGTCGATGAGGTGGGGGGTGCTCCTGGACTTTGTTCTTACCAACAGGGATGGGCTTGTTAGGGATGTGGAGGCTGAGGACAGCTTGTGATGTAGTAACCGTGAGATGGTGGAATCAAGATGGAACTTGGTGGAAGAAGTAAGGCAAAAAGTGGGATTGCTACCCTGGACTTTTGGAGAGCCAACTTCAACCTCTTCTGGGACCTACTTGGAGGTATCTCATGGGCTACATTGCTAGAAGGCAAGGGTGTTTATGAGAGCTGGGCAACGTTTAAACAACACTTCTTCCAAGCTCAGGATTGGTGCATCCCTAACAGTAGGAAATTGGGGAAGGGGGGAAGGAAACCTGTGTGGATGACCAAGGAGCTCATCGACAAGATCAAAAGGAAGAGAAAAGTCTATGAAATGTGGAAAAAGGGCCTGTCCCTTTTTCCCTTGTCCATTTTGGAGGAGTACAGGAGTGTTATCAGGGCCTGCAGGGATGAGATAAGGAAGGCTAAAGCCCACCTGAAAATGAAGCTAAGTTCTCTAGGTCCTGTGAAAAGTTGCAAATTTAGGGTTAAGCTTGCAAATCTTTTGCTTCCTTCATGACATAAAGGAAAATTCAAAAGCTGTAAATATTTTACTTAATTAAGCTACTGTCCTGCAGGTTTTATACTGAGCAGGCCATAGTAGTTTCTCTGCTGGAGAAGATTATTTCCTGTCCACCAATACCAGCTCTTGAAAGGTATCTCACTGTCTCAGATCATATATTAAGCTTTTGAGAAGTGTATCAATTTCTTCTTTCTTGGAAAATGAAAAATGGTGCCTTCTCCAAACCTATTCAGTCTGGCTCAGTCAGCCGAAAGCCAGCTGTGCTCTTGTTGCTGTTTTTTTTTTTTTTTTTTTTTTTTTATTATTATTATTATTATTATTATTTTTTATTTTTTATAGGTCTTATCTTGCATGTCTGAACAAGAAAGTGCACTAGTAGGTTTTATGAACAAAAGCAGAAACAATGCTCTGGTTAACATCTGACCCAAGATGTTACCTTTATACTATCACTCTGAACTTTGCTAGTGCTCAAGTTCTCAAAAGTATACACGTTCTAAAGGTATTCAAGTCTCAGTGCATTTGCAGCATTTGGTGCTTTTTATTGTTTTTATTGTTGTTTGTTTCAGTTGAGCTCAGTCAGACTGTGTTCATTAGCTCTAGATTCCTGAGCAATCCTGCAATAATACATTGCATATAAGTGAAGTTCCCTACATGTATACTACAAGAGTTCTACATTTAAGACATATAATTAAAGATATTAATTTTTTTATTTGTTCTTTTTTTTTTTTTTTTTTGGTTGTTTTGTTTTCTTGCCTTTTTTTTATTATTATTTAACAAAAATTTTTGGAAATGACAGTTTGCTATTGTAATAGTACAAAAAATTTTGATTAATTTCTGAATGGTACATCTGCTCTAGCATACATATTTGCTACTTTTACATTTAAAAAAATATTTTTTTTAATTTTAATTATCTTTTTGCCTGTGCAAGGATGCTTGACACTCATGTTTTATTATCTTTTCTTTATTATATTTATTCAGACTTGTTCTCAGTGATGTTTTCTTTAAACCAACATTGGCTGACCATGATTGTGACACATACTCTTGGAAGTGTCAAGAGCAGGGAGGACAGAAGTGTGCTTTGTTCATAATCTCTGCTGGTGAAAGATTGGAGTTGCAGCTGACATCACCCAGTAAGAAAAAATAAAAATAAAAAAATGGCTTAGTAACTGTAACAACTGCATAAAAAAGAGAAATAGAAAAATAACTGGAAAACATATCAGTAAATGTTTTAGAAGCCAAAATTCAAATGAAAGAATTCAGTTTCAAAGCAGTTTCTAACAGGCAACGTTGACTGCTCAGAACCAAAGAGGTCAGAGAGAACAGTGATTCTGAGTCATTCTAAAAAAATGTGCTGATAAAGGCTAGCAGGAAAACAGTGTAGTCCCAAAATATACTGAGATGCATCAGTTTAATCTTTTCTAAGAGTGAGGTAGAAGAGACATAAGTTCCTCTAATATTTGTTTCATTTCTCTTTCATAGATCTCTATACAGATGTATGAGGAGTGGCTGAGGTCACTTGGCCTGCTGAGCGTGAAGAAGAGGAGGCTGAGGGGAGACCTCATCACAACCTACAGCTTCCTCACTAGGCGGTGTGGAGGGGCAGGTGCCGACCTATTCTACTTAATCACCATAGGACCTGAGGCAATGGTGTCAAGCTGAGGCAGGGAAGGTTTAAGCTAGACATCAGTAAGAGGTTCTTTACTGAGAGAGTGGCTGCAGACTGGAACAGGCTCCCCAGTGGAGCATTCACTGCACCAAGCCTGTCTGAATTCAAGAAGTGTTTGGACTGTGCACTTATTCACATGGTCTAAAATTTTGGGTAGACCTGTGTGGTGCCAGGAGATGAACTCAACGATCCTTATGGGTCCCTTCCAATTCGGGATATTCTATGTTTCTATATAATTCACAGCTGACGTTAAGATTTATGACTAAGAAAGACATGAAGTGGACTTCTTGTAGAAATGTTTTGAGGGAAAAAAAAATATGAAGAGAATCTTTATAGGTTATGCACAAACCCTACACTGGTGTTACAAAGTCCCAGAGTATACAAAGCCTTAAGCTTCTTCCTTGAAGTACTAGCTGTTCTTGTTAGTAAACTTGCGTACTTTAACATTGTATACTTTAAGCATTGAATACTTTAAGAATGACCATTCGTGAGATGAAGTACTTTGAATGTGATGGGCAGACAAATGAAGAACAGGTACATGATAAAGACTTCCTGTGATAATCTGAGTCTGTTGCTGGCTTCAGCACAGGGGAAGGACACAAGGTTTTTCTCTTCACATAATGTGCCATGACTTTAACTGGCTCCAACAGAATCAAATAGAATATCACCACATTTTCTGGGAATTGGCCATTACTGAAATAGCCCTTCACATACACATAACCTGTATAAAGTTTGCAAGGTGATAATCTCCTCCCATAAAAAGAATGTTTATGTTTCTGAAAAAGTCTATCCACCTCATCACCTGTCCACCTTAAAAACAAGTGCGCCACTGAAATCCTGTATGTCACTGTCTGGGAATAATCTTTACCAGTCTTTTGTTTCCAAGGTCCGAATCATGACAGGCCATTATTTTTTTTCTTTCTAAACTTTGATTTTATGCTGCTGCTAGCCAAGATCTGCCTCTTTGGGCAAATTAATCAGACAAACAACAAAATGCACCAGCTGCTAGGACTGTGCAGGGTAATAAATATATCTTTCTAAAGAATGAGGAGAAGACTAGTCAAAGCCACACATTCCAGGAGGAAAAACTCCATATCAATAATCAGCCTTTCTTATGGCTAATGGATGCTTGTGGTGGTTCCGCTCGAGTGGGCAGGCCAGCTCCACCACAACTGCTCTCTCACTCCCCTTCCTCAAAGAGGAATGGGGAGAAAACACGATGAAAAGGGCTCAAAGGTTGACATAAGGACAAGAAGATCACACAGTAATTATTGTAACACGCAAAACAAACTTGGCATAGAGAGATGGTAAGATTTATTGCTTATTACTAACAAGATAGTGAAGTGAGAAACAAAGGAAAGAAACCAAAAGCACTTTCCCCCCCTCATCCACCCTTTTCCACCTCCTCCCCCAGAGCGGCGCAGGGGAATGGGGGTTATGGTCAGTCTACAGCGCTTCTTCTCTGCCACTCCTTCTCAGTCACTCTCATCCCCTGTGCTGTGGGGTCCCACCCACGGGATACAGTCCTTGATGAACTGATCCGGCGTGGGCTTCCCACAGGCAGCAGCTCTTCCAGAACTGCTCCAGATATGGGTCCGTACCACCGACCACCATCCCTCAGGAGCAAACTGCTCCAACCTGGGTCCCCCACGGGCAGCAGCTCCTGCCAGGTCACCTGCTCCTGCGTGGGCTCCTCTCCACGGGCTACAGGTCCGGCCCGGAATCTGCTCCGGCAGGGGTCTTCCACAGGCGGCAGCCTCCGTCGGTGCAGGGCCACCTGCTCCACCGTGGTCTCCTCCACGGGCTGCAGCGTGGAACCCTGCTCCACCGTGGTCTCCTCCACGGGCTGCAGCGTGGAACCCTGCTCCACCGTGGTCTCCTCCACGGGCTGCAGCGTGGAACCCTGCTCCACCGTGGTACTCCATGGGCTGCAGGGGGACAGCCTGCTTCACCATGGTCCTCACCACAGGCCGCAGAGGTCTTCTGCTCCGGCACCTGGAGCACCTCTCCCCCTCCTTCTGCACTGACCTTAACACCTTCAAGGCTGTTCCTCACTCCTCTCACTCTCCCGGCTGCTGTCTGGTGCAGTGTTTTTTTCCCTGTCTTAAATATGCTCTCACAGATGCACAAAACAACATTGCTTATTGGCTCGTCTGTGACCAGCAGTGGGGCCCTTACGAAACATGGGGCAGCTTCTAGATCCTTCTCACAGAAAGCACCCTTATGGCCCCCTGCTACCAAAACCTTGCCACGTAAACCCACTACAATGCTTAAGAACATGAGAAGGGGAAGTTGGAAAGAAAGTCACATCTCAAGAATCTTGTCAAAGCTGTTTTTTGGGTACAATTCATTTCCCTTTCCAGACTCCAATCAACATGCAGAGAAGAAAGACAGGAAAGACTGCAAACCCTTATTTATGTCTACATTCTCCATCTTGCTGTCAGCTGTGAGATTTATACCTGTCTCAAAATCCCCATTAATTATTTTTTTTTCATATTTAAACAGAAATGCATATATTTTTTTTTTTTTTTTTTTTTTCCTAAATTAAGCATCTTCCTGATACATTAATGTCAATGACCTCTATACTTATTAATTAACTACCCAAAACCCATTTCAGTATGCATAGTATCTTACACCTATTTCCAGAGTACAAAGCAGTATAAACCTCTGTGAAAAAGTCAAAGGCAAACCAACAAAAGTATTTCCTCATTGTCGAAACTATGTGCTTTTTATTAAATAAGATACTCAGAGATAGGTATTGATATTTTTCTAGTGCGGAGAACAATTTACATAGATGTAATGAAATTACATTTCTTTACAACTACTTGGCTTTTTTCCATCATTGTCTTTCTGTTGAGGTCTGTAAGTCTGAAGAAGGTACACATATAATGGTTATGACAAAATAATAACATAAAACATAGTTTACAGTATAATTAGTCTCCCGGAAACTTGCACTTTCCACAATTAATAAACAGTTTGGTATGCTATACTTTCAGAAGCTTAAATGGATTTTAGAGAAATAGCATTATACTTCCTTCATTGTTGTTTATCCAGCTTTCTTCCCCTACAAAATTATCATGATTCTCTGTGAGATCACCAATTTGACACAGCATGGCTTAAAGGCTGAAGTTCAGTGTGCACAAAGCACCTGCTCTGTAAAAACAAAACTAAAGCATTTCTGTTAGTACTTTGGGGAAAAGGAGAAAAATAAAGAATGTTTGAATTAAGAACTCATTAGGATTAATATAATGACTGTAACCTTTGTGTTTTGGCAGTGTAAATCACTGAATCACAGAATCATCTAGTTTGGAAGAGACCACCAAGATCACCAAGTCCAACCTCTGACCTAACACTAACAAATCCTCCACTAAACCATATCACTAAGCTCTAAATCTAAATGTCTTTTAAAGACCTCCAGGGATGGTGACTCCACCACTTCCCTGGGCAGCCCATTCCAATGCCTAACAACCCTTGCAGTAAAGAAGTTTTTCCCAATATCCAATCGAAACCTCCCATGGTGCAACTTTATCCCATTCCCTCTCATCCTGTCACCAGGCACATGGGAAAATAGACCAACCCCAACCTTGCTACAGCCTCCTTTAAAGTACCTGTAGAGAGCAATAAGGTTGCCCCTGAACCTCCTCTTTTCCAGGCTAAACAATCCCAGCTCTCTCAGCTGCTCATAAGACTTGTTCTCCAGACCCGTCACCAGCTTCATTGCCCTTCTCTGGACTTGCCCAAGCACCTCGATGTCCTTTCTGTAGTGAAGGACCCAAAACTGAACACAGTACTTGAAATGTGGCCTCACCAGAGCCGAGTACAAGGGGATGATCACTTCCCTAGACCTGCTGGCCACACCACTTCTTATACAAGCCAGGATGCCGTTGGCCTTCTTGGCCACCTGAGCACACTGCTGGCTCATATTCAGCCGACTATCAACCAATATTCCCAGGTCCTCCACCAGGCAGCTTTTCAACCACTCATCTCCCAGCCTGTAGCTCTGCTTGGGGTTGTTGTGCCCCAGGTGCAGGACCCGGCACTTGGCCTTGTTGAACTTCATACAGTTGGCCTCAGCTCATCAGTCCAGCCTATCCAGATCATCCTGCAGAACCTTACTACCCTCAAGCAGATTGACGCATGCACCTAACTTGGTGTCATCTGCAAACTTACTGAGGGTGCATTTGACATCCTCATTGAGATCATCAATAAAGATATTAATGAGAAATGGCTCCAGTACTGAGCCCTGGGGGACTCTACTAGTGACCGGCCTCTAACTGGATTTAACCCCATTCACCACAATTTTTTGGGCCTGGCTATCCAGCCAGTTTCTAACCCAGCGAAGTGTACGCCAGTCCAAGCCAAGAGCAGCCAGTTTCTCGAGGAGAATGTTGTGGAAAATGGTGTCAAAAGCCTTACTGAAGTCAAAGTAGACCACATCCACAGCCTTTCCCTCATCCACTAAGCGTGTCACTTTGTCATAGAAGGAGATCAGGTTCGTCAAGCAGGACCTGCCTTTCATAAACCCATGCTGAGTGGGCCTGATCGCCTGCTTACCCTGCAAGTGCCATGTAATAACACTCAATCTGCTCCATGAGTTTCCCTGGCACTGAGGTCAAACTAACAGGCCTATAGTTTCCCGGGTCTACCTTCTGGCCCTTCTTGTAGACAGGCATCAAATTTGCTAGCCGCCAGTCGACTGGGACCTCCCCTGATAGCCAGGACTGTTGATAAATGATGGAAAGTGGCTTGGTCAGGTCTTCCACCAGTTCTCGCAGTACACTCGGGTGGATCCCATCAGGCCCCATTGACTTGCGTATATGGAAGTGCTGTAGCAGGTTATCAACCATGTCCTCATGGATTGTGACAGCCACATCCTGCTCCCCATCCCCTTCCGCCATCTCAGGGTACCTAGAGAACAAGTGGTCTTGCTGCTAAAGACTGAGGCAGAGAAAGTATTTAGCACCTCCGCCTTTTCCTCATCTCTTGCCACTAAGTTTTCCCCTTCATCCAGTAAAGGATGGAGATTCTCCTTAGTCCTCCTTTTTGTGTTGATGTAGTTATAAAAACATTTTCTGTTATATTTAACAACAGTAGCCAGATTGAGCTCCAGATGAGCTTTGGCCTTTCTAATTTTGTCCCTACACATCCTTACAACATCCTTATAATCTTTCTGAGTGGCCTGCCATCTTTTCCCAAAGATCATAAGATCATAAACCCTCTTTTTTTTTTTTTTTTTTTTTTTTTTTTTTTTTTCCTAAGCTCTAGCCACAACTCTTTGTTCAGCCAGGCCAGCCTTCTTCCACACCAGCTCATCTTTGGGCACATGGGTACAGACCACTCCTGAGCCATTAAGATTTCCTTCTTGTGGAGTGCCCAGCCTTCCTGGACTCCTCTGCCCTTCAAAACTGCCTCCCAAGGGACTCTACCAACCAGTGTCCTGAACAGCTCATAGCCTGCCTTCTGGAAGTCCAAGACAGAAGTTTTACTTGTCCCCCTCCTGACTTCACCAAGAATACTGTGGTCACTGCCATATTGTGGTCGCTCTGTCCAAGACCCCTCCCAACCACCACATATCTCACCAGTCCTTCTCTATTTGTGAACAGAAGGTCCAGCAGGGCACCTCCCCAGTAGGCTCACTAACCAGCTGCATCAGGAAACTATCTTCCATGCTCTCCAGAAACCTCCTAGGCTGCTTCCTCTGAGCTGTATTGCATTTCCAGGATATGTCTGGGAAGTTGAAGTCCCCCACGACTGAGTAACAGCAAAGAAAATTCCATGAATGATTCTTAATTTCTAAGACGTATGCCTTCACAGCTTCAGCTATGTATTATGAAATCTGTTTCCTTGGTGCTATATGACCACAGTCATAAAAATGCTGTCTTCAGGAAGTAAACATCCAGAAAATGACTCCACGATTTTCTTTATGTATTTTCTCATTTTTCCATCAACTATTATTATTTGCTCAGATAATTTGAACTGGCTGAATAATAACTGGTAATTTCCAATTAATTGAATATCTCATGGATTTGCTTTCTTTTCAACTAATCTAAGATAATTTTCCACAGTTTTATGTTCTTGTTTAAAAAGTAATCTATTAATAAATTGGGGTATTCTTTTAAAAATATATTACTTCACCAAACTGTAAGCAGAATAACATAGTCAGGTTTCAGGATATAAATGTTTTGATTGTAGGCATTATTGTAACTTTTCAATAATTAAATTCTGCCTGAACTCATTGATATTTTGGAGTAGACTAAAATACTTTCATTTTTCTCAAGTTAGGAAAGGTAAGAATTTCACCAAAAGACTGAAGTAAAATAATTAAAGAAATTGAAACAAATATCTACATTCGTTCATATCTCTATGCTGTATATAGGATTTTTCAATTTTTAACACTGTCACCTTAACTGATTAGCTCTCCCAAAGGCTATGATTTCTATGAGAAGAAAACAACATCAGTAAATTTTAACATAGATCTGGGTCAATGTTTTTTGTTTTTTGTTTTTGTTTTTGTTTTTTTTTTTGGTCTTGTGACTCTTGTGACTGCATTCATGAGAACTTACTTAGAGCACTCTGTTCAACTTTGGGACACCCTGCATAAGAAATATATGGACCAGATAAACCTTCCCATCCCTGATCCCTGGAGGTCTTCCAGGCCAGGTTGGATGGGGCTTTGAGCAACCTGATCTAGTGGAAAGTGTTATTGCTCATGGCTGGAGGATTGAAATGAAAACATCTTTAAGTCTCTTCCAACACAATCCATTCTATAACTCTATTTATTTATTTATTGGCAAATGCTGTCCTTTCTTTGAAGAAGATACCTTGAAAATAATTTCTGATGACAACCTTAGGTTTAAGCTCTTTCTCTGATTTATTGCTTCTTTTCTTCATGTGGTAGGACTCAAAACTGTGAAAAATACAGATTTTTCTTGTCCTCTAGCTCATGCTTTTAGGGCATTATATTTATTTATTTTTTATAACTACAGTTATATAAAAGTCTACTGACTTTCTCATTGATTTTAACTTGTCTATTTTTAGGATGTATAGATGTCCTGAAGACATAACACTATTTTCCTTTTGCTTGAATGTAAAGCCAGGTAAGTGCGTTGTGCTGAAACTAAACGTTCCCCACAATAATCTACTCACCCTTATCCAAAGTCAAAATGCTAAAAGCCTAAGTTCTGAACAAGTGGTCATTATTACCTTTGCAAAGGCTATAGTTCCAGGTCTAAGTAAAGAATAAAAAACAAACTTCTCAACTGATAGTCTAATTTCTCTGTTATACCCATCGTGCATTTGTAGTTTTGATGGGTCAATTATCTTAAACTACGACCTATCAGGAGTACTCCTGTCCAGCCCAACAATAACTTAATGTTGGTGGGCAGGAGGTCTGAAGCAAGTGTCTTGGACACTGACATGACTGTCTTGGACACTGTGATATCACCTACAGCTATATACTTCCCTGTAGTGGTATAGATTTCTGTAAGCATAACTTTTGGACAGTCTCCCTTCAGAAAGCTCAGAGGACTGGGTTACAATAAAAGATTCATACAACTTTCTTCAGTTTTCCTTATTTTTGTTACTTATCAGGGTCTACATAATTGACGTGGTTTAACCTGGAAGGCAGCAAACCACAAAGCACCACATAGTCTACTTTCCCCCCTTTGCCTGCCCTCTTCCCACCCCTCCCCTTCCACAGTACAGTGGAGGAGAGAACTATAAAAAAAGAAGAAAAGAAGAAAAAAAAAATAATAAATAACTTGTGGGTTGAGGTAAAGACATATTATAGGACAGAAGCTGAAGAGAAAATGATGATATAGAAATATACAAAACAAGTGATGCACAATGCAATTGCTGACCAATGCCCAGCAGACACCCTGAGCAGTGATTGCCCTCTACCCCTCCCTAGCCAACTCTTTCAGTTTCATTTTTCAACATGATGCCATATGGTATGGAACTTCCAAAGTTTGGCCAATGTCTGGTGGCCAAAGTTTGACCAACCCCAGCTTCCTTGCTGACAGGGCAGCATAAAAAGCTGAATAGTCCTTCGCTCTGTGCAAGTACAGCTTTGAAACAACTGAAACAGACCAAAAAAAACCAAACCTTAGCTATTTTTCAGGATTTACTACTCTTAACTAAAAAGGAAGAGAAAGTGAAGTTAACATTTTGATGACAAATTACACTTTTATTTTTACCTATATTTTGCTAAAAATGACCTATATTGTGGTGAATAAAGGAGAGAATCTGGACTGAATCTTGACAGGTAATTAAATAAATTTTAAATGTAACTCAAATAGTTGAAAGAAACCAGTAGAACAAGTAGGAAAAATATAAACAGAAAATGTGAGTCTCCACATCTAAGTTGCTGTATCTCAAACGGTGAATTTGAGTCCTTTTGAACTGCACAATGGAGGTTCTATACTAACTGCTACCTGCTGAGGTTTTTCAGAAGTATGAAGAGTATTTTATAGACACAGTGCTCTGCACTCTTTTACCATATGGCTTTCAACTACTTCCTACTTAATGCAGGCAGTCTTCAGCTATGAACCCTAAAAAATTTTTGGTCTTCTATACTGACTTTCAGCCTTTACTGTGTTTCTCTGTCTCTCCCAGGATAAGCTCCAACACTCATAGAATCATAGAATCATAGAATATCCTGAGTTGGAAGGGACCCTTAAGGATCATCAAGTCCAACTCTTGACACCGCACAGGTCTACCCAAAAGTTCAGACCATGTGACTAAGTGCACAGTCCAATCTCTTCTTAAATTCAGACAGGCTCGGTGCAGTGACCACTTCCCTGGGGAGCCTGTTCCAGTGTGCAACCACCCTCTCTGTGAAGAACCCCCTCCTGATGTCAAGCCTAAATTTCTCCTGCCTCAGCTTAACCCCGTTCCTGCGGGTCCTGTCACTGGTGTTAATGGAGAAAAGGTCTCCTGCCTCTCGACACCCCTTTACGAGGAAGTTGTAGACTGTGATGAGGTCTCCCCTCAGCCTCCTCTTCTCCAGGCTGAACAGGCCCAGTGACCTCAGCCGTTCTTCGTACGTCTTCCCCTCCAGGCCTTCCACCATCTTCGTAGCCCTCCTCTGGACACTCTCCAACAGTTTCATGTCCTTTTTATACTGTATATTTTTTATATGTATATCTTGAATCAAAGGGGATTTGAAACAGCAGATAGAGGAGCATTTTTCAAATGTAGGGAAGTTTATAAGACATACACAATCATTGTTCTTCTCTTCTAAGGACTGTAGGAGCTTTAAAAAAATAAGTAAACAAGCACCTTCAACTGTATCTAGAATTGTCACTGAAAAAGAATACTTAATATGAAATGAGTAATTTAACTCATGATAGGACTCTGCATAAAAATTCCAACAAACCTCTCATCTCAGTGGGTCAGTTTGAGATCCTCAGTAAAGAAGTTTTGGTTGGCAACCTGTATGAATGACATTTTGGTACCAAGCCATAGCCATGGTTCTAGAATTTGAATAAATTCCTGGTCTTTCTAGTAGCAATGTAAGGTCTTTGCCCTTTGACAGTAGATCCGTAACCAGCAGCAACTCTGTTTGTTCCTAAGATCTGTTCCTAATTTCTGCAGAGATTAATAAATTAATAATGCTATGTGACAGCATTGTCAGAAATCTACACATCAGTTGGTATGACAGTCACATGGATTTTGAGTTATAAAAGGTAATTATTATTCTTAAGGCCATTTGTTTCTTTCTGCTTGTAGCACAATTGCAGAACATACAATTGTTTGAAAAAATTTTATCAAGCATTTTATTGTATTTATGGAAACAGTCATATTTAAGAGACAAATTATACACTTTAGTAACAATTGCTGACAAAAAAGGTAAAAAATAATAAAAAAAAAATCCTGATTTAAAATGTCTGTGTTGAGTAAAGCGTTGACTCAAAACCCAGTAAGCATAAATCACTCATGAAAACCATAAAGTCATGAAGGAGACATGTGACTTGACATTATTCTTAGAAATCAACAGTTTCTTTTTCAGCTACGAATGAGTTAATAAACTTACTCTTTAAACGTATAGGGAAAGCTTTCCATAATGCTTGCATTGTTAAACTGAAAGGAAATTATAATCCTAAATTCTAGTCTACCTGTTATACCTCCTGCAAAAATAATTTTTATACACTCCTTTCTGTCATCTGTTCAGACTAAAACCCAGATGTAGAACATCTGTTTGATGTAGAACATCAAACTTGTTGAGCTAGCCTCTATTATTTCTAAGTGTAATTCTCAGAATTAACTTGGATTTTTTTTTAATGCCCCTACAGTTTAGAATTTTAAAAGAGAATGCTTTCATAATATATTGTAAGTAAACAGGGGAAATCACATCTATTATCTTGTCAGGGCACCTGCTTAAACATGGAATTTATATTTAAAAATTAAACAGAATAGGAATAAAATAAATATATATTTATATATCTTAATTTTCTGAGTATCATACTTGTTTGAATTGATTTTTGTTTCCCAGCTTTATGGATTTTTTTTTATTATTTTTTTTTTTTTTAATTTTTTGAAGCACTTTAAATGTTTTGGGAAATTTAACTTCAAATCAAATTTCTTTCTAGCTCCAGAAATTATTATTCTAGGATGAGACCTGGAGTTCTGTAAAAATGTTGTTTCTCATAAAAGTTTTATTTTTTTATTCTTGAAGTAGTGCAAACACACACACACACATGCACACACACATGAAAATATGCATAAATAAAAAATAAAATATAAATTTGCATGGCAGAAAAGATCTGTACATTCTCAGGGAATATTCCTTTAATTTTTGCATATCTACTCTGCTCATGCTTTTCTGAAGAGAGTTCTAGTAATTCATCAAATTAAAAAAGAAAAAAAAAACAAAAACAAAACACACACAAAACAAAACATCTCAGCCTGCCATTATGAAGGAACCAATTTTAGCATGAATGAGAAATAAATGAGAGGCATCAGTGCAGTAATTAAAACTTCATTATTTCTAATTTGTTTTTGATTTTATCAACCTGTCTATAAAGTGGGCTACTAAATAAGGGTTAAAATATCTTGGAAGGATTTAGTAATTATAGATATTGATTACTTTTAGACACTGTTGAGCTGACAGGGTAAGAAAAGCCCACTTGCCTCACTGTTTGGTCCTTTTGTTTCTCACAAGATTGATGGGTTAATAAACAGGGAGCAAGCATTGACATAAATTCAGCATCTATAATATTTGTCACCTTCAGAATTACTTTGATGAGAAGAACATCCTTTATGTGAACTCACCAGAGGGAACCAGCAGACCTGATCTGCAACCTGTACTCTTTCCTGTGATGAATACAGTGTTGACACTTAAAAAGGTAAAAACTCTGTGAAAGATAACAATGTTCCTTCAATGGGTCTTCATGCCTGTGCTCTGTATACTTTTCCATGTTTGTAAAAATGCATTTTCTCTGTATGTTACCTGTTAACCTGCCATTTTCTACATACACTTTATTTAAACATTATTAAAAAAAAATACAAAAAAAAAAAAATACAATAATGTAACTTTGCATTTCTTGTATGTTTTACTGAGTTTCCGTATATATAAAATTAGTAAGGGAACTGAATATGAGGGAACTTAATGGGAAATACTAGATACAATGCATTGGTTAATTTTTAAACTGATGACAGTTTACAGATTAGATGTTAGTTTAGGCTGGGTTTCAGTTGTAGGAATACTGTGATTAAGTTAGCATAGAAATAAACTCTAAAAAATAAAATTTCTTATTTAAGGGAAACAATACTGTTTATGCTATTCAGAGGAAGCCGATGTTATTAAAGTATGACAAATGAATAACGTTTTAATATTAGCACTCTTACGTTTGCTGTGTAATGACATATAGTAAATTTACATTGCTAAGATATATATGTATATATATATATATATATATATTCTTTGGTAAAGATTACTACTCAACATTTACTCAAGATCTGCTCTAAGAGGCACTCAGTAAAAAAATGTCTTTTCTCAGAATGGCTGTTTTTCACAATATGAAGTCAGACTTGCCCTTTGTTAAAATGCTATTTTTAGAATGGTTATTTCATTTTAAATGTCACAATGACAATGAAATCAAGCTGCACTCAAGGTAAAATGTTGGTTCCTTGTTTTGTCAGGAAGCTAACACAAGGCAGATGGAGACCTCAGTCCAACAAAGAACAATGGAAAATATACAACTTTCTCAAATTGACATTTTTCATAATGATGGTCTGTAGTTGTAATCCCATTGACCTTTGTAGGATATACAAATGTTTTGAAAAAACTGCAGTTCCCTTTTGAATTATATTTGAGTATCATAATTATATTTGAGTATCATTGATGGATATGTTGAGATATGAGAAAATTAGTGCAAAATATGACTAATATTTTAAATAAGAAAAGCTGATTAAAGTATTTAAATGTTTATTTTCTTGCAGTGTTAAAAGTGTTCAATAATTTTCCATTTTGAAAATGTTTTCTAAAAAGTTTTAAAAGTTCAAAACAATCCATTCACATACTTTAAATCAGGAACGCTTGCAAACAGGCAGAAAACAACAAAAGAGAAATACAACAGTGACTTGCTATTTTGAAAGTTATATCTGACTTCATAATTAAACAGAAAAACAAAAACAAACAAAAAACAGGGGAACATGTAAGTAAGCCCTTTCCTTTCCTTTCCATTCCTTTCCTTTCCTTTCCTTTCCTTTCCTTTCCTTTCCTTTCCTTTCCTTTCCTTTCCTTTCCTTTCCTTTCCTTTCCTTTCCTTTCCTTTCCTTTCCTTGCCTTGCCTTGCCTTGCCTTGCCTTGCCTTGCCTTGCCTTGCCTTGCCTTGCCTTGCCTTGCCTTGCCTTGCCTTGCCTTGCCTTGCCTTGCCTTGCCTTGCCTTGCCTTGCCTTGCCTTGCCTTGCCTTGCCTTGCCTTGCCTTGCCTTGCCTTGCCTTGCCTTGCCTTGCCTTGCCTTGCCTTGCCTTGCCTTGCCCTGCCCTGCCCTGCCCTGCCCTGCCCTGCCCTGCCCTGCCCTGCCCTGCCCTGCCCTGCCCTGCCCTGCCCTTCCCTTCCCTTCCCTTCCCTTCCCTTCCCTTCCCTTCCCTTCCCTTCCCTTCCCTTCCCTTCCCTTCCCTTCCCTTCCCTTCCCTTCCCTTCCCTTCCCTTCCCTTCCCTTCCCTTCCCTTCCCTTCCCTTCCCTTCCCTTTCCCCTTGTTTATTCTTTTTTACTTTTTATTTTATTTTATTTTTATTTTCCCCCTTTTTTTTCCTATTCCTTTTTTCCATTTTTCTTTATTTTATTTTTCCTTTTCAGATGTCATATCAGATTTTACAAGCCAGATCTTTGATTCGTTTTATTTTATCTAGGATTAGAATTAGACTAGGATTAGACTTTTTTTTTTTTTTTTTTTTTTTCCCCAAACATTATTGGAATTCTTTAACCCAAGAAGAATTACCTGACTCAGGTTCACAGTGATGAATCTACCATTTTGTGACACAACAGTGTTTGTTAAAGTAATGCAGGAAGAGGACAACTTGGATCACAAAAATTCATTGAACGTGAATGAATTATTGTGACAATCAGTTCACAAACTTTTCAATGATTCACTTTAATGAATTCAAGGAGCTGCAGTGTTTTTTTTCAATAGGGTTTGTTTGTAACGTAACGTAACGTAACGTAACATAACAAGAACATAGCAAGTTTGTCAACAGTTTGTTGACAAATGTGACAACATTATGTTACATAAGGATATTGTAACAGAATAACATAGAATAACATGTAATTTCATTTTCCTTTAACTGTTTAATCTCTTTTAAATTTAAGGTTGGTTAGTGGTTAGGATGTGGGGTGGAGTTGAAGGGATAGAAATAGAGAAGATGTGACTGGGGGAAGAACTAGTCTCTTGTTCTCATTGAATCTCATTCTGTGGGTGTAAATTACTAAAGCATTAGAAACTGTAATCAAAACATATCTATTGGGCATCCAATTAAGATGCTTTGCTGCCCTTCTGTTTAGCCTCGTTGCCACAGACTGCCATATGAGCATACCAGCATATTTTATCTCTTTCTGTCTCAAACTCTCTCTGTGGAAATGATCCCCCAATAGGTGGAACACACTACTTCTGAGCTAGTGCCCTGTTTTTCTTCTGAAAAGTAGGTAGATAGATGGACAAATAAATAAAAGTTGTCTCGTTTCTGAAATATATGGATGGCTTGATCTCTTTGAGATGTTACAGAAGTTTATATACAAATCCTCCATAGATTCTGAAGAGTGCTCTAATCTAGCTTTTCTCTATTTCACATCAAACACATTCAGCTTTAAAGGATGGGTACTATTTATTTCCTTACTGGTGGATAATGAAAATGATATTGTTATTATTACTGGGAGACTTAGTACAATTTTTCAACAAATTTATTTGCTTGAGGGGATGTATAACTTTGCTTTTTTTCAAATTTAGATTATCAGTCCTTAAGGACCATATTGTTTCAGAGATGATTGTTTTCATTACATTACAAATAAACATAAACACGCTTGGAAACTACTTCTTAGAAGAGATTCAAAATATGTTTATAATTTTATGAATCAAAAGTAAATTCTAATTCAATCTAGAAAGCAGGAAAATGATAATAAAGGATGAAAAAGTCTGAAATCTCAATCTTTCCAAATGTTTACTTGGCCAGAGTTCCTATAAGAGTCAATGATTTAAACTAAGAGCATTGCTGCTTCTTCAAAATTATTGTTTTAAAACTTTATTAGATTATTCTTGTTATTATGAAGGGTTTGACAGAAATAATTTGGACAATAAATTATTTTCCTGCAGGTTCCACCAACACACACAAACAGAACTCTAGGGGTTTAGGCTTTGTCTAAACTACGTAATTAAGTGGTCCTGGGACCATACTTTGGCCAGCTGGCATGATTAAAATAGACTAATGTTTGTTCTTACCATTATATTTCCTTAGCCTCCAAAATGAAGCATGAAAATTATCTGCTGGAAATGGTCTCTGGCTATTCATGAAGAATGTCTGTATGTAATTTGAGAAAATGTAGCTTACCTTGCTAAACTTGACAGAAACTTTTCCAGTGTTTTCATGCAGTCAGCAGTTCACTTCCAGCAACCATGGACCTTGTGGAAGCAAAGACATGTAACCTGGGGTGAATATAGAGATTTACCACACAGTTAGGAAAGCTAAAGAAGCTAAAGACCAGACAGAATTGAATCTGAAACATGGGATCTCTTCTGAAGGAAACAGGAGACCTGATTACCCCAGAAAGTTAAAAGGCTGAGTTGTTAAATGCATTCTTTACCTCACTGTCTACCAGCAAGACTGCTCTTCAGGAATCAGATGCCAGAGGCCAGACTGAAAGCATGGGGCAAGGAAGATGTACCTTTGGTGGAAGAGTCAGGGAACACTAGAGCAAGCTGGACATTTGTAAGTCCATGGGCTCTGATGGTATGCACACATGAGTGCAGAGGGGGACAGCAGATGCAATTGTGAGGCCAGTCTCTGTAACTGATTGTGGTAACTGGGAGAAACATCTGAAGGCTGAAGTAAAGGAAATGTCACTTTTCTCTTCAAGAAGGGCAAGAAGAAGGACGCAGAGAACTACAGGCTGGTCAGCTTCATTTTAGTCCCTAGGAGGGTGATAGAACAGCTTATCCTGCAAGCCTTTTCCTGGCACATGAAGAAGAAAAAGATCATTAGAAGAATTGGAAATGGATTCACCAAATGGAAGCCATACCTTACTAACCTGACAAGCTTCTATAATGAAATCACTAGCCTGACGGATTAAGGGGGAAGTAGTCTTCCAGACTTCAGTAGTCTTCTGGACTTCAGTAAGGCTTTCAGCACTATCCTGTATAAAGTCCTCATAGAGACGCTGTTGAACTATGGGCTGGAGGAGCAGACAGTGAGGTTGGTCAACAACTGGTTGGCCAAGCCCAGAGGGTAGTGATGAATGGTGCAAAGTCTAGTTGGAGGCCAGTAATGAGCAAAGAATCATAGAATCATAAAATTATAGAATAGTTTGGTTGCAAGGGACCTTAAAGACTGAATGAAATTGAGGGTAGTTGCTGACTCACCAGAAGGACATGTTACTATCCAGATGGATCTTACAAGGCTGAAGATGTGGGCTAACAAAAATCTCATGAAGTTCAACAAGGACAAGTGCAGAGTTGGGCATCTGGGGAGGAAACAAAACAAAACAAAAACAAAACAAAAAACAAACAAACAAACAAACAAACAAAAACAACACAGACATCAGGACATTCTGGTAACCACCCATCCGGAAAACGGCACAGCAGAAAAAGACCTAAGAGTCTGGGCAGACAGCAAGCTGAACATGAGCCAGAAAAGTCATGGCCTTGCCACAAAGAATGGGCTGCATTAGGCAAAGTGTCAGCAGCAGGTAGAGAGTGGTGGTCCTTCCCCTCTACTCAGCATTGCTGGTATTGCACCTGGAGCACTGTGCCAGTTCTGCACACTGCACATAACACCCCTGTCGCCCACTTCTCCACACTCACCTTCCCCCACCTCTACCCCTTCCTTTGCTCTTAAGATGATCAAGGGATTGGAACACCACTCCTGTGTGGAGAGACTGAGAGCTGGGACAGTTCAGCCTCAGGGCAGGTCTTATCAATGTGTACCCATACCTGAAATGAAAGTGCAAAAAGGACAGAGGAATGCTCTTTTCAGTGGTGCCAGTGTCAGGAAGAGGCAAACTGGAATACAGGAGGTTCTGTCTAAACATCAGAAGTGCTCCTTTAATGTGTGAGTGATGGAGCAGTGGAACAGATTGCCCAGAGAGCTCTTGAGGTCTCTCTCCTTGGAGGTCTTCAAAAGCTGCCTGGATATGGCCCTGGGCAACCCTCCCTTGACTGAGGAGTTTGGACCAGATGACCTTCAGAGGTTCCTTCCAATATTAACCATTCTGTGATCCTTCGTTTCTGTGATTCAAGAACCTGATTATAAATAAGAATACAGTTTGTACAGGAATTGTGAAAATCTAATTGAGAAAGAACTTGTAACCGTTGTACATTCAGTAAGTATATAAAATAAATAAATAAATAAATAAAATAATCTGTTCTTGAAATATATCTTGTCTGGTTATGTTATATCTGTCTTGTACAAATAGACTGTTAATCATCAGGATAGGGAAATTTTTCATTAACAAATTTTGTAGGTTCCCATCTCAGACATAGAGAAAGCCTATTGGTCAACCTGTTTCAGGTGTCCCTGATTGTGGAGGGAGGTTGGACCAGATAACCACCAGAGATCCCTTCCTATTCTTCAATTAACTATTCTTCAATTCTGTGATCCTCTGCCATTGTTTTCTTTCTGGGTTGCAACATAGCCTTAGGGAATTTCAAAACTGAAAAAATGGACATTCACCTGCCTGCATGGCATTGCAACTTGAGGATAAGATGTAAATTTATTCCCTTGAGCAAATAACAGTCTTGCTGCCTCACCTTCCTCTGAAGGGTGTTGTGAAGTCATTGATCAATGGTCTGCAAGATCTGAGTTTGGGGAAAAAGTCTGAGTTAGGCACCTGGACTGACCAATCAACTTTCTGATCAATGTCTCAGTTTCTGAGACCAGAACTGTAGGTCAGAAACTTGTAGTTATTAATGTATTTTTTTTTTTTTTCTGAATGGGAAATCCAGTTTTTCTATAAAATTCCTTCTCAGTAGTGTAAGGATATGGTTAGAAATATGTGTTAATGGAGCAAACCATAATATGTTCTCAGGGATCTGTCAGTGACTGGCTGTATCACATTTCTGTATATTCAGCTTTTGATGGGGGTATAGAACATCCTCCCTCCCTCCCTCCCTCCCTCCCTCCCTTCCTTCCTTCCTTCCTTCCTTCCTTCCTTCCTTCCTTCCTTCCTTCCTTCCTTCCTTCCTTCCTTCCTTCCTTCCTTCCTTCCTTCCTTCCTTCCTTTTTTTTCTTTTCCTTTCTTCTTTTCTTCCAGTTTTCTTTTTCTTTTTTTTTTTTTTTTTGATGTTGAGAAATCCATGAGAGTCTGATCTTACCTAATATTATTGCAGAAAAAAAATATGCAAATGTTGTAGTGACTGTGGAAGAAGTATTTAATTCTAAAGACATCACATCTGCTCCTCCTTCAAAGCAAATGGGAAATGAATGAGCTCAAAAGTTCATAGAACTAGGTTCTTTCTGTCACCATCTAAGGAGATAGAGATTAACAATGTATAACTCTGCTGAGTTAAAACAAAATAAGTGTTCATCCTTGAAATAATTATTATATACATTAGGTGAACATTTGAAAAGTAAAATATTAAAATGAAAAGTATTAAATATTAACAAGTATTCATATCAGAAGATACTCACTCAAGGGTTTTGAATTATCTGCCAGACAATGAGGATTGGAGTTAATTAAGCAGAAAATTAGTTTAAAAGTAGTAAAGAGGACAGCTATAATACTTGGGGGAAAAAAATACTAAAATTGTCATGGATCATGAAATTAAAGAGGATGATGCGTTATAAGTACTTGTTCTCCCTTAAATGTGGTACTGGAACGCTCTTGAAGAACAAATGCACTATGCATAGATCTGTCGTTTCTTTAAGTTAGCTGAATATTTATAACTGTCTCCTCCCTAGATGTTGTTGATGGGCTTTTTGGGTACATCTAGTCCAAATCACAGATCCTGACACTGATCTGAGAAACATCTTTCCACCACCTGCAGAAATGGAAATGCAGATACATGTGCAGATACATAGTTTTTTTAAGTAAGTGAAATATCTTCTTGACTTCTATAAGTAAAAACTTATTAAGATAATATTTTACCTTCAGTTTATACCAAGGCTCGATTCAAGGTAGTATAAATCAGACAATCTTATTGCATTTTAGCATATATTTAGATGAAAACAAGAAAATTCTCTCATGAAAAGATTTTACAGTATTTAAATCAAACTTTAATTTTTGTAGTAGATGTTCATGGATTTGAATTATTGCTTTTTTTTTTTTTTTTTTTTTTTTTTTTTTTTTAATTACTTTCAAATTACTTTCTAAGAATTTTGAAATGTTTCATGGAATTATAGAGTGGTTTGAATTGGAAGGGAACTTAAACACATTTAATTCCAATCCCCCTGGCATGGTCAGGGACACCTTCCAGTAGACCAAATTGCTCAAAGCCCCATCCACACTGGTCTTGAACAGTTCCAGGCATGGGGCACTTCCAGGCACAATGTCTCTGGGCAACATGTCCCACTGCCTCACCACCCTCATAGGAAAGAAGTTCCTCATAATATCTAAAGTAAATTTACCCTCTTTTTGCTTAAAACCATTACTCCCTGTCAAAGACTCCCTTCCCAGCTTTCCTGTTAGCCCCTGTAGGTATTGGGAAGTAGTTATAAGATCTCCCTGGAGCCGTGTCTTCTCAAGGTTGAACAACCCCAGCTCCCTCAGGCTGTCTTCATAGGAGAGGTGCTCCAGCCCTTTGATTAATTTCATGATCTTCCTCTGGACTAGTTCTAATACAACATCCATGTCCCTCTTGTGCTGGGAGCCCCAGAGCTGAATGCAATGCTCCATGTAGTCTCATGAGAGCATAGCAGAGGGGAAGAAACCCCTCCCTCACCCTGATGGCCATGCTTCTTTTGATAGGGTTGGCTTTCAGGGCTGCAAGTGCACTTGTCTGGCTCATGTCACACATCTCATCAACTGTAACCCCCAGGTCCTTCTCCTCAGGGCTCCTCTCAATCCACTCTTCACCCAGTCTTCATTTGTATTTGGGATTGCCCCAGCTCAGCTGCAGGATCTTGCATTTGGCCTTGTTGAAATTCATGAGGTTTGCTCAGGCCCACCTCTCAAGTTTGTCAAGGTCCATCTGGATGCCATCTCTTCCCTCCAGTGTGTCAACAACAATGCACAGCATGGTGTCATTGGCAAACTTGCTGAGGTTTCATTGTCCTTGTCACCAACAAAGATGTTAAATAGTGCTAGTCCCAATACCAATGCCTGAGGAACACCATTTCTCACTGATCATCACCTGGACATTGAGCTGTTGACTGCAACTATCCAGCCAATTCCTTATCCACCTGGTGGTCTATCTCTCAGATCCATGTCTCTCCAATTAAGAGACATGGGTATTATGAAGCACAGTGTAAAATGCTTTGCACGAGTCCAGGTATATGTCATCAGTTGCTCTTCCCCTATCCACCAATGCTGTAACTGTGTCATAGAAGGACAGATTTGTCAGGCACTATCTGCCCTTAGTGAAGCCATGTTGTCTGCTACCAAAGTTCCTTAGCATAGTTTCCACATGCCTTGACATAATTTCCAGAAGAATCTGCTCGATGATTTTGCCAAGCACAGAGGTGAGACTGAGTGTCCTGCAGGTCCCCGTGTCTTCCCTTTTTATTTTATTTTATTTTATTAGTTTATTTATTATTTTTTTTTCTCTTTTTAAAGTTGGAGGTTACGTTTTCCTTCTACTATTCAGTAGAAACTTCACTGGTCTGCCACAACAAAAAATTGTTTGAAACATCTATTTGAGCTTGAAGGAATCATCCCAAACACATGCGCTCCATCACTAACTTAAAGCACAGGAGTCATCAATTTTTGATTGTATTATTTTCTGTTTCAGTAAATTTGAATGTATTCTGTTAATCCAGAAACAGAAGTCATAGCCACTTAAACTTATATTAGAAGATGTAATGTGGTCAACTGCAGACTTCAGAATTTCACTGTCATGTGATCTAAAATACAACTGTATATATTTACTGTATTTTGTTCTTTTTTTTTTTTTTTTTTTTCCTTTCTTTCACATAATCTTGACCAGACATATCAGGTGTTATTGCACTTATAAAATTAATGCAGTCTAGTAAATTTAATTTTAAGAGTTTCTATTTTATTTACCACCAGAGCATCTGACTGTTTTACTGAAATCTTTACTGATCTCTTATTCTGTGATGCAAATGAGTTATAATCACACTGTAGGTGCATTTATTGGAAATCAAGTATACTGCTTATTACTAAGAAAAGCGAAATAGATGTTGATACTTTTTGTGGCTTAACACATCAAGCAACTAAACACCACACAGCTGCTTGCTCTTTCTTCCCAAGTGGGATGGGAGAGAGAATTGGAAAGGTAAAAGCACAAGAACTCATGGGTTGAGATAAAGACAATTTACTAAGTAAAGCAAAAGCTGCACACATAAACAAAATCATAGGAGGAATTAGTTTGCTGCTTCCCATTGACAGGCAGGTGTTCATCCACTTTCAGGAAAGCAGGGTCATCATGCATAATGGGTTTCTGTGAGTGTTTACTTAGGTGGGCAGCCGAATTCCACCAAGACCAATCTCTCACTCCTCCTCGTCAAAGGGAAAATGGGAGAAAACATGATTCAAAGGGCTTAAGGATTGAGATAAGGACAGGGAGATCTCTCAACAATTATCATGACAGGCAAAACAGACTCATCATAGGGAGACAGTAAGATTTATTGCCTATTATTAACAAGCCAGGGAAGTGAGAAACAAAGGAAAGAAACCAAAAATGCCTTCCCCCCATCCGCCCTATTCCACCTCCTCCCCCTGAGCAGTGCAAAGGAATGGTGGAATGGGGGTTGTAGTCAATCTATAACATTTTGTCTCCGCCACTCCTCAGTCACTCTCATCCCCTGTACTATAGGATCTCTCCATCAGGATACAGTCCTTGCTGAACCAATCCAGCAAGGGCTTCCCACAGGCCGCAGCTCTCCAAGAACTGCCCCAGATATAAGTCCGTACCATGCGGTCTATCCATCAGGAGCAAACTGCTCCAACCTGGGTCCCCCACGGGCAGCAGCTCCTGCCAGGTCACCTGGGCTCCTCTCCATGGGCTCCTCTCCACATGTCTGGCCCAGAATCTAGTCTGGCAGGGGTCTTCCACAGGTGGCAGCCTCCGTCGGTGCAGGTCCACCTGCTCCACCATGGTCTCCTCCATGGGCTGCAGTGTGGAACCCTGCTCCACTGTGGTACTCCATGAACTGCGGGGGGACAGCCTGCTTCACCATGGTCCTCACCACAGGCTGCAGGGGACTTCTGCTCTGGCACCTGGAGCACCATTTACATGACATTTCTAAGTTACTTAGTTACATTTCTAAGTAACTGCCTGAACAGTTACTCAGCCCAAATGGTGAGGTTTGTTAAATTTGGAATGTAGAGGAAAGCATATTGAGAAGCCAAGAAAATTGCTAAGTTTTTCAAGGGTTTTCTAGACCAAAAAACTGCATGGGATTCAGTTGTGTATCTGAGGGGGATCAGGGCCATATGTAAAGCTCTAGGGTTTCTGAAACATGTACAGTATTATGGGAGATTTGTACTCTGCCGGCTAGCAATAAAAGTGAGCTATTCTAAGGTTTCAAAAATTACAGTAGGCACCTAAGACTTAAAGCCACATTTAGGTAAGATGAAGATATAATTTAAATTAAAAATAATTAAAAAATGTATATTTACAACTTCAAAAGTAGAGAACAAACATTTATTTAAAACTCAAATGAAGTAATGGAATCATATTAAAACACTAATAATATTGACACCATTTTTCAATGAGAAAGAGCTTTTTCTTCCTTATCCAGATACCTTTTCCTTTCTCCTGGCTATATAATATCCTGTGTATATTTTATATTAGAGATTACTGCTGTTTGTGAGAGTATAAATCAAAGTACTCAACCATTACTAGAGTTTTCTGTCAAGGCAACTTCTCAGATTAGTACCTTACATTTTCCATCTTCTTTGCTTTTACAGCCAATATCTCCTTTGTAGACTTCAGATGTTCTATACAGGTTTGATTTTTCTCTTTAAACCACTCTTTCAACTTTTTTGCTGTTAATTGAGATATGGTGTTTTATTGTTGCTGTTGTTGTTTTGATGAGCTGAACTGTCATTTCCTGAACTTTCCAAAGTTAAGGCCTTTGGAATCAAGAAGAGATAAAATTATTCTCTTCTTGTTATAGTTTTCTCTATCAGTCTGTACACACACACACACACACACACAAATATATATACACAAACATCCTGAAACAAACACATAAACAATATATATTGAAGTAGATCATTATAGAACTTTGGTTTATCCAAGGCATAGTTACCACTAAACACAATTGAAAATGGACATAAGGAAAATGAGAAAATGGACGTCAGTTTGCTAATATATACACAACATAGAACAGATGAACTAATTTCACCATTAACAATATCACTACTTACAGAGCTACAGAAAAGCTCTACAAGGTTAGCAGGTTAGCTGTCAGTAGAATTTCATCAACTTCTGTAAAAGTGAGTGCATGTGTTCCATTTTTCCTTTTGTTTTAATAGATAAAGTAGTTAGGTGCTAACACAAATTCTTATTGCAGTACAATGCAATATATATGTATATACACATTTATTCTATTCTTGTAAGTGTAGTGTCTGGATGCTAAAAAGTATTATACATGTCAAGCAAATGATAAAGTGGATGACAATATTTATTATTATTATTATTATTATTATTATTATTAACAACTTCTTTGTGTAGCAAATGTCTTATGTGGAAGGTAGATAAAAGTAGTACTTGATGAAATTTATTTATCAGATTTCTTCTTCAATTAAAACTAATGAATGGAAAAGTGATCCTTTTAGCTATGGCCTGAGGAATATACACTTTTGTCTATTACAAAGCAAAAGTCATTATTCAATATTATTCATATTACATCTATCCATCTTGCCTCAGTGCAAAAGTCATCACACAGGCAAGACTGTCAAGTGCAGTTCAGATTTTTTATTGGTTTTGATAGTCTTTATAAGACATTTCTAATTTTGGAACTCAAAGCTAACTGTGACCTTTCATTGCAAGGATTTTTGAATGCAATGAGCACATTTATTAATATTAATCCCAGGTTAGCTCTTATGTGAATTCTTCTTGCTGACATTTATAACAAACCAACAGCTCTGAACTTATTTTAAGGTTTAAAAAGACTCGGCTGCTTTACTAATGCTAAGAATTAGAACAAACCAACAATAGGTTGATTTGTTTTTAATTTCATTCAGTGTGTTACAAAATGAAACAATTTGTACTTACTAAAATACAAATGCTATGATGTTATTTTATAAATATCATCTTCAGATAAAGGGTCAAATGACAACAAAAATCATGAATATTTTCATGAATAACTCTGACAAGATCTGCTGAATTACTTCTGAGGGTCATGTTATTTACAGTTTATAAGTGACTTGGTTGATAGCTTGAAATTTGTTAACATGTTCATAATTAGCAAGGTTTTCACTCACTTTTCTACAGTTATCACTTTCATGGGAATATTTTCTTTATTAGTTCTTGCTATTTTCTGTTGCAAAATAGTTGCATTTGGCTAGCAATGAAAGAGAAATCCTAATTTACAGTCTTTGCATTCTTCTGAGAATGCAAACTAATTAAATATATTGGAAAGGAAGTCACTAGCTGATTTCCTGAATTTTCTGTAAAGTTCTTGGGTAAAGAGGACCTGTCCAAGCATAACAGCAAGCCCACTATGGTGATGGGTTATGTTTCTGACTGTTTCTTGTTCTCCCTTCATGCTCATTAAAAAAAATCTCTGTAATGGCACTTCCGTGACTATGTGGCAACATAAGGAAAAGCAGTGACAACATTAAATTACAGAAATAGTATTAGACAAATCAATATAGTCATTGTTTCATCCATTTTCTCATGGGAAATATTTAAACAGACACCACAAGTTAAAAGTTCTCAAAATTGCAAATGAGAAAAGATACACTATATGTGTGTTTTTGCTTTCAATGCATTTTCATAGACTTTTTGATGATCTTGGCTCTTCATAAGACTAGGACAACAAAATGAGGTGCATCTTAGTATGTCCCAGGAATGAATAATAAAATGTAAGTGATTTGTTGTTGAACATGGAAGACTGCGTGATCTTCATTCTTCAATCTTCATAGTGTGAAGATTGTGTCTTAAAAAAAAATAAATAATAATATATATATATTATATATATAAATTATACTTATATACTTATATATTATTAAATATTTTTAATATTTTTTTTTAATATATTTTTATAAAAGTATATATTTTTTATTATTTTTATGTTAAGTGCTATATGTATAGCACTTAACAATTAACCAAGCAGAAAAAGAGTCAGCAACTGACTCCTGTGGTAAATGAGGACTAGTGATGACTTCCTGTTAAGTACTCTTTCTTGGCTTCACAGGAAACAGTGGATAGAATATTCAGGCATAAAAGGCAGAGGAAGGATATAAGTCTTAATGAACCCCAAAGATAGATCTGGATTTAAATTAAATGTCATGCAATACAGGTTTAAGTCAGAAACAAAGACTAGAGCTTTAAAAGGTTTCAATCAGATTGTTTACTGAACAGCATTATTTAATACAAGCTTAAATTAATATCTGAGATCTTTTCCTTTGGCTTCTACTCAGTCATTCATACAAACCCTTCAGATACATTATTTGTTTTGGACATTTTTCCATGACGATGTTTAAGTGCTGTTAGACTAATTCTGATTGTAATTTTAGTTTGGAGAATTCTGAAAGCATTTTATCCTTTTATGGACAGCTATTCCAAAATGAAAAAAATCTAGATGCCTCTGAAGTGACCACCAACCTACCACATATTGCCCCCCAGGTAGTGATGAAGATTTTATCTTGTTGCCTGGGCTTTTCTGAGATCTGAGAACAGGAATGTTTGTGAGGAAGATGGTTCTCCTAGTCTCCATTAGACAGAAAAAAATATCTCTATCTTCTCGCAAGAAAATGGGCAGCATACCTGAAGCTTGAGTGTCCCAAGGAATATATAACAACTCAGGATAAAAAATTTATTAGCCCAATAATATTATTAAAATAGAGGAATACTTTATGATTTAGGTAATAAATAATGTATCAAATACTTCAACAAATGATTAAATTAGCAGTCCAAATGAATTATTTCAAATATCAAGTACAAAGTATCAAGTCCATGCTGAATGGCTGAATGCATTACTACAAATCAGTCTGGGCAAAATTTATCAAGAGAAAAAAATAGAAGCATTGTTCCTTATGAACCATTTGTTTTGTGTTTATGGAAAAATCAACATAATTTATAGAAAAGATTTTTGCTTTTTTAGGGCATTTTATTTTTCCTATCATTTCTCTCCAGCGACACAGTATTCTTTATTTGATATACATTATTCACATGTATACACACATCATCTACGTAGTGGTGGCAAACAGAGATGTGATAGACTGAACTAATTCTGTGGGGGGGTTGACTTTAAATTCTCAATCTCAATAGATGGTATAATTTTATTATGATAAATAAAATAAACAAATAATATATTTTATTTTTCTAAGTACAGAATGAATTATTTTCTTTTTTCACACAATCATGGACTTTCCTTCTACAGACTACGTACTTCTACATACTACAGTGTAGCAGGAGATGAATGGTTTATTTGCAATCTGGTGGTAAGAAGGGTAAGGTTGTGTAAGTTTTTACAAATTCGTTCAATTCAAAACGGCAATCCTTAAAGGAAAAAAATATTATTATTATTATTATTAGTAGTAGTAGTAATTGATTTTCAAATATCCTGTTCTAAGTGTGCTTATAGTATAGACAGGTTATTTTTTAGGCATTTTCAGAAATAGAGTGGAAACAATAAGACATTTTACCTTTCCAAACTTCTTCATGCAGAATTTCTCTACTGCTTTTAAAAGAGATACAATATTAAAAATGGGAAGAAAAAACAAACAAAAAAAAAGATATTTTGTCTTCAAGTTATTAAAGATGAAGTTGCAATGTTTAAAGAAGTTCATGTCCTGGTTTCAGTCAGAACAGAGTTAATTTTCTTCCTAGTAGCTGGTAGAATGCTATGTTTTGGCTTAGGATAAGAAGAGTGCTGATAACACCCCAATGTTTTAATTGTTGCAGAGCAGTGCTTACACCAAGCCAAGGACGTCTCAGCTTCTTGCTCTGTCCTGCCGATGGGCAGGCTGGGGGTGCAGCAAGAGCTGGGAGGGGACAGACCCAGGACAGCTGACCCAAACTAGCCAAAGGGGTATTCCATACCATCTGACGTCATGCTAAACAATATATAGGGGTGGCTAGCCATGGGAGGGAGGCCGGACTGCTTGGGGTTAGGCTGGGCATCAGTCAGCGGGTGGTGAGCAATTGCATTGTGCATCACTTGTTTGTACACATTAGTAGTAGTAGTACTACAAATAGTAGTATCATCTAGTAGATACTACTAGTATCTAGTAGATACTACTACTAGTAGTATCATCATTGTATTATTCTGATTCTGATTCTGATTATTATTATTATTATTGTTATTATTATTTTCCTGTCTTATTAAACTGTCTTTATCTCAACTCATGGGCTTCACTTTCCATTTCTCTCCCCCATCCCAGAGAGGGAGGGGGAAGGGTGAGCGAATGGCTGTGTAGTGTTTAGCTGCCAGCTGCATTAAACCACGACAGTTCAGTATGACAGATACTAGAATTTTTGTAGTTAAATCTCTGTAAACATCCAGACAACATCCAACATGAAAACATATTACAATGAAGAGTAAAAAGAAGAAGCTCAAACTCATTTCTGCTGTGGGAAGCAAGCAAAGCAAGCAATGAGTCTTCCAATATCCCAAAGTAACATTGACAGAGAGGTAGAATTCCTCAAACCTTCGTAGATCAAGTCCACAGAAAACAAACAAAAAACAAACAAATAAACAAAATTAACATGGGGTTATTAGAGTAAGCACTTATAAGTTTTTTTTTTATTAAAGACACTTCCACTGATTCACTGGTGAGATGAGTCATATATAAATAGTGCTTTTGTAGTGATCATTTGACTGTTATTTAACTTTTTTTTTTTTTTTTTTTTTTTTAATGTGAATTATTTGTCTGAATGTCTTTTTGTTTGTAGGACAGCTTGGTGGCATGGATTTTCTCTACATTGTTTCACAGCTTTAAAACTGGTACATCAGGGAAGGGGAATGGAGGACATTTTTCTAACCTGTTAAAAGCTAATTCTTTATTTGTTATTGTTCTTAAATTCTACATATACAAGACTAAGTAATAATAATTACAAATGCCTGCTAACCATGACATTCCAAATTTCATTTATTTATGATGATAAATTATGATGATGATATTATTAATTTTAAAACAGCATGACTTAATTTTTCACCAGCCTGCTTAAACAACAGGCTTCAGTGTAGTTGTCACTTTGTTTTCTGCTGTGGTGGGTAAACTATATTCAGAACAGTTTCTGGGGCATGGAGAACATATGAAAATACCGCAGATTTTGGCTACATGTTTTGCAATTTCTTCAATTTAATGTTTGTTAGCATTATTACTTCTGCATGCATTGCTGCAATTGCAAATTAATTGGGGAGGCAACTAATTGTGAAAATGGCATATGTTTATTTTGAAAACATTTTATTACTACATTAATTTGAGTAGTGAGATAATATTACAATAGACTGCACAAGAGCTACAAATATAAAGTTAGGTATTTTAACAGTAATGTATACATATCTGTATTCATCCTCCATTAGGCTAATATCATTTAAAATATCATTTGATATGAGTAATAAATAACCATCCATATGAAATGTAACTGTAGAATTCAGGTCTTCATCTTAGGACAATGAAAAAACTTTGGACTGTGTGGAACTTCAGGTCGGCAATGGCAAAGTTGAGAGCCTCTGGGTAAGGATCAAGGGACGAACGAATAAAGGGGATGTCATTGTGGGAGTCTATTACAGACCGCCTGGCCAGGACGATAGCACCGATAAATTATTCTTTACAGAACTAAGAGAGGCCTCGAGATTAACTCCCCTTGTCCTTATGGGGGACTTCAACTTGCCAGACGTTAACTGGGAGTGCCACACGGCTGACACGAGCAAGTCCAGGAGGTTCATGAAGCACCTGGATGATAACTTCTTGGTGCAGGTGCTAACGGAGCCAACTAGGAAAGGTGCCCTCCTAGACCTGTTGCTAGAAAACAGAGAGGGTCTGGTGGGAGATGTGGTGATTGGTGGCCGCCTCGGTCATAGCGACCATGAAGTGGTTGAGTTCAAAATTTACGGTGACAGAAGGAAAAGTGCCACCAAAACCTCATCCCTAGATATGGGGAAAGCAGACTTCAGGCTGCTCAGGGAACTAGTCAGCAAGGTCCCCTGGGAAACTGCTCTTGAAGGCCTCGATGTCCACCAGTGCTGGTCATTCTTTAAGCGATGCATCCTAGAAGCACAAGATCAGGCAATTCCTAAAAATCGCAAGTCAGGCAGGCGGGGCAGGAGGCCGGCGTGGCTGACCAGGAACATTCTAATGGAGATTAGGCGGAAACAGAGAGTGTTTCACTACTGGAAGGAGGGCCAGGTGTCATGGAAAGAATACAGGGATGCTGTTCGTGTTTGTAGGGAAAAAATTCGTGTGGCCAAAGCACACCTAGAGTTGAAGCTAGCTGTGTCTGTGAGAGAAAATAAAAAGGTTTTTTTTAGATATGTGAATGGAAAAAGGAGAACTAAAGAATACATAGGGCCGCTCCTTGATAGGGAAGGTCTCCTCACAGACAATGACATAGGCAAAGCAGAGACGCTTAACGCCTTCTTTGCCTCTGTCTTCAATGCCGATGATGGGCTTCGGGACCCAGGGTGCCCTGAGCTGGAGGACCGGGACGGTGGGGATGACAAACTCCCAACCGACCCTGAACGTGTGCGGGATTTGCTACTCCACCTGGATCCCTACAAGTCCATGGGTCCGGATGGGATTCATCCCCGGGTGCTGAAAGAGCTGGCGGACGTCATCGCGGAACCTCTCTCAATTATTTTTCAACGATCCTGGGAATTTGGAGAGGTCCTGGTAGACTGGAAGCTTGCAAATGTTGTGCCGATTTTCAAGAAGGGTCAGAAAGAAGACCCTAGCAATTACAGGCCTGTCAGTCTCACGTCAGTGCCTGGTAAAATCATGGAGAAGATGGTTCTCGAACTTACTGAGGTGCACCTGGGGGACAAAGCAGTCATTGGTCCCAGCCAGCATGGGTTTGTGAAGGGTAGGTCCTGCCTAACTAACCTGATTTCCTTTTATGATAAGATCAGCCATATGGTGGACCAAGGGAAACCAGCTGATGTGATTTTTTTGGACTTCAGCAAGGCTTTTGACACGGTTTCCATAGGATCCTACTGGACAAAATGTCCACCATACAGCTAAATAAAAACATCATACAATGGGTGAGCAATTGGCTAACGGGCAGGGCCCAAAGGGTTATGGTAAATGGGGCTGTGTCAGGCTGGCGGGCAGTCACCAGTGGGGTCCCTCAAGGCTCCATTTTAGGGCCGGTACTTTTCAATATTTTTATAAACGATCTGGATGTAGGAATAGAAGGTATTTTGAGCAAGTTTGCTGATGACACCAAACTTGGAGGAGTTGTGGACTCGAATGAGGGTGTAAAGGCCTTGCAGAGGGATCTGGATAGGTTGGAGAGCTGGGCGATCACCAACCGCATGAAGTTCAATAAGAGCAAGTGCCGGGTCCTGCACCTGGGACGGGGAAACCCTGGCTGCACGTACAGACTGGGCAATGAGACGCTGGAGAGCAGCCTAGAAGAGAGGGATCTGGGGGTCGTGGTAGACAGCAAGTTGAATATGAGCCAGCAGTGTGCCCTGGCAGCCAGGAGGGCCAACCGTGTCCTGGGGTGCATCAAGCACGGCATCGCTAGTAGGTCAAGGGAGGTGATTGTCCCGCTCTATTCTGCGCTGATGCAGCCTCACCTCGAGTACTGTGTGCAGTTCTGGGCACCACAGTATAAAAAGGACATGAAACTGTTGGAAAGTGTCCAGAGGAGGGCTACAAAGATGGTGGAAGGCCTGGAGGGGAAGATGTACGAAGAACGGCTGAGGTCACTGGGCCTGTTCAGCCTGGAGAAGAGGAGGCTGAGGGGAGACCTCATCACAGTCTACAACTTCCTCGTAAAGGGGTGTCGAGAGGCAGGAGACCTTTTCTCCATTAACACCAGTGACAGGACCTGCGGGAACGGGGTTAAGCTGAGGCAGGGGAAATTTAGGCTTGACATCAGGAGGGGGTTCTTCACAGAGAGGGTGGTTGCACACTGGAACAGGCTCCCCAGGGAAGTGGTCACTGCACCGAGCCTGCCTGAATTTAAGAAGAGATTGGACTGTGCACTTAGTCACATGGTCTGAACTTTTGGGTAGACCTGTGCGGTGTCAAGAGTTGGACTTGATGATCCTTAAGGGTCCCTTCCAACTCAGGATATTCTATGATTCTATGATTCTATGAAAACTTTTAAATAGCTCCCTGGAGTTTTCTAACTGGGTATTTTGAAATCCCAATGGAAATGTTTAATAGATGTAAGTAATTTGATATTGGAGTAATTTGATATGACACATTCCCTTCCATGTCACATCAGGATACCTTTGGAAAGCCTGACAGAAATGCTCTCTTCTAAAAAAAATAAAAATTGGTAAAACAGTAAAATATTCTCTAAGAGTAAATACATGGACAAAAACACTTCTACTGCCCAGAAAAAATGTTGCCCATACATTGTTCTTCGGAAAAATAAATTAAGCATTAAATGAACACAAGATAGGGGTCTGTTTACCTTAGTGCTTTTTGTGATTTACTGATACTTTCAGGACTCAGAAGACACATTTCTAGAAGGAAAATAGTATAAGAAAACTGACCACATACTATTCCCCATCTTACGACTTCATTAAAGACTTTGGGGTTTGGGGGGTTGTTGTGATTTTAAAACAAATTTCTTAAACTCTTTATTCAAAATGTTGTAAATGCAGAAAAACTTTTAAAGTATCATTTACTACTCAGACATTAAAGCTTTGAGTCTTTTTTTTTACTTTTCTTTTGGTAAGATTGAACATAACTGGATGGATAGAAAGGGATATACCTAAGTGATGATTAAAAGTAAACTTTAATAAGTAATTTTAAATTGAATGAAAAACTGCAAAGAGAAAAAATAAAATAATTATTTTTCAAAAAGAAGATCAAACAAAAAAGTCTGTTTTAATAGAAAGATGAACATTTATATAATAATTGTTATTTATCATTCATGATGTATTCTTTATCTGAAAAATATTTACATTTTACTACATTTGTTTTAAAATGTTAGCAGTCAAACTTTAGTGTCAAACTTCAGGGTTTTTTGATTCATATTATATTTCCCACAACGCTGACAAATTGTTCCTTAAAAAAACTATACTTCAGTCCTGTTTGTTTAATACTATTTGTTTATTTATCCATCCTGAGAACTTGAAATCTACATATGCAATTCAGTAAATCTCTTAAACTCATTTACTTTTAATGCATATTCTATGCATTAGACTTATACCATTCTGGCTTTGAGATTTCAGTCATGCTACTGAAATCATAATACACCGTTATTCTTCAAAAGAATAAAATATGCATTTTATCCTTCCACGTAGACACACAGATATAGATATAGGGAGTATTTGCTACAACTACTGACTGTAACTTCATGTTTATTGCTAGAAGAGTCTTACTGAGGAGACTGCAATGTCTGTAAAGTGGTGCTTTACATATTATTTATCACTGCATGGCATTTCACATGGAATGTGAATACTGCTTTAAAAAAAAAAAAAAAAAAAAAAAAAAAAAGAAAAAAGAAAAAAGAGCTGAATAAAGAAAGTTTCCTTGAAAGTTTGTGCCCAGGCTAATAAACCTATGACATGACACTGTGTCCTTTACTGCTCCTGGACACCTGTTTCCTCATTATCCTATTCTAGTGTTTCAACATTTTGCATAGAATAATGATTCTGATCTTGTCAGCTATGTACTAAATGCACCAAATATAGTAAAGCTACTTTTATGAAACAGAGCATAGCAAATTCACTCCAAATTTGAGTGACACACTCCATCTGTGGTGGTGGGATGAACACCTGGGAGATAATTGAGAAATATATGTCTATATAAATCCTTCCTACTAGAGAGAATGCAAAGGGTGTTCTTTAATGTTTTCTTTAATTATTTTTCCCCCACTGAGTGGACTACAAAGTTGATTATATGTTGAGACTGATAATTAAATAATTTGATTTTAATTATATTTATCTTCCATGTAATTTTAAATGTAATCATTGTGCCACTTTTTAAAGTTTACTAAAATATTTACTTCAATTTGAAATGAGATGTAACTGAAATAAATGTTTCATAATACCTCCGTAATCAGAGGTATTATATTTTTTGAATAACACATGTTTATTTAGATAATTCTTATTAATGGAGACTGGTGTTACCTTATTCAGGATAATTTTTGACAGACCCCTTAATTTAACTGAAAGGGTTGTAATTGTTCTTGTTTTGATATATTTCATTATACAGTTTGCCTTTAATTCAGAAACAATCTTTCATTTGGAAATTCATTATTTTTTATTGTTTTAATTAGAAGGCTGAAATTTAAATGAAATAATACCATTGAGCAGATCTGATATGTTAAAAATGTACATGTTGTAACGATTTCAAAGCTTTGGTTCTTTCAAACCTTTCTTAGGTTTTAGTCCATATTCTGGACTAAGCTATAGCATTAACTTAAACACACTGTCTATGCACACAACATGGAAATATTTAGGTTTATCTTAATACAACAGTCAGTTTTCCTTATCTAACAAAAGGTTCTAAGCCTTTGCACCTGAATACAAACACAACATTTAAACCTTTCAAGAAAGTTCAAAAAGATTTCAATGTACAAAATTATACTGTTAAAATTTGTTTAACATTTTTTGAAATCTACCTTTGGGTAAAAATATTTATGTTATGTTTAACATTTACTGTCAAATACTAAAGGCACATTGAAGGTCCAATAATTCTTGTCCATATTACTAAAATCTTTCTTTCTCTCTCTCTCTCTTTTTTTTTTTTTTTTAAATATATATATATGTATATAAAAGAAACTTGAAAACTTTTAATATGATACAATACAATTAGATTTTTATTTATTTTTTTACTTAACCAAAAAGTCATCTTCATCACTGAAATTCACGTTCTAACTGCTTACTGTGATAAGAATGTTGGTATTTCCCCATTGTCTAGCCCTTCTTTTATCCATCAATCTATTAACCAATGCCACCACAAATTTCCAGTTACTTAGGACAATCAACAAAAACAGTTTTTGTAGAAAACAAAGAAAGGAAGAATATTTTTTTATCACTGTCCATTATTTCCATCAATGAAATTTTTAATTTTTATTTGATACCCCAGAGTAATTAAAAACAAAACAAAACAGTATAATAACCTAGTACGTTCATTATTGCATTCATTTTTCATAAAGAGATATCCTCACTCATAGGCAAACAGAGAATGTACAGAATTAATATCATATTTAAAGCACAATTTCTTATATCGCTTAAAAAGAAAACTCAATGGCACTATACAGACCAAAACAAAAAATGGTGTGAATAATTAAAGAAATTACTACATTCTTATCCTCAGAAAGTTATAGCAGTAAAAATAGAGGTATAACTAATTATCACTCTAGAGTGTCAGAATTGTTGAAGTATAACCAAAGTTTATGCAATAAATTGGCTTTCTCTATGTCTAAGATGGGAACCTACAAAATTTGTTAATGAAAAATTTCCCTATCCTGATGATTAACAGTCTATTTGTACAAGACAGATATAACATAACCAGACAAGATATATTTCAAGAACAGATTATTTTATTTATTTATTTATTTATTTTATATACTTACTGAATGTACAACGGTTACAAGTTCTTTCTCAATTAGATTTTCACAATTCCTGTACAAACTGTATTCTTATTTATAATCAGGTTCTTGAATCACAGAAACGAAGGATCACAGAATGGTTAATATTGGAAGGAACCTCTGAAGGTCATCTGGTCCAAACTCCTCAGTCAAGGGAGGGTTGCCCAGGGCCATATCCAGGCAGCTTTTGAAGACCTCCAAGGAGAGAGACCTCAAGAGCTCTCTGGGCAATCTGTTCCACTGCTCCATCACTCACACATTAAAGGAGCACTTCTGATGTTTAGACAGAACCTCCTGTATTCCAGTTTGCCTCTTCCTGACACTGGCACCACTGAAAAGAGCATTCCTCTGTCCTTTTTGCACTTTCATTTCAGGTATGGGTACACATTGATAAGACCTGCCCTGAGGCTGAACTGTCCCAGCTCTCAGTCTCTCCACACAGGAGTGGTGTTCCAATCCCTTGATCATCTTAAGAGCAAAGGAAGGGGTAGAGGTGGGGGAAGGTGAGTGTGGAGAAGTGGGCGACAGGGGTGTTATGTGCAGTGTGCAGAACTGGCACAGTGCTCCAGGTGCAATACCAGCAATGCTGAGTAGAGGGGAAGGACCACCACTCTCTACCTGCTGCTGACACTTTGCCTAATGCAGCCCATTCTTTGTGGCAAGGCCATGACTTTTCTGGCTCATGTTCAGCTTGCTGTCTGCCCAGACTCTTAGGTCTTTTTCTGCTGTGCCGTTTTCCAGATGAGTGGTTCCCAGCATGTCCTGATGCACAAGCAGCTGACCTGGCAGGAGCTGTTGTCTGGCGGGGACCCACGGAGCAGCTTGCTTCTGAAGGATCGACACTGTGATATAGACCTATATTTGGACCAGTGTTTGAAGAGCTGCTGCCTGTGGAAAGCCCACACAATATCAGTTCGGGAAGGATGGCATACTATGGGAGGGACCCTGAGTTGGAGAAGTGGAAGAGAGTGACTGTGAAGGAGCAGCAGAGGAAAAGCACTATAGACTCACTGCAACCCTCATTTCCCTGTTGCCCTGTGCTGCTTGGGGGAAAGAGGTTGGAGAGGATGGATGTAGGGGGAGGGTGTTTTTTGTTTTTTTCCTTTGTTTCTCACTTCTCCAGCTTCCTAGTAATAGTAAATTTTATTACTCTCTCTATACTGAGTATGTTTTGCCCATTATGATAATTGTTGAATGATTTCCCAGTCCTTATCTCAGTCCTTGAGCCCTTTTCATCATATTTTCTCCCCTTTCACTTTGAGGTGGGGAGGTAACAGAACAGCTGTGATGGAGTTCAGCTGCCCACCTGAGTGAAACCACCACAGTAGTTTTCATTTATCTTTGCTGGCAAATGGTGACATGAGAACTTTGCAAGTAAGAGTGAGATTTATTATTATTATTATTACTATTATTACTATTATTATTATTATTATTTGTTTCTACATTTTTAAGGTAACTAATATACCGAACACAAGAAATGAAAATATGGGACATAACATAAAATAAAAAACGATTTGTTATGTAAATATTCAGAGATGATTTTTTAAAATGTATTATAATCAGTTAGTGACTTTTAGATAGCCATATATATATATATATATATATATATATGTACCTACATGATAGCTGGTTTCATTATTAGATATGGGTTTACAAGACATTTCTGTTACCAGAAATAGAAAGTATTTTACTATTTCTCAAATATCACCACAGAGGGGGCTGAAGCACAGCAATATGATGAATATGAGCAAAAAAAAATATGTTTAGTAGAAGTATTTAGTATTTTTCTTTAGTATCTGCTTTATTCAGACAAAAAATACATTATCTTCAACCTATACAATTACAGTTAGAGTTACACATTCTTTTAAAATGTCTTCCTAAATCCAAGCATAAAACATTATATTTTCCTCACATGAAACAAATCACTAGCACCTTCTGGCACCACTGAAGTGTTATGTCCTCCCTACTTTCCGCTAGGCGTCCACCTACTGACATTATTAGGAAATGAGGGTCCTTAGTACTTTTTCAGTAATTCAAGTCTTAGATTGCACTTCCACGGCTACCAGTGAAAAATGTTATCATAGAGAACTCTCAGACCACTCAGGTACTGGAAGCAGGTTTTACTTCTAAGATAAGTTTACTATCTGTTCCTTCTTAGAGGAATCTATTCTGCATAGAAGTCCCTATGATTATTTTTCCTGTGAATATCAAAGTATCCTGAAGAAGTTAAAGCAATTAAAAAACAGTTAAAGCTGAAATAGCTCCATCACCAGCAAAATTTATATGCAGAATTAAATTTCATTTAAATAAACTCATCTCACTAACAAGTAAGAAAGATGACATAAATAAATATCATCTTGAAGTACAATGTATTTTTAAAAAATATTGCAAAAATAACAAAATATTGTCCCTTTAAATCTGCAATTTACTTATCTATCTTCCCTTAAGTATTTAATAAGATAAAGACATGATATGATAGAAAACTTCATTTATTACATTTTTCTACATAATTGAAATTATCTGCAATTCACACATACATCTTTTTACTTTATCAGATTTTTTTTTGTTCATTTTGTTCTCTAATGCTACTACTCTGGTCAAAATACACTAGACAGCTTTTAAAAAACTTTTCACTAAAGTTCTTACTCTCTCTTTTGTTTGCTTAGTGCAGAGTTCAGTAACCAATCAATTCTTATCCATGCAGATGGTCTGCTCTTCTTTTTAGCAATCATATTTCAGTTAACAGTAACCTAAAATGTAACCACCAAAATGCTTGTCTAATATTTTTCTCTCTATGTTCACTCATGGAAAGACATATTTAAAAAAATATATATATTATATATATATATATATATACACATATATATATAAGTATACATATATATATATTATATAAATATATATTATTTAAAAATAATAATAATAAAAAAGAGAAGACATAAAGATGACTCAGTGATTCTATGATTTACAGTCTGTGATGTTTTCTGTTATGATCAGAAACATGAAGATATTGTACTCTGTGGTCCTGTAATTAGATCCATAAAACAAATTTCCTTGCAAATTAAAGATTTTTTATTTTAAATACAAAAGAAAAAAAAAAAAGAAAAAAGAGAAAAAAAAACAATAAATAATAATAATTAAAAAAAAAAACACCATTGGTTAATTTACATGTAAATGCAAAACACTGAAGGATTTATTTATTTATTTATTTATTCAAGGTAACATGAATGATTTCCCTCACTGTATTTTCATTTTCCATTTTGATCAGGAAAGTATTACTTTTATCAAAAGTGAAACATTTGGTTTTTCTAGTTTATGTCTTAAATAGCTCAGAAATTAACTTTATGTCATAGTACATTACCTGACCAAAAAGATGTCAGTCTCAAAATTTTTGGAAAAGGGAATTTTTGCATTTTACGCCCTTCCCTTCCCTTCCCTTCCCTTCCCTTCCCTTCCCTTCCCTTCCCTTCCCTTCCCTTCCCTTCCCTTCCCTTCCCTTCCCTTCCCTTCCCTTCCCTTCCCTTCCCTTCCCTTCCCTTCCCTTCCCTTCCCTTCCCTTCCCTTCCCTTCCCTTCCCTTCCCTTCCCTTCCCTTCCCTTCCCTTCCCTTCCCTTCCCTTCCCTTCCCTTCCCTTCCCTTCCCTTCCCTTCCCTTCCCTTCCCTTCCCTTCCCTTCCCTTCCCTTCCCTTCCCTTCCCTTCCCTTCCCTTCCCTTCCCTTCCCTTCCCTTCCCTTCCCTTCCCTTCCCTTCCCTTCCCTTCCCTTCCCTTCCCTTCCCTTCCCTCAAAAGCTAGGAAGTGAACATCTGGTCTGCATTTACTAGTTTGGACATGTGAAAGACAAGGAGTAAAATAAAATAAAATAAAATAAAATAAAATAAAATAAAAAATAAAATAAAATAAAATAAAATAAAAATAAAATAAAATAAAATAAAATAAAATAAAATAAAATAAAATAAAATAAAATATAAAATAAAATAAAATAAAGTCTGACAAAAAAATACACAGGAAAGGCAAGAGGATACAAAATAATAATAATAATAATAACAACAACAACAACAAACAACAACAACAACAACAACAACAACAACAACAACAACAACAATAATAATAATAATAATAATAATAATAAATAACACAACATTTGAATTTATTACCTAGATTGATCTGCTGCTTGTCACTATGCATATTAGTGAAGAACAGAATTTAAGGTTGTTCACATGCTTCAATATTAGTCACAGATTTTCAAAGCTTTTTAAGAAAACCAGCACTGGTTTATATCAGCTGAAATGCCCATCATCATCATCTTTCTCTCAAAACCAGTCCCCTCTTCTCTTCATCCAGACTTCCACCTGCGGGTAAGTGAAATGACTAACATTCACCTACCTGTGTCAGAGAAGAGCAAGACAGCTAATCTTCCATCTTCACTTCAGTTTATAAAATGAAGCCTGAAGGGCTAAAGAGACAGGCTGTGAAGGTATTTGGTTTTACATATTTAGAGATTGCACAAATTAGAATAATCCAGTATGGAAGACAGAAATAACCATGGTTCTTTAATGTTATTATAAAATTACAGAAGATCTAGTGATATATAATCATTCACTGCCTTCAATATGAGAAGAAACGAGTACTCAAAGTAATGGTGGTAAGACCCGGTACAAATAAAAAGGACATTATTTACATGTTACGTAGTCAATACACAGAATTCATGGATAGAAAACATCAAAATTAAAAATTGTGGATGGGGTTTTAAACTATTCGGTTTGTGCTAAAACAGCTGCAGCTGATCTTCCAGCCATGAAATCAATTGAAACCACTAAGGAAAGAGTAAATGAATTCCTGACAGCCATGTGAACACCAGTTATGACATGGGTTAGGAAATAATTTCTACCCCTTGTCATAACTGCACAATTGGCTATTGCTGGATGGGAAACTCTTTGGGTCTTTTTTTCATTTTCTGTTAAAATGAATCTGTTCACTGTTAAAGTGAATCTGAACCAATTTAACAAACCCTATGCTCCCGTACAATTTTATGAAACTTAGAAATCAGAAGAATATTAAATATATATTTGCTTATGAAAATAGTTCTGTCAACATTACAAACTTAAAAAACATGCTCTTTTTGTTTGTTTTTCTGTTCATTTGTTTATTTATTTACTTATTTATTCTTCTAGTGAAGCCACTGAAGAATTTTAAAATTATCAACACTTGTTGAATCACAATCTTAAAGGTGTTCAATTGACAAAGAAGATGAACAAGACGAACAGACACACCTTTGCTTGTGTGAATAGTAAAAGACATAAAAAGAACGGATGATTAGTTCCCTAAACCAAAACCAACATTAGAATGTTGTGTGGTGATGTGAGTACTACAAATGAAGTAATAAGCTGACCCAGACTACATGATATTTAACAAAATAAAAAGTGAATCATTCAGAAACCCTTTGCATAATCAAAACAAACTTTATATGAAGGGAAGTAGGTACATAAGAAGAGTAATCCCAAATTCTCAAAGGAAGAGTAGGAAGCAAGGAACAATATAAACTTCCTGACTTTGGAACCAGAACATCTTTGTCAGGGCTACCACTTGAGCATACACTTTTTCAGTGTAGATGCTTAAAATAATACAAAATTTAAATAATCAAAAAGCTTTAAATTGTTTCCCAAATCTTTATTTTTAGCTAGTTTTTATGTGTGTGTGTGTTTGATTTTTTATATATATATATTCACTCAGTTTAATTTTAATTAATTTTTAATGTCAGACAAAGGTTTTGAGATATTAATATTGAAACTTGTGCTGTGAGTTTTATTATTTCATTTCATTTCATTTCATTTCATTTCATTTCATTTCATTTTATATTTTATTTTATTAATTTATTTTTCCTATTTGGAACTTCGTTATATTGTGAAAGCAACAACAATAACAAACAAAGAGCACCAAAAAATCTCAGAAACACAGCTTTGTACAGAGCCCATTAAAGTGTAGAAAGCAGCTCAACCTTTTGATTCTTGCATCCAGGTGGGACAAGTTTTTTAATCTTTGCTTCATTCCAAGTGGAACAAATAAATCTTTTTATCAAGACCATCTTCTTTTCTTCCAAGCCACACTATATCCTTATTCCAGCTTCCACACAGAAATCAGAAAATCTGCTCAATCTCTGCCTCTGAGAAGGAGAAACAGCTTGATGAGTTAGGTGTCTTTGTTTTTACTTCTGCTGTAGCTCTCAGTGTCCCCTTTCACTTGTCACAGCCAACAGGTCACTCAGTTCCCTTAACTCAAGGGTTCAAGCTCAGATCTGTGAAGACAAATCTTGCCACCATGGATGCCATGTGGTGGAAGAAATCTCCCCTTGATAGCTACTTGTTTTTCCCTTTGAAAGCTTCATCTATCTCTTTGATTTCTCATTAACAGCCTCCTTGTTAGGAGAAAAACATTATGACAATAAACTACACTTAAAAATAAAAATAAATAGGAAAATGAGGTCTGCATTTGTAGATTTTTTTTTTAATATTTGTTTGTGATTTTATTTTATTTTTTTTTGTTATGTTTATTTTGGTGTGGTGAATTCTTTTTCTTTTTGATGTAAGTGAAGTTTGTGAAGGTTGTGATAATTATAAAGTAAGAGTATATTGTGAGTAATCTTAAATATGCTTTTAACAGAGGCGAGGGGTGGAACGTAGTGGGTTTACGTGGCAAGGTTTTGGTAGCAGGGGGCCATAGGGGTGCTTTCTGTGAGAAAGATCTAGAAGCTGCCCCATGTTTGGTAAGGGCCCCACTGCTGATCACAGCCGAGCCAATAAGCAATGTTGTTTTGTGCATCTGTGAGAGCATATTTAAGACAGGGAAAAAAACACTGCACCAGACAGCAGCCGGGAGAGTGAGAGGAGTGAGGAACAGCCTTGCAGGTGCTAAGGTCAGTGCAGAAGGAGGGGGAGAAGTGCTCCAGGTGCCGGAGCAGAAGACCTCTGCGGCCTGTGGTGAGGACCGTGGTGAAGCAGGCTGTCCCCCTGCAGCCCATGGAGTACCACGGTGGAGCAGGGTTCCATGCTGCAGCCCGTGGAGGAGACCACGGTTGAGCAGGTGGACATGCACCGACGGAGGCTGCCGCCTGTGGAAGACCCCTGCCGGAGCAGATTCTGGGCCGGACCTGTAGCCCGTGGAGAGGAGCCCACGCAGGAGCAGGTGACCTGGCAGGAGCTGCTGCCCGTGGGGGACCCAGGTTGGAGCAGTTTGCTCCTGAGGGATGGTGGTCGGTGGTACGGACCCATATCTGGAGCAGTTCTGGAAGAGCTGCTGCCTGTGGGAAGCCCACGCCGGATCAGTTCATCAAGGACTGTATCCCGTGGGTGGGACCCCACAGCACAGGGGATGAGAGTGACCAAGAAGGAGCAGCAGAGAAGCACAATAGACTGACCATAACCCCCATTCCCCCATTCCCCTGAGCTGCTGGGGGGGAGGAGGTAGAAGAGGGTGGATGAGGGGGAAAGTGCTTTTGGTTTCTTTCCTTTGTTTCTCACTTCACTAGCTTGTTAGTAGTAAGCAATAAATCTTACTGTCTCCTTATGCTGAGTCTGTTTTGCCCGTTACAATAATTACTGTGTGATTTTCTCATCCTTATCTCAACCTTTGAGCCCTTTTCACATATTTTCTCCCCATTCCTCTTTGAGGAGGGGGAGTGAGAGAGCGGCTGTGGTGGAGCTTGGCTGCCCACTCGAGCGGAACCACGACAGCTAGTGATTTCTTTTTTTTTTACTTGCATCTGTATTTGAAATATTTTGTTCTATTCTTTCTTCTTCACATGTAAGGAAAAGATTTTATTTATTTATTTGTTTGTTTATTTATTTATTTATTACATGCATAAATTTGGGCAGCTCAAATACTTTCTGTCTTGAGTCACAAATAGCTATGATTTTGTCTTTGCTATCCACTTATATTTTAAACCTATGTTCTAGTGAAGATAAAACATAGCTGTACAGTATTCTGAAAATATACTACCAGGTTCTCACTGGATTTGAATTTATATAATTCCTCTGAAGTCAACAGCTCTTCAAAGACTTTTCTGCATAATTTTTACACCATAACAGTTCTTGGTTCAGATTTCATGAACTACAATTAGACATTATACTGCACTCTGATCATGCATATCTATTTCCAGGTCACCTAGAAAGTTTCCAGTTATGCTACAAAAATAGTACTGTTTTAACAAATATAAATCAGGGAAATAATCTTAAAATAAATATTTCTGGACATTAAATGAAGAAAGATTTTCCAGTGTGGAATTAATAATGTTCAAGATTTAGGCTAATTAACTGACTGGTCAACTCTGGCGATTATGGAATATGTTAAGTCTACTTGATTTTCTCTTTGATGCCTTCTTCCTTGGATTTCTACTTGGTGAAGTGACTGAAAATTTTATTCATAGTCTATCTTTATATTCCCTTTCCACCTATTACCACTTGTAATCATTCATTATACATGTATTTAAAGATTTTTAACATTATAGAGCTTAGATTTTTCACTTGCTAATCCATAAAAGCATGAAAGATTCTAACCCAGATCTAGCGATTCAATTTGCTGGTATTATAAAATTAAAGCAGTGAGTTTACAAATACAAACAAACAAAAAACATCTTGGTATCCATTTATTTACACTTGGGATATGGAGCCTTTTTTACTATGTCGATACAGATTCTGATGTGGTACGGAAACTTTGATGATCAGAAGTTACCACTTGAAGAAATTGCAAGCTGGTTTCAAACTGCCATTACTTATATTGAATGGGAAGAACATCGTAGACTAACTGTAGTCTAATTCATCTAATTCATTTGATAGAAATATCATTACCATTATTTATTTATTTATTTATAACTGGCTGATCAAGTCATGCAAAGATTTTATCATGGGTGCTTGATCATGGATGCTTGGCCTGCACTAGTGATGAAAGTCATCATCAATATGTTATAGGAAGATTCCTGATTTAGTTACTGTCAGAGGCCCTAATGAGCTCCAGATAGACTAGTATCTCATGGTTGAGAGCCTATGGGTGAGGACTGAAGGGCAGGCCAACACGGGTAATTGTGATGGGCATTTACTACAGACCACTGGATCAGGAAGAGGAAGTGGATGAGGCCTTCCATAGGCAGATGCAAGTGGCCTCACATTCGCAGGCCCTGGTTCTTATGGGGGACTTTAACAAGTATTTGCTGGGAAGACAACATACCTCAGAACAAACAGTCCATGAAGTTACTACAGAACATTGAGGATAACTTCTTGATGCAGGTGGTAGGTGAGCCAACAAGGAGAGGTGCACTGCTGGACCTGGTACTAACAAACAGAGATGGTCTAGTTGGAAACATGAAGGTTGAGGACAGTCTCAGGACAGCTGTCTGCAGATGGCTGCAGTAATCATGAGATTTTGGAGTTCAAGATCCTGAGAGGAGGAAACAAAGCAAAAGGTAGGACTGCAACCCTGGATTTCAAGAGAACTATTTTTTGATGTCTTCAGGGACCTAATTGGAGGAATCCGCTGGACCAGGGCCCTAGAGGGTAAGGGAGTCCAAGAGAGTAGGCTAATATTCAAGCACCATTTCCTCCAAGCTCAGGATTGGTGCATCCCTATGGGAAATTTTCCCCTGGGAAAGTTTAAACAGAAGAAGAAAGCATACATGACATGGAAGAAGGGACAGACCACTTGGAGGGAATATAGGAACATTGTCAGAGAATGCAGGGATGCAATGAGGAAAGCCTGGACCGAGTTACAAATAAATTTAGCAAGAGACATCAAGGATAACAAGAAGGGCTTCTTCAAATACATCAGCAGCAAAAGGAAGACTAAGGAAAAGGTGGGTGCCTTAGTGGCAGTGGATATAGAGAAGGCAGAGTTAACTATATTCCTTCTTTGCTTCAGTCTTCACAGTTAAGACTAGCCCCCACACACTACCAATCCCAGAAACAAGAGAAAACAAAACAAAACAAAACAACACAAAACAAAACAAAAAAAAAAACACAAAACAAAACAAAACAACAACAACAACAACAAAAAAAAAAAAAAAAAAAAAACGGAGAGAGGAAGACTTTCAGAAATTAAATACTGATGTTCCACATTATACACATAAACATATATACACATGCATACACATATATAACTGTCACTATACAGAATGATAAATAACATTGTGTTATGTGTATAGCTTAATATAAGCAGCATATAGAGTTATATAATCATTTGGGTTGGAAAAGACCTTCAAGATTATGAAGTCTAACCGTCAACATGACATCCTGTCTGACCTACTTCATCTCTTCTCTCTCTGATTTGGAAGTCTTTGCCTATTTTGGATTTGAAAACTTGAGGGAACCCATATACCTGTGAAGATGGAAATAAGTTGCTGTCTGTGGTCACTCAAATTAAAAGTAAAATAAGATATTCTAAAAGTTTACTTTCCCATGTGACAAGTACAATATAATAGAAATAAAACACATTTATTCTTCATATAGAGAAAATAGAGGAGATACAACATCATTTACTGTTAATTGCCTAACTCTTGTTACAGTTAGTATAGAATACATGAATGGCTTTCAAAAGAAAGAAACTTTACCCTAAGAAATACCTTATATGTCAAGAAGAGTATTCAGAGAAAGATAAATTAAATAAAAGCAAATTGAATTGAATGAAAACATTCTGCACCACATTTTACTTCATCAGAGAATTTTTGTAATACAAGTATGTTCATTACTTTGCAATTTTGTTCCTGTGAACATTTTAATTGTCACTTCAATAGATATTTCAGCATTGATCTAACTACTTTTAAAGTATACATACAAAAAAACACAATACTTTTTCTTTGAGGGAGCTCTCAGTCAGCTCTAAGAAAGTATGTAATACTTCCAAATAACATCCATTAACATTTATATTCCTGTTATTTTTTAATTAATATTTATAACATATATCTTAAATTTCTTAGTGTAGGAGCAACAGAAGGTAAGCACAAAAAAAAATATATATGCATTTCTTAAGCAGTTTGACAGTATGAATAATTTACCTAAGTGGTTTCAAAGAATATATAGAGAGAGTATTCCTCACAGACGTATCATGAAGTTTGCATGTAGCATCTTTTATCAAAACAAATTTTGCTTCTAATATTTCCTTTGGGAATGTCTTAGAGATCCATCTGCAATCTCACTGTTAAAGACAAAAATAAAGAAGTTATTGTGATCACCACACTACGGCTATCGCAAAGTTACTTACAGTTTTAAAATCATTAACCAAAATAAATAGAATGAATAAGATCTAAAAATCTAGTCATGTGATTGACTTACAAGTGAAAATGTCCGGTGATGGAATATTATTACTAGTTTTAGGGCCAGCTTTCTTCAAAGTATTTTATAAATAACCTCAATGCAGAACCTTAATGCATGCCAAGTTTGCAAATGATACTAAATGAGGAGGAGCTGTTGATTCCCTAAAGAGAAGAGAGGCCTTGCAGAGACATCTTGACTAATTAGAGGGCAATCTAACAAGATTAAATTGTGGTGATTGGGCAATCACCAATTGCATGAAATTAAACAAGAGCAAGTGCCAGATTCTGCACCTGGGATGGAGGCAATGCTGGATATATGTACAGACAGGGAGATGAGAGGCTGGAGGGCAGCCTTGTGGAAAAGGCTGTGGAAAGTCAATGATTCTCTGGTAGACAGTGACGATAATATTTGTGAAGACTACTGTAGCTAGAAGAGCCATGATCAAAATCCACTTAAACACACTGGGGTAAAAGAGGAATGGATTTGGGCCTAATGCCTTACATACAATAAGTTGAATCCCTGAGTAGTTATATACAGGCTGAATTATATACAGGCCGAATTTCTCGACTAAACTGAAATCTAAATAAAATGTTGAGGGTCAGTTTGGAAAAAAAAATAAAAAAAAATTCTTGTGGAACTTTCATTCTGTAATTCATAGGCTTCCTGAATTATGAATCCTATTTTAAACCTGTATTTTGATATTTTCTTTAAAACAAGTTAATATTTTCTTTAAAACAAGTTGGATCTTAGGAAGAACTTCTTTACCAAAAGGGTTGTTAGACTTTGGAACAGGCTGCCCAGGGAAGTGGTGGAGTCACCATCCCTGGAAGTCTTTAAAAGACGTTTAGATGTAGAGCTTAGGGATATGGTTTAGTGGGGACTGTTAGTGTTAGGTCAGAGGTTGGACTCGATGATCTTGAGGTCTCTTCCAACCTAGAAATTCTGTGATTCTGTGATAAAAATATGATTTCCTACTGCTATCTCAGCCAAAGAATGGATCATGATTACCTGGACCTGTGTGGCCTCATGCAGCTTGGCTTTCATTCAGCATTCATGTTTGTTCTGTTCTGGTCAACAGTTTGGCTTAAGTTTGATGTATCATGTTAATTTGTTTTGTAAGAGTTGATCAATTAACTTGAGAAAACTCTGCGTAGTGTTGATTCAATCACATAACAAGCATAATCTAATACAAATCATGCATCAGACATTGATTTTGTCCAACTGCTCAGTAGAATTAGTGTCACTAAAGGATGCAGCCAAGCTGAACTAACAATATTAAGCATTTCTGTAATTTATCTCTTGCTATAATGAACAGTTAATGATATAATGACCAACAAGATTAATGATAAAATAAACATGCTCGTTAGATTCATTCCACAGAAGTCCAATCAAGACATTTCATTGTAATCAATAATCTGGGACATGTAATAACAAGAAAGCATATCAATATAAAGCTGGACTCATTATCATAGAATCATAGAATGCATTGATAACATTTGAAAAGATATTATGTATCTAGTAATTATATTTTTAGTTGTATATATTTGGAGTGTTTCCATAATTACTGCTGTTAGTGTAAATATCAATTACTGTTCTAAAAAAAAATTAAAAAAATAAAAAATAAAAATCCAGTATATCTTTAATGCTTGCTTCATTAACAAGAACAGTTAAAAAAACAACAACAACAAAAAAAAAAACATAATTTAAGCTTTCCTACATTTATGCATCTATGCTATTAGAAAATAACAATAGAAAAATATTTGAATTATTTCATATTTAAAGTAATAAAGCTATCAAACTCATGTAACTTTTCACTGGCATGATGAAATAGAAACTGAGGCGGCATAAAACAAAATGAATTAGGACAGCTTAAGGGATGAAAAGTTCAAAAGTACCCCCTTCTTTTCCTTCAACCAGATGTGGTTGAATGCTGAAAAATTTTGATTACTCCTAGATCTTAAAATTCAGTTTGTTACACCTATATCTCCCACATGCCTGGTGACAGGACAAGGGGGCTAAAGTTGTGCCAGGGGAGGTTTAGGTTGAATATTAGGCAGAATGAAATAATGAAAGGGTTGTTAGGCTTTGGAATAGGCTGCCCCAAATTCCTACCTTTACAACATATTTTGTTGCCTTCCTCAACGTATTTTCTAGCACATTTTAAGAACAGAGCAGAGATTCATGGAATCAATACTCTTATAGGCTGTACTGAGAGTAACTTAAATACAACATCATTTTTATGCAGTTTAATTTCAGACAGCTACTGGATGGTAATTATAATCCTGAATGTCACAGAATGAGTTAATGAATTATATTTTTTTGCATTTGTTTAAGAAATATTGAGTGATTCATGTACCCAAGCAAACTTTATCTGCTCAAGTTTTAGATATCAAAAACAATGAATTATTCTTAGACTGATTAAGATTTTATTTTTATTTATTTATTTTTAAATCTTAAAAAAAAAGTTGGACGATAACTTTACTATATGTATTGAAAAATAATGACATGATGTTTTGTACACAAATTACAAAACATTGCCTTTTCTGAGTTTTTTGTTTGTTTGTTTTAGGAAATCAAGTAATAAAAACTATTTTCTTTATGCTTGAGTTTGAAGCACCAAGGTGCTGCTGTTTCTGGAGAGACCTTCAATTATGAGAGTCATAAAGAAATAGTATCATATGTTTAATCAGATATAGAGAAATATCTGTTTCCCTCATGTCTGTCATATACTTCTCTAAATCATGTCAACAAGAATGCAAAGGAAAACTTCTGTTCTTCAACAATGTTTTTAACTATGAATTTTCATGTCTGGGTGCTCTTTCTGACAATAATTTACAATTTTATCATAGCCCATAGTAAAAAGATGTTACATATATATTTATACAGGTAGTTTATTTATCTCAAAAAAAAAAAAAAAAAAAAAACTATGATAACTAAATATTGTATTCTTTCTGCACTTTTTTTTTTTTTTTTTTTTTTTTTTTTTTTTTTTGCCAAAGATATGAAAGATACTAGTAGCCAAGTCTTGGCTTCAGATTCCACAGCTTGAACAATCTACAAAACAAATCTCTTGTATAAAATGTAAGCAGGCAACAGAAGAGCAGAGGAACTGTTGTCTAGAATCAGAGTAAGAATTCTTTTAGAGAACAAATATCTAAATAAAAAATATCCAGGTTCATCATATCTTGGGTCATATCTTTAATAACTTTACATTAAAATGGGTACAGCACTACTGGATTAGTCCCAGTGAGTCTGTATCACAAAGGTAAAATCTATCAAAAGTTTCTGCGTGTTTGCTTTTGCAATGTTTAGTAGTGATTCTACAAACATACACTAAGAGTGCTGGTAACTAATCTATCTTGACATTGCAAAAGAAATGTAATTGGGAAAACATGTAGAAGCGAGGACATTTCTGACAGGTTATTTTCCTCTGCGCTTTAGGTCTTTTATAAATTTATATCTTCTGCTGCATAATTGTGCATCGGATTGATGTACTCCAAACTGGAGCAACATATCAGCAAATTGTGCCTGGCTGATCTGGTTGTCCGATGGAATGACTGTATCACTTAACAAGTGAAGACCAGCCATTAGTAACATACTTTACCTGGGCTTCTTTCAGACCTTTGACAGTCCCACACGATCTCTAAACTCGAGGGAGAGATGGATTTGAAGGGTGGATTATTCAGTGGATAAAGAATGGGCTGGGTGGCCTCAGCCAGAGACTTGCAGTCAGTGGTTATAGGAGGAGACTGATAATAAGTTGTGTCACTCCAGAGTCTGTCCTTGGGACTGTTAATGTTTAATGTCCTTATCAATAACAGACAACAGGAATGAATGCACCCTCAGCAAGCTTGTAGATGACACCAAGGCGTCCAAAGGGACCTAGATAAGCTTGAGAAATGGGCCCACATGGATCTAATTAATGTTCAACAAGATCAAGTGCAAGATGATGCACCTGGGTCAGAGCAATCCTATACATTAATACAGACAGAGAGAAGAACTTATAGAGAGCAGCCTTGCAGAGAAGGTGGACAAAAAACTTGACATGAGCCAGTAGTGTGTACTTGCAGCCCAGAAGGACAACCTCATTCTGGGCTGCATCAGAAGAGGTGTGGTCAACGGGTCAAGGGAGGTGATTGTCCCCTTACTCTGCCCTCATGTTGCCACTCTTGGCATACTATATCCAGGTCTGGGGACAGTAAAAAAAAGATGTGGGTCTGGTTGAATGCATCCAGAGGAGGGCCATGAAGATGATTAAAGGACTAGATCATGTCTCTTATGAGGACAGGCTAAGAGAACTAGGGATATTCGGCCTGAAGAAGTTTCCGGAGAGATCTTATTGTGACCTTTCAGTACTTAAAGTGGCCTTATAAAAAAAAGACGGAAAGTGACTTTTTACATAGGCACATAGGACAAGAGGGAATGGTTTTAAACTAAAAGAGGGAAGATTTAGATTAGATGTTAGGAGGAAATTCTTCACTCAGAGGGTGGTGAGTCACTGCAACAGGTTGCCCAGGGAAGTCGTGGATGCCCCATTCCTGGAAGTGTTCAAGATGAAGTTGGATGAGGTTGCCCTGGGCAACTTCATCTAGTGGGTGGCACCCCTGCCAATGGTAGTGGGATTGGAATTAGGCGATCTTTCAACTCAAGGCATTTGTTGATATTCTAGAATATCTATGGAAATTATAGCACTTAATGTTCTTTATAACATTTTCAAAGTATCAAAATCTATTTTTTTTTTTAATGTGAGTCTGTGCACAATTAGTACTTCCTCTGATTTCTACTCCATTATAAAGTCTTAACCTAGCACTGTGGCATTATTGTTGGATCAGATGTTTGGTGTATACTGAAGTATTACTTTCCAGTTTGTACTCTATGATTTCTACTTGCACTGAAACTGATTTTGACTTCCTAAGTTTTACACAGCAATGTATCATTGAATCAACAGGACTTCATCCACCTAAAAGGTAATTAGATAACAGACAAACATTTTTAATAGCACTTCTTGAGCTAACTTTTGCATTATTACATGCATCATTCTAAATATGCACCAATGATATGCAGTAAAATGTATATTTTTTCTTATTAATTCATGTTTTTAAGTGAAAAGTAAAGCAACCATTCTCAATTATTTTTGATGTTATATATACTGTGTATTTTTTAGTCATTTGCCTAAACACGTTAGACTTGATTAGTGTGTTGCAACCATACATCATCCTTAATTATCTGAAAAAAACAAACAAACACATATTTATTTTCAGTTTGTGTGCTAAGAAAAAAAAAAAAAGCAGATACAGAAGAAACATTCTTCTAATTTGAATGTGTTAATTTTCAGAATACTAGTTCTAATTTTTAAACTACTGATTTAATATTTTGCTGAAGATGTGACAGTAGTTCTAATTACTTACATTAAGTCATTTTCAAATGACAAGGTTTAATAATATTTCTTCTAGATCTGTTGAGAAAAGTTTAACTATAATGAATATCTTTGTGCATTGTTGATTGACCTCTGTTACATCAACATATGCTCCGTTTGTTCTTCATTTTCCTCCCTCGGAAACAGGACTTGTAATTAATATCTCTTGTTTTACCATGGTTATTAATGAAAAAGTATGGGTGTTTTGCACTATACTGAGTGCAAACTCATACAAAAAAAGATATCATAAGTGAACTCCTTATGAACAATTCTAATTGCTTAGGAACAGTGTTTGAAAATCTCAAGTAATTTGCCATTATTATAATGAATAGCATAAACTGTAATTTTTCATAGTAATTAACTTGTGTCAGCACCATTATTTTTCATTAATTATAAATGAAGAAGAATGAAAGATTGCCCATAGGAACAGATGTGTAAAATTGTCTCTAAGGTTCTGTTCTAGCTTTTTTTCTTTCCTCCAGCAAATTATACGGAGAACAGGATCCAGCCATGCAAGAATGCAGATCGTCAAAACTGTCCAGGAGAGGCTGGGGAAAAAAAAAAGGATGTTTAATAAGGTTGTTGTCTGTGAAGTCTAATGTTTTAATGAAAAATGTAATTACTGGAAAATGAGTCAAACAGCACAATTTAGGAATTTAGGAAAACCAATCTGACAGTAATATGAAATATTTCCTGGCTTCTTAAACACTATTTATTTATTTATTATTATTTTATATATATATATATATATATAAATTTATATATATATATATATTTTTTTTTTTTAGTAAGCAGGTCAGTGGAAAAGATGAAGGAAAATAAATTTTAAGTGTTTTCTCTGTTATTTGCACATTTTCCACTCATCAAAGAATACACAACAGAAAAAGTCAAATTTGATTCTTAAAGAATCTGAATTAACATAAAGTTTTACAAAAGACTATAGAAACTTCACTCCTGTATAATTTCACTTAAACTACCTTCCCTTCTATATTACGAAACTATTATATGAACATCTAAACTATTATTTTGATATCTTTTTTTTTTTCTTTGTTCTTTCATTTTCTTATTGTGCCAGTGCTTAACTTAAATTTTGTAAATACCATACAAAATTTATCATTAAAAACAATACAAACCAAAAATAACTGTAGACTACTGTAGAAGACACTGCTTAGAATATTTTTAGTAGTAATTAACTGCCTATATTATTAAAGTGTTTCTTAATCTCTTGCAAATAAAACAATGAAGAAAATACTTTTATAAGAATAATTATAATATATTGCAGAAGGATATGTATTTTCTTAGAATTTTTAAAATTCTATTAAATATGAGATAATTTTTAGAGCATTGCTTCAAACATTTACTGCATATGTTTACCTAGAATCTACAACAGAAGGTTAAGTTACCATACAGTCTATTTTAAAAATGCTGTAATTAGTAAAAAGAAATGTGTCAAGGCTGATAAATCATTGCATATATATCCCTATATATTTACATGTATAAAGAATGTGGATATGTTCCTGAATGTATATAGACAACATCTCAGTTGGAACAGCGTAATGTTGTCTTAGATCACCGTTTCTATTCACCATGAAAAAAAAAAAGCATATTGTTCTGCCAAATCTCTTGTCAGTAAAGGGAGGATAGAATTTTCCTTAACTTTTGGTGGTAATCATTTGAATTGCATTCTAGGAGACAGTGAGTATACATTTTCATATGGCAAGACATGAAATACAGAGAAAAACAAAGTTATTCAGCAATAAGAACTACATGTAAAGTACAATTTTATGATCAAAGTAAGGAAAAGAAATCGTTACATTCTGAAAATGAGCTGTCTTGCCTGCAACAAAATGGCTAAATCCTGAAATCTGGAAGGACTAGAAACAAATATATTTGCAAATATAATTAATTTAAATGTTTTCTTTCAATGGCAGACCACTTGCAGAGATGAATCAAAGCAAAATAGTTTGTTGATGGTTTTAATATAATACATGAGAGCAGGAGTAAAAATACTAAGAATGAACAGTTCTTGGTTGTTAGTGTTTTGATCATGTAATACTTTCCAGATCAGTAAGAAGTCTGCGATCACATTGAGAATACTGAATCATGTTCTAATATTTAACCTTTCATAAAGCAATAAAAAACTAAGAAACTAGAGAATAGTTGTATTGTATCTGCCACAAAGTTTCCCAGTGTTTTATAGTTGACCTACAATTTTCTTGACTACTCTCTATTCCAGTCAATCTCTTGTAAATAAACTACATATTTTTATATTGATTTTTTTGTTTATTATTCTATAGTTAACATTATTCAACACCAGAATGATGATGCAACAATAAAGAAACAGCTTTTCTGCATGCATCTTTCTTCATTATTATTTGAGATACTGTGTTTTGTTTGAAAACGAGAAACATTACTGTAAAATCATTTGTGGTTTGAATAATTTGCTACAAAGAAATCAGAAAAGTATAAGATATCTATTTTTATTATTGCTGTCGTGGTTTAACCCGACCGGCAGCTAAACACCACGCAGCCGTTCGCTCACCCTCCCCCCTCCCTCTCTGGGACGGGGGAGAGAAATGGAAAGTGAAGCCCGTGAGTTGAGATAAAGACAGTTTAATAAGACAGGAAAAAAAAAATAACAAAATAATAATAACAATAATAATAATGATGATACAATGGTGATAATACGAAAGTAATAATAGTATGTACAAACAAGTGATGCACAATGCAATTGCTCACCACCCGCTGACCGATGCCCAGCCTAACCCCGAGCAGTCCGGCCCCCTCCCCCCGGCTAGCCACCCCTATATATTGTTTAGCATGACGTCAGATGGTATGGAATACCCCTTTGGCTAGTTTGGGTCACCTGTCCTGGGTCTGTCCCCTCCCAGCTCTTACTGCACCCCCCAGCCTGCCCGTTGGCAGGACAGAGCAAAGGCTGAGATGTCCTTGGCTTAGTATAAGCACTGCTCTGCAACAATTAAAGCATCGGGGTGTTATCAGCACTCTTCTCATTCTAAGCCAAAACACAGCATTCCACCAGCTACTAGGAAGAAAATTAATTCTGTGCTAACTGAAACCAGGACATCTATCCACCCCTTATTCCATACCATTTATGTCATGCTCAGGTTACACTCTTTTCCATACATTCTAATTAGTCACCTATAGTAATCATGGTAGTGATAACATACAGTATAATATACTATTTAACATGGTGCAAGTCAGTTCATGGGCTATTCTCACCCAGTATTAAATCTCCTTGAGGTACACACCGGACCTCTCCGTTCTTTTGCATCACCCACCAAGTGTATCCAGGTCCCTGAGCGAAAACAATTCCACGAATAGGTTTGCCTTTTCCTGAGGCAGGAGTAGCCCAGACTGTTTTACCCAGCATATTTTTTACATGCACTACAGGAACTTTATCCCCATCTACAGTACGTAACAGGTTTGATTGGGCAGGTCCAGCTCGGTTGGTAGATCCCCTAGTATTGACTAACCAGGTGGCCTTTGCCAAATGCGTATCCCAGTTTTTGAACGTCCCAGCGCCCATTGCTTTCAAGGTAGTCTTTAACAGGCCATTGTATCGTTCAACTTTCCCGGAGGCTGGTGCATGATAGGGGATGTGATACACCCATTCAATACCATGTTCTTTGGCCCAAGTGTCTATAAGGTTGTTTCGGAAGTGAGTCCCATTGTCTGATTCTATTCTTTCTGGGGTGCCATGTCGCCATAGGACTTGCTTTTCAAGGCCCAGGATGGTGTTCCGGGCGGTAGCATGAGGCACAGGATATGTTTCCAGCCATCCGGTGGTTGCTTCCACCATTGTAAGTACGTGGCGCTTGCCATTGCGAGTTTGAGGGAGTGTGATGTAATCAATCTGCCAGGCCTCTCCATACTTATATTTCAGCCATCGTCCTCCATACCAAAGAGGCTTTGACCGTTTGGCTTGCTTGATTGCAGCACATGTTTCACAGTCATGAATAACCTGTGCTATAGCGTCCATGGTCAAGTCCACCCCTCGATCACGAGCCCATCTGTATGTTGCATCTCTACCTTGATGGCCTGAGGTGTCATGGGCCCATCGGGCTATAAATAATTCACCTTTATGCTGCCAATCCAGGTCCACCTGAGCTACTTCAATCTTAGCAGCCTGATCCACCTGCTGGTTGTTCTGATGTTCTTCAGTAGCCCGATTCTTGGGCACATGAGCATCTACGTGGCGTACTTTCACAGCCAGGTTCTCTACCCGAGCAGCAATGTCTTGCCACAATGCAGCAGCCCAGATAGGTTTGCCCCTACGCTGCCAGTTGTTTTGCTTCCATTGCTGTAACCATCCCCACAGGGCATTTGCTACCATCCATGAATCGGTGTAGAGATAGAGAACTGGCCATTTTTCTCGTTCAGCAATGTCTAAAGCCAGCTGAATGGCTTTCACTTCTGCAAACTGACTCGATTCACCTTCTCCCTCAGCAGCTTCTGCAACTCGTCGCGTAGGACTCCATACAGCAGCCTTCCATCTCCGATGCTTCCCCACAATACGACAGGACCCATCAGTGAACAGGGCATATTTCTTTTCATTCTCTGGCAACTGGTTGTACAGTGGGGCTTCTTCAGCACGACCCACCTCCTCCTCTGATGATATCCCAAAGTATTTGCCTTCTGGCCAGTCCATGATCACTTCCAATATTCCTGGGCGACTGGGGTTTCCTATTCGAGCCCGCTGAGTAATCAGTGCAACCCACTTGCTCCATGTAGCATCAGTTGCATGATGCGTAGAGGGGACCCTTCCCTTGAACATCCAGCCTAGTACCGGTAATCGGGGTGCTAGGAGGAGCTGCGCTTCAGTACCGACCACCTCCGAAGCAGATCGAACTCCTTCATATGCTGCCAATATCTCCTTTTCAGTTGGAGTATAGCGGGCCTCAGATCCTCTGTATCCCCGACTCCAAAACCCCAGAGGCCGACCTCGAGTTTCCCCAGGTTCTTTCTGCCAGAGGCTCCAGGTGGGGCCGTTCTCCCCGGCTGCAGTGTAGAGCACATTCTTTACATCTGGTCCTGTTCGAACTGGCCCAAGGGCTACTGCATGGACTATTTCCTGCTTGATTTGTTCAAAGGCTTGTCGTTGTTCAGGGCCCCATTCAAACTCATTCTTCTTACGAGTTACTTGGTAGAGTGGGTTTACAATCAGACTGTAATTTGGGATGTGCATTCTCCAAAACCCCACAACACCTAGGAAAGTCTGTGTTTCTTTTTTGTTAGTTGGTGGAGACATAGCTGTTATTTTGTTGATCACATCCATTGGGATTTGACGACGTCCATCTTGCCATTTTATTCCTAAAAACTGGATCTCCCGTGCAGGTCCTTTGACTTTATTTTGTTTTATGGCAAAACCGGCTTTCAGAAGGATTTGGACTATTTTCTTCCCTTTCTCGAAAACTTCCTCTGCTGTGTCACCCCACACAATAATGTCATCGATGTACTGCAGGTGTTCAGGAGCTTCCCCCTGCTCTAGTGCAGACTGGATCAGCCCATGGCAAATGGTAGGGCTGTGTTTCCACCCCTGGGGCAGCCTATTCCAAGTATATTGGACTCCCCTCCAAGTGAAGGCAAATTGTGGCCTGCACTCTGCTGCTAGAGGGATGGAGAAAAATGCATTAGCGATATCAATTGTGGCGTACCACTTGGCTGCCTTCGATTCAAGTTCATACTGAAGTTCCAGCATGTCCGGCACTGCAGCACTCAGTGGTGGCGTCACTTCGTTCAGGCCGCGATAGTCCACTGTTAGTCTCCACTCGCCATTAGACTTTCGCACTGGCCATATGGGACTATTGAAAGGTGAATGAGTCTTGCTGATCACTCCTTGGCTCTCCAATTGACGAATTAGCTTATGGATGGGAATCAGGGAGTCTCGGTTGGTGCGATATTGCCGCCGGTGCACAGTTGTGGTAGCAATTGGCACTTGCTGTTCTTCGACCCTCAGCAACCCCACAACAGAGGGGTCCTCTGAGAGACCAGGCAAGGTAGATAATTGTTTAATGCCCTCTGTCTCTAAGGCAGCAATACCAAAAGCCCACCGGAACCCTTTTGGGTCCTTGCAGTATCCTCTTCTAAGATAGTCTATGCCAAGGATACATGGAGCATCCGGACCAGTCACAATGCGGTGCTTTTCCCACTCATTCCCAGTCAGACTCACTTCAGCCTCCAATACAGTCAACTGCTGAGATCCCCCTGTCACTCCACAAATATAGATGGGCTCTGGTCCTTTATAGCTCGATGGCATTATAGTACATTGTGCACCGGTGTCTACTAAAGCCTTATACTTCTGTGCGCGTGATGTGCCAGGCCATCGAATCCACACAGTCCAATAAACTCGATTGTCCCTTTCCTCCCCCTGGCTGGAGGCAGGGCCCCCCTAATCCTGGTCAGAATCTTCCTCGTTTCTGTGTTTGAAGGACTGTCTGCTGGAAGTTGGAGCAGCAAACTTTTCGGAGAATCCCTTTTTCCTGATTGTTTTCTTTTGCAACTCACGTACCCGTGCCTCTAGGGTAGCGGTAGATTTTCCATCCCACTTTCTCATGTCCTCTCCATGGTCTCGTAAGTAAAACCACAGGGTGGCACGGGGTGAGTACCCACCATATCGTCTTCCTTGTGTGGGTGAACGCCTACCCCTGACAGCTGAGACACTGCTTTGTACAGGTGCGAAGGAGAATAATCTCTCTTCAAGTTGGTGAACCTTTTCAGAAAGTTTCTCCCAAGTGTTCTCCTTTGGTCGGTGGGCACTGGTTGGTTCAGGTGGGGAGGACAATAGATTCTCTTCAAGTTGGTGAACCTTTTCAGAAAGTTTCTCCACAGCTGAGACGCAGGCCTGTAAGGAAGAGGAGAGACTTTCTTCGTACTGCCGGAGTTGTTTAGCCGCTTCACCCACTGTGGGTTCCTCATCCTCTTTCCAGGCCATTATTGCCAATGAGCTGGCATATGATGATGGTGCACTCCGTACAAACTTCCGCCACATGGGTCGTGTACACTTGACTTCATCTGGATCTGTGGATGTTTGTTTGAGGTCTGGATCCTCATAAATCACTTCCCGTACGGCTAATTCCCTCAGGTACTGGATTCCCTTCTCCATAGTGGTCCACTTGCCTGGTAGACATAAAATATCTTCCTTGAAGGGATACCTTTCCCTCACAGCTGAGAGGAGACGCCTCCAGAGGCTGGTGGGTCGTGCTCCATCTGCAATTGCTTTGTCAATGCCGGCGTCTCGAGCAAGGGATCCCAGCCGCTTGGCTTCCCTGCCGTCTAATTCCACACAATTGGCTCCAGAGTCCCAGCACCGGAGCAGCCAGGTGACAAGCTGCTCACCTATACAGCGACCAAAATCTTTTCGCACATCTCGTAGCTCGCGCTCGTTTCTCTGACTTTGTTACAGGGTCTGCCACAGGGGTTGGAATGCCCTCTGCAGGGTCAACTTGCACTGCTACAGCTCGTTTCTCTGACACGGCCACAGGAGCTGGAGCGGCTACAGGAGCTGGAGTTGGAGCTGGAGCAGTTGCAGGAGCTGGGACTGGAGCAGCAGTAGGAGCTGGAGCTGGAGCGGCTTCAGGAGCTGGAGCTGGAGCGGCTTCAGGAGCTGGGACTGGAGCAGTTGCAGGAACTGGGACTGGAGTAGCGGCCGGAGCTGGAACTGGAGCGACTGCAGGAACTGGGACTGGAGCAGCTGCAGGAGCTGGAGCTGGAGCAGCTTCAGGAGCTGGAGCTGGAGCAGTTGCAGGAGCTGGAGCTGGAGCGGCTGCAGGAGCTGGGACTGGAGCGGCTGCAGGAGCTGGGACTGGAGCGGCTGCAGGAGCTGGGACTGGAGCGGCTGCAGGAGCTGGGACTGGAGCGGCTGCAGGAACTGGGACTGGAGCAGCTGCAGGAGCTGGAGCTGGAGCAGCTTCAGGAGCTGGGACTGGAGCGGCTGCAGGAGCTGGGACTGGAGCGGCTGCAGAATCCACCGTAGGGGTCACAGTGGCCGTTGGATCTGTCACAGGGTTTGGAGTGGCCGCAGGGTCTGTCACTAAGTTGACAGCAGTATCAATGGCAGCTCGATAGGCATGAGCCAGGCCCCAGCACGTTACAATGATTTGTGTTACTTTGGAACTGCCAGAATCATTACACCTTTTTTTCAAGCATTCTGCCAGTTTTTGAGGATTTTGCCATTGTTCAGGGGTGAATTTCCAACACACTGGGGGTGCCAACTGCTCTAGATGCCTGCCCATATCCACCCATACTCCCTGCCACCCACAACTATACTGCCTCCGGGCAGATCTCCGGATGAGCTTCATAAGTAGTTGTTTAACTTTAAGCAGAATCTGAAGTGCATTCATGAGGCAGAACAACAAGACTATGGTATTCTGAGTATTCCAGAAATATTCAATATCTTGGAGAGCTATTGTGACAAGCTCAGGGGATAAGAGGGTGGTGAAGGAGGAAGGGAAAGTAAGCAAGTAAGGAAAAATATCCTCCCCTTTCCCCTCCACAGATTGACTCTCTAATGGAGAAAAACAATAGGTATAATTGCTAATAGTTCCCAAGATGCTGTTTCCAAAGTACAGAGTCCACGATGTTACTGAGTATAAATACCAAGTTAGAGTCATGACCAGATATTTTATCGTCTCATAAGCCATTGCTATAACACTTAGTACCATAATGGTCTGAAACCAGGGCCCGGAGAGGAGAAACAACACTACAGAGAGCAAATACGGAAAATAATGTACTATAATACTCAATTTGGAAAACAGGCGCAGCAGAGTTGTGATTAAAGCAATCAGCATCATGACAAGTGACTATTAAGCAGGTCTAATCCTTACACCAATTTTAGTTTAACACACTCTGATCAGATCTGCCGTTATCTCAACCTTTCGGGCCCCACGTTGGGCGCCAAAAAGACTGTCGTGGTTTAACCCGACCGGCAGCTAAACACCACGCAGCCGTTCGCTCACCCTCCCCCCTCCCTCTCTGGGACGGGGGAGAGAAATGGAAAGTGAAGCCCGTGAGTTGAGATAAAGACAGTTTAATAAGACAGGAAAAAAAAAATAACAAAATAATAATAACAATAATAATAATGATGATACAATGGTGATAATACGAAAGTAATAATAGTATGTACAAACAAGTGATGCACAATGCAATTGCTCACCACCCGCTGACCGATGCCCAGCCTAACCCCGAGCAGTCCGGCCCCCTCCCCCCGGCTAGCCACCCCTATATATTGTTTAGCATGACGTCAGATGGTATGGAATACCCCTTTGGCTAGTTTGGGTCACCTGTCCTGGGTCTGTCCCCTCCCAGCTCTTACTGCACCCCCCAGCCTGCCCGTTGGCAGGACAGAGCAAAGGCTGAGATGTCCTTGGCTTAGTATAAGCACTGCTCTGCAACAATTAAAGCATCGGGGTGTTATCAGCACTCTTCTCATTCTAAGCCAAAACACAGCATTCCACCAGCTACTAGGAAGAAAATTAATTCTGTGCTAACTGAAACCAGGACAATTGCTTAAGTCTCAATTGCATCTGAGAACATTATGTAACAAAGAAATCTTACATAAATAGTACTATGCGACAGTTAGACAAATAATCACTTAGATAATGAGTAAATATGTTGCAGTTATGACATTATCATATGCTAAATAAGAGTGTATCAAACAATTAAAAAGATTAAAATATCCCTACCAATACTACAAGGAAGGGATTTTTGAACATTTTATATCAACTTTAACATACTTTGACATTATGGTTGTAGTTTTGTTAATTTAAACGCAGATAATCATATGTAACTATTGTGGCTTATACTTGCTAAGAATGTAGGTTCTCAATAATTATATCCCCTTATTCATTCAGGAATTCCTTGCAAAAAATAAATTGATATTAATGATATTTCCTGATTCACTGTCAAGTTTTAATTTTCCCAACTGACTGGGAGAAGGGTGGATCTAGCATCATCTATGCAGTCAATGCATATAAGGTCTAAATTTCCCAGCAGCCTTAATCAAGGAATTTAATGAGGCTTTTTAATCCTCATATTGATTATATATAAATATTTCAATTCTCTCATTGGACCTCATTTAATCAAAAGTCTCTTTTCAATACTTGCAATAAAAGAAAAAGCAGTATGGAAAAGAGACAAATTCAGTGAAGTTCTGGTGAGACATCCTCTATTTTGAAGTATATATTTATTTATCCCTTTTTTCCCCATTAAAATGGGGCCAAAACCATTCTAACATTTTCAAAGTAGACCCATATTGTTTATTACCAATACTTTAATACCAATCCTTCTACTTCTATAAAGAAATGTAAATTATAACCACATGCATCAACTATGGTTGTTAGGTACACAAACATTATATACTGTATCTTGAGTTTTGAAAATTACTATTGCATAATATTGCTCCTATTAACATAGTATTGTGGGCTAAATTTAATTCAGTGTTTCACAGTGCTGTAGAACATTTGAAAGCAGACAAAAGTATATCAACTATTAATTTTCACCTCGGTTTTGCTTTCTTTACTTGGACAAATGACTCACATTATTATTCTTAATTTGTAAAGTCCCAAAGGAGTTAGTACGTTGTATTATCTGTAACACAAATAATAATATATAAATAATAGTCTATCAAAACCAATCTGATCATCAAGTCTTTTTGAGCTGCAACATTCTAGTATCCTAGTTTTTAATAAAAATTATCTATCAGGGGAGAGCTACTGCTTAAAATCTCTATGACCCTATATGTCTTTGTGGTCTTGATAGACCCATCTACAAGTAGAACTAATGCTAAACTAAACAGGTGAAAACAAATCCTAAACTTAAACACTTCTATTTCATTTGGAGCTAAGAAATTAGTGTAATAACTCTACCTGTATAAACAAACTTGGCATAGAGAAAGAAATAGACAATGGAAAAATTCTGTTTAAAATTTTCAAAAATAATAATAAGAAAAAAAGGCAGGAATAACTATGACAAATGAAATGGGAATAAGTTTATCCCAGCTATTTGTGTAAACAAAAACACGTTACCACCAAAATGCTGGTAAAATAATCTCCATATTCTCAGGTCACTGACTGATGGGCCACTGGAGAGGCCACAAACATTGTCATAAAGAGGAAGCTCAGACAAAGCTTCATACCTGCAAAGAAGGAAGAAATGGTTATCATGGGTCCCATGGGACACTTATGACGGGGCACTTCATAGAATCATAGAATCAATCAAAGAATCAAGGTATAATAGAATGGCTCAGGTTTGAAGGGACCTTAAAGATCATCTAACTCCACCCTCTCCTGGGCCTGGCTGGGATAGAGTTAACTTTCCCTGCAGCAGCATATACAGCACTGTGCTCTGCACTTGGAGCTAGAACAGCATTAGTAACACACCAGTGTTGTGTCTACTGTTGAGCAATATCCACACAGCATTACACGTGAGCTGGGGGTGAGTAACAGATGAGTAAGGAACAGGGTAGCTGACCTAAGCCAATCAAAGGGATATTCCATATCATATGATGTAACACTCAGCAATAAAAGGTGGAAAAAAATGAAGGGGTGGGGGTGGGGAGGGGCTCTCCCTGTGAAAACATCTGTCCTCCCCAGAAATGGCTATGTGCTCACACAGCATGGCCCTTATTCAAGGATGTGGTGACGCATCACTCGTAAATGGGAAGTAGAGAGTAATGTCTTTCTTCTGTGCTTCCACACAGTCTTTTTTCTTCCTCTTCCTCTTCCTCTTCCTCTTCCTCTTCCTCTCTCTTCCTCTTCCTCTTCCTCTTCCTCTTCCTCTTCCTCTTCCTCTTCCTCTTCCTCTTCTCTTTTATACTTTCCTTTTTCACTTTAGTTAAATTATTTAATTAATTATAATTTTCCCTTAATATTTTTTTTCCTTTAATTAAATTATCCTTATCTCAACCTGTGAGTTGTTTCTTTTTCCCTTCCCTTCCCTTCCCTTCCCTTCCCTTCCCTTCCCTTCCCTTCCCTTCCCTTCCCTTCCCTTCCCTTCCCTTCCCTTCCCTTCCCTTCCCTTCCCTTCCCTTCCCTTCCCTTCCCTTCCCTTCCCTTCCCTTCCCTTCCCTTCCCTTCCCCTCCCTTCCCTTCCCTTCCCTTCCCTTCCCTTCCCCTCCCTTCCCTTCCCCTCCCTTCCCCTCCCTTCCCTTCCCCTCCCTTCCCTTCCCTTCCCTTCCCTTCCCTTCCCTTCCCTTCCCTTCCCTTCCCTTCCCTTCCCTTCCCTTCCCTTCCCTTCCCTTCCCTTCCCTTCCCTTCCCTTCCCTTCCCTTCCCTTCCCTTCCCTTCCCTTCCCTTCCCTTCCCTTCCCTTCCCTTCCCTTCCCTTCCCTTCCCTTCCCTTCCCTTCCCTTCCCTTCCCTTCCCTTCCCTTCCCTTCCCTTCCCTTCCCTTCCCTTCCCTTCCCTTCCCTTCCCTTCCCTTCCCTTCCCTTCCCTTCCCTTCCCTTCCCTTCCCTTCCCTTCCCTTCCCTTCCCTTCCCTTCCCTTCCCTTCCCTTCCCTTCCCTTCCCTTCCCTTCCCTTCCCTTCCCTTCCCTTCCCTTCCCTTCCCTTCCCTTCCCTTCCCTTCCCTTCCCTTCCCTTCCCTTCCCTTCCCTTCCCTTCCCTTCCCTTCCCTTCCCTTCCCTTCCCTTCCCTTCCCTTCCCTTCCCTTCCCTTCCCTTCCCTTCCCTTCCCTTCCCTTCCCTTCCCTTCCCTTCCCTTCCCTTCCCTTCCCTTCCCTTCCCTTCCCTTCCCTTCCCTTCCCTTCCCTTCCCTTCCCTTCCCTTCCCTTCCCTTCCCTTCCCTTCCCTTCCCTTCCCTTCCCTTCCCTTCCCTTCCCTTCCCTTCCCTTCCCTTCCCTTCCCTTCCCTTCCCTTCCCTCTCCCTCTCCCTCTCCCTCTCCCTCTCCCTCTCCCTCTCCCTCTCCCTCTCCCTCTCCCTCTCCCTCTCCCTCTCCCTCTCCCTCTCCCTCTCCCTCTCCCTCTCCCTCTCCCTCTCCCTCTCCCTCTCCCTCTCCCTTCCCTTCCCTCTCCCTCTCCCTCTCCCTCTCCCTCTCCCTCTCCCTCTCCCTCTCCCTCTCCCTCTCCCTCTCCCTCTCCCTCTCCCTCTCCCTCTCCCTCTCCCTCTCCCTCTCCCTCTCCCTCTCCCTCTCCCTCTCCCTCTCCCTTTCCTAATCTCCTCTTCTGAGAAGGGGGAGTGAGAGAGCAGTTGTGGTGGAGTTCAGTTGCAAGGTAAAACCACCATGCACACACCCTGCTTTAGACAGGGATGCCACCCACTAGATCAGGTCAGACAAGGCCCCATCTAGCCTGGCCATCCTCAACTTGTCTTGGTAGCCTGTTCCAGTGCCTTACTACCCTTACAAATAATAATTTCCTACTTGTGTCTAATTTAAATCTATTCTAGTTTAAGACCACTCTCCCTTGTCCTATCATTATCTACCTTAGTAAAGAGTCCCTCTCTGTCCTTTTTATAAGACTTCTTTAGGTACTGGAGTGCTGCAGTGAGGTCTCCCTGGAACCTTCTCTTCTCCAGGTTGAACAACCCCAACTCCCTCAGCCTTTCTTCAGAGGAGAGTTGCTCCAGCCCTCTGATCATCTTTGTAGCCTGCCTTTGGACTTACTCTAACAGGTCCACATCTTTCTTGTGATGGGGGGCCCAAAGCTGGATAGTCCTGGAGCTGGATAGTCCTGGAGCTGGAGCTCCTCTCCAGGTGGAGCCTCACAAGGGCAGAGTAGAGAACAGTCACCTCCCTCGACCTGCTGGTCACAACCCGTTTGATGCAGCCCAGGATGTAAGCATACACTGCTGCTTCATGTCAAATCTTTTGTTCACCAGAACCACCAAGACCCAGGAGAGACCCCTGAGGGACACCGCTCATCACCAGCTTCCACCTGGACATGGAACCATTGACCACTATCCTTTAGGTGTGTCCATTGAGCCAATTCCTTATCCACCAGATGCTCCACCCTTCAGATACACCCCTCTCTAATTTGGAGAGCAGGATGTTGTGTGGAACTGTGTCAAAAGCCTTACAGAAGCCCAAGTAGATGACATTGGTCAGTCTGCCTTTTTGGACTGATGCAGCCACTCCATTGTAGAAGGCCACCTGACTGGTCACGCAATATTTGCCCTTGGTGAAGCCATGATGTGTCTTTCAGATCACCTTGACTTTCATGTGCCTTAACACTGTCTTTGGCAGGATCCTTTCTGTTGTCTGGCCAGGCACAGAGTTGAGGCTCACTGATCTGTAGTTCCTTGGGTCCTTCTTTTCACCCTTTCAAAAAAGGGGAGTGAAGTTTCACTTTTTCCAGTCACTGGGGACTATGCTTGACTGCCAGGACTTTTCAAATACGATGGAGAGAGGTTTGGTAACTCCATCAGCCAGTTGCCTCGGGACCCTTGGATATATGTCATTAGGAATTGTAGTTGTTAAGTTGCATCAGGAGATCCTGAACTTTCTCTTCACTTACAGTGGGAGGGGGTTGAGAGAAGTGGGAAGCCTTAACACCAGTGAAGACCAAGGCAAAGTTAAGTATCTCTTCTTTCTCCACATCTGTTATCAGTTCTCTGTCTTCATTTGTCAGAGCCAATATACTCTCCTCAGTCTTTCTTTTGTGGCCAATGTACTTGTAGAACCCATTCTTCTTAATCTTTGCATCCTTTAGTTCTGTCAGTGACTTGGTTTTTCTGATCCAATCCCTGTGCAATCTGGACAGTGTTTCTGTGCAAATATACCTCTGTACATTTGAAGGAGGCTATGGGACAAAACTCATTAAAGTATGAGCTCATTACAGTATGAGCTCATTACAATACAAGCAAAACATATTACAGTATGTTTTAAGGGGACTGTGGAAACATGTAAAACTTATTACAGGGTGTTTAAGGGAAAAGCCAAAACTGGGAAAATAAAAAGGATTGAAGTGGACTGGGGACAAAAATGAGAAGGAAGGGGGCTGGCTGTGAGCAGACATTCTGCTGGTCAGTCTGCTTTCTGTACAAGACATTTACTAGGTTACTGTAGTCTACTCTACCTTCTTATTAAATCTTATTGCTGGTTTTGGAGTGAGCCTAGTGTCTATTCTGTATGTCTATGGGTGTGACTGACTTGTGAACTTCAGTCTATGTCAGCCAGCAAGGAGGAGGGATGCTGCACCTGGAAATAGCCAATGTCTGAACTGGTGACTGGGCAAGGGGTAACTCAGCAGAGTAATCACACAGACTTAAAGTTGTTATGGAGGGATCAGTGAATGTTTATTCATGTGTGAATAAAGAGAAGGAAGGTTTTAGTAGGAAACACCATCCAGAAAGAAGAAATAGGACTGGACCAAACTGTCTGAGTTTAGGTTTCCCTGAATACTGGTGAAATTCTGTGCTCTCTTCTGGTCTGTGCATGGTCATGAATGTGGTTACGCCTCTGGGACAACTTGTACACCAGAGTAGCAGGAAGTATGGAAGTACATTGGGAGGATAACTCTCCTCTGTCCTAGTGTTTGTCAGAGTTGTCTACTCTTAAACATTAATGCTTCTAATCTGTGGATGTCAACTTCTTCCCCAAAAGAAACTGATGTGTAAAGAGTTTTAGATTTAGTACAAAAGATCTTCTCTACCTTTAAGGTGTAATCTGCCATGGATATTTCTAAACAGAAGAAAAAGTAGTAAAAAAAAATGTAGAAGAGTATGGAAAGATTACTTCAAGACACCACAAGTAAAGTCACAATTAATTGAATTTCCATTAGCAATAATTGTTTCTGAGATCAATTAAACACATTTTAATTCATTCTAACACTCCATCTTTTTAAACACTCTTGAAATTATTGAGTTCTGTTGACTTTAAATTCTACCTTAATTGTTGCTGCTTGACAATTGCTCCAAGTTCTGATGTAGTAGCAAATATGTGGTTATCAAAGTTTCTGAATACCTAACCCTGTCTTTCCAAATGAAGAACAAAATTTTTTTTTTGATATCCCACCTTTCATTGCATTTTGATTAATAATTTTACTGTACTCTAGTTATGTTGCAGATATACCTTTTTTTTTGGCTTGAGTGTGATATAATTCCTTTTGATTCTAATTGGTTGTAGTGTTGTCTTCAATAGTTCTATGTTTTCATTTTGTTTGCCTTGATTTCCAAATTAACTGTTTGTTTACTGCTGTTATACATACCTGTCTGTTTTTACTAATGACATTTACTCTTAGTTGAATGTTCCCAAGTAGCTGTAAACCCAGATTTTTTTTATTTTTATTTTTTTTTCCCACATCATTGTTTAATTACGTTTTAGAACAGATCTCATAATTTCTTGTTAAAATGAAGACATGAATCATAGTCATTAATTGATTTCAATTATGTTTCTCCTAAGTTATCATGTTGGACTACATCAATTTTGTCTGTACAAATAATATAATAACCTGCCATCTGTAAAAATTAGTAAGCAATTAAAAATGTGGTGGAATCGAAACTGGTAAGAGAGACCTTCTTCAAATTATTTTAATGACAGTTAATATAATACAAATCAGTTAGAAAAATAATATAAAAGATATCATTATATTACATGCATTCAGTACTTAGATGACTGTTCCAATCCTTTTCTTAGCTAGTTGTCAGTTTTACCATCAAAATTGTCATTCTACTCTCTGTTGAATGTTCTCTTCATGATTAGAGATATCAAAATCTGGGTTCAGCTCTTTACCACATTGCTAAATTACATGCAATTTATTTAGCAGTTACTGCGTCATTAGTGTATCTTAATTTGAGCTATTGAGTTTCACATGTAAGATTTATAATTACAAGATCAATTTGCTAGCTGATTTCACCAGTAGGAATTTTGATTGTGGAAGATTAATACAGTATATTTAAATGACCATGGTAAAGAGGAGGTCCACCTCCAGTTTAAAGAAGCACACCTCTTCACATCTTACATCACACTATTTACATTTACACAGAAATATTTATATGGCACCAGGGACAGAAGAAACCCACTGGTCAAAACCAGGAACCAGGAAAACTGATTCAGAGGATGTATTTCAGTATGTGTGCACACATTTATGTCAGCATCTGTATGCAATTTTCATTAAATAAATTTCTTACTTCCTAAGACTTGTTTATGTATGTATTTATTTATTTATTTTCCAGAAGAATAGATCTCCATGCCAGCAACATATGGAAATGACAATAAAAACAAAATCACGTTTAACAAAATACCTCAAGAAGTTCACCTTTGTGTGGAGAAGTTTTCTGCTTTTATAGAGACCTACAGGAATGTTTTTTAAAAATATATATTTTTATAGACTCTGCAGCCTTCACAAGTTCCTCTATTCTGGAAATGCATTTTAATGAACTAGTCCTCAAAACAGATAATGGGCTTTGGAGAGAACACTAATCATTCTGTGCATTTTGGCTGTACCTATGACTGATTAAGTCCTTGTAAGAGCAGCTCTGTCTCTATTAGGAAAAAAAATAAATAAATAAAAAGGAACATCAAATCCAAATAGCAAGTGCAGATTCATTATCTAGTTTTGTGCCTTTCCCTTCCAGGGTAGAGAACCAATTTATTTTTACCAAAGTTAAACTTTGAAGTTTGATACTTACATGAACTAAGCAATTGATAGAAGCAATTAGAGGAAAAGTTGTACATGCCACTATAATCTAACAATCAGAGAACAGAGAAAGGAACAGGGGAGAAGGAAAGTAGAAAAGAAAAGACAAAAACAAGCAAAATAATGAGCCCATGAAGTCCAGGAAGGGACTTCAGTCTTACAGAGAGAAACATTTCTATGCAGTCAAAAAGATTGTTCCCTTTACAAGCTGCCGACATTTAAACTTGCAGAAACATTTAAACCACATATCAGAATGACCTCCTGGAGCATCTGCTGTAGATGATCCACTACTGAGGACTCTGCAGCCTCTCCACAGTTTTTTGCAGAGAAGCCAGGACAGAAAATTACAACCTTCAGTTAGTTCCCCACCACCACTTAAATCAAGCATATATATTCAAAGCTTTGTGCACCCAGGTACACAGCCAATCCAGAAGAATCTAAAAGGTTTTTTTTGATGTTTTTGTTTTTGTTTTTTTTTTTTTTTCTTCCCTAAATATTGTTCAAATATGTTTTTGTATTACTGTTGTTTTGGATAATTCCATTGCCAAAAGGAGAGAGAAAAAAAAAAAAAAAAGTAATTTCTCCCAGTTGGATTGTTGGATCTTGAATGAAGCCACTATTTTATTTATTCATGCACACTGAATTTTCTTATACTAAGGGTAAGGGATACAAATGCATTTTGACTTTGTGCCTTTTTGGAAAAAAACTAACAAAACAACAACAACAACAACAACAAACAAATAAACAAGCAAACAAAAAGTAAATTTTGAGCCATTTGGAATATGATCATTATAACAATATAGTCTAATATAAAATAATTATTATTTGTATTAATAATAATAAATCTGAGTGGGAAATTCTATAAAATCTGTTCAACACCAGTCTTAATCATTAATTCAACATCAGACTTTATTAGGAGCGTATAGCCACAAGATGAGCAAAAAATAAAAATACTTGCATCCTAGTTCACAGAGTTAAGTACTTTTAAGTACTGGAGAGTTCTAAAGACAGGATGGTTACCGATTAAATGAGACCAGACTTTTCCTCAGAGAAGCTTAAAAGGGTCACCTTATTCTCACTTCATCTAGTTCCCAAACTGCGTGGGAAATTAATAACACTGTTACCCTTCAAAAAGCAGGAAAAAAAACAATCCCCAAACTAATGAAAGAAAAGATACCAGACATTGAGGAAAACAAAATGTCAGAAAAACTCAGAGCAAACCTTGTTACTTTTTGAAAAGATTGAAAATAGGTTAATAGCAGGCACTACTGCTGCTCTAAGTCTTGGATCACACCATTTTTTTATGGTCAGACCATTTTTTAAAATATATTATTTTAATATATTATTATTAGTTATATATATATATATATAGGTGGTAAACCAACAGATATTTCCACTGCATAAAATAATACTGTACCAGAAAGACATCAGCATAGTTTCAGATTTTCTAGATATAAAGCAATGCTAGCATTTGACCACTACAAAGGGAGGTAAAGAACCAAAATGCAAAGGTACATTAAGGGGTAGATAAATCACGAATCTAGAGATGTTGTGGTACACAAATTAGCTCTTTCTTTCTTCTCAGTGAATTGTTAATTTTGAAATACCAGACCCTGTAACTATTTAATTATTGTTAACTTTCACCAGGAATAACTCATTATCAAAAAATCCTTTTATCCATCTAGATAATAGAAGTCCTCCTATGTCTGTACCCTTCTATGTCTGTCTATTTAACATTCAGATTCCACTCAGAAGACTATTTAGCTACTTCATGTAATAAATATGTAATTCAACAAAAATGTGAAAAGGAATCTTAAGATTTAATGGAATTAAACATTGCAAAGTCTCCACTATCAAACCTTTTTTTTTGTGTCTGCAGAAGAAATTTCAGTCATTTGCTGTGGGCTGCTGCAGACTGCAGGCCTCATAACAAAGAATTCAAGTCAATGGTTTTGCTGCAGAAAACCTGAGGGTCTTGATTGTGTGTAGACTACAGTACAAATAAATATTTTCTAAGCTCATGACTAACTCTTCTGTAGAAGAAAAAATGTTAGATGGTGTTTATATTCTTGGCACAATGTGAAGAGTGTGATTAAAATAATATTCTCTGTGGGCAAGTAGAGAAAGAGAATAAATATATATATATATATTTTACAACTGGAGATGCAATAAACTACCTGCATGTTAAAGTATTAAAGACTGTTATCAATTTAACTTAACTACAAAGAAAATGTATTCATTCCATATTTTTCTTATAGTAATCCTATTTAAAAGACCTTTTCTTCTCTTTCTGTGGTCTGTAAGGCACCAGTCACCTTGCAACCTAATCCCCTAATTTACATAGATGTCAATTAGGTAAACACTATCATCCTCTGCCAGTTAGTGTAAAATAGAAGAGTTTATTTGTGATACATAAAAAATCCCAACTTAGATCAACAAGGGCTTTTCCATTAAGTTGGAAAAGAAGATCAAGATTTTAAACAAGAGGAAGTTATAAATGTACAAAAGAATAGACAATTATTTATAACATAGCAGAAAAATACCAGGAAAAAAAATGTCTTTATCTCCTTTTTATATGTAAAAGCTGTGACTTAAAGGAATTCTTGCATGTGTGAGGCTGGGCAGAAATATTCCACAGCATATGCTACACATCCAAGGAAACCCACCATCCTCTTCAGAAGATGGACAGAGATGCAAAAGTCATATTTGCAGCTACAGGGAGCAGGAGGACAAGCTGTTACTCATAGCTCTCCACAATGTGAACAGCTAGGGGACCAGGACACCAGCAGTGTATGGGGCACAGCAGTCAGCCTAAGTTTACCTAAATCTTATCTGGAACCACTTACCTCTGGAAGTGGTGAAGTTTAGAGGGGGTAGAACATAAACACTGCCTACAGCAATTCTTCTACCTGTCCATGGGCCCTATTGGGCTGTACCATATATCTTGTCCCAGATTTGGACTATTGCTTTGTCCACAGAGTTGCATGATACCCAGAGAAGAGGCTGATCTTGCTGTCCTGCTCCCTGGTCCCCAAGATCTTCCTGCCTTACTGTAACTCACAGTAATTCCCTGTGTAAAGTAAAAATGGAAAAAGTGCAATATTATCCTGATTGTGTGTGGTGATTTCACACTTATCGGTAGCTAAGCTCCACCAAGTCACTCTCTCACTCCTCCTCCTCAAAAGAAAAGGGGAGAAAACTTAATGAAAGAAAGCTCATGTGTTGAGATAAGGACAAAGAGATCACTCAACAGTTACTGCAATGGACAAAACAAACTCAGCATAGGGAGATTGATGTAATTTATTACCTATTGATAACAGCCATGAGAACTAAAAGCAAATTGAAAACTCTTTCCCTCCACTTAAACTTCTTCTACATTCTCCCTCTTGAGCAGTGTAGGGGAATGGTGAATGGGCATTGAGATGTCTGTAATACTTAATTATTTACCACTTTATCTTCAGTCTCTTCCCCTGCTCCAGTGCGGACTCCCTCTAATGAGATGCAGTCATTCGTGATCTGATCCTACATGGGTTTCCCACAGGCAGCAGTTCTTCACTCAGTTTTCTTACTTCTTTCTCCTAGCTGTGGCTGCACAGCAATATTTTCCCATTCTTAAATCTGCTCTTACACAACCAACACTGCTCATTGTCTCAGGTTTGGCCAACAGTGGGTTCCTTTTGGAGCCAGCTGTTATCTAAGCTGAAGCAGCTTCTGGACTCTTCTGACAAAGACCACACCTGCAGCCCCTCCCAAAGCTCCCAGAACATAAGCACTGTGAAAAGATGGCACTTCAATATCCTCTGAAGATATTATCTCTGAAAATCATGATGATGATGATGATGATGATGATGATGATGATGATGATGATGATGATGATGATGATAGCTCATGTGGACTGGACTGTATTTCTTAGTGTTCACTCCTCCTATGCTAGTAGCAATATATTAATAGAGTCATTTTTTTTGCCAGCAACAACTGTGGAAATGTGTATTACTTTCTCAGCCACCACCTTAGATGAGAATCAAAATGAATGGAGGAATCAAAATGAATGAAGCCCGGAAACCTCTATCTTCTTCCAAACTTACAATGCCATAACTGCATGGTATTCAGATATCTATTGTTGCAGCATTTCGCAGTTTTCTGCTACTGCTTCTTATATATTTATTCTAAGAAGTGAAGTGTAATTACCCCCTTAACATGTTTCTGAAATCACAGTTAATAATAATAATAATAATAATAATAATAATAATAAATCTTCATGTATCTTTTCTTAGAAAGACATGAGAAGGGAAAAGTCTCTGTCCCTATTTCATGACTAGAGTATTCAACATCATCCTCAGAAATATCTTACAGGAATGATATAACTAGGGATACAAGGATTACCTACCTGCTTATCTAATTTCTCAGCTGAAAGGCTTCTCTGAACTGTAAGTTTTAGAGTCACTTTCTGTAAACTTTAGGCAGGCCATCTACAACAGTATATGCTCTACATCCAGGATATATATCAGAATTCTAACTGGTGGAATGGATAATGTTATATATAATGTCCACCCAGAGTTGCACCAAATGTGGAATAAATAGCAGCTAGGAAACAAACATATATAAAAGATACAATCAGGAATTTCAGATCCCTGATGTAATATGGGATTAATGTCATTGAAGCTAACATCATTATATTCCTGATACTGACTAGAATAATTATTCCCTTAAATAAAGATTTTACCCAATTATTATAGAGTATGATGTTACTGAGTGGTAGTGAATACACAATGTTGTGATAGAACAGAGATGTCATATTTCCTTTGACTTTTATACTAAACCAACTAATCTGACTAATATGTTACCTTTAAATATGCATTATTAATTTAATTATCTTTTGTGAATTATTAGCCCTTCTAGTACTTCTATATTTATTTGGTCCTATACTCATTTTCTTTGTTTAATTTTCAGGATACTGAGAACCAGGAACTTTAGTTATAGCACTTGGTTCTTTTGTTGCTTACCTAGTAAGTATTCAGAATTACAAATGTCGTGGCAATGATAAGAAACAATCTTTACAATGACAAGTTATAGGCTGCAGAATATTTCATATAGTGTAATACTTAATATTGGAATATGAAATGTACTAACCAAGTTTTAATTTGAATCCACACTTAATTGTGTAGAATTGATGTGGGAAATCACAAAGTAACTTGTCAAGTGGAAAAGACAAGTAATTTAATAAATCAGGTCTCAGGTTTTAGACGTCTCATTTTTTAACATGCTTTTTATACCTAAGAAAAAATGTTCTATTACACTCAACCCAAAATAAAAGTTACAGATCTAAAACTTTTCTAAAATATAATCTGTGAAGTTTTTAAAAAACATCAAGTAGTTTTCTGAAAAAGACAACAGATTTTGCATCTAATACTCTATTAGTCCAGATGTACTACAATGTTTTCTGTCCCCCTATATCCAGATATTATTTTCTCAGAGGGTTCATTGGCAAAACAAAAGAAAGAACCAATGCTAAGCAGCACAGAAAATTAACTGCTTCTGTGGAGGAATTTGAGAAAGAGTCACTAGAGAAGAAGTCAACACATAATTCAGAACAAAAAATTAAAATAAGTGTCTGGTACTGTATGTTTATAACTGGTGAAATACTTGTGGTTAATGAATTTTTAAAGCCATAAGTGTTTCCCTTTTTAATAAACTTACCAGAACATTTTGATTAGTGGAAAATCCATTACTTTTACAAGAAGGGAACAACTGACTTTAAAATTGCTGCTGAAGCCATGTTTCATCTATTTGTATATCATTGGCAACTTTATAAATCTTTATAATAATCTTCTCCAAAACTTTCCACTCTGTAGTTATTGCAGTTATCAAAGGAGAATTAAATTAAACACCACATGATTTACAGAATAGGCTGGCTAGCCAGTTTCAATAAATAGGTCACAAGGTGTTGTTAATAGCCAACATCTGAAGAATTTCTGTTTATAACAAAAAATCAGTGGCTAGAGTCAGAGTTGATAAAAGCTCATGTAAGACTGAATTAAAAAATAATTAAAAAATAAAAAAAGAAGAAAAAAATGAAGTTTAATAATAATAATAATAATAAACTCATCATGCTAAAGACATCCCAATAAATTTACCTGTTTCCTAAGAAAAACATTGGAAAAGTTATTCAAGCAAGAAGTAATCAGTATGGTTACTTACACTGCAAAGAAGACTGATAGAACATCGATTCCAATGAGAACAACTCTTCAATAATATAAAGGCAGTTTCAATACAATAAGGAATTCTAAATCCATTTGTTTACAATAGAATCTTTCAGTATATACTCTCACTTCTTGAGAGAATTGAGGGATGCTATTCTTTAGTCGCTGTAGTTGGAAGAGAGTAAGGAAGTAATGTTGGTCACATTATTATGCCTGTGCTATCTCTATTTCAGAGCTAATCATACGTATATTTTGAAGATATTTGAGAAACTGTATACATATATAGTTCCAATTAAAGTCAATTAGTAAAATTCAAAGCTGGCTTTTTTTTTTTTTTTTTTGCATTTGCATGAATATATGTATACATGTATACATGGGTTCCATCTATCAACAAACATTGATATTGTTTTCCTTTACATCTGGACTCATTGCTGTTAAAAAGGGATCAAAAACCCTGCATGCAAATACATCTAAGATACGGTTACAGTAAAATCAAACTAAAAACTATGATTTTAAAAAGTTCCACATGTAATTATATACAGTTAGTATTGTTAATTTGCTTAAACATAAACAAGTAATACCTTTGTAGATCCCTGATGGTATTCTGGATGGATGTCAGCAGATGGAAAAAAAAAAATCACCTCCATGTCTCACCTCAGATGTCCCTGATATTTGTGGATGTCTAACTGTGTGGCAACTGAGGACCACTGAAAACTGCTTGGGTAGTTAACCAGTGTAAAAATTAACATCTTTATAAAAGGTGTATTCTGAACCAGTAGGGACAGACAGACATGTTGACACTTAATAATATTCTGAAAGGAGGAAGGATACAAGATGGTAGTGTAAAATTATCCTCAAATATCTCCGACCAAAATGTGATTTAACTACGTATATTGGTTAGTTCCTGTGTGAAGAGATTACTTACAATTTTCTTTTTAATTCTTCAAGGTCAATCTAATGATAAAAGAGAGGAACAACTTAAGCTGGAAATGCTACTTATTATTTAATCAAAGGGCTCCAATTTGCTCAGCTGGGTATACACACAAGCTTCTTTCAAGAGTAAGTTGCAAGGTATCTGTTAAATCTGTCCACACTTCTTGACATTCTGAGAGCTGCTGCCACTTGAAGGCAGACAAGCTTTAAAATTAAATAGCAATTGCAGAAGGTTTTCTCAACAAAACCATTGTGAGGTTACGGTTGAGATTTGCTCAATTTTTATTATTTTGTTGTTGTTGTTGTCCTAAAGCTTATTTTATTTATCTCTACTCAGAGATTAGTTATGCTCTTTCCCTATTAATAAGACAATGTTTTTTACAAAGAATGTTTTATAGGCCTTATAGATATCAGTAATTCTGAGTTGAGAGAATATCACTGCTTAAATGTTATGTAGGTAAATAAATATTAATACTTGAAACATTAATTCTTAGAATTTCTTCCTGCCAACCATGACTTTTTAATTTCCACTATGTCCTGCACTGAAAGTGGTGCTTGGTCAAGCATATGCTGATCAAAATGAAAGTAAGCAGCTTGATCTGTGGCAGAAATGCAGAGCTCCTAAGAAAACAAACAAACAAACAAACTGATAACTGACAAATCAACTTGTGTTTTCCTATATATTTACAAAAACAAACAAACAAACAAACAAAATAAAAAAACAACTAAACTACTAGGTGAATTTACCCAATCAGGAAGTTTATATAAATTATATAAATCAGCCTATGTGTCCTAGATACTGGAGATCCAACTAGAGAATTTTGAGGCAAGTAAAATATTGGTAGCTTTCACTTGCCACTGAATATTATTTTGATTTTGACTTTCTCATACAGTGTCAAAAAGCTATGTATGCACAGTATAGACATGTAGTTCAATATGCTTTTTTAAAAAGGTAATTTTAAAGGGTAGGTTTTTTAACACACCAAATTTTCAAATTTCTGAAATTTGAAGTTTTAAAATGTTTATTTAGGCAATTGGTTCCAGGACAGATGTGTTCTACAACAGAGTGGGGAATCATGGCTTGTGGGGTTTTCCCTTCATCGAGGCTCCTTTGAGACAGCCAAGAGAGCCGACCTGAAGCCCTCATGAGGCTGGCTGATGAGTCTTGGGTGGAGCCAGGAGAACTGTTGCACAAATGCAGTGACCAGGAGAATGGTGACCAGAGTGGGGAAATAAGGTGTCAGACAAGGCAGGGGTAAGGTAGTTTGCATGGCTGTCTGCGCAGGGAGGGCAAGCAGTTGTGAGATATGTTCATCTGATTCATGTCAGTATGGAACAGTGCTAGGGCCGCATGTTATGATGAATGTGACCTTCTGTCTTACATGCCCTTGTATAACCACAGGTCTAAGAAAAAAAGAGTGGTTAATGTATATAACTCTTGTATCTTGCAAAGGGATGTTTTAGCAATTCGTGTCAATAGAGAGCTTGAAGGGAGATGTTTTTGTAGGTTTTTCCTTGAAGTCTCTGATATCTGGGGGGTTTCAGAATAACTGCTAACTATTATGACTATTGCATGGGACACTATGAAAGTCTCTGTTATCTGGCCAGGAGATAAAGGAGATAGGGAGAGCTGAAGAACAACTGGAAGACAAAGCTTGCAGGGGATGTTGCACAAGTCTCTGACATACAGCCAAGTTGGACAAAGGAGAAGGACTAGAGGGAGGAAGACTATGAGCCTTCACAGAATCACAAAATCACAGAATTTCTAGGTTGGAAGAGACATCAAGATCATCAAGTCCAACCTCTGACCTAACGCTAACAGTCCCCATTAAACCATATCCCTAAGCTCTACATCTAAATGTCTTTTGAAGACTTCCAAGGATGGTGACTCCACCACTTCCCTGGGCAGCCTGTTCCAATGTCTCACAACCCTTTCAGTAAAGAAGTTCTTCCTAAGATCCAACCTAAAACTCCCCTGGCACAACTTAAGCCCATTCCCCCTCGTCCTGTCACCAGGCACGTGGGAGAACAGACCAACCCCCACCTCACTACAGCCTCCTTTAAGGTACCTGTAGAGAGCGATAAGGTCGCCCCTGAGCCTCCTTTTCTCCAGGCTGAACAAGCCCAGCTCCTTCAGCCGCTCCTCGTAGGACTTGTTCTCCAGACCCCTCACCAGCTTTGTCTCCCTTCTCTGGACCTGTTCGAGCACCTCGATGTCCTTCTTGTAGTGAGGGGCCCAAAACTGAACACAGTACTCAAGGTGCGGCCTCACCAGAGCCGAATACAGGGGGACGATCACCTTCCTAGCCCTGCTGGCCACACTGTTTCTTATGCAAGCCATGATGCTGTTGGCCTTCTTGGCTGCTTGAGCACACTGCTGGTTCATATTCAGCCGACTATCCACCATCACTCCCAGGTCCTTCTCTGCCTGGCAGCTCTCCAACCACTCATCTCCCAGCCTGCAGCTCTGCTTGGGGTTATTGTGCCCCAGGTGCAGGACCCGGCACTTGGCCTTGTTGAACTTCATGCAGTTGACCTCAGCCCATCGGTGCAGCCTATCCAGATCGTCCTGCAGAGCCTTCTTACCCTCAAGCAGATCAACACACACACCTAACTTGGTGTCATCTGCAATATATATATATATATATATATATATATATATATATGGTGTCATCTGCAATATCAGCACGAGAGACCCCCAGAGGGACCACCAGAGACTGATACGCATGCTCCGGTAGGAGGGTTTGGATTCCGGAAACTAATTATAATAACCTTGTGTTTTTTTTTAGAAGTAGTAATGAATATGTATCAGCCTAGGAACATAAAAATCAGCTGCTCGATGTAACTGGTGTGCGTCTTGGTGGAGCAGAGACTCCCGGCACACCCAGCGCTGTTTGCTTACCTCTATTCCTTTAATAAATTGTAAACTTTGATTATAGTCCTATTTTGAAGACTGAGCCATTTATTACACAGTTTTAATCATTTTGTCTTCTGGGATCAACAGAGGAAAGACCTTCTACTGCAACAGAAATGGTGTCCACCTTCTGAACCTGCAGGCATGAGGCTGAGACACAGACGGGGAGGCCACAACCTTCCTGGGCAAATGCCTAAACACAAACAGATCTCCCAGGGACCAAAAGAGTGGCCCAGACCCTCAGTTCTGGGAAGCTCTAGTCTCTGGAATTCCCCTGGGGCCTGAAGGCAAAGGAAGGTGTCATGGGTGCAGGTGTGCCCAGTTGGATGAACTCTTAGGCAGGTGGCTCAGTTGTGAGAGGAGCTCACCAGGCAATGTAGAATTTGCGAATCTGAATATGAGATTGACACAGTCTGAGCAACACCCCTGTCTTAAGTCCAGCCAAAGGGTAGGGAAACAATCTTGTAGCCCTGAACGAGAACATTTGAAATACTCACAGGACAAGTGAGAGTGGACCTTTGTCTCTGTTCAGAGCTGGAAGAATTTCCCCCTTGTCCCTCAATTTCCCCTGTGCAAGAGATAGGATGAACTAGAGAAGGAGAGAGGAGATGCTGGAAGAGCTAGTTAAGACCTCAAAAACCATACGGAACTCAGGAACATAGGCCAAGCATAGGGAACTCAGAACGGCAGACCACATGAAGTTGGTTTAGTCTTCCACCTGAATCAAAACCAGTACCACATTGAAGGCATAAAGTGTGCTAGTCATTGGAGACAACCTTCTGAGAGGCAGAGAGTCTCCCATTTGCCATTTGGACAGTCTCTCCAGAGATTAGTAGTTACTAGTACAGTTTATAGAATAATGTATCAAGCATTAAACTTTCAAGATTTTGTTTAAAAAAGTCCTAGCTAATATGTCTCTGCTTTCTATTAAAGTCCATGACATAATTCAGTACAGTTACTTTGCTTGCTTCTTTCATTACAATAGGAGCCTTTTTAATGGAAAAAATCATCCTGGACTTTTAACTCTATTTCAGTAAGAGAAAGGAAAATTATGTCAAAATGTGAAATTGTTTTAACTCTTTTTTTTTTTTTTCCTTTTTTTTTTTTTTCCTTTTTTTTTTTTTCCTTTTTTTTTTTTTTTTTCTTTTAATTTGTAAACGCTCTACATAAGAAATGTTTTCCTGTACTTCAAAGGTAACCAATCATGCTGTGTTTGGATTTGGAGGAAACTATCTTTACCATTGTGCAGTTAAATTTCAGTCAGTTAATTCTGAAATCAATGAAACAACTCCCATTTTTATTTTTAATTCTTACTAATTGCTCCAGTGAAGCTCCTTCTTCTCTTACCTAGCTATGTAATAAAAAACACCTTTGAATGTTGCAATATCCATTCTTCTGTTCCTTAATGTCCCAACTGAGAGTCTCACTGCAGGATGCAGTAAAATAAAATAAAATAAAATAAAATAAAATAAAATAAAATAAAATAAAATAAAATAAAATAAAATAAAATAAAATAAAATAAAATAAAATAAAATAAAATAAAATAAAAATCAACTATTGCAAGAGGACAGGTGATAAATATCAAGATCCCTATACCTGCTTTGTAATGATATTGAAGAAATTAAGTTTATGAGAACATCAAGTGTATATTAATAGTAATAGTGAAATGTATGTAAGCCTAGTTTAAGACCTAACTTTACTGTCTGGAGGTCTACATTGTCTTCATATAAAGCAGTTAGAAAATATTTTGGAAAAATATTAAAATGTTGCAAAAGATAAAGTCCATCATTAGTACTAGAAGATGAAATTCAGTACTGTCCATGTTCCAGGAGCATAACAATTAAATCGTATGATTTTCCAAAGAATTAAAAGGCTATGTGCTCAACCTACCCACTACGGTTAAGGATAACAAAAACTGTTTTTATTATGTATTTTCTATATTAACATTAGGAGGAGGGTCAAGAGAATCTCCATCCTTTATTGGATGCAGGGGTGAACATGACTACTGAACATAAGGAAAAGGCTGAGGTTCTTAATGCCTTCTTTACGTTTGTCTTTCCTAGTCAGTCCATTTATCCTTGTGGTACTCAGACTCCCATCTGGAAGTCTAGGATGGGGAGCTGAAGAAACCCCTCACAGTTCAGCTAGAAACAGTTAGAGACCTGCTAGTGCATCTGGACTGTCACAAGTCTATGGGACCAGATAGGATTCACCCAGTGGTGCTGAGGGAGTTAGTGGATGTGATTGGTGGGCTGCTTTCCATCATCTATCAGCAGTCATGGTCATCCAGGAAGGTCCCAGATGACTGGAGACTTGCTAATGTGACACCCATCTAGAAGAAGGATCTTAAGGAGTATTTGGGGAACTACAGGCCTGTCAGCCTGACCTTGGTGACAGAAAAGGTGATGGAATAGGTCACCTTGAATGCAATCGCACAGCATATGCAGGACAATTGGGGGATCAGGCCCAGCCAGCACGGGTTCGTTAAAGACGAGTCCTGCCTGACCAAACGTATCTCCTTTTATTACTAGGTAACCTGCCTGGTGGATGAAGAAAAGACTGTTGACACAGTCTACCTATAGTTTGACTTCAGCAACGTCTCTGACATGGTCTCTCACAGTATTCTCCTGGAGAAACTGGAAGCCCATGTCTTGGACAGGTATATATTTTACTGAGTTAAAAGCTGTTTGGACGGCTGGGCCAAGAAAGTAGTGGTGAACAGAGTGAAATCCAGCTGCTGACCTGTCACCAGTGGTGTTCCCCAGGGGTCGGTGTTTGGGTCCATCCTCTTTAATATCTATTGATGACTTGGATGAGGGAATTGAGTACACCTTCAGTAAGTTTGCAGACAACACCAAGTTAGGAGGAATTGTTGATCTGCTGGAGGGTAGGAAGACCATTCAGAGGGACCTGGACAGGTTGGATTGATGGACAGAAGCCAATAGGATGAGGTTCAAGTCTAACAAGTCTAATGGCCAGGTCCTGCAGTCGGGCCACAACAAACCCATGAAGAACTACAGACTTGGGGCAGAGTGGCTGGGAAGCTGTGCAGAGGAAAAGGATCTGGGAGTGCTGATTGATGCTCACCGGAACACCAGCTGACAGTGTTCCCAGGTGGCTAAGAAGGACAATGACATCCTAACTTGTATCAAGTATGGTGTAGTCAGCAGGACCAGGGAAGTGATCAACCACCTGTGCTCAGTTCTGGTGAGGCTGCACCTCGACTATTGTGTTCAGTTTTGGGACCCTAACTACAAGAAAGACATGGAGTCCCTGGAACATGTCTAGGGAATGTCCACAAAGCTGCTGAAGGGCCTGGAACACAAGACTTGTGAGGAGCAGCTGACGGAACTGGGTTTGTTTAGTCTGGGTACGAGGAATACTCAGGGGAGACCTTATTGCTCTCTACAACTAACTGAAAGGTAGTCATGGGGAGCTGGATGTTGGCCTCTTCTCTCAGATAAGTAGTGATAGATTTAGAGGGAATGGCCTCAAGTTGCACCAGAGGAGGTTTAAGTTGTAAGTTAGGAGAAATTTCTTCTCAGCCAGAGTAGTCAGGCTGACTTCCTGGAACAGATTGCCCAGGGAGGTGGCAGAGTCACCGTCCCTGGGGATGTTCAAGGAAAGGAAGAACATGGTGCTTAGGAGCATGGTTTAGTGGGTAACATTGGTAGTAGGGTGATGGCTGGATCAGATGATCCCAAAGGTCTTTCCAACCTTAATGATTCTATGACTCTATAACGCTCATTTCTGTTAAATCCAAATTACTTTAAGGTACTCTTAACATAGAAAAGAACATTCTTTGTGATAAAGAAGAACTATGTTCCCTCAGTAACATTTAGTTACTCTGTAGTGGGGAATGAGATCTTTTGAGGGAAAAATAAATAAATAAATAAATAAATGATTTTAAAAAGTATTATAATAAAGTCCTAACCAGTTTTCTGATTGATTAACTCATTTTTAAATCAATATCAGTTACTTGAATGAAAATATTTCACTGTAATTCATTTTACAAATTCGAAGCTTAATCTGAAAGTAAATTTGTGGTTTCAAAATTCATTTTTTCAAGTCTATCAGCATTTGAACTTTATTACCATTGAATATATTAACCCCATTTGAATTCTATTACTTACTGAAGGCACAGTGGAAAATACTGAAAATATACTTTTTAGAAGAAACTGAATTTTCCTCTCTCCATTTTATTTTATCTTACATTGAAGTTCTTAAAATCTTAATTTTGTTTGATTAACAAATATGTTTAGTATCAGCGTCCAACTCTATACATTATGTTCTCATGACTTATAGCATTTGTATTTCAAGATAAAGTTGGAAACCTAGTCACATCTGCTAGATCTCTAGTGTGCCTCTCAGTTGTAATTAGGTAGTATGGTGTAACAACCACAATTCTTTTAAGATCAGTAACTGCTACTACTTTATTAAGATCATAACTTCAACTCTAACTCTTATTGAGGACAGCCTCCCTTCTTACACTCTACACTCTACAGCAGTACTTTTCCACTTACTATTCATTGGTCAACAACTTTTCCCGGCAACAACAAACACCCAGCAACTTCTGTGTCTTAAGGGCTGGGGAATAAGCAGTCCAGTATAGCAAGGCGTCTCCTGAATCACCTTCCTTTGTTCCTTCCAAACTCTTTACATTCCCGATGGACTCATCATTAAGAGCCTGATGTTATCAAAAAACATGGGTCTTGTCAACCCCCATGGCCAAACTACCAAAAGCTAGGATTAGGCAAAGATGAAGATAAATTTTTTTTCTTATTTTATTCTGGAAACAACAATTAACACCTCTTTCTGTGTACGAAGGTGAAGTGAATATCCTCAGCTACTGAAGGTATTTAAATTAGTCTCACTAGACAAGGTTAATAGCTACTTTAAAACTATCCTAATGACTCTTATTGACCATGAACACTGCTCTGTGTTCTGTAATGATTTTTTTGCAAACTAAGGCTTTGGATTCATGAATTCTGTGGAAGAAATGTTTCAGAGTGAGGCTTTAGGAGTTAATTCTGTCTTTCCTATAGTGGGCTACAAGCTCTTCAGAAGGGATAGACAGGGAATGTAGGGACGGGGTGTTGCCCTCTGTGTTAGGGAATGGATTGAATGTGAAGAGCTGCATCTGAGAAACAACAATGGACAGGTTGAGAGCTTGTGGGTTAAATTTAAGGACTGGAGCAATAAAGGGCACTTTGTGGTTGGGGTCTACTACAGGCCACCTGATCAAGGGGAGCCTGTGGATGAGGCATTCTTGCTTCAACTACAAGCAGTGCTGTGTTTGCACACTCTCATCCTGATGGGGAACTTCAGCCACCTGGATGTCTGCTGGTAAAACCACACAGCAGGCTGTAAGCGATCCAGGAGATTCCTAGAGTATGTTGAGGATACCTTCCTTGTCCACGTATTAGACAAACCAACCATTATTGTGCCTGGTGCTCACCAATGCAGAGGAGCTCACTAAAGAGGTCAAGATTGCAGGCAGTCTGGGTTGCAGTGACCAGGCCCTGGTTGAGCCTGTGATCTCAAGGAATATGGCTTGGCAAAGAGCAAAGTCAGGACCCCGAACTTCCAGAGTGAACTTCCAGCTCTTTAAAGATTTAGTCAGTGAGATCCCCAGGAACACTGTCCATAGGGACAAAAAGAGCTGTCAAGGATGATGTTATTAGAACACAACAACTTTCCATCCCCATGTGTAAGAAAACAAGCAAGGAGGGCAGACAAACAGGATGGCTGAGCAAAGACTTGCTGGTCAAACTGAGGTGCAAGAAGGAAATGCACAGGCAGTGGAAACAGGGACATGTGGCCTGGGAAGAGTACAGGGATGCTGTCTGGATGTGCAGGGATGGGATCAGAAAAGGCACGGATGGAACTGAGTTTGGCAGGGGATGCAAAGAATAACAGGAAGGGATCCTTTGGATACATTGCTCAGAAAAGAAAGGCCAAGGAGAGTGTACCCCTTCTGATGGAAGAGAAGGCTGAACTAGTGATGACAGACATGGTGAAGGCTGAGGTACTCAGCAACTTCTTTGCCTTAGTTTTTACTTCTGGTCAGGCTTCCGAAGTCTTTTTTTTCCCTGAACCCTGAGATGGAGGCTGGGGGAGCAAAGTCCCACTCACTGCAAGCGAAGAGCACATTTGAAACCACCTGACGAAACTAAACACATACAAGTTTATGAAGCCTGATGACATGCATCCAAGGGTCCTGAAGGAATTGGCTGATGTAGTTGCCAAGCCTCTCTCCATAATATTTGAAAAGTCTTGGCAGTCAGGTGATGTTTCCGGTGTCTGGAAAAAGGGAAACATCAATCTCACCAAAAAAAAAAAAAAAAAAATGTAGAAAGGAAGACCTGCAGAACTACAGATCAGTGAGCCTCACCTTTGTGCCTAGCAAGATCACGGAACAGATCCTCCTGGAGGCAATGTTGAGGCACATGCAGGTCAAGGTGATCTGAGAGAGCCATCATGGCTTCACCAAGGGCAAATTTTGCCTGACCAGCCTGGTGGTCTTCTACAATGGAGAGACTGCTCTAGTTGACAAAGGAAGACCGACCAATGTAATCTACCCGGAATTCTGCAAGGCTTTTGACGTGGTTCCACATGATATCCTGGTCTCCAACTTCTAGAGAGATGGGTTTAACGGATGAAACTATTCAGTGGATAAAGAGTTGGCTTGAAGGTCACACCTAGAGAGTGGGGGTCAATGGATCTATGTCCAAGTGGAGGCTGATGACAAGTGATGTACTGCAGGGGTCTGTCCTGGGACAAGTACTGTGTGATATTTTCATTAATGAAACAGACAGTGGGATTGAGTGCACCCTCAGCAAATTTGCAGATGATGTCAAACTGAGTGATGCGGTTGATATGGTAGAAGGAAGGAATGCTATCCAAAGGGACCTGGGAAATCTTGAGAATTGGGCCCATGTGAACCTAATGAGGTTCAACAAGTCCATGTGCAAGGTGATGCACCTGGACCCGGGTAATCCCGGACATGAGTACAGACTGGGAGAAGAACTCAAGGAGGGCAGCCCTGCAGAGAAGCACTTGAGGGTTTTGATCACTGAAAAGCTTGACGTGAGTCAGCAGAGAGTGCTTGAAGCCCAGAAAAGCAACTGCATCCTGGGCCTCATCAAAGGAGGAGTGACTGGCAGGATAAGAATGGTGATTGTCCTCCTCTGGTCAGCCCTGGTGAAGCCCCGCTTGGAGTACTGTATCCATGTCTGGAGCCCCCAGCACAAGAAGGATGTCTATCTGGAATAATGGGTCCAGAAGAGGGCCACAAGAGGATCAAGGGGCTGGATCACCTCTTCTACAAAGATAGACTGAGAGAGCTGGAGCTGTTCAGCCTAACGAAGAGAAGGCTCTGGGATGACCTCATTGTGGCTTTGCAGTACTTAAAGGGGCCTTATAAATAAGATAAAGAGTAACACTTTTCTAAATCAGTAAAACACAGAACAAGAGGGGATGGATTTAAACTAATAGAGAGGAGATTTAGATTAGATGTTAGGCAGAAATTCTTCACTCAGTGGGTGGTGAGGGACTGGAACAGACTGCAAAGAAAAGCTGTGGATGTCACATCCCTGGATGTGTTCAAGGCCAGGCTGGATGGGGCCTTGGTCAACCTGATCTAGTAGTTGGCATCCCTTCCTATGGCAGGCAGGATGGGGTTGGATGATCTTTAAGGTCCCTTTCAGCCATTATATGAACCTGTGATTCTGTGATACATATTCTATGTTTTTCCATGAAGATATACCAAAGAGTGGAAGTGTGTCACAAACGAGAAAAAGTTATAGCTCTCTCAGCCTCACCAACCAGGATCAAAAAATCACAGAATCACGGAATCATCTAGGTTGGAAGAGACCACCAAGAACACCTAGTCCAACCTCTGACCTAACACTAACCAGTCCTCCAATAAACCATATCACTAAGCACTACATCTAAACATCTTTTAAAGACCTCCAGGGATTGTGACTCCACCACTTCCTTGGGCAGCCCATTCCAATGCCTAGCAACCCTTTTGGTAAAGAAGTTTTTTCCTAATATCCAACCTAAACCTCCCCTGTTGCAACTTGAGCCCATTCCTCCTCGTCCTGTCACTGGGCATGTGGGAGAATAGACCAATAAGATGTTTCACCATCTACAGTGAAATTTTCCACAAAATAAATAAATAAATAAATATATAATATATTTTTATTAATGTGATATAATATGGTTGTTGTTTTTTTTTTTTGTATTTTTTTGTTTTGTTTTGTTTTTTTGACCATTCAGATTTTTTTTTTTTTTTAATTCCCTGAAATTTTATATATTGTTTATCACTTTTGCATACTACAGCTATGTCTAATGAGAGATCTCAGGTACTACTCATATAGAGGTTAATATATTAATATCTGTATATAAAATATCAGATAAGAATTCTACACTTTCCATTATTTCATGTTTTATTTTCAACAGGAAATTTTTTAAGTGCCGCTCCTCATACAGTCCTAAATGTTGTTAATGTGAATCTGTTAAGACATAATCATGTACCTATAAAATCAGCAGACAAAAGACCATTTGAATATTATCAAGATGAATAATCACAGAATCACAGAATTGCACTGATTGGAAGGGACCTTCAGAGATCATCAGGTAGAATCCTCCTGCCAAAGCAGGTTCCCTAGAGAAAATTGAACAGGTAGGTGTCCACATGGGTATTGAATATCTCCAGAGAAGGAGACTCCACAACCTCCCTGGGCAGGCTGTTCCAGTGCTCTGTCACCCTCACTGTGAAGAAGTTCTTTCGTGTGTTGTTCGGGAGCTTCCTTTGATCCATTTTTTGTTCATTGCCCCTTGTCCTGTCCCCACAAACCGCTGAAAAAAAGGTTGGCCATATGCCATTGTCTCCCATACTTCAGGTATTTATAAACATTGATAAGATCCCCTCTTATTCTTCTTTTCTCAAGGCTGAACAGACCAAGATCTCTCAGTCCTTCATCATAGGGAAGATTCTCAAGGCCTCATATCATCTTTGCTGGTATCTGCTGGACTCTTTCCAGGAGATCTGTGTCTTTTTTGTATTGGGGAGCCCAGAACTGGACACAGTACTCCAGGTGAGGCCTGACCAGGGCAGAGTAGAGGGGAGGATCACCTCCCTTGACCTGCTGGCCACACTCCATTTAATGTACTCCAAGATTCCACTGGCCCTCTTGGTCACCAGGACACACTGCTGGCTCAGGGTGAACCTGTCACAGAATCACAGAATTACTAGGTTGGAAGAGACCTCAAGATCATCGAGTCCAACCTCTGACCTAACGCTAAGAGTCCCCACTAAGCCATATCCCTAAGCTCTACATCTAAACGTCTTTTAAAGACTTCCAGGGATGGAGACTCCACCATTTCCCTAGGCAGCCTGTTCCAATGTCTCACAACCCTTTCAGTAAAGAAGTTCTTCCTAAGATCCAACCTAAAACTCCCCTGGCACAACTTAAGCCCATTCCCCCTCGTCCTGTCACCAGGCACGTGGGAGAACAGACCAACCCCCACCTCACTACAGCCTCCTTTAAGGTACCTGTAGAGAGCGATAAGGTCGCCCCTGAGCCTCCTTTTCTCCAGGCTGAACAAGCCCAGCTCCCTCAGCCGCTCCTCGTAGGACTTGTTCTCCAGACCCCTCACCAGCTTTGTCGCCCTTCTCTGGACTTGCTCAAGCACCTCGATGTCCTTCTTGTAGTGAGGGGCCCAAAACTGAACACAGTACTCAAGGTGCGGCCTCACCAGAGCCGAGTTCAGGGGGACGATCACCTCCCTAGCCCTGCTGGCCACACTGTTTCTTATGCAAGCCATGATGCTGTTGGCCTTCTTGGCCACCTGAGCACACTGCTGGCTCATATTCAGCTGACTATCAACCATCACTCCCAGGTCCTTCTCTGCCTGGCAGCTCTCCAACAAGTCCATGTGCAAGGTGATGCACCTGGACCAGGGTAATCCTGGACATGAGTACAGACTGGGAGAAGAACTCAAAGAGGGCAGCCCTGCAGAGAAGCACTTGAGGGTTTTGATCACTGAAAAGCTTGACGTGAGTCAGCAGAGAGCGCTTGAAGCCCAGAAAAGCAACTGCATCCTGGGCCGCATCAAAGGAGGAGTGACTGGCAGGATAAGAATGGTGATTGTCCCCCTTTGTTCCCCCTATAATCTAATAGAGGAGAGATTTAGATTAGGTGTTAGAAGGTAATTCTTCACTCAGAGGGTGGTGTGGCACTGGAACAAGTTGCCCAGAGAGATTGTGGATGCCTCTTGCCAGGAGGTGTTCAATGCCAGGTTGGATGAGGCCCTGGGCAACCTGATGCAGTGAGTGGCATCTCTAACTCTGGCAGGGGGGTTGGACCAAATGATCCTTGAGGTTTCTTTCAGTCCAGGCTGTTCTCTGATTCTATTATTCTTGCACCATTACATAATACACCACCACCACATTCATGTTGAATCTAGGGGATCAAATAACAATTCAAGTTGTGTCCTTTCAACAACACATGATTTAAAACTGCAAACCATTATGGTTGAATGGTTTAAAATGAACAACCAAAATGGAAACATTTTCTTAGGAGATTTGACTACTTAAATGGGAAAAAATAATAATAAAAAAATAATAAAAAATAAATGAAATAAAAAGCACATCAAGTAAAATGAAAAAGTAGTAATCTGAAAGAAAAGGAAGACTCTGCATTGGAGTGCTTGTTCTTTAAGAATCTTCCATGAATGCAATTAAGATAACTGGGGTCATTATCTTCAAATAAAACTGAGACCAGTTTGTATCCCCAGAAACCATGACTTCTTGTAAAAACACATATTACTGTGCCTTTTTCTTAAATGTCATTTGACAATTCTACATGGCAGGGTGAGCCATCTGGTCAGACCATTATTGGAAAAAACATTCAGAGTACTCTCAGAGAAGTACCCCAGGATATGATTTCAGTGCAAATGGAGAAAAAAAAAAAAAAAAAAAAAGTCACACTCTATTATGAAATCCTAAATCTCTGAAATTGTTATTGTCTGGTAGCAATGCTGTTCAGCACACTGAGCATCAACCCCCCCTCTTCTGCCCCGCCTTTTCCCCCAAAATAGTACCAAACCCTCCCCAACCCCATCAGAGCTCAGCTCATTAGCTGGCCAGTCAAATCTAAGGAATAGATAAGGAAAAAGAAGGAAAGACAAACAGGAGTGTTGCTTTTGGTGGCAGTCAGGAACTGGGATTGGCTTATGTGTGATGAGAAGTTAACCTTTTCACTTAAATAAGTGAAATTCCATAAGCAAAGAAAATCTTTATTACTTTGGCTTTTTTGTTTTGTTTCATTTACTGAAAAAAAAAATACAGAAAAAAAAAAAAAAAAACCACACACAAAAAATCAATATCATAGTTTGCCAATAGGAAGAGATATAGGTGACATTGATAACCAGCTGAATATGAGCCAGCAGTGTGTTCAGGTGGCCAAGAAGGCCAACAGCATCCAAGCTTGTACCAGAAATAGTGTGGCCAATATGGAAGTAATTGTCCCCCTATACTCATTTCTGGTGAGGCTACACCTTGAATACTACGTTCAGTTTTGAACACTTTAGTACAAGAACAACATGAAGGTGCTAGTGTGTGTCCAAAGATTGTCAATGAAGCTGGTGAAGGGTCTAGAAAACAAGACTTATGAGGAGCAGATGGAGGAACTGGGATTGTTTAGCCTAGAGGGTTGTGAAACATTGGAACAGATTTCCCAGGGAAATGGTTAAGTTACCTGGAGGTATTTAAAACAGTAGATATGGTGCTTAGGAACATGTTTTAGTAATAGACATCGAAGCCTTTAAATTAAAAATAAATAATAAAAAAAAATAGAACAATGAAGTTCTATTACAAATACAGCATATTGATCTTACCTGAGGCCAGTATATGTGTACAGGGAGTGATGGGACAGAACTCTGTTTTAACTAGCAAAAATATTATATAGATTAGAAAATCAATTCATATATAGGAACTACTAATAAAAGAAACAACAGTATAGAACTTCAGTAGATTATGGAATAAAAGTAGACATTGAAATAGAATTAGTATGTACGTAACTTACTAAAGGTAATTGAAATATTCTTACATGCTGTAAGAGTACGTGTGGCAGACATCTACTATTATAATTATATATTAATCAATAAAATAAATATGCACAAAATAACTTAGCAACAATTTGTTGTCATAGGAAAGAAACTCGACAGAAGACAGGTCAGTTTAAAGTAAACATAAAAGTTCCATTTGATCTGAGCCTCCATATTTTTTTTCCATTATGTACTATCTTTACCCTCCCTTTCTGGACAGCTCCTTAGGCTTTGACTAGCCATGTAAGAACTCTTCAGAATGTATGAGTTTCCTTCCTACAACACAGTCTGAGAATGAATGCTAACAGAGGGCAAGAAGGTTCTTTCATACCTACTTCTAGTCCCATATGATGTTTACTTTTTTAATTATTGCACACCTTGAATATTTAAAATGTAACCCATACACAACTCATTTGTGGGGAAATGCTTAAGGCAGTATTTTGAAGCAACTCATTCAGTTATCTCAAAAAAGTTATTAAAAAAATATTCAATGTAGGCAGTCTGCGTATATTGCACATTATAATGACAAATATCAACTAAATATATCAACTTTCTCACATCTCCTTTCACTCCAAAGTCACAACTAAACTGACAGGCTGAGTCAAAGACTATTAAAAAAAAAAAAAACAAACAAAAAAAAACAACTCAGTAATTAATATGCCATGCTTTTTCTCATTACTACACTGTACTAATACAATTACGCACAAGTGACCTAAGGTAGTATTAGGTATTTCCTAACACTAGAACACTGTCTGCAACACTCATGTTAGTTACAGTGAATTGTTTTTATAAAGTCTTAAACACAACAGCATTGATTTTCTCATGCTTCTATTTCAACAGTCAGACAGTCACTTATCTTATGAATCAGTATTCAAGTTCAGAGTACCAGTACCCTGAAACATAAAGTTAGAATTTCTTGAGGATTGCACAAACTGGTAGAAATCACTTCATGTTTGTGGAATAAACTGTGTAAAACAGTGGAAGGCAATGCATTTTTTAAATCCACTTTTGCTCCACATAAAAGCTTCACATTCATGTGATTTTACAGGTTTACAATTATTAAAAAAAAAAAAAAAAAAGAGTGGGGGGAATAGGACGAAATGTCAACCATTGTTTTTCACTTATATTTTAAATGATGAAATAAATAATATCTCTCACTTTAAAACAAAACAAAAGTAACTAAATTTGGAGAGATTATCTTTAAAATCCAATATCAAAGCAGCAAATTAAACTAGTTATCTAGTTATCTTGCATAAGTGACAGTTATTTTAATATTAAAGCAAAAATAAGTTGGGTCATTTTTGTGATTCAGTCTTTTATCTAAAAAACAAATAAAATATTATTTATGAACAAGAAACAATTTTAAAGAAAGATGTAACATTCTAGAAAATAGAAAAAAAATATATAATTTATTTTTAAGAAGGTGTGTATATGCTTTGACGTGAAAAATACACCGATCCTTTCTATATGTGTCTGCCCCTTGTGAACTTCACTATAAGGTGTAATTAACACATGGAATAGTTTCCAGCCAGTAAAAGAGTTCTAAACCAGAAACACATTTCTAGTGATACAATATTTCTAAAGGCTACATTATAAGCAAGTGTTCCTTGTATAGTATGAAATGTTTCTTCACTTTCACAGTCTTCTGAAAATTATAATTTTACATATCTGTTCCTTAGAAAGTCTGAGGAATAGTAGTAGATTATTGCTAGTACAGGAAATGAGACTATTAGAAATAGATATCATGCATATAGATATAATGCAACCAACAGTAAATTGGTATTCTATCAACTCTGTCCTTATCAAGCTCTTCGGATCACACTGCAACTGGGCTGGCCAGCCCCATCCATCTTCCATCTCTCCATATCTGAGAGTGTCACAAAGATAATATGCTTTCATTTTGCTCTTGCCAAAGTTCAGCATATTAAATGCACCTAAGGCAACTATAGAGTGTTTAAGTTTTAAAGACAGTCAAAACAACAATAAAATATGCAGAACCTGTATCATTTTCTGTAGTAGAAGTGCAATGAGTCTATTAGAGTAGGTACCTAGTTCTGCCAACACCAATTTTACATATTGCTCATAGAACTGAAGACCTGAAAAGAACCTTTAGTAAGTGACAAAGGATGTAAATTGATTTTTAAAAATGTGCATATAAACATTTATAAGTAGTGTTATACAAACCAACAAGAAACTAGATCTTAAATCCTGTTACTCAATTTCTTTTTGTAATTTAAAACCATTTTCACATTTTTTTTTTCTTTTTGAGAGATTTCTGTCAGATATCTTCGTGTGTTGTTTATCAAACTCACCATTAAGAAGAGTAGAGTGATATAATTGTGTTACCATCAATCAAACCATTTACATGCTTCACATAACACTGGTAGTCCACAGTTCTATGAACTAGAAAAGAAAGCCATACAAATAAAATCCTAGAAGTACAGTAAGAGATACTTATCAAATGTTAAATGCCATGTCTATGTAGTATTAAAAAAAAAAAAAAAAAAGTTTTTTTTTTTTTTTTTCAGATAATCTTGTGCATTTATCCTGACATCAAGGTATAGCGGCATCAGTATTTCCTTTTGAATTGTAAACTTCTGAAAAAAATGTTCAATACATATTTTCTTCTGGTACTTTTGTCCTTTCTTATATATATCTGAAAAGTATAGAAACAAACAGACAAACAAAAAATCACATTCAGTAAAGCATTTCAGAATAGGTTCTTTTTAAATTTAGGAACAGATAATTGTTGGTTATTCACAGAATCAACATAAAATAGATTGTGGTGGAAGGGACACTAAAGGGGTCACAGAAGCACAGAATGATTGAGGTTGGAAAGGAACTCTGAAAATCATCTAGTTCAAGCCCCCTGCCAAGCAGGATCACCTACAGCACATTGTGCAGGGTGGCATCCAGGCAGTTTTTGAATACCTCCAGTGAAGGGGACTCCATAACCTCTCTGGGAAACCTGTTCCAGTGCTCAGGCATCATCACAGTAAAGTGCCCCCTCATAAGCAGCCGGAACTTCCTGTGCTTCAGTTTGTGCCCATTGCCTCTCATCCTGTTGTTGGACACAACTGAAAAGAGACTGGCACCTCTTGACACCTTCCCTTCAGATATTTATGCGCATTGATGAGGTCTGCTCTTAGTCTTCTCTTTCCTAGGTGAAACAAACACAGTTCTCTCAGCCTGTCTTCATACAACAGGTGCATCAGTCCCTAATTTCCTTAGTAGCCCTCCTCTGAACTCACTTGAGTAGTTCTATGTCCCTCTGGGGAGCTCAGAACTGGACATGAGACTGCAGATGTGGCCTCGCCAGGGCTGAGTAGCGGGGGAGGATTACCTCCCTTGACCTGCTGGCAAAGGTCTTCTGAATGCATCCCAGGATAACACTGACCTCTTGACAAAAGGATATATTGCTGTCTACCAGGTCTCCCGGTCCCTCTCTGCAGAGCTGCTCTCCAGTGGGTCAGCCCCCAGCCCGTACTGGTGCTTGGGGTTATTCCTCCCTAGATGCAGAACCCTGCATTTACCTTTGTTGAACTTCATGAGATTTCTCTCAGCCAAGCTCTCCAGCCTGTCAAAGTCCCTCTGAATGGCAGCACAGCCCTCTGGGGTATCAGCCACTCCTCCCAGCTTTGTGTCATCAGCAAATTTGCTCACAGTGCACTCAGTTTCATCGTCCAGGTCATTGATGAATAAATTGAACCCTCTGAGATCTGCCATCCAGAAGTTATTAATACACCTCACTATCCACTCATGCAGCCAGCGCTTCCATGTTATTGGAGACAGTGACTGGCGGCTAGCAAACGTGACGTCCATCTACAAGAAGGGCCGGAGGACTGACCCAGGAAACTGTAGGCCTGTCAGTTTGACCTCAGTGCCAGGGAAGCTCATGGAACAGATTATCTTGAGAGTCATCATGCGGCACTTGCAGGGCAAGCAGGCGATCAGGCCCACTCAGCATGGGTTTATGAAAGGCAGGTCCCACTTGACGAACCTGATCTCCTTCTATGACCAAGTGATGCACTGGGTGGACGAGGGAAAGGCTGTGGATGTGGCCTACCTTGACTTCAGCAAGGCTTTTGACACCGTCTCCCACAGCATTCTCCTCAAGAAACTGGCTGCTCTTGGCTTGGACTGGCTCACACTTTGTTGGGTTAGAAACTGGCTGGACAGTCAGGCCCAAAGAGTCGTGGTAAATGGAGTCAAGTCCAGTTGGAGGCCAGTCACTAGTGGCGTCCCCCAGGGCTCGGTGCTGGGGCCAGTCCTCTTTAATATCTTCATCGATGATCTGGACGAGGGCATTGAGTGCACCCTCAGTAAGTTTGCAGATGACACCAAGTTAGGTGTGTGTGTCAATCTGCTTGAGGGTAAGAAGGCTCTGCAGGACAATCTGGATCTGGATATGAAGTTCAACAAGGCCAAGTGCCGGGTCCTGCACCTGGGGCACAATAACCCCAAGCAGAGCTACAGGCTGGGAGATGAGTGGTTGGAGAGCTGCCAGGCAGAGAAGGACCTGGGAGTGATGGTGGATAGTCGGCTGAATATGAGCCAGCAGTGTGCTCAAGCAGCCAAGAAGGCCAACAGCATCATGGCTTGCATAAGAAACAGTGTGGCCAGCAGGGCTAGGGAGGTGATCGTCCCCCTGAACTCGGCTCTGGTGAGGCCGCACCTTGAGTACTGTGTTCAGTTTTGGACCCCTCGCTACAAGAAGGACATCGAGGTGCTCGAACAGGTCCAGAGAAGGGCGACAAAGCTGGTGAGGGGTCTGGAGAACAAGTCCTACGAGGAGCGGCTGAGGGAGCTGGGCTTGTTCAGCCTGGAGAAGAGGAGGCTCAGGGGCGACCTTATCGCTCTCTACAGGTACCTTAAAGGAGGCTGTAGTGAGGTGGGGGTTGGTCTGTTCTCTCACGTGCCCGGTGACAGGACGAGGGGGAATGGGCTTAAGTTGTGCCAGGGGAGTTTTAGGTTGGATCTTAGGAAGAACTTCTTTACCAAAAGGGTTGTTAGACTTTGGAACAGGCTGCCTAGGGAAATGGTGGAGTCTCCATCCCTGGAAGTCTTTAAAAGACGTTTAGATGTAGAGCTTAGGGATATGGTTTAGTGGGGACTGTTAGTGTTAGGTCAGAGGTTGGACTCGATGATCTTGAGGTCTCTTCCAACCTAGAAATTCTGTGATTCTGTGATTCTGTGATCATAGAAGGCTGCCAGATTGGTTAAATATGATTTTCTCTTTGTGAATCTATACTGACTATTCCTGATCACCTTCTTATCCTCCACCTACCTGGGGATGACCTCCAGGTTGAGCTGTTCCAACTTCCTGACTGTTTCAGGTCTAAGAATATGTTAAACTATATTATCTATTCCATTCCATTCCATTCCATTCTATTCCATTCCATTCCATTCCAAATAACCAGTCTCAATCTATAGACAATAAATCTAGATTGCCTTTATATACTGAAAAGGGCAACAAGGGAAGGGAACATAAAATCTAAACACCATAAGGAAAAGAATGTGAGACAGTGAAAGCACAACCAACAAAGGTCCCATCAGCTCAGTTATAGCCTATTATGTTAACTTACATTTAGTAACATAGATTTTTTCTCTTACAATTAATCAGTCTAGCACTGACCAGAATATCAAGCAGACTTGTTCAAGCTCAAGATGGTTCACCTTTGGTATTATTGAATGTCAATATACTAAAGGTATACTACAGCTAGCACAGGAAATTTCTGCAGTGTGCCTCAGCTGTAGTATGGGTGTTGTGGAAAAGTAACAGCCTTATTAAAACCATTCAAAATGTATTTTAAATTGCAATGATGATACTATTATAAGAGTCACCCTTTCCAGAAAACAGATTCAACAAATATTTTTGATTTTATTTAATTACTTACTTGGAAATTGCAGTCAACATATAAATAAATAAAGGATTGAATTACTTAATTTCTGCTAATACAGCAAAACCAAGTAATGTTAGTCTCTGTATTAACAAGTGCTAATTACAGATTAATCAACTTGCTCATGTCAGACCATGTGAGTGTTTTTTTCTGTCACTACAAATGACAATGACTGTTAATTTAATCACATTATTTTTAAGTAAAGCACATTGATTGCAATGAAGTATCATATATGCTAAGTTGCAGTCACAGTTGGCACTATAGAAAAGCAAGGGTTTAAAACAAGCGGGGAAAAAAAAAAAAAAAAAAAAAAAAAAAAAAAAAGCTAAAAGATAGGAAAGACAAATAAAAGATCTAAAAACTCCAGTATGAAAACTGAGCAGCTAAAAACAGCGTCTTGGCAAAAAGTAAAGGATCTGATATAAACCAACATATGGCGGAAATTAAAAAAATTCTCTGGCACATAGGAAAATTTTAAAACACAGGCTATCAAATAAATGCAGATCCAGCAAAATCAAACACAAGAGGAAAACAGAAGTGTGACCAACGGAAAGCAAGTTTAGCCTCCATATATACAAAGTTAAAAGCTCTGGAACAAAATGAAATGCAGTGAAATGATCCTCCTCCCTCTCAGTCTCGCACATTCTCTGCCTTGAAGGTATGTATCAAAAGCTCATACAGAAAATAATGGAAAAATATGTAACCACACAGAGATTCATTTTATTTATTTATTTTGATTTCACATACTACAAAAAGAAGGAGGGGAAAGGAAAGAAAGACTCTGGTCCCAGACTTCAAATCGCCTCAGGTAATTTTTGAAATATGGTTTATGTTATTTTTAGGAAAAATATAAGTTTGAAGCAAATCTGGCATAAGGTAGGCTTTTGGCAAAGTGCTATAAATAATGAATTACCCCCTTCTCCATCTCAGTTTCACTCCCCACCCGTCTGTGCACCAAACATAAACAAGTTTGTTTTACTTGGAAGCCCTTAAAAGGATATAGAATCGTGCTTTCTACTGAACAGAGTCAGCAAACCCTTTAAATACAAATTGATTTTGAATAGGTTTGCAAGAAAGAATAGTGGTTAATTAAGTAGTCATCTCTGAGGCTATTTAGTTTTCCTTTCTTCTGATCATCTTGTTTGCTATCTAGAAGCCAACAGACAGCAATGAAAATCATAAAAAATTAGCATCATGTACCCATGGTGAGAAACTATACTTAGGAGATCGGCTATTGCATTTTAATTTGGCCTTAGCTTTCAGATGAACCACATACAGAACTCTGCAGAAATTCACTGAAAAAGACAGACAACCTGACTATTTTATGAGATTCTTAGGAGATAATCTTAAGAATTGCCTAAGGGTAAAGAATTTACCCCTTAACAAACTAAAGCATGCACCTAGAATATTAGCTAATAAATAAAGTCAACATTCCTAAAGTCCAATGACCAGATATAATTTAAACAATCTTTGATCTTTCTTGTTTTGAAAGTAAGGGTAAGAAACTCTAACCTCTATAACATTTACTGGGGCTGTAATGGGACTGTTTCAGCCAGGCTCTGTAAATAGGCTCTATCTTCTTCATAGCATCTGCTGAAAAAGCCGTAAATTCTTCAGGCACTCACAAGGTTATTCTCCTTGGAGATTTGCCTTATACAGTAAGTAGTGGTTAGTATTCAGACTAAATAATTCTATAGAACAGAGTCTTCCTTGCATGTGTCCTCATATTGTCTCTCCTTATATTAATAGATAGAGAAAGTGAAATTAAACTTTAAATAGGGAAAGAAGTTACTGCATAAGATGTGCTGTATTCAAAACTGAGTCCACCACCTTTGACAAATAACCACTATGAAGCCAGAAAATGGCCTTACTACTAATTATGTAACAGATACAGCTAAAATAATAGCAGTATCATTATATGCATTATATTATACAAGATAATGGTTATCCATGTCTAAAAGAATTAGAAATTGACTTTTTTTTTTTTTTTTTTTTTTTTTTTTTTTTTTTTTTTTTTGTCTCGTGATATATTTTGCATTCTGCAGTCAAATAAAAGAACAACCAAAAAAAACTGTAAATGCGTCGTGGTTTAACCCGGCCAGCAGCTAAACACCACACAGCCGTTCGCTCACCCTCCCCCCTCCCTCTCTGGGACGGGGGAGAGAAATGGAAAGTGAAGCCCTTGAGTTGAGATAAAGACAGTTTAATAAGACAGGAAAATAATAATAACAATAATAATAATAATGATACAATGGTGATAATAGGAAAGTAATAGTAATATGTACAAACAAGTGATGCACAATGCAATTGCTCACCACCCGCTGACCGATGCCCAGCCTAACCCCGAGCAGTCCGGCCCCCTCCCCCCGGCTAGCCACCCCTATATATTGTTTAGCATGACGTCAGATGGTATGGAATACCCCTTTGGTTAGTTTGGGTCACCTGTCCTGGGTCTGTCCCCTCCCAGCTCTTACTGCACCCCCAGCCTGCCTGTTGGCAGAACAGAGCGAAAGGCTGAGATGTCCTTGGCTTGGTATAAGCACTGCTCTGCAACAATTAAAACATTGGGGTGTTATCAGCACTCTTCTCATCCTAAGCCAAAACACAGCATTCCACCAGCTACTAGGAAGAAAATTAATTCTATTCTAACTGAAACCAGGACAAAATGCAAAAGTTTCTGATCTAGAAGTCTTGTGTTTTTATTGTAAACTGCAAAATATTTCTGTTCTCAATCTGTTCTCAAATAACCCATTCAAAAATTGCACATTAAACTTCACATCTCTTTTCCAGGTTTCACTGGGCAACAAGTTTTGTCAGGAAGGAGTAGAAAAATGTAGGTTATTCTGAGAACTTTGGGGAAACATTTGATGGATAATCATACTCTAGCAAACATACTTCCTTCAAGCTCATAAGATAACTGTTATTTGCCTTTTGGGGACACTTGATAAGGTGTAAGTGTAAATTGCTGAACTGAGCCACCATAAAACCCTGCCTGCTCACCCCTATCCCCATGGAAGAGTAAGGTCAGAAATAGAAAAGGAAAAAACATCAAGAGTAATAGAAAACAGTCTTAGTCATAAAGGATAACTTTGATTTTAAAAGTACATGACTGTGAAAAGTCACCCTTGCCTTTAATTATTCAATTAATTAAGCATACAATCAAAATTTATAAAGTGGCTGATCTGTATCTAAAGAGAATTTACTCAGTAAGCAATTTCCCAGTGTCTTCACAAGCTAAGTATTCTTACTCTTATCACAAATACAATCAGTAAAATATGAAAACCATCACTTCTACTGACTAGTACAGTATTATTTTTAAACAAATTTCTCAAGATTTTCTGTATGTGAAAACAAGTACTTACCTATACAAATAAGAATTTCTAAATCTGAATGTATATATTTTATACTGATTACTATTACCTTATTGGTGAGCTAAATGCCAGAAGGTTAACATTTTGTTAGAATATATTAGAGCTATGTTCAAAATATTTAAAGGGGATTTCAAGCATACACACACCATAAAAAAAAAAAAAGGTTTCACATTCTTGTTAGAAAAGAAATAATCAAAGCATCAAAAACTGATTTTTTGTATTTTGAGAAAATGGTTTATGAGAAATATATCTTCTAAATTCTGAAATAAAACTTTAAATTCCATTGTTCAAATCTACACTTGAAATGAAAGTTTAGGAATATGTTAAACAATGTTAGTGGCAATCTCCATTTCAGTGGCTGAGTATGTTTTGACTACTCATGTCTAGCATATCGGTATGATGTATAACAATATGGCTGTGTATATTAGAAGAAGAAGGAACAATAACAACAACAACAACAACATTTACCTTTAGGATTATGGCAAGCTGCGCTGGAATTTTTAGTCAGGGAATTCAATGTGCATTAAATATATTTAAAAGCGTACTAGAAAAAAAAAAAAAAAAGTATCTAAAAAGTATCTAGAAGAAAGATGCAGAGTGACTTTTTACCATATTATGTAGTGATAAGACAAGAAGTAATGGTTTCAAACTAAAAGAGGGTAGATTTAATTTAGATGTAAAGGAGAAAACATTTAATCTTCATGTGGTGAGGTACTTGAACAAGTTACCCAGTGCAGTGTTGGATGTCTCCTCCCTGGAAGTGTTCAAAGCCAGGTTGGATGGGACCCTGAGCAACCTGATCCAGAAGTTGTCCCTGCCTATGGCCAGGCAGTTGGAATTAGATGACGTTTGAGGTCCTTTCCAATGCAAACCATTCTATGATTCTATGAACCATATTTATCCCAATAATTTTTGTTAACAGTTGGCTAAGTCACTTACCTGCAGGTATGGCCTAAAAAATTAAATATTTCACCGAATCACAGAATTTCTAGGTTGGAAGAGACCTCAAGATCATTGAGTCCAACCTCTGACCTAACACTAACAGTCCCCACTAAACCATATCCCTAAGCTCTACATCTAAACGTCTTTTAAAGACTTCCAGGGATGGAGACTCCACCATTTCCCTAGGCAGCCTGTTCCAAAGTCTAACAACCCTTTTGGTAAAGAAGTTCTTCCTAAGATCCAACCTAAAACTCCCCTGGCACAACTTAAGCCCATTCCCCCTCATCCTGTCGCCAGGCACGTGGGAGAACAGACCAACCCCCACCTCACTACAGCCTCCTTTAAGGTACCTGTAGAGAGCGATAAGGTCGCCCCTGAGCCTCCTCTTCTCCAGGCTGAACAAGCCCAGCTCCCTCAGCCACTTCTCGTAGGACTTGTTCTCCAGACCCCTCACCAGCTTTGTCGCCCTTCTCTGGACCTGTTCGAGCACCTCGATGTCCTTCTTGTAGCGAGGGGTCCAAAACTGAACACAGTACTCAAGGTGCGGCCTCACCAGAGCCGAGTTCAGGGGGACGATCACCTCCCTAGCCCTGCTGGCCACACTGTTTCTTATGCAAGCCATGATGCTGTTGGCCTTCTTGGCTGCTTGAGCACACTGCTGGCTCATATTCAGCTGACTATCAACCATCACTCCCAGGTCCTTCTCTGCCTGGCAGCTCTCCAACCACTCATCTCCCAGCCTGTAGTTCTGTTTGGGGTTATTGTGCCCCAGGTGCAGGACCCGGCACTTGGCCTTCTTGAACTTCATGCAGTTGACCTCAACCCATCGGTGCAGCCTATCCAGATCCTCCTGCAAAATCTTCCTACCCTCAAGCAGATTGACACACACACCTAACTTGGTGTCATCTGCAAACTTACTGAGGGTGCACTCAATGCCCTCGTCCAGATCATCGATGAAGATATTAAAGAGGACTGGCCGCAGCACCGAGCCCTGGGGGACGCCACTAGTGACTGGCCTCCAACTGGACTTGACTCCATTTACCACGACTCTTTGGGCCTGACTGTCCAGCCAGTTTCTAACCCAACAAAGTGTGAGCCAGTCCAAGCCAAGAGCAGCCAGTTTCTTGAGGAGAATGCTGTGGGAGACGGTGTCAAAAGCCTTGCTGAAGTCAAGGTAGGCCACATCCACAGCCTTTCCCTCGTCCACCCAGTGCATCACTTGGTCATAGAAGGAGATCAGGTTCGTCAAGTGGGACCTGCCTTTCATAAACCCATGCTGAGTGGGCCTGATCGCCTGCTTGCCCTGCAAGTGCCGCATGATGACTCTCAAGATAATCTGTTCCATGAGCTTCCCTGGCACTGAGGTCAAACTGACAGGCCTACAGTTTCCTGGGTCAGTCCTCCGGCCCTTCTTGTAGATAGGTGTCACGTTTGCTAGCTGCCAGTCAACTGGGATCTCCCCCGATAGCCAGGACTGTTGATAAATGATGGACAGTGGCTTGGCCAGTTCCTCTGCCAGTTCTCTCAGTACCCTTGGGTGGATCCCATCCAGCCCCATCGACTTGTGCACATCCAAGTGCCGTAGCAGGTCACCAACCAGTTCTTCGTGGATAGTGGGGGCCACATCCTGCTCCCCATCCCATTCTACCAGCTCGGGGTACTGGGTATCCCGAGAGCAACTGGTTTTGCTGCTAAAGACTGAGGCAAAGAAGGCATTAAGTACCTCCGCCTTTTCCTCATCTGTTGTAACTATGTTTCCCCCCACATCCAGTAGAGGATGGAGATTCTACTTAGTCCTCCTTTTTGTGTTGATGTAGTTATAAAAATGTTTTTTGTTATCTTTAATGGCAGTAGCCAGATTGAGCTCCAGATATGCTTTGGCCTTTCTAATTTTGTCCCTGCACAGCCTCGCTACATCCTTAAAGTCCTCCCTAGTGGCCTGCCCACTTTTCCAAAGATTATAAACCCTCTTTTTTCTCCTAAGATCAAGCCACAATTCTCTGTTCAGCCAGGCTGGTCTTCTTCCCCGCCAGCTTGCCTTTGGGCACGTGGGGACAGACCGTTCCTGCGCCATTAAGATTTCCCTCTTGAAGAGCGCCCAGCCTTCCTGGACCCCTCTGCCCTTTAGAACCGCCTCCCAAGGGACTCTACCAACCAGTGTCCTCAGCAGCACAAAGTCAGCCCTCCGGAATTCCAATACAGCGGTTTTACTGGTCCCCTTCCTGGCCTCACCAAGTATAGTGAACTCCACCATTTCGTGGTCACTCTGCTCAAGACAGCTCCCGACAATCACATCCTCCACCAGTCCTTCTCTGTTTGTGAAGAGAAGGTCTAGCGGGGCGCCACTCCTGTTAGGTTCACTAACCAGCTGCGTCAGGAAGCTCTCTTCCACGCTCTCCAGAAACCTCCTAGACTGCTTTCTCAGGGCTGTGTTGTGCTTCCAGGATATGTCAGGGAAGTTGAAGTCCCCCACGAGAACAAGCACTGAAGATTTCGCAACTTCTGTCAGCTGCCTGTAGAGTTCCTCATCCGTCTCCTCATCCTGGTTCAGCGGTCTATAGCAGACCCTGACCAGGATGCTAGCCTTGTTGTCCCTGCCGATCCTAACCCAAAGGGACTCGACCTTGTCATTCCCAGCCTCGAGTTCTACAACATCGAAAGACTCTCTAATATAGAGAGCCACACCACTACCCCTTCCATGCTGCCTGTCCCTTCTGAAGAGCCTATAGCCAGGCATTGCAGCACTCCAGTCATGAGACTGGTCCCACCACGTCTCCGTGATGGCAACCAAGTTGTAGCCTGCCTGCTGCACAATGGCTTCCAGCTCCTCCTGTTTGTTACCCATGCTGCGTGCATTGGTGTAGATGCACTTCAGCTGGGCATTACCTTATCCCCTGGCCTTGCCATTGTTCCCCATTTGATGTGACAGTTATGGTTTTTATTTTTGTTGTTGTTGCTTTAGTTTTCAAGTTAATAACTTAAAATGCCATTTAAATATATATAAAGTAGCATCTTACCTTTACTGGCATTGTAGTTAATTGTTTTTCTTAAAAAGCACTTGGTAACTATCTACTAGTCAGTTTCCCAGTTTAACTACCTTCCACAGTAACTTCAAAAAATTTTCTTTCATATGAAGATGGCTTACACAGGTTAGTGGGGAATGGGGAATGGGGGATGTCATTTTGCACATTTTGCCAAATAATTACATTGAAGATTCTTTAAATTGAATTGAATTACTTATCCTAATATGAGAGGTTTAATGATTTCAACAAGTTTAAATAAACATATTGCTTATAGTGTTGAAAGATGTTAAATACTTTTTTTGTAACCGAGACAGGTTTTAAAGCTCCTAAATAAAATTCTGTCATTCTAAAACTAATATACCATAAACATAAATTATTCCCAGTAAAATATTACCAATTCAGACAGAAAACTTCCTTTGAAATAAAAACAGAATAGAGGCAACCAGATATATTCCAGTGAATCAGAATGAACAATCCATTTTCCTAATGAGTGAAGAGGGATTTTTATCATTCTGTTTACTTTTCTAGTGAGATCTCTGAAGTTTCTGTGTTGCTTAGCTTGTTCTATCCTGCCCACTTTGTGTGGGTGTGTGTGTGTCTGTGTGTGTGTCTGTGTGTGTGTCTGTGTGTGTGAACATTCGAGCTGCCTTTCCAAGGTTCTTCCTGATTCCTTTGCCCCTTTCAGACCTCTACACTTACTAAGCGTAACTTCCCATTGATCTCATCTTTTCTAATCCCAAGTTTAATAACTTCATGTTTCATTAGGTGCTTTTCTTTTGAATGTCTGTTTTTTCTGGTAATGAGTAAACATTTCATATGTATAGAAAGCTATATTTGTTGGTGTAATGCCAAGCCATTGAATTGTTTCTTTTTGATAAAGGAATTCTCACATTTTATGAACCCTGTCCTGCCAGGCATGTCCTTGAACTCAGATTTATCCTGCTGCTGCACAAAATGTGCAATATAGAGTAGAAAGAACAGGGGCTGACAAATCATCTGGCCAGCAGAGGGTTGGATTTCTCATGGTTGTGGCTTTCTACTGGAGGAGAAGGAACCTGTAACTTCCTGTCATGCATGTAGATTGTCCTTTATGCCATGTTTTGCAAGCGTTTTACAGGATGACAACATACCTTAGAGCAAGAAGACAAAGTAAGCAGACAATTAGTTTGAACAGTGGGAAACCATAGTAAATCTGTTGTTTTGATCCCTTGGGCACTGGCATGCATCTGCACTAGTTTCTAGCATTCTACTAGGTGTTAGCATTCCATGTTGGTGCAGAGTCCTTTTGCAGAATAAATTTCTGCAAAGCCTCAGAACCTGAAGAGACCATGGAATGAAGTCCTGCAGGAGTGTTTACTCTTTAGAAGCCCAAGTCTGTTTCTAATTTGATAGTTTTTAGGCAACAATGCTCTGTGTTTGAACTTTTCTGAGTACCTGGATCCAGACAATCAGCTGCTCAGGGGCTTACTCAGATCATGTGTCTATGTTGAGAAAAGCAATAAACTGGCAGCAGTATTTATTCATGATACATTTTGAAGAGTGTCCAAAGAGACAAATCCTCTGAAAAATTCCCCCACAGGAAAAATTTCCTGGACTCTATTTTGATGGCTGTTCACGTTAGGTCATGTTAGGTCAAGGAGATCCAAACTGAAATTCACAGAAATGACAGAGGAAAATTAGCAGTAGACAAAGGGAAATTGCTGGACACTTAATAAATCTAAATCCTAGAACTCATTACATTTAAAAGCAGAAGGAAATTGAGGAAAATGAGAGGGCATGTGAGCTATATAAATCAAGAAGATTAGTGCTACTGTAACCAGTAGATTAACCACAAGTTTTAAATGATTGAAAAATTGGTAAGTATATTGAAAATGAAAGGAAGATTGTGCAAGACAAGAGGAAATGTACTAGGACTTTACTGGATCATCTGAAATATAAATCAGAGAAGACTGTAAGCCCATTAAGGAAAAAAAAGAACTTGCTAACAAAGAATGTGTGCACCCCTTAGAAATACATGTAATGTTTTTTTTATTTCAGTGTGAGTCAAAGAGATGATAAGGGCTAGCAAACTAGAAAGTCAACATTTTTGTCTCTAGAAACATAAAATGCAGCAGAAAAGAGCAACATAGTTTCAAGTTCATGGTTTTTCTTCTTATAATTATTATTAATTAGAAAAGATTTTGCAAGCTGTGTTGGGTCTACAGTAACATTCTTTTAACATTCTTTTAGAACTACAATGAAAGTAAAATGGTACTGTATTGTGTCATGTTCTGTTAGTCTCAAACACCGTGATGGAGGAATGGCTGAAGGAGCGGTTTCCATAGATATCTACAGTGCTACAAAAAGTTTGTACTCTGCACTCTCTCTTCTACATTTCTAACACCAGGAACATTGCAATAGCATACTTTTGGTACAAGCATTCTGTACTTGTCAGTGATTACTCAGATAAACATTCAGTGCTTAAAATCATGCTGGTATATAGCTCCAATAACTATACTTCTGCTTAGTCCCCAAGCTTGTTATATTAAAAATTCATGTATAGATGCTGCATCATACTTCCTCTTGCATAATAGTTGTACCTGGGGAAAACAACCTGGGATATCAGTGTAGAAGATAAATTTGATGCATTTAAGACCCAGTTACAAAGAACTTTTGAATTTTTTGGGAAGGTTCTTGTACACCTTAATTTGTATTTGGAAAAGATACATTTGAGGTAAAACACTTTTCTGAATGTCCTACTCCTAGGCAATAGTCAGCATGGAAGCACAGTCTATGTGAATGACTAACATGAGCAGATTACAGTTATTATTGATATGATTTCAAAATGTTATAAACTTATCATCCCTACAGTTGCAATAATTAAACCTATTTGTGATCTTACAGCATTTCAAGAAGGGTGTGCATCCATTTATGAATCCATACCAGAATAGAAATCAAAGTCATTAAATACATGAAATGAAACAGATATTGGTCTAGTATAAAGAAAAGTATGTTATTTAAACTTATCTTGTGACAATAAGAACTTGTTTTAAAAGTAAGTTTTTAGATAAAGTAAAAGTTACAAAAGTGCAGAATTTATTGCTTCCAGGTTTAGTAAACACTAGCCTGAGAGGTTATAAGAAAATTGAATTTAGGCATTGAAATCTGAAGATTAGATTGGAGTCAGATGACAGGCTGAATTCAAGGGGCTTCATCCTTTAAAGTGAAGTATTTTTTCAATTTAAAATTTTAACAAATATTTTCTTCAATCTAAAAGATTTAGTAAGAACTCATTAGCATTGGCAACACTCAAAGTAGTAGGCCAATGTATCCTAGCTGAGAATCTAGCACATGCATGAATAAAAACAGACAAACAGAATTATAAAAAGTAAGCCAATCCTTTATTGAATCACAGTGGACAAAACACGGTTCAAAAATCAATGTTAAAAGAAATCGCTGGAGTAAAGAAAAAAAAAAAAAAGTATTATGGAAGAACTAAAAATAGTCCAACTTGATGAATACACAGAGTCTGCCTGGCAAAGATATCCCAACACACTGTATTAATTAGAGGTTGATTTCTAATCCATATGATTGTGCTAACAGAAGCCCAGAATGTAGACAGTAGACAGGAAGTTCGTAAAACCTTATTTGATCATAATTGTCTTTGTATTAAAAAAATAAATAAATAATAAAGGGGAGGGGGGGGGAGTTGTTCAAAGGGAAGACTAAAATTTTGATCATTTAAGCTTGAATCCACAATTGAACCAATGTTATAGGTGTACAAGGAAAGTTCTGTTAGTATGGACATTGCCTTAAATGACTTCCTTAAGCATGAAAATTAGAAGTACTGTACTATATTTCTATAAAATAACATGTATTAGAAAATGAGTGAAAAAAAGCTTTGCATTTAACTTGAGATTCTGTTAGCATCATGAAGCACTCAGACTGCACTCTGTGGCTGATCACAATTCCATCAGAAGTTACAGAAATACACTATAAGCCCACTATGCAGAGCCTTGGAATTTACAACTGTTTATTTTGTTTATGTTCCATTAAACACTCTGTTGAATGTACCTTATACAGAAAAATGCATGAAACTGGTGATCTAATGTTAGTAATGTCTCAACACTCTATTCATGAAATAATAGAATTTTTGCCAAGGTATATATGGTTTCTCTCTGTAGTTCACTTAGCAATTACTAACTACATTGTAAAACAACCCTTTCATTAATGCTGGCCAGGAGACAAGCTTACCTCTTTACTTCAAATTTGTTAAACTATTTGTCATGACACTTCAACACTCAAACTGGACCACAGCTGTCATTCTATTCCTCACACTCACATTCCCAAGGCACAGATATTCTATATGTTTTTATATTTCACAGAGTTGGTATAGCAAAGCAGTGTCATCACTTCGGTATGTTACATCTGCTGTGGAACACAATGTAATAATGAGGTACAGTATATAAGAAAATTATTAGCTCCTTGATATTCATTTCATATAGTCAAGATAACCTTGTTTACGGTTTCAGTCTAGACACAGATTTCAGAAATGCACACAACCAATACTGTGTTGTGAATCTGAAATTAAAAGAGAAACAAATAGTAATAGTAATAGTAATAGTAATAGTAATAGTAATAGTAATAGTAATAGTAATAGTAATAGTAATAGTAATAGTAATAAAACACCTAAACTTAATTTAACCCCCTAACTCTGTAATCAAATTCAAAATATCACCTGCTTCATTATGTCTTTACCATGGCATGTTTATAACTCTTAGGAGTGGAAAAAGTTACAGAGAAACTCTGCATTTTAGGAGGGTGCTGCATCACTACTTAAAATGTGTCTGGATATCACACACTTCAAAGTTATACAAACAGATTTATTTACAGATTTACAGGTTTACTCTACATTTGCAGAACTCTCCTTCTGCTTTCCACACTATAGAGAACAGCAGACATTGTTACAACCTTTACATTTTAGGATTTATTCGTAGTCATGTACTTATATCAATAGCCTGTGATTCTCCTGTTTATTATTTAGTTGCAAACAAGGATAATTTCAGGACAGCATTTATGTCAGAATGCAGAATGGTATTTTCTGGAATTACTTGTGACATTTTTGCTTAAAAAAAAGAAAAAAGAAAAAAAAGTCTTAATTGTGAAGGTGATTGATCACACAGTGAAGTCTCAGAATACACTGGCTTTAAAGAATTTAGCTGGACAATTCCAGTTTCCTAATGTCTGTCTTCTGCTGATGCCAAACATCATTTTGCAAGCATTATGTTTCATCAGGCTGAAACTGCACACATTTTTAGAAACTCTTTCTTCACACCAAATTGGAGTTAACTTCACATGTACATTCTATTAACACGCTGCCGATTTCAGAATTATATATGTGACTATCCTAACTGTTTTATTAGGTATCAGGTCTAAAGTAAGTATTTATAGGGACTCAGTTATTTGACTCAGCTGCCAAGTCTGAAGAACAGCACTAATTATGAGTTACATACATAGTAAAATATTACATAGCATTGCAAAATGTGACACCTTATTGCATCTAAGTCTACATAGGTATATACTCTGTCATTTAGTGAGTCAAGATTGCCCTGTGGTCTTTGGTAATGTGAGATGAAATAATTGGCTATGGCATTTAAGAGAATTTATTTTTGTGTCAAAAAAAAAAATAAATGAAAAAATAGTAAGGAACCTCAACTGATCAAGTAATACAACTCATCAATATCTGAAGATAATATACATTAGAAATCAAATGCTCCCTGTCATCATATTTAGGGCATATAAATATAAGACATATCTTTGTGAATCAGACTGGTGAGTATGGTAAGAGTAGCAGCAGGATACATTAGTGAGATTTTTAGATTCTGGATGCTATCTGAAATCCTCCACTAGCGTTCATGAACACCAGATTGTGGGTATGAGAGGATATCCTCTGATCCCACAAGGATTATATATCCTATAGCCTAGTCCTTTGTATGGACCTGGTGTTGTTTAAAATGTCTAATTTCTGAATAAAAACATGGCTTTTTTGAATTTACCTGTCTCACCTACCTCAGAAACAACCTTCAGCAACAACTTCAGAAGTTCTCATAGGAATTTTTCAGTAGATTTTGAAAGTTTTCTAGTTTCCCATCTTGTTATAGAAGGAGCACATTTTTAGTGGGGGTGAAAGTGGAAAGCTTTCTACAATTTTTCCCATTGCTGTGTACCCAAAAAAGAATTAAGGCCAAGAGACCACCTGATGGCTTTCCATACAAACCTTTTACCCTACTGATCATCTGGTGATGCTGCATCTTTTTCCTCTCTTTCCAATGTTGCATGATTTTGCAAATGTTGTCTTTCTGTGCTACCATTTTGTAAGTGAAGGTAGTTCATTACCCATCTGGAACACTTTTGAATAAGTTTATTTTGCATGGAAGGAAAGTTCAACTTCACTTTCGTTCTCATCAGATTGACTTTGTAAAGATAATTCCTACATGTATTGTAATTTAATCGTTTTTACTTACATCAATGAGCTCCCACTGTATTTTCATATCTGTGTTTGTTTTGGCCCAAGAAACTGCTATTCTCTGCCTAAAGTACACCTTTTAGTATACTTCTGTACCTAGATTACTCTAACTGTTACATCATTCTAGAGAAGGAGAATGTAGGCTCGACACATTATCATCTACTTATCATCATACAACTTATTCAGTGCTATGTGTAAAAGGTCCCTTCACACCTACAATATGTCTAGCAGTACTACAAACAACACATCTTTTCACATTCCCACAATTTGGAAACTCAAACTTCCATTGCAAATACTGCATTAGAGGTATTTATAAAATTTTAGTAGAGCTGTTGAAAATCATAACACTGTTACATAACCATGTCAATGGTTGATTTACTAGAAACAATGCACAGTTGCAAAATTCATGTAAGTAGGAAAAGAGCTATGCAGTGTATTTGGTACTTTGGCCTAAATGAGGAAACTCTTTTCATCTTTGACAGAATCATGAGTTTCATCCATGAAAAAATCTCCATGACAAAATAATAAGGTTTAATTTCCAAATAATAATAATAATAATAATAATGATGATGATGATGACATCTCTTAAAATGTTGACATGATTAAAAACATTTTCTAGTTATTTCTCATTTACATTTAAAGCTCAACTTAAATGTTTCAAAGTGGTGCTTCTTAAATCAGTCACAATCTTCTACTCAGAAAAATAAAGCACAAATACATAGGTAAGCAAATAATACTACCAGAACAGGACATATTCAGCCAGTGTTATTTTATGTTTTGAGTATAATTAGCATGCAAGAAAGCTACAATCACACCACTTTGCTCCCAGAACCCCTCTCAGCTACTTCACGTATTTCATAAACATTCTTTGCTATTAAATTTACTGTAAAGGTGGTGTTCCCTGCTGTTTATCATCATCATCATCATCATTTATGTATTTACTTATTTATTTAACCAGTTTAGCCAGTGCATTCAATTCTTGGAGAACTGAATGGAGATACCATTGTGGCAATGTAAATCACCTTTCAGTAACTTATAGTTATTTCATTAATAATATGTCACACAAATGACAAAAGCTCTGAGCCAACAGATGGGTATATAAAATTAAAATTATGTCTACAAACTTAAAGTTATTTCTCAGTTATTCATTCCAATCCAGCAAATTTTGACAACATATTTTTCTTTTGCAAAAATATTCATCTTACATTCATGATAAATTGAGACAGAATTGCATTGGTAGAGCAGTACCTAGACCATAGTCAAGTTAAAACTATAGAAATATTTGTAGTGTAAGGCAATATTAAGAAGAATGAATTATAGCTTTTAAAGGAAGACCTCACTCATATATCTTTCTCAAAAACATGGTTTTATACTCTGTGTTCTTTTTGGGATCAGATACTGATCAGTTCTTTTAACTGTTTTAATCCTGAAGATTAATTTCTGGCCTTGTTGAGGGAAGAAATGTCTCCCATTTTTTCTTAAGACTTTTTTTTTTTTTTTTTTTGGCTGGCACAAGATATGCTTTCTTGGAAATTTTGCATTTTTATGTTCCTTTTCCAAAGATGCTTATTTATACATCAATATTTAAGAAATATAAATGCATTCTGCTTTAATTAATTCAATGAAAGAACTCTTCTTTTAAAACTATGGGGTTTATATCTGTTTGTTATACTTTAAGAAACATTAGAATTCTGGGGTACATGAAGAATATGCTTCAAGATTTTCATCTTGACAAGGAAATACTTTGTATCAAATAAAATGTGCACTACTCACTATCTGAGTGTGAAGTGTATGAGTTTTCATATTGTTCTTGCTGTAGTGTGGCCCATTTAATTTAACTACAGTAAAGCATTATGATATGTAACTGTGGGCTTTAAATTAATAGATAATAAAAATAGTAATTTATGTAGTTTCTTTGTACAATAAGAGCAGCCTCAATTAAGTGGCTTTTTAACCTTTACTCAAATGCCACTTTTATTAAATGGGAGCCAATATATATTACAGATAACTTCAGTAGTAAGCTTAGAGCCTCCTATCTGTTTCAATTTTGTTTTAGAATTCCAAAATGACTACCATTTGAACATTACTACAGATATGTATGTGATGTGACTGCCAAAACAAACAAACAAACAAACAAACAAACAAACCACACTAGTGTACACATACTGAAACCTTTGGAACTTTGTTGCATTTATCTACATGGTAATTTTTTGATAGTGCTACAGAAAACCCTGAGAATGATGCTGACATGCCCTTGTTTATGTTATGAAAGCGACTATGTTACACTAATTTTTTGGAAGTGTTTCCTTGTGGTACTGCTTAAGCAAATGATTTATTTAATTATTTATTTATTTATTTATTTATTTAATAAATTTAGGTTCCACTAAGAATTCCTGAAAGTTTTTATACTTAGAAATTATTAAGGGGGGCCCCCTTTAGGTTCTGGAAGGATGTAATGAGCTCTCCTCACAGCCTTCTCCAGGCTGAACAACCCCCTCAACCTCTCATGATAGAAGAGGTGCTCCAGCCCTTTGGGGTTCTCCTTCAGACATGCTGTGGTAGGTCCATGTCCTTGTGCTAAGGACCCCAGAGATGAACACAGTACCCCCACGCACTTCTTGTCATGCTTTTTTTTTGATGCAGTCAAAGATACTGTTGAAGAAAGTATGAATTTTTTCTTCAGGGAAAGAAAATTGATCAGTAGCATTTATCCACGTTGTGAAGCTGTTTCCTTCAAATTAAAATCACATTTTCAAACTCGTAGTTAATCTCTGCTTACAGGTTCTATATTCTTCAGGCTGAGTCATTCTGCAAAAACACCATTTTTTTGTGGGATTTTTTCTTTCCTTCCTTCCTTCCTTCCTTCCTTCCTTCCTTCCTTCCTTCCTTCCTTCCTTCCTTCCTTCCTTCCTTCCTTCCTTCCTTCCTTCCTTCCTTCCGCCTTGCCTTTTTTCTTCCCCAATATATAAGACTAACTAGAATGATTATATACTGAGGGAGCATAGCCTCTCTGGTCTCATATTGACACCCTGGTAGATCTCCTGAGCAGTGAAGTGGCAGTCCAGACTTGAGACTTGGCAGAGTTCTGGAACCTGGAGCCCCCCCTGGGTCCTGAGAGAAGAGTGGGTTGTCATGTGTGCAGGTGTGCCCTGCACAAGGGCACTTGAGCAGATGGCTGTGCTGCAGTGAGAGATCAACAGCCTGAGGGGCTCCTGGAAGTCTCTGAGGGAGACAGATACAAGATGTCAACCTACCCCTACTGAAGCCCAGCATCCCCCTCCTAAGTCCCTGTAAAGGGTAGTAGCTGACCTGGCTGCTCACCTGCAGGACAAAGTGCCTGACAGCCCACTAGATGAAAGGTGCTAGAGCTTTGTCTCTGCTCAAAGCAGAAGGCAGCATCTGTCCATGGTGCCACCAACCCCCACAGTGTCCCTGGCTAATAGATTTTAGGCTCTTGGGCAATAAATTAAATCACAGAATCACAGAATTTCTAGGTTGGAAGAGACCTCAAGATCATCGAGTCCAACCTCTGACCTAACGCTAGCAGTCCCTACTAAACCAATTGATGAGAGCATGGAGACTAGTCAGAACCCAGGCCCTGAGAAGCACATCAAGGTTGAGGGAAGTAGCAAGCATAACGAGTGGGGCTGGTCAGGGCACTGCATCCAAACCCATGCCAGAAAAAGTGTGGAGAGTCTTGGTGATCAGAGACTCCTTGCTGGGTGACTCTGAGGCTCTCATTTGCCATCTGGACAACCTCTCTAGAGAGATGTGCTGTCTTCCTGGATCATGTGTCAAAGATGTTAGGAAGGCTCTGCCACAGCTCATTAAACCAGAAGACTACTATCCCCTAATTATCATTAAGGATGGGTCCCAGGATGTTGTGACAAGGAAAATGTGTAATGTTAAAAATGACTTTGTATCCTTGGGAAGGATGTTGAAGGGATCGGGGGTGCAGGTAGTGTTCTCCTCTGTCCTTGCGGTGGGTAATCGGGACCCAGAATGAATGAGGAAAATGGGACTGGATGAGGGGGTGATGTCTAGACCAAGGCTTTGGGTTTTTTGACCTTGGGCAGGCCTTTGAGAAGCCAGGTATGTGAGCTTTTTATTGACTCCAACTCAGCAGGTGGGGCACAATTGTACTGGGGAGCAAGCTCTTTGAATTGATTACTGGGGCTTTAAACTATATTTGACAGGGGAAGGGAGGGAAATTAGATGTGACAGAGAAGGGCTGGGGGATGTTGTCACTGCTGTCACAGTTGAAGACAGTAGGGAAAAACCTCTGAGTAGTCCCATAGGATCATTTGAAGGCTCCTCAGAGGAGGCAATATTCCTGATACCCCGTTTGGAATCTTCTTGAGTCCCTCTAGGTGTAACTGCACCTGTAGCTTCCCTCCTGTATACCAATGCATATGGCATGGGAAATAAACAGGATGAGCTTGAGATCTGTGTGCAGTCAAGGGGCCATGAACTCATTGCAATCATGAAGACCTGGTGGGACAGCTTGCATAACTGGAATGCTGTCATGAAGGGCTATATCCTCTTTAGGAAAGACAGGCTGGGGAAGTGAGGGGGAAGAATTGCCCTTTATGTGACAGTCAATTAGAATGCATCCAACTCCACCTGTAGGTGGAGCTGGTCACCAGATCTACAGGTCACCAGATCAGGAGGAGGAGGTCTTCTACAAGCAGCTGGAAGTAGCCTCACAATTCCAGATGCTGGTTCTCACGGGGGACTTCATTATCCAGACGTGTTGGGTAAGCAACTCGACCAGGCACGCACAGTCCAAACAGTTCCTATGATTTTCTGACACAAGTGGCGGAGAAGCCGATGAGGTGGGGGGTGCTTCTGGACCTTGTTCTTACCAACAGGGATAGGCTTGTTAATGATGTGAAGGCTGGGGGCAGCTTGGGATGCAGCAACCATGAGATGGTGGAGTCCAAGATCTGGAGTGGAAGAAGGAAGGCAAAAACTAGGACTACTACCCTGGACTTTAAGACAGACAGCTTTGACCTCTTCCAGGACCTACCTGAGGGTATCTCATGGACTAGATTACTAGAAGGCAAGGGTGCTTCTGAGAGCTGGGCAACATTTAAAAAACATTTCTTCCAAGCTCAGGATTGGTGCATCCCTAAGAGTAGGAAATTGGGGAAGGCGGGGAAGGAAACCTGTGTGGATGAGCAAGGAGCTCATTAACAAGACCAAAAGGAAGAGGAAGGTCTATGAAATGTGGAAAAAGGGCCTGCCTCTTAGGAGGAGTATAGGAGTGTTTTCAGGGCCTGTAGGGATGAGATGAGGAAGGCTAAAGCCCACCTGGAGATAAAGCTGGCAAAGGAGATAAAGGACAATAGGAAGTTTTTTTGTTTGTTTGTTTGTGTGTTTTTTTTGTTTGTTTGTTTGTTTGTTTGTTTTTGTTTTAAGTATGTAAACAGTAAAAGGAAGACTAGGGATAATGTGGATCCACTGTTGAACGAGGCAGTTGTCCTGGTAATGGGGATTGCTAAGAAGGCAGAGATACTGAACGTCTTCTTTACTTTGGTTTTTGCTTCAAAGACTCCCCCCCGGGACTCCCGGACCCTGGAGGAAGGAGAAAGAGTCTAGGAAATTGAGAGCTCCCCCCTAGTTGAGGAGAGGGTGGTTCAGGAGCATCTGAGTGGGATCAATGCACACCAATCCATGGAGCCTGATGGGATGCATCCACATTTGTTGAGGGAGCTGGCAGGAGATGGCTGAACCACTTTCTACCATCTTTGAGAGGTCTTGGAGAACAGGAGAGTTACTTGAACACTGGAGGATAGCTAATGTCACTCTGGTCTTCAAGAAGAGCAAGAAGGAGGATCCGGGAAACTACAGACAAGTCAGTCTCACCTCTATCCTTTGAAAGGTATTGGAACAGATTGTTCTGGATGTCATCTTCCAGCAATTGGAAGAGAAGAATGTTATGAGGAGTAGTCAGCATAGATTCACCAAGGGAAAATCATGCTTGACCAACCATGTAGTCTTCTATGAAGACATCACTAGCTGGGTAGAAGCGGGAGGAGCTCTGCAGAGAAGGACTTGGGGGTTCTGGTGGATGACAGGCAGGACCTGGGGGTTCTGGTGGACGACAGGCAGGCTACGACTTGGTTGCCATCAAGGAGATGTGGTGGGACCAGTCTCATGACTGGAGTGCTGCAATGCCTGGCTATAAGCTCTTCAGAAGGGACAGGCAGCATGGAAGGGGTGGTGGTGTGGCTCTCTATATTAGAGAGTCTTTCGATGTTGTAGAACTCGAGGCTGGGAATGACAAGGTCGAGTCCCTTTAGGTTAGGATCGGCAGGGACAACAAGGCTAGCATCCTGATCGGGGTCTGCTATAGACCGCTGAACCAGGATGAGGAGACGGATGAGGAGTTCTACAGGCAGCTGACAGAATGTGCGAAATCTTCAGTGCTTGTTCTCGTGGGGGACTTCAACTTCCCTGACATATCCTGGAAGCACAACACAGCCCTGAGAAAGCAGTCTAGGAGGTTTCTGGAGAGTGTGGAAGATAGCAGTAAAACCGCTGTATTGGAATTCCGGAGGGCTGACTTTGTGCTGCTGAGGACACTGGTTGGTAGAGTCCAACCAGTTGGGAGGCGGTTCTAAAGGGCAGAGGAGTCCAGGAAGGCTGGGCGCTCTTCAAGAGGGAAATCTTAGTGGCGCAGGAACGGTCTGTCCCCACGTGCCCAAAGGCAAGCTGGCAGGGAAGAAGACCAGCCTGGCTGAACAGAGAATTGTGGCTTGATCTTAGGAGAAAAAAGAGGGTTTATAATCTTTGGAAAAGTGGGCAGGCCACTAGGGAGGACTTTAAGGATGTTGTGAGGCTGTGCAGGGACAAAATTAGAAAGGCCAAAGCATATCTGGAGCTCAATCTGGCTACTGCCATTAAAGATAACAAAAAACATTTTTATAACTACATCAACACAAAAAGGAGGACTAAGGAGAATCTCCATCCTCTACTGGATGCGGGGGGAAACTTATTTACAAGAGATGAGGAAAAGGCGGAGGTACTTAATGCCTTCTTTGCCTCAGTCTTTAGCAGCAAAACTAGTTGCTCTCGGGATACCCAGTACCCCGAGCCGGTGGAAGGGGATGGGGAGCAGGATGTGGCCCTCACTATCCACGAAGAACTGGTTGGTGACCTGCTACGGCACTTGGATGTGCACAAGTCGATGGGGCTGGATGGGATCCACCCAAGGGTACTGAGAGAACTGGCAGAGGAGCTGGCCAAGCCACTGTCCATCATTTATCAGCAGTCCTGGCTATTGGGGGAGGTCCCAGTTGACTGGCAGCTAGCAAACGTGACACCCATCTACAAGAAGGGCCGGAGGACTGACCCAGGAAACTACAGGCCTGTCAGTTTGACCTTAGTGCCAGGGAAGCTCATGGAGCAGATTATCTTGAGAGTCATCATGCGGCACTTGCAGGGCAAGCAGGCGATCAGGCCCAGTCAGCATGGGTTTATGAAAGGCAGGTCCCACTTGACGAACCTGATCTCCTTCTATGACCAAGTGATGCACTGGGTGGACGAGGGAAAGGCTGTGGATGTGGCCTACCTTGACTTCAGCAAGGCTTTTGACACCGTCTCCCACAGCATTCTCCTCAAGAAACTGGCTGCTCTTGGCTTGGACTGGCTCACACTTTGTTGGGTTAGAAACTGGCTGGACAGTCAGGCCCAAAGAGTCGTGGTAAATGGAGTCAAGTCCAGTTGGAGGCCAGTCACTAGTGGCGTCCCCCAGGGCTCGGTGCTGGGGCCAGTCCTCTTTAATATCTTCATCGATGATCTGGACGAGGGCATTGAGTGCACCCTCAGTAAGTTTGCAGATGACACCAAGTTAGGTGTGTGTGTCAATCTGCTTGAGGGTAAGAAGGCTCTGCAGGACGATCTGGATCGGCTGCACCGATGGGCTGAGGTCAACTGCATGAAGTTTAACAAGGCCAAGTGCCGGGTCCTGCACCTGGGGTGCAATAACCCCAAGCAGAACTACAGGCTGGGAGATGAGTGGTTGGAGAGCTGCCAGGCAGAGAAGGACCTGGGAGTGATGGTTGATAGTCAGCTGAATATGAGCCAGCAGTGTGCTCAGGTGGCCAAGAAGGCCAACAGCATCATGGCTTGCATAAGAAACAGTGTGGCCAGCAGGGCTAGGGAGGTGATCGTCCCCCTGAACTCGGCTCTGGTGAGGCCGCACCTTGAGTACTGTGTTCAGTTTTGGGCCCCTCACTACAAGAAGGACATCGAGGTGCTTGAGCAAGTCCAGAGAAGGGCGACAAAGCTGGTGAGGGGTCTGGAGAACAAGTCCTACGAGGAGCGGCTGAGGGAGCTGGGCTTGTTCAGCCTGGAGAAAAGGAGGCTCAGGGGCGACCTTATCGCTCTCTACAGGTACCTTAAAGGAGGCTGTAGTGAGGTGGGGGTTGGTCTGTTCTCCCACGTGCCTGGTGACAGGACGAGGGGGAATGGGCTTAAGTTGTGCCAGGGGAGTTTTAGGTTGGATCTTAGGAAGAACTTCTTTACTGAAAGGGTTGTGAGACATTGGAACAGGCTGCCTAGGGAAATGGTGGAGTCTCCATCCCTGGAAGTCTTTAAAAGACGTTTAGATGTAGAGCTTAGGGATATGGCTTAGTGGGGACTCTTAGCGTTAGGTCAGAGGTTGGACTCGATGATCTTGAGGTCTCTTCCAACCTAGTAATTCTGTGATTCTGTGACAGGTTCACCCTGAGCCAGCAGTGTGTCCTGGTGACCAAGAGGGCCAGTGGAATCTTGGAGTACATTAAATGGAGTGTGGCCAGCAGGTCAAGGGAGGTGATCCTCCCCTCTACTCTGCCCTGGTCAGGCCTCACCTGGAGTACTGTGTCCAGTTCTGGGCTCCCCAATACAAAAAAGACACAGATCTCCTGGAAAGAGTCCAGCAGATACCAGCAAAGATGATATGAGGCCTTGAGAATCTTCCCTATGATGAAGGACTGAGAGATCTTGGTCTGTTCAGCCTTGAGAAAAGAAGAATAAGAGGGGATCTTATCAATGTTTATAAATACCTGAAGTATGGGAGACAATGGCATATGGCCAACCTTTTTTTCAGCGGTTTGTGGGGACAGGACAAGGGGCAATGAACAAAAAATGGATCAAAGGAAGCTCCCGAACAACACACGAAAGAACTTCTTCACAGTGAGGGTGACAGAGCACTGGAACAGCCTGCCCAGGGAGGTTGTGGAGTCTCCTTCTCTGGAGATATTCAATACCCATGTGGACACCTACCTGTTCAATTTTCTCTAGGGAACCTGCTTTGGCAGGAGGATTCTACCTGATGATCTCTGAAGGTCCCTTCCAATCAGTGCAATTCTGTGATTCTGTGATTATTCATCTTGATAATATTCAAATGGTCTTTTGTCTGCTGATTTTATAGGTACATGATTATGTCTTAACAGATTCACATTAACAACATTTAGGACTGTATGAGGAGCGGCACTTAAAAAATTTCCTGTTGAAAATAAAACATGAAATAATGGAAAGTGTAGAATTCTTATCTGATATTTTATATACAGATATTAATATATTAACCTCTATATGAGTAGTACCTGAGATCTCTCATTAGACATAGCTGTAGTATGCAAAAGTGATAAACAATATATAAAATTTCAGGGAATTAAAAAAAAAAAAAAATCTGAATGGTCAAAAAAACAAAACAAAACAAAAAAATACAAAAAAAAAAAACAACAACCATATTATATCACATTAATAAAAATATATTATATATTTATTTATTTATTTATTTTGTGGAAAATTTCACTGTAGATGGTGAAACATCTTATTGGTCTATTCTCCCACATGCCCAGTGACAGGACGAGGAGGAATGGGCTCAAGTTGCAACAGGGGAGGTTTAGGTTGGATATTAGGAAAAAACTTCTTTACCAAAAGGGTTGCTAGGCATTGGAATGGGCTGCCCAAGGAAGTGGTGGAGTCACAATCCCTGGAGGTCTTTAAAAGATGTTTAGATGTAGTGCTTAGTGATATGGTTTATTGGAGGACTGGTTAGTGTTAGGTCAGAGGTTGGACTAGGTGTTCTTGGTGGTCTCTTCCAACCTAGATGATTCCGTGATTCTGTGATTTTTTGATCCTGGTTGGTGAGGCTGAGAGAGCTGTAACTTTTTCTCGTTTGTGACACACTTCCACTCTTTGGTATATCTTCATGGAAAAACATAGAATATGTATCACAGAATCACAGGTTCATATAATGGCTGAAAGGGACCTTAAAGATCATCCAACCCCATCCTGCCTGCCATAGGAAGGGATGCCAACTACTAGATCAGGTTGACCAAGGCCCCATCCAGCCTGGCCTTGAACACATCCAGGGATGTGACATCCACAGCTTTTCTTTGCAGTCTGTTCCAGTCCCTCACCACCCACTGAGTGAAGAATTTCTGCCTAACATCTAATCTAAATCTCCTCTCTATTAGTTTAAATCCATCCCCTCTTGTTCTGTGTTTTACTGATTTAGAAAAGTGTTACTCTTTATCTTATTTATAAGGCCCCTTTAAGTACTGCAAAGCCACAATGAGGTCATCCCAGAGCCTTCTCTTCGTTAGGCTGAACAGCTCCAGCTCTCTCAGTCTATCTTTGTAGAAGAGGTGATCCAGCCCCTTGATCCTCTTGTGGCCCTCTTCTGGACCCATTATTCCAGATAGACATCCTTCTTGTGCTGGGGGCTCCAGACATGGATACAGTACTCCAAGCGGGGCTTCACCAGGGCTGACCAGAGGAGGACAATCACCATTCTTATCCTGCCAGTCACTCCTCCTTTGATGAGGCCCAGGATGCAGTTGCTTTTCTGGGCTTCAAGCACTCTCTGCTGACTCACGTCAAGCTTTTCAGTGATCAAAACCCCCAAGTGCTTCTCTGCAGGGCTGCCCTCCTTGAGTTCTTCTCCCAGTCTGTACTCATGTCCGGGATTACCCGGGTCCAGGTGCATCACCTTGCACATGGACTTGTTGAACCTCATTAGGTTCACATGGGCCCAATTCTCAAGATTTCCCAGGTCCCTTTGGATAGCATTCCTTCCTTCTACCATATCAACCGCATCACTCAGTTTGACATCATCTGCAAATTTGCTGAGGGTGCACTCAATCCCACTGTCTGTTTCATTAATGAAAATATCACACAGTACTTGTCCCAGGACAGACCCCTGCAGTACATCACTTGTCATCAGCCTCCACTTGGACATAGATCCATTGACCCCCACTCTCTAGGTGTGACCTTCAAGCCAACTCTTTATCCACTGAATAGTTTCATCCGTTAAACCCATCTCTCTAGAAGTTGGAGACCAGGATGTCATGTGGAACCACGTCAAAAGCCTTGCAGAATTCCGGGTAGATTACATTGGTCGGTCTTCCTTTGTCAACTAGAGCAGTCTCTCCATTGTAGAAGACCACCAGGCTGGTCAGGCAAAATTTGCCCTTGGTGAAGCCATGATGGCTCTCTCAGATCACCTTGACCTGCATGTGCCTCAACATTGCCTCCAGGAGGATCTGTTCCGTGATCTTGCTAGGCACAAAGGTGAGGCTCACTGATCTGTAGTTCTGCAGGTCTTCCTTTCTACATTTTTTTTTTTTTTTTTTGGTGAGATTGATGTTTCCCTTTTTCCAGACACCGGAAACATCACCTGACTGCCAAGACTTTTCAAATATTATGGAGAGAGGCTTGGCAACTACATCAGCCAATTCCTTCAGGACCCTTGGATGCATGTCATCAGGCTTCATAAACTTGTATGTGTTTAGTTTCGTCAGGTGGTTTCAAATGTGCTCTTCGCTTGCAGTGAGTGGGACTTTGCTCCCCCAGCCTCCATCTCAGGGTTCAGGGAAAAAAAAGACTTCGGAAGCCTGACCAGAAGTAAAAACTAAGGCAAAGAAGTTGCTGAGTACCTCAGCCTTCACCATGTCTGTCATCACTAGTTCAGCCTTCTCTTCCATCAGAAGGGGTACACTCTCCTTGGCCTTTCTTTTCTGAGCAATGTATCCAAAGGATCCCTTCCTGTTATTCTTTGCATCCCCTGCCAAACTCAGTTCCATCCGTGCCTTTTCTGATCCCATCCCTGCACATCCAGACAGCATCCCTGTACTCTTCCCAGGCCACATGTCCCTGTTTCCACTGCCTGTGCATTTCCTTCTTGCACCTCAGTTTGACCAGCAAGTCTTTGCTCAGCCATCCTGTTTGTCTGCCCTCCTTGCTTGTTTTCTTACACATGGGGATGGAAAGTTGTTGTGTTCTAATAACATCATCCTTGACAGCTCTTTTTGTCCCTATGGACAGTGTTCCTGGGGATCTCACTGACTAAATCTTTAAAGAGCTGGAAGTTCACTCTGGAAGTTCGGGGTCCTGACTTTGCTCTTTGCCAAGCCATATTCCTTGAGATCACAGGCTCAACCAGGGCCTGGTCACTGCAACCCAGACTGCCTGCAATCTTGACCTCTTTAGTGAGCTCCTCTGCATTGGTGAGCACCAGGCACAATAATGGTTGGTTTGTCTAATACGTGGACAAGGAAGGTATCCTCAACATACTCTAGGAATCTCCTGGATCGCTTACAGCCTGCTGTGTGGTTTTACCAGCAGACATCCAGGTGGCTGAAGTTCCCCATCAGGATGAGAGTGTGCAAACACAGCACTGCTTGTAGTTGAAGCAAGAATGCCTCATCCACAGGCTCCCCTTGATCAGGTGGCCTGTAGTAGACCCCAACCACAAAGTGCCCTTTATTGCTCCAGTCCTTAAATTTAACCCACAAGCTCTCAACCTGTCCATTGTTGTTTCTCAGATGCAGCTCTTCACATTCAATCCATTCCCTAACACAGAGGGCAACACCCCGTCCCTACATTCCCTGTCTATCCCTTCTGAAGAGCTTGTAGCCCACTATAGGAAAGACAGAATTAACTCCTAAAGCCTCACTCTGAAACATTTCTTCCACAGAATTCATGAATCCAAAGCCTTAGTTTGCAAAAAAATCATTACAGAACACAGAGCAGTGTTCATGGTCAATAAGAGTCATTAGGATAGTTTTAAAGTAGCTATTAACCTTGTCTAGTGAGACTAATTTAAATACCTTCAGTAGCTGAGGATATTCACTTCACCTTCGTACACAGAAAGAGGTGTTAATTGTTGTTTCCAGAATAAAATAAGAAAAAAAATTTATCTTCATCTTTGCCTAATCCTAGCTTTTGGTAGTTTGGCCATGGGGGTTGACAAGACCCATGTTTTTTGATAACATCAGGCTCTTAATGATGAGTCCATCGGGAATGTAAAGAGTTTGGAAGGAACAAAGGAAGGTGATTCAGGAGACGCCTTGCTATACTGGACTGCTTATTCCCCAGCCCTTAAGACACAGAAGTTGCTGGGTGTTTGTTGTTGCCGGGAAAAGTTGTTGACCAATGAATAGTAAGTGGAAAAGTACTGCTGTAGAGTGTAGAGTGTAAGAAGGGAGGCTGTCCTCAATAAGAGTTAGAGTTGAAGTTATGATCTTAATAAAGTAGTAGCAGTTACTGATCTTAAAAGAATTGTGGTTGTTACACCATACTACCTAATTACAACTGAGAGGCACACTAGAGATCTAGCAGATGTGACTAGGTTTCCAACTTTATCTTGAAATACAAATGCTATAAGTCATGAGAACATAATGTATAGAGTTGGACGCTGATACTAAACATATTTGTTAATCAAACAAAATTAAGATTTTAAGAACTTCAATGTAAGATAAAATAAAATGGAGAGAGGAAAATTCAGTTTCTTCTAAAAAGTATATTTTCAGTATTTTCCACTGTGCCTTCAGTAAGTAATAGAATTCAAATGGGGTTAATATATTCAATGGTAATAAAGTTCAAATGCTGATAGACTTGAAAAAATGAATTTTGAAACCACAAATTTACTTTCAGATTAAGCTTCGAATTTGTAAAATGAATTACAGTGAAATATTTTCATTCAAGTAACTGATATTGATTTAAAAATGAGTTAATCAATCAGAAAACTGGTTAGGACTTTATTATAATACTTTTTAAAATCATTTATTTATTTATTTATTTATTTTTCCCTCAAAAGATCTCATTCCCCACTACAGAGTAACTAAATGTTACTGAGGGAACATAGTTCTTCTTTATCACAAAGAATGTTCTTTTCTATGTTAAGAGTACCTTAAAGTAATTTGGATTTAACAGAAATGAGCGTTATAGAGTCATAGAATCATTAAGGTTGGAAAGACCTTTGGGATCATCTGATCCAGCCATCACCCTACTACCAATGTTACCCACTAAACCATGCTCCTAAGCACCATGTTCTTCCTTTCCTTGAACATCCCCAGGGACGGTGACTCTGCCACCTCCCTGGGCAATCTGTTCCAGGAAGTCAGCCTGACTACTCTGGCTGAGAAGAAATTTCTCCTAACTTACAACTTAAACCTCCTCTGGTGCAACTTGAGGCCATTCCCTCTAAATCTATCACTACTTATCTGAGAGAAGAGGCCAACATCCAGCTCCCCATGACTACCTTTCAGTTAGTTGTAGAGAGCAATAAGGTCTCCCCTGAGTATTCCTCGTACCCAGACTAAACAAACCCAGTTCCGTCAGCTGCTCCTCACAAGTCTTGTGTTCCAGGCCCTTCAGCAGCTTTGTGGACATTCCCTAGACATGTTCCAGGGACTCCATGTCTTTCTTGTAGTTAGGGTCCCAAAACTGAACACAATAGTCGAGGTGCAGCCTCACCAGAACTGAGCACAGGTGGTTGATCACTTCCCTGGTCCTGCTGACTACACCATACTTGATACAAGTTAGGATGTCATTGTCCTTCTTAGCCACCTGGGAACACTGTCAGCTGGTGTTCCGGTGAGCATCAATCAGCACTCCCAGATCCTTTTCCTCTGCACAGCTTCCCAGCCACTCTGCCCCAAGTCTGTAGTTCTTCATGGGTTTGTTGTGGCCCGACTGCAGGACCTGGCCATTAGACTTGTTAGACTTGAACCTCATCCTATTGGCTTCTGTCCATCAATCCAACCTGTCCAGGTCCCTCTGAATGGTCTTCCTACCCTCCAGCAGATCAACAATTCCTCCTAACTTGGTGTTGTCTGCAAACTTACTGAAGGTGTACTCAATTCCCTCATCCAAGTCATCAATAGATATTAAAGAGGATGGACCCAAACACCGACCCCTGGGGAACACCACTGGTGACAGGTCAGCAGCTGGATTTCACTCTGTTCACCACTACTTTCTTGGCCCAGCCGTCCAAACAGCTTTTAACTCAGTAAAATATATACCTGTCCAAGACATGGGCTTCCAGTTTCTCCAGGAGAATACTGTGAGAGACCATGTCAGAGACGTTGCTGAAGTCAAACTATAGGTAGACTGTGTCAACAGTCTTTTCTTCATCCACCAGGCAGGTTACCTAGTAATAAAAGGAGATACGTTTGGTCAGGCAGGACTCGTCTTTAACGAACCCGTGCTGGCTGGGCCTGATCCCCCAATTGTCCTGCATATGCTGTGCGATTGCATTCAAGGTGACCTATTCCATCACCTTTTCTGTCACCAAGGTCAGGCTGACAGGCCTGTAGTTCCCCAAATACTCCTTAAGATCCTTCTTCTAGATGGGTGTCACATTAGCAAGTCTCCAGTCATCTGGGACCTTCCTGGATGACCATGACTGCTGATAGATGATGGAAAGCAGCCCACCAATCACATCCACTAACTCCCTCAGCACCACTGGGTGAATCCTATCTGGTCCCATAGACTTGTGACAGTCCAGATGCACTAGCAGGTCTCTAACTGTTTCTAGCTGAACTGTGAGGGGTTTCTTCAGCTCCCCATCCTAGACTTCCAGATGGGAGTCTGAGTACCACAAGGATAAATGGACTGACTAGGAAAGACAAACGTAAAGAAGGCATTAAGAACCTCAGCCTTTTCCTTATGTTCAGTAGTCATGTTCACCCCTGCATCCAATAAAGGATGGAGATTCTCTTGACCCTCCTCCTAATGTTAATATAGAAAATACATAATAAAAACAGTTTTTGTTATCCTTAACCGTAGTGGGTAGGTTGAGCACATAGCCTTTTAATTCTTTGGAAAATCATACGATTTAATTGTTATGCTCCTGGAACATGGACAGTACTGAATTTCATCTTCTAGTACTAATGATGGACTTTATCTTTTGCAACATTTTAATATTTTTCCAAAATATTTTCTAACTGCTTTATATGAAGACAATGTAGACCTCCAGACAGTAAAGTTAGGTCTTAAACTAGGCTTACATACATTTCACTATTACTATTAATATACACTTGATGTTCTCATAAACTTAATTTCTTCAATATCATTACAAAGCAGGTATAGGGATCTTGATATTTATCACCTGTCCTCTTGCAATAGTTGATTTTTATTTTATTTTATTTTATTTTATTTTATTTTATTTTATTTTATTTTATTTTATTTTATTTTATTTTATTTTATTTTATTTTATTTTATTTTATTTTATTTTATTTTATTTTATTTTACTGCATCCTGCAGTGAGACTCTCAGTTGGGACATTAAGGAACAGAAGAATGGATATTGCAACATTCAAAGGTGTTTTTTATTACATAGCTAGGTAAGAGAAGAAGGAGCTTCACTGGAGCAATTAGTAAGAATTAAAAATAAAAATGGGAGTTGTTTCATTGATTTCAGAATTAACTGACTGAAATTTAACTGCACAATGGTAAAGATAGTTTCCTCCAAATCCAAACACAGCATGATTGGTTACCTTTGAAGTACAGGAAAACATTTCTTATGTAGAGCGTTTACAAATTAAAAGAAAAAAAAAAAAAAAAAAGGAAAAAAAAAGGAAAAAAAAAAAAGGAAAAAAAAGGAAAAAAAAAAAGAGTTAAAACAATTTCACATTTTGACATAATTTTCCTTTCTCTTACTGAAATAGAGTTAAAAGTCCAGGATGATTTTTTCCATTAAAAAGGCTCCTATTGTAATGAAAGAAGCAAGCAAAGTAACTGTACTGAATTATGTCATGGACTTTAATAGAAAGCAGAGACATATTAGCTAGGACTTTTTTAAACAAAATCTTGAGAGTTTAATGCTTGATACATTATTCTATAAACTGTACTACTAACCTAAATTAATTCACCTCAGAATGCTGATATGGGTTCTTTCATTAGTGAAAATATTTTAAGTAATAATATGTTGTTTTTTTTTTTTTCATTTAAGGTCAGATAATGTTTATTCAATTTTAAATATATATTTTCCATGGACTAGTAGCGAATTGTAGCCAGGTGCCTAAGTGAGGTTTATTTATAAATGTAACTTTATAAAGTTTCCACCTCTTTCATAATTTTCAACCTTGATTTTATGAGAAATAGTTTGGTTTACAAAAATAAATATATAAGTAATAATAATAATAATAATAATAATAATAATAATAATAATAATAATAATAAAAATAATAAATATATTATAATCATATAATATTATTATATTTATATAATATATTATATATATTATATATATTATTATATATATTAAAATATATATTTATATTGTATATAAATATATAATAATCTTATAATATTATAATAACAATTATTATTATAAAAACAAAAACAAGTCGTTTATTCAAACTCTATCAAAATTAATAAAATTTAAGTATATAGTGCCTCCTGTATAATACAATCTAACACATTGTCTTTTTCAGGGTTTCAGCTTACCAGTACTTTCACACAGGCTTCTTTTCACCTCTCTTCACCTCACTTTCATTGAACTCAATATGAAGCGAAAGAACAGATCTCATCTTATACAGGATATCTTGGGTCTAACTGAGTAGAAGATATTGTATAACATTAAAATAATTTTACCTTCAGTACAAAACAGAGAAAATCCTGTTAGCTATATCACTGAAAACAGAATTCTGGATTCAATAGCAAACACTTATATGTAACTGCTTTTAGAGTTAGATTATGTTAGTCTGTAGTTATGTCATTAACTGTAGTTATGTAGTTATGTTTTAAAACAATTTCCTGTGTGAAAGGTTTGTAGCATCTGTGTTATTTTCTGACTTTATTATCAATTTTGTATGGGCTTGATTTAGTTTAGTTCTGGTCTGCCTAGCCTTGTAAGTTAGCAGTTCAATTCAGTTGAAGACCCTTGAAGACCTCATCCATGATACAATTTAAACTTGTTAAGAGCCACATCAATGCTAAAATAAAATTTTGGTGATGGTCAATTCATCTGTCCAGAGGGTAAAAATACTACTTATCCAGTTTGCTGATAAAAGGTCAATATAATCATCTCCATTTTTATATTTTTAATGGAAAAGTGTGCCTCAAAGAGTTACCATCCAAATGTTTTATCAAACTAGGCACGTAATTCATACAGCGCCCCTTGCACAATTCTTTATGGCTGGCCCAACATGTGCAGTATTTACTTAAATAACATGAGCACTCTGCAGACTGTTTTTGTACTGCTTTCTGGTTATTAAATAGTACTGAGAATAAAGTTTAAATGAAAATTAATTCAGTATATTTAGTTATCTTAATCAATTCAATAAGATTTTTTTAAAAAGATGAAAAAGTGTTTTTCACATAAACAGGGAGAAAATAAGATTGATGATCTGACTAAACATTAATAAATAAAAAAAAAAAAATCCAAAACTAAGTGATATAATTTAGTTCTGTAGAATTCAAAAGCAAAATTAATTTATGTTTTTCATACTTGACAATAAAACAACAACTTCATATTGATTCATTGTTTGTTTATTTTTTTGCTCTTTTTTTTTTTTTTTTTTTTTTTTTTTTTTAGTCATTGTATATAAGACATACTTAAACCTTCCAAACAGAATTAATATTATTGAAATGGGTCTATTTAACCTCTCTTCCTTAAAATTACATTTCCAAAACCCCACAGAGGTGGCAGAAAATTGACTTACCAATAAAACAATTTTAAAACTGTTTTTGTACATTTGTGTTAGTTTGCAGATATTGAATCTGAATTGTTTTATTAATCAGGGAAATAACACAAAACATTAAGCATAATTTTGTTCTGAGCAGTTGCCAGAACAAAATATTTAAGTAATCCATTGCAAAATTTAAAAATGATTGTTGACAATATTTTCTTTTCTCTTTTTTTGTTTTCATTTTTAATTATTAAATATTATGTTCTCAGAAGCCAAGAAAATATATGTATTCAAACTCTACAAATTCCTTAATTATTCTGTAGGGCTGTCAGTTCATAAAACTTGTTCCAAATATATCTATGCATTTGATGCAACTATCTAAGTAACCCATGTTGGAAATTTTTGATATCAAAAATTATTAAAAAAATTTTGTATTAAAGGATATGTTTGCCCAGCAGGACAAAATAAAACAAAAATATACAACAACAACTACAAAAACAACACAAATAAACAAACAAAACCCACAAAGACCCAGCTAAAAATGAAATTAAAGGCACAGACAATATGCAAGAGTACACCAAGTACTCACATTATTGTCCTATTGTTGAAGAAGAAAGTTACAAGACAGAAAGACAATGTTTTTTACCTTACTGAGGATTACTTTCAGAAGCAAGGCACAGAAACTCTTATTACCAATCAATAAATTTAACAAAAAGTGAAATTCTTTCCTGGTCCCTTGTATCTGAAACTGTACTAATAAACTACTTGAAAATAATATATTTTCTTTCTTTCATACCGTAACTTTAAGACTTAGATATTTTTTTTTAAGAACCTTGTTACCTGGAGATCAGCAGTATCCAGTATCTGTAGGGCTTTGAAGTTATTATTGCCCCCAAATGAAACAATTATTTCACCCCAGAATGAGCTGTAGATGAAATGTATTTTCAATGCTGTTATTAATGATGCATACCATACTGCTGCACTCACCTAGTTGTGTCTGTTTTGCTCTCACTGTGTCTATATCACTGAAGAGTTTGGGCAAGGAAGTTTTTGTCCATGAAGTAAGCCCTGCATTCCATTATTTGGATCCATGAAACTGCATGGAGTTCCAAAACTTTACAGTGTTGGAAAAATGGATGCTTTGTACATTTGTACAAATTTGTACATCATTTGTAATGATGGTTCCATCATTACATTCATGCCTTACTATTCCACAGATTTTAAGAATCCATCAAAATATCTTCTCCCATCACAACAGCTAAATTATTTTTCATAAGCTTTTAAAAATAATAAAAAAATAATAAGATTAATGCAGGTAATATTTGCATGATTATTTGATTAATCTCTCTCCAAGAATTAATATTATAAAATATTTTAGAAATGATTTTACAGCAATTGAAATGACAGAAACAATATATTAGATTTCATAAGTTGTACCCCCTAAAATTATAATGCTGATTTATTGCTGTGATCTGCTATTTAAAGCATGAATAAGAGCTATTAAACTCTCATTCCAGAAGGATTTTTTATTATTATTATTAACAGATGCATTCTGACTGGGGAGTCTCACTTTACCATGAAACGTTAATCCTATTTCACAATGCTTTTATTAATTATGTATTTATTGTGATTCAAAAGTGGGTCTGCTAAAGGTCAGTCCTTCCTTTTTGTCTACTGCTGTCATGAGCTTGTTACTTGTTTCAGGTCACTCTGTCTTCATTGACCAACCCATTTTTATTAATTAATTAATTAATTAATTCATTCATTCATTCATTCATTTGTTTATCTATTTATTTATTTATTTATTCCTGTATAAATACAGACTAGTCTGCTTCTTTGAGTGTACGTGATCTCTTTCTCCTCCTATCCATTTTGCTTCCATAAAAAAAAACAACTAATTTTTCAAAAAATGGGAGGATGCTCTTTTATTCCTGCATCATTTTTCAGCAGCAAAATCATGGCATTTCTATTTTTTAAGTAAACAAAATGTCCTATTTTTCATACTGACAGCAAAAAGCAGTGATATATGAACCTGAAAGTCATATAATAACTTATCCATGATAATACTTGAAGAAGTCTCTATATATTTTAAAGCAAGTCAAAATATTTTGTTTTGGTAATGCATTAAAATCTTTGCTTTTCAAGTTGTAATATGTTATATTTTAATTTCAGTAGTGTGGATCCATTCTTAAATATTAGAATTGATTATAAATTCAAGTTTCACAATACAGAAAGTAATATTATAATGTTAACAAGACTCTCTTATTTAACTTAGTTTGGATAAGAGTTTTCATTCTAAGATAAGGCTTTTCTCCACAGCTTGCATGTATTGCTATAACTTTACAATATAGTTGAATTTGTTTATCAAAGAATAAATTGTGAGCCATGTTATTATGAAATAGTCTCATAGTTCATTGCCATTTATGGTATATACTGTTGGAAAACTGTCTCTCCTAGTGCTTTTTATTAGGGCAAGACGGGGTTAATTTATTAGGGCAAGAAGGGGGGAATTAAAATGAAGGGGTTAAAATGAAACCATGAAACATTTTACAATTAAACTCAAAAGTGCTGGCAGAAAATCCCTGTGATAAATGAATTTTCAGCTGGACTGCTTATGTTGTCATGACTTGAGTATGACAGTTTTTTTCAGATTTGCTCTTGGATCTGAATATCATTCTTTCACTTCTTACCTGCACAACAAAACTTCCTTTGCCTAGGATGAAAATGTGTAGCTTTTAAAAAATGCAATTACACTTTTCTATGGCCTTACAACAAACCTCAGACTACCTGTATGATTTCTAGACACTAAACCAGTTTCAAAAATGGAACACGTGTCCAGATTTTACAATGTAATGTATGTCAAATTCTGAGGAAGAATGCTATGGATGGGTGGACTCTTATTTCTTTGTGGACTGTTTTCAGTCACAAATGAACATCCCAGTCAATGTAATTTCTGCTCCCTCAGGTGATGTACTGAGAGGCAAAGTGACCATAAGTAATTCCCTTGATAAACCAAGTTAGCCAACAGGTAAGGAAGCTCAAGACAACTGATCACCAATTAACTCCTGCATCCACTATGTGCATGCGCATGTCCTCATGTAATACAAAGCAAAGGTCCTAGCTGATTCACTGAAGACTGAGACACAGCTCAGTGGTGGTGAGACTCATGCTAACTGATGTTCTCACTTCTGCTTTTACAAGAAAATGTCAAGCCTAAGCAATAAATACTGTAGTCTGCTGATTTCTGTCCTAGATGAATGAAGACTTAAATTGGTAGGTTACCTGTATTTTGAATAAATGAATTTGAGAAACTGATAGGATCATGGGAGTTGTGGAACTAAGTGGAACATTCAAAAAACACGTAAGCTTTTAAATAAACAAATAAGCAATCATTCCATAAACCTGGAGATACTTTTGAGGCTGTTATCTTGCAGACAATCCCTTACTTAGTCAAGGGACTAAGAGCAAATTAACAGGCAGAGATTTAATAAAATTTAAATTTCTTCTTTAGGCTAAAGTTTTCTGAAAATAAAAATGAAAGCTTCAGGCTGAGTGGACATTAACTTTGATTAAAGTTTTGAGAACTGGAACTGAAACATGGAAGTATAATGAAAACAAACATAACATTCACTTTACCATAGCTTACTAATAAAAAATTAAGTAAATTAAAAAAAAAAAAAAAAAAAAAAAAAAAAAAAAAGCCAAGGATGACAAAGGTTTCTGGTTAAAAACAGTTTCATTGTTTCATCAGAGCAGTTAGTTTTTAAAATTGCTTAGAATGTGTATGGTAAGAAAACAACTGATACTCGTACTCATACTTAGCTAGATTTCTGGTACCCTAATTCTTGCCAACTTTTGCCTATGGAGCACTTTGTATGCTTACTTGTTAGTGGAGCTGTGGAAGGATTTGATGTTTCTACTTTTAAAGGAGCATTCAATATTAGATATTTAAGAAGATTATTTAGAATTTAGATCTAGAGGGGGAGAGAGAGAAAAGTGAGGCAGGATGAGTAATACCCTGGCTCTCCAAATGTCCAAACAAACAAACAAATAAACAAACAAAAATAATTCAGGGGTTATTGATGTGAATCATAGCACATGGCAAAAGCTTCCTAAGCAGATGGTCCAACACAGTTCGATGTAAAGCAGCTGCCATCAGATATTCTTTACGAAAAGTATGTCACCTGAGACAGGAAAATTCTGAACAGCGTAATTTCAAGGTTGACTTGGTAAAGAAAGTCTTTATCCTTGTCTGAGCTAATGCAAAGGAATAGTACATCTGTAGCATAGGTTGGAATATATGCCCTGCAGGAACAACAATTATCCACCTTAAAATTAAACTCTTGTGCCTAGCCAGAGAAATTTACCTTTTTTTTTTTTTTTTCATTTTTTCCCTTTTCATTTTATGAGGTCCTTTGCTTTTTCACATACCGGAGAACAGTATATAATTATACATACATATTACATATATATATATATATATTCTTGAAATAGGAATATATGACTTCTTAAAAGAGACAGAAAGAGAGAAAGAGAGAGAGAGATGTGTCTATTAGGTACATAAGCACAAATAGCATTTATTTAATAGACAGAAAAAATCTACATATCTTTCTCCTTCTCTCATGCTACTCCATAAACAATTTTTTTCTTATTCCTTTCAAGACAGAGCATTGATCAAAAAATGACATAATTTTAATGAAAAAACAAAACTTAAACAAAACTAATCCTGAAGGTACACAGACAGACATTATGATCCTGTGCTATGTTGTACAATCTATACTTACATTGCGTTGTTAAAATAACATGGTTACTCTCATAATCTCACTAAAAATAGAGGTTCAGAGAACTCTCTTTCTGGTGCTCAAAACCAAGAAAAACAATGGAAAAATAATTTAAAATAAGTATTGACTATATGCAAGGCATAACTATTTACATAGTCACTATAAGACAGCAACAACATTAGATAAATATGGGATTGTGATGAGAACAAAAACATTCAATGTATGGCTCATTGCCATGTAAACTTATTAAAATTATTATTTGTGATGTATCTTTTATTGCATCAGATTTCAAGTAGAGATGCATTTAGTTAACATCTGGCACAAAATATTAAGATATAAATAAATAAAAAAGATAAATACTATTATCTATTTGGTGTCATTAAAACTTTATGACTAATCTATATAATAGAAAATGTAACAGCTGGAATTTCAGTTTGAGATTGTTCAAATTACTTCCTTTCTAATACTCTATTAGCATTAGACAGCATTGGGTGCATTGGATGGAAATTAGAATCTTCCCTTCCTGAAGCATTTATTTTGTCCTTGTACTCAGATTCTGTGGGGAACTTCACATACAAACAGAAATTGAGGGCTTACCTCAGAGAATCTGCCTTCCTTTTGATTTCTTCATCTTAATACACCAAAGAACAGAAGTCATCATTCACCAGGTCTGTGGGAATGCAAGTTAAAATAAATAGTTTCTTTAGTATTCTCCTTAATGCACTTCATCTAGTTTGAGATGCTTTAATGGTAACAGTCTCTAGTCCACAAGGGAAGCAAATAACTATCCAACAAACACAAAGTCAGATTGAATTCCTAGCTGTTATGGGGAGAACTACTTATATGTTTCCCTTTTTCTATCAATGACGGTGTCACTGGGGAAAGAAAACAACCTAAAGACTCTCATTTGTGGTGTTAATGGAGAATCCTGGTTAACAGAGACTGGACTCCAAAAATACAAGTAAGGAGATAGGATCAGAGAAGTACATCTGAGCATTTGTTTTATCAGAGCATCTGACCATGTGAAAACAAACAAACAAGCGGGTGGTGAATTATGAGTACAGCAAAAATAAATAAATAAATAAATGAATGAATAAATACATAAATTAGAATAAATTGTTTGGCTGCTGTCCCTTAGGTTACAAAAATATGTATATACTCCTCTTTAATGTTAAATTACTGATCAAAGTTTTCTGATACTAGCTATATAGGAGGCAGTAAAAATCAGTTACATGTGAAAGGACGGAAGAACAGGAGAAAAGAAAATCAAATCCCACCAAATCCCTAATAGACAATCACATGGTGAAATTCTGTTTTTATACCTTTTCCTTTTATGAGAAAAATTTATGTATGTCTGGACAAAGTCTGGTTTCAGTATAGCTTTAGGTCAACGAAACATCAGACATGATGTTTCTTCATCAAGAAAACATCATATCCCTCAGAAAATTAGTTAATTAATGGAATGTCAGGGAATTTTCTTTGTTTTAACCTTGCTCAATTTGCCAGCAAATGAATACCAATAAAAACAACCAGGGAGAAACATTAAACTTTTTTATTTTATTATTATTTTTTTAATTATTATTATCATTATTTCAATTCATTGTAATAAGTCCAACAAGAAGGATTTTGTTTTGAAATCAAAAATTAACTTTGGTTAAATGGTTGATTTAAGACCAGCTGCATAGTTGTTTGATAAACACTCTCAATCTCCATCAAAATTTTGTAATCAGATGGTTAAGGATGAGTTCATAAAAATCCATGACAAAAATTTATTAAGAATGATAAAATAAAAGAACTGGAAAAGTTGACTTATTAGAATCTTCCTATAGACAAATTGTAAATTCACGTACATATCATGACAATGGGATTTATATCTGCAAATGTTCCACACTTTACAATGTTAGCAAAAGAAGACATGAACGAAACAATCTTTAATATTCTTTTGGAATATTAATATTTGGAATAAAAGCTCTCAAACATGATGATTAAGTAACAAAAATAAATAAATAAAAATAAAAATCTTAACCCAACCAAATCCAACCCAGAAAAAATGTTAAGGGAAAATAAGAGCCTATCCAAACATATTCCCTAGTGCATTTATTTTGTTTCTTTGCTAGCTAAAACAGAATTTAATTGTGTTAGGCTTTAATCACATAGTGCAATACATGTGATATATAAAAATATATACAATACCCTTCATTATAATCTCTCTGAAATAATTTGTAAATGAGAATCCAGGGGCATGTTAGAAAAAATAAAAAAAATAATTATTGGAATCAAAAGCCTAATTTTTGCTGTTTTTCTTTTAAATTGAAAAAAGAAATTGTCTTGATTTTTCCTAAAAATTTGAAATGAGTGTCATCTAATTGTAAGATATAGTGAAATAAAACCTAAGGTAATGAAACTTCATTTATGACCTTACAACTACCATGCTCAATAACAGGAAGTCACTATATCAAGTGTTTGTGTCCTTTACTGCTTTTATACAGAGATGCTTTAATTTATGTCAATGAATCTGTCTCTTACTTTAGACTTGTCATCATGGCACTGTTTCTAGGTACATTAGCTTTGCTCTGGGGACATGTTAGTATTTCTGCAATATTTTGATTACATTACCAGAAGTTTCTCTTTAATATAAATGTAGGTGAACAATAGCACTTTGTTTCAGTATCAAAACCTGAGCTAGAATGTGTTTTTTTGTTTGTTTGTTTGTTTGTTTGTTTGTTTTCTCATAATTTTCCTTGCCCCTAAATTCTTCTCAATAAATTAATTAAAATTATTTTCTTTTATAAACTATATTTTTATTATTGTGAGAAAAAAACAAAAACAACAACAACAACAAAAAAAAAACAACAAAAAACACACAACACCAACAGAATTTTGAAATAAAGAAGAGATATATTACTTTTAGAAATTGCCAAATCAAAAGGTTAGCTGTTTCCAAAAAGTACTTAATCTAAAATCTGTCAAAATATTTGATTTCTTACCAATGTCTTTCTGTTTTTCGGTTCCTGAACCTTCAAATTTTATTTTATTTTTTTTTTAATTTACTATTTGTTGAAAGAGCATTGTCTCCTTCTATTTGTTACTTATTTTTTCATGTGATGAAATTCTGCTCTGTTGTTCCCATTCTTTGTTTGTTTGTTTTTTTTTTTTTTTTTTTTTTTCATTTTTTAAACACATATGTAAACTCAGTCTCAGAGAGATTAGTTTTCTTCGGATCTTTTAATCATACCGTGTGAAGAAGGCTTATATGAAAAATCATCATTTAAGTTCTAGTTTAAAAAATGGTTTCAGCCTTTTCTCTTGTTTGTTGTAAAGTGTGATAACATATTACAAGTATGCAGAAAGCGTAATATTGAAATTCCTAGTGTCACAGTCTCCTCTTTGATCAGATTTTCATCCTACAAACTCATATGACTTGCCTGTCTTTCATGTTATACAATAATTGAATTTTATGAATTTAGTAAGAAGGCTGTATAACACTTTTTCTGCTTTTAACCTTGTATATTACATAAAGTGGAAATATGTAGTATCAATAATTGTGGGTGTTTGAGAAAGGCATCATTTTATTTATTTATTTATTTATTTATTTATTTACTTTCCTTTCACATATGAAAGCATTCACAGAATAGAAACAATTGGAAACTTAACAAATGTAATTTTTTTCAGGTGGTTGGAAAAGTATGGAAGGTCTCAGATTTTTTTGCTAACTACAGATGTTGTGACCATGTTCTGATATTTAGGATAAGATTAGTACAAAGACAAATACAAGATTATTCACTGTCACCTGTTTGATCCTATATTCAGATCCTAGTCATTTTTAATACACAGTAGTAAATAATCAAACATGAAAAGGTACAGTCAAAACTTCTCTTTCAGTATTGACAAACTGAGTATGTACTTTATGAAGAGAAGATAATATTTTTGAAGATAATTTCTAGCACAAGGTAAACTCCAACAAATTCTACCATAGTGAGAGTATGTTTACTTTAAAAAAAAAAAAAAGACAATAAAGAGAAACAAAACAAAACAAAAACAAACAAACAAACAAAACACTAAACACATTCCTGCATTATCCTGCAGGAATAATAAAATACACAATACAAGGTGCCAGAAGAAAAAGAGAAAAGGAAGAGAAAGAGAGGATGGGGGAAGAAAGAGAGTGAGAGAATGAGAGAGAAAAAGAGAGGGGGGGTCTCCCCTCATCTCAGTTGACCTTTCTGAAGTCATAAAGTATAAAATGTTTTATTGTATGAAAACACAAAACAAAAACAATCAAACAAAAAAAGGCATTTTTCAAAACAGTCACTACCAACACATTGTAATGTTAAGTAGAAGAGGGTAATGATCACCTAGATCACAGTAAGATATGTGTTTTATGTCTTTAATTTTGCAACTTTAGAATAGGGTTTAGGGACCTCTGAAATCTCAGAGTCATTTTGATAACAAAATGAAATAAACACATTGCAAAATACTATAAAACAAATGCATAAATAAATAATAAATAATAAATAATAAATAAATAGTAAATAATAATGATAAAACTTTATTTATTTTCTAAACCTGAATAGAATACAAAGCTCACAGATTAAAATAACTGCAATTTTTCTACTTATTCCATTACACTAAGAAAAATATTTTTATAGAATCATAGAATAATTTGGGTTGGAAGGAACCTTAAAGATCAAGGAATTCCAACCCCTAAAATATATATATATATAATTAAACAAGAACAAAAAGCTCTTGAAGCACACATTTGGTGTTAAACTGAGGATGGACAAGTAGGGCTGTATTTTGATATGTATCAATCACAAAGGAGGAAAAAACAGTACCAGGTGACTTAAATAGCAAAATAAACTCTTGCAGTAGAGAAATACATAAAGTTCAGAGCCAAAATGTTATCTTTCTGGCCATATATGAATAACAAACTAGGTGAGAGTAGGACTTTTAACTTGTTTATCAAAGTCAGAATTAGATTCATCCAAAATTATGCTAGCTACTCTGACACAAAAATCCAGTTGCAATCACATGAGAGCATACTTTCCCAGATGACCCTCTAGTTTCAGCTGGGTTGAAAATACACATTTTTCTGTGAAATATTTTATTTGCAATCTCAAATTTATCTGGCTTTATTTTATATTATTTATGAACTCAGAACTCAATCCAAGATTTTTTGGAAGGTTCTTTCTGATTCGCAATCTTGTCAAAGACAGAAGAGCCTGATTTCCAATGAGCATTAAGTCCACTTATTGCAGCCAAACTCTGAAATATTTATACCTGCTGTAGATCCAAGGCATTGGCAGTAGGAGTCTCTAGGGGTGGCCTTACAAGTAGACTTCAGGGGTTTCCCTGTGACAGACACAGCTAGTTCCAGTCCAACAGCCCCATCTCAGGCCACAGCTGAGACCAGCAGCTATGCTGCTGTCACCTCAGGAAGAACACATTTAAGAAAAAGCAAAATGGTGCACAAGCGGTGAGGGTTAAGGAACAAAATTGTGAAAGACAGTCCTGTGAATACCTAGGTCAGGGAATAAGAAGATGCTCCACGTGCTGAAGCAGAAAATCCCTTACTGTCCATGAAAGAGACCATAGTTGAGCAGGAATTCCTCAGCAGTCCATGGAGAGAACCAAGCTGAAGCAGATATCCCCACTGAAGCTCATTGAGGACATTCTGGATCATCTGGATAAATCGTGAAGGATGCTGCAGTCCATACTGAATCATCTTTTTTTTTTCTTGATGAAACTGCAGTAAATAGGAAGGACCCATACTGAAGCAGAGGAAAAATGTGAGGAAGAAGGATCAGCAGATGAACTACTACTGTCTACAACACTCCATGCCCTTTTTGCAACTCAGCAGTGGTGGAGCAGGGTGAAGTAGAAGTCAAGAAGTAGAGTATGCTGAGCCTTGGCAGTAATGGGGTCAGGCTGGAGGAAGGTTTTGTCTTTGTTTTTCACAACCCTACTTTAATTGGCAATAAATAAATTGTTTTTACCCAAGTCAAGTCTGTTTTGCCTGTAATGGTGATTGGTAAGACTCTTTATCTGTACCCACAAGCTTTTCCATTTTATTTTCTCACCTGAGCCCTGGTGAGTGGGAGTGAGAAAGCAGAAGGTTTGATGTCTGGCAACCATCCAAAGACAACCAGCTAGTGTCATATGGTTTATACAGAACTCACAGATAAACAAACAAACAAAACCAGAAATAAAACATAACATTTTTAAGGGAGGATTTGCTTCAAGTTTCAAACAAAGACACTATATAAGTGAACATAAATTTGGAATGAAAATCAAAGAAAAATGTTCACTGAATTGGAAGTGAAATTGCTGAGTTTTGAACAGTTATAGGTGAGAGATTTTTTTTTTTTTTTTCAGTTCAGATGCTAGTAAGTTCGAAGCCAACAATATTTAATTACATCTCAACAAGTACAACCATTAAAGTTGAATATAAATTTTGGAAGAAACTCATGTGAGTTTTATTTTACCTGACCTGGACTGCCGTTGGAGAACAAAAAAGAATTTTTATTCTTAGCTGCTTAAATAAACAGTATAAAGAGTAAGTTCAAAGAAATAAGATTATTTTTATTTATTTTTTATTTTTTACTCCATGTTATGAAAGAGGAGAAAAAGATTGAAGATTAATGTTTTTTATCTTTATAAAGATATGTCAGACTTTTCCAGAAACACTATACAAAGAATATACACATATTGTAGTGCTCTTGTGGCTTACTTTTGTCTGCAAATTTAGCCCTGCTGAATGCAGCAAGACTTCCTAACCCACTTCCTAACCCACAACTACACATTATTAGTTTTTCATTTATGTTCTTCCTTCTTATATATTGATGATATTAATGGAAATCTTTTTAAACATAAAAAAATCAGTTTGAGTCTGTGCTGTTTTGACAGAGCTCAGAAAATCTTTGACAGAGCTCAGACAATCAGATAATCAGAAAATTCAGAAAGTGTGGAGGGAGTAATCTCTGGAATTTAGAGTCCATAAACTCCAAATCCATTCTGAAGAAAAGACTAGTCTCTGGATAGAGTAACAACATTGAGTGCTTTTGGCTGTTCCTATCTATGATCCCACTCTTCTGTCAGGGACTGAACACACTTCCCTTACTAGTGTGGATGAATCTGGAGAGTCATTTTGGATTGAATTAGTTTCAGTGACAGACAAAGCAGACTTTACAGTAGGCAAATTGTATTTTTCTGCTTGAGTGACCACTGTGGCACTACTTCTCTCAAGAAGATTTTCATGTTATTGAGGGCTGGTAGATTTTCTTGTAAATAGCCAAAGGCAGCACAACTGATTCCTTGTTTGCTGTCATTAATAAATATATGAAATAAATAAATATAAATAAAATATAAATAAATAAGAATCGTTTGGATAAAGGACCTTAAAGTCCTCCAGCTCCAAGGCCCTGCCATGTGTCATCTACACTCACTTACACATGTCTATGCTACAAAAACATTTTTCTACTGAGGCTATATTTTACATAGCATGAAAATTCACATAATGACCTTCTTGGAGATATTCAGCATCTATATCTAGTATTATAAAATGCAATGTGTTTTTAATGGAGCGAAAATGCAAGAATGTTTACTTATTCTAAATACAGTTATGAATGGGGAAATTGCACTGTGTGCCTTGATTCAATTAATATACATACAAAAAATATCTTCACACTTTTCAAGTCTCACAATTTACACTGTAGACTTTCCCAATTACGTTATGTTGTTGTTGTTGCTGGTGGTGTTGATTGTCATTTATTTGTTTGTTTGTTTGTTTTGTTTAAGTCCATTTTTATTCTTCCTTAATACAAAGAAAATTGAAACGTTCTTATAGTTTTCACTCTTACTTTTAAAAGAACTTTTAAAAGTTAGAAAACATTTAACATTCTTTTTACTGTGGAACCTAATGAATCATCACCACAAGATACAGAGGTGCAAAACTTGCAAGTAAATAAATATTTTTATTATTATAAATAGTCAAAACCATCATATTTTTCAAGTGAGAAAGACACTAAATGCCTTCATTGAATGACTTCAGAGCTGGTCCCAAATCAGCACTATGGATATCTGATGAAACACTCTACTGTAGTTTTGAAAGACATTCAAAGGACAGAGTGGGGTTCCAATACAATATGGGAAAACACAAGTCCAACAGGAAGATGCATTTTTGTTGCTTCTCATGTTAATCCATTATTTAGAGCTCCCCTGCTTCAAGTCATCATTGCAGCAGCAATACCTCTTGGATGATGTAGTGAACAGAGTGCCCTCTGGAGAGACAGTTATTACAGAGGTCAACAAAAATCTACTTTTTCATTGTTGTCTGGGGTCAAGAGGCTGTTTTATGAAGTGGTGAAATAACCAGTAAAATGTTATTTATCTCATTTTGTTTCAAAAGTATTTAAGACTTTACTAGTTATTTCACCACATTTCTGGAAGCAAAGAAAACACAAGAATATTTTTCTGGCAAATATTTCAGCTCCTGTCTTTCAGAAATCAACAGGTACGAGTCATTTGGAAGGTGTTCACAGGCAAGGAAAAATGCATTTTCAATGTCTTTTAACTTGAAAAATAAAACTCACGTTTTTATTTCAGTAAAATGATTCATTTGAGAATTTCAATCTTAACAATAGCCGAAGAGATAATATTTAATACTCTGTTTCAGTTTTTTTTTTTTTTTTAATTGACATTATTCTATTATAGATGAAAAATAATGTGTTGCAGCAGAACATTTTCCATGACTTAGACCATTTTTTTTTTCATAATATTGCTTTAAAAGTGTTGCCATTATTTTGTCTTTGTCTTTATTTTGTATTTGTGTTTTGCTTGATCAAATATAAAGTTAACCTCTGAACATTCTTTAAAGCATTTATTTTTATCTTTCTTTTTGTGCAGTAACATGTACTATTGCTTCTTGAAAGAATGAACATGAGTCTTCAACAGATAAATTCTTATAACGAAGAATTCATAATTCATACATAGTATATTATCCTTTTGTAGGCCATTTCAGTAGAATATATATATGTTTTAATGCCATGAAGGCTCTTATATGAACTATACAAATTAAGTAGATCTAGGTAAGTGGTAATAAATAAGTAGACTTTGATCCATGTTCAGAACTTTGATCCACAATTAGCAATGACAATCTCTTTGCTAAAATTGTCTGAGTTACTTTCTTATATTTTTTATTAAGGTTTATGATCTAAACATACATAATATAAATTATGAACTTACATTGTTTCAATTTATTGGACATTGTTTATAATGTGTGTTTAGACATGAATGACCCATGATACACATTCTTCTTCCCATGGGGTGACTTTACTACTACCACTTCATCCAAATATGAATGTGAAATTCATCCTTTATGTTCTATTATTTTTATTACATAATAAAAATACAACTGGGGGACAAGACACAGACTGAGGAACATACAGACTGAGGGATGAGACAATGGAGAACAACCCCGCAGAGAGGGATTTTAGGGTTTTGGTTGATAGCAAACTGAATATGAGACAGCATTGAGCCCTGGCAGCCAGGAGGGCCAACCGTATCCTGGAGTGCATCAAGCATAGCATTACTAGTCAGTTGAGGGAAGTGACTGTCCCACTCTGCTCTGCACTGGTGTACCTTGAGTACTGTGTGCAGGTTGGGGCACCACAATACAAAAAGGATGAGAGTCTGTTGGAGAGCATGCAGAGAGGGTTACAAAGATAGTGAAGGGCCTAGGAGGGGAAGATGTCATTTCCCCTCTAGGGAGAGGCTTGGTCTGTTCATCTGGAAAAGAGGAGGCTGAGGGGAGACCTCATCTCAGTCTACAGCTTTCTCATGAGGGACAGGCATTGATCTATTCTCTGTAGTGACCTGAGGAAATGTTGTCAAGCTGCAATGGGGGAGGTTCAGGCTGGATAGCAGGAAAAGGTTCTTCCCGGAGAGGGTGATTGCACACAGGAACAGGCTTCCTAGTAATGCCTGTAGTCATGGCACCAAGCCTGTCAGAGTTTAAGAAGCATTTATACACTTAGTCATATGGTCTGAATTTTGAGGTATACCTGTGTGGTGCCAGCAGTTGGACTCAGATTGTATAGTTGGTTCATATACTATGAACCAATTAATTAAATAATTATTATTATTAATAATAATAATAATAATAATGTTGATTTTCATTGTGTTTGTGACCTTTCTGTGCATAATTTCTCAGACTGACTGAGATATTGTTTTAGAAATTATTCATAATGCTTATTTAAAATGAATTTTTAACCTTTATTATTATATATATAAACATATTTTCTTAGATCATGCAATTATAAAGTTATCCTACACAAATTTTTGTCTGAGGGCCTTTTAGAGAAAATAAATAAATAAATAAATAAATAAATAAATAAATATTATTTTTTTTTGAGAAGTGAAGTGTAATAAACCTGGTTCTACAGTTTTTGTGAGCAAACATTTTATAGCATTAGCTCAATCTTAAATTAACCATCATAATAAACATAGATGAGAAATTAATGTCAGGACATACAATATTTCTGGTTGAGCGAAGAGTGTAAAAAGAGTATCAGAATATAAACTATTTCAGGCTTGTTCAGAAATTAATTTACTGCATAGACTATTTTATTTTAATTTCATTCTATTTTATTTTATTTTTTTTTAGATTGCATTTTCTTGATGCCACACATGCTGAGGTTAGCAATATTGATGGAATCCCTAGAGCAATGTGAATTCTTCTGTTGTGATAATGTTACCATTAGTCTTGATTGCATTTTCTGAGGGTGAGATTCTAGTAACATATTGTTTTGGGCATTTTTGTTTGCTGATTTACAGGTTCCCTCATATTTTTGTCCTTTATTTTATTTTATTTTATTTTATTTTATTTTATTTTATTTTATTTTATTTTATTTTATTTTATTTTATTTTATTTTATTTTATTTTGTTTTGTTTTGTTTTGTTTTGTTTTGTTTTATTTTATTTTATTTTAAATATATATATAGAAAGAGCAGATTTTTGTGTTATCATGACATCTGTTTTAATTGCCATTGTAATAATCACTTTTATATTTTCCTCATGCCAGTTTAATGTTCTGCTACTGATGAACATTTTTGTCATATTTACTGGAGCTCATGTCTTACATATGAGAATACTTCCTTTATTTGTCTCAAAATTTCTTTTTCCCTTGTTAGTGGTTTTGCTAGCTCAGTTTCAATGTTCTGGCTGGTTTCAATTACAAGTTTTCCCAGCTGGGAGCTTGTTTCATTTTTCTTGGTCTCTGTGACATGCTGATATATTTGGAAACGTAGTTCCAATTGTTTTGTCTCAGTACTTTGCATCTTCTTTCCACAAAGTATTAATGATGACTTAGATATGTTTCTGTTTTAAAGAAAAAACTATGGTTACAAATCTGGTGTTACTCTGTGACCTGTTACATCACAGAAAACAGACTTTCAATTGGAATTTGGAGGGAAGTATTGCAGACTTCCAAATAGGATTTGGAGGGAAGTATTGTTGACTATAATTTACAGGAGACTTGAAAGTGACAGACAGCTACTCTAGAGAGCTACTCTATTACATCAAAGAAAGAAGAAGAAGAAAAAAAAGGCTACTTCAACTTCTTATGGTAAATTTAGATCAAGAGCACCGTAAGTCTCTATTTAGATTATTCCTTTCAATTGAGTCAAACCTTTTAATGGCATTAAAGTCAGAAGCTGTTGTGGGCTTTTTATGGCACAATGTTGACAGTGCCTTTACTGAGATGTATAACCCCAGCATTGCATTTGGTGGGCCTTACTAAACTAAGGGCTACACAACCAGGGCTTTGAATTGCTGTTCATCAGAGCTATGTGTGCTCTGATCCTGAATGCATGGAAAGATATATAGGTCTTACTATGACTACAGAAAGAGGCCTATGAAAGAAAGGTTGTGGATTTATTTATTATTCAAGTGATACAAGTTGATCAGCAATTTTGTAAAAGTATATTGTGATTTCAAATCTTTAAACTAAATGTGAATTGCCCTATACCATGGTTGACCATCCCTGGTGGTGTTTAAGGAAAGGTTGGACATGGTGTTAGGGACATGGTTTAGTGGGTAACATTTAAATGGAGAGGGGTAAACTTTCCACCAAGCATAGTCAAGCATATTAAGATATGTTTGACTAGAGTCACTAGTCCACCTTGAGGATAGAAAATAGGATAAACTGGCTTAAGGGAGAGGGGATGTTGGGGAAGATATTATTGTTGTGAAATCTACCATCATGTAGATACCATCCTGACTCCTGGATCAGTTGATGGGCTGAGCCTCTCTTCCTCCACACAACGGGATGACTTTGGGTGAGTCTTTGTGCCTTTTAGCATTTTAATAGCTATGTTGTGCACCTGAGTATTTCATGTATGCTACCTTGTTTTTGCAGATAGTAAATTATCACTGGCAATCCAAAGAATTTGTGTACCTGTTGCTGTAATAAATTGCATTTAATTGCATTGTTCCTAGCCATGATAGTTCTCATTGAGCATGACAATAGTAAGGATATGTTAAGTTGTTGGACAATCCATGATCGTGATAGTTCAGCATTCTGAATCCAACCAGGTCCACATCAGTGGTGAATCGGTGACTGTGATAGTTCAGTACCCTGAATCTGACCAGACCCATAACAGTTAATTGAATGCAACAATCCTTTGTTGCATTCCCTTTAATGCAACAATCCTTTCAAACTGTTACAAACTGATGAACTGAGTGAATATTGATGTCCCAGAAAATTTACAGATATATTACTAGGAGAAAATTACTGGGAGAAGATTATTTGGACACTGAACTTAACCTTCTGTTATTGCAGTCTACTAGGCAGTGTTTATCTCCATTTTAAAGCTAGCTAGTCTTTTTTCTTTCTTTTTTTTTTTTTTTTTTCTTTATTATTATTTTTCTAATTTTAAGGCTGATACTTAATCTCAGTGTTTTAATGACTAAAATTTTTGATCTAATTTCAAATCTAAATTTATTCATGACATTTTTATATGCATGTGCTCTTATGCCAACATTGTCCTTTGGATTTTTTTTATATGTTTCTCTTGCTAGTGTTTACCCCTTAGTTTATTTATAGCAAGCAATCATATCCCCACTCTGTCTTTGCTTTTCCTAGTTTTTCTGAATTAAGATCTTTTTCATCTTTTTGTGTATGTGTTTTTTTTTTTTTTTCTTTTGTTTTCTTTTGTTTTGTGTCCTGGAAAATAATCAGAGAAAATCAGTGTTAAATATGGTATAAACTTGCTTTCAAAACTTTAACAGTTGAAGGTGACATAGAAATCTGAATGGTATCATCACTGTTTTGTTGTTGTTGTTTGTTTGTTTTTGACAGCAAATCAGTATGCTAAGATGAGGTTGTCTGGATGGAAGTTGAGAATGAGGTAGTCATTCTTGGATTGTAACATCAGGAGACTAGGACAAACATATTTTACAGTACAGGTATGAAATATAACTGTTTTAAGGCAAGACTTGTTCATTACTGTTACTTAAAAACAAACAAACAAATAATAATAAGAAAATTGTAAAATTGTAGGTTTGTTTTATTTTATTTTGTTTTGCTTTGCTGAGTATCAGCTGAGTAAGATAGAGCTATCAGGATAAAAGATTAAATAAAAAAAACACTTTGTATTCTGCACTCTTAAAGCCCAGTTACAGTGAACACAGCAGAGTTCAGAGTTTAATTAAAATTATGTTTACATGTTTATAGTTCATAGTTTTAGGGACTGTAAAATTATAAATTCAAAGGTTGTAATCTGGGTTTACTTCTAGTATAGTAGTTGATTCAGACCCTAGTAGTTATTACAGTGGGGGCAGAAATGAAGATGTTATATATCTGTGGCCTACCTATAATGAAAATAATGTGTAACAAAGCAAAATATATGGGTTATTTATTTATTTATTTAAATTTGAAACTACATTAAACGTATGAATACTTTTTCATTTTTTTTTCCCACATTTTATATTCTACTCTAAACTTATATTATTTTTAATCAAACAAAAATAAACTATAATGTTTTTCATTTTCCTGAAATTTCTTAATTATGTCTATGTATGCTTCTTAATTCCTTACTCATTATATCTTAATATTTCATTTTTTTCAAATTCACTTTCCATATTTCCCCAACTATATGATTTGAGGAACACTTTTTGTCTTACTTTGTTCTGTTACTTTATTTTTCTACATTAACAAGTGTATTATTTCTATCATGGGAAAAAAATAATTTGAAAGCTCATGAAACATGTCATTAAAATTTTATTTGTATTTTCTCCAGGGTTCTAAAGGATGAATTCTAGGTCTTGAGATGTAACCAATTTGGAAACATGGAAAGAGTGTTAGCTTATCACATTTTAAAATATCTTTTTCTTACCTAATTAATACCAACATTGAAAGTTTTAATTTCTGTTATCTTCTTCTTCCACCCCACCCCCTGCTTTATTCATACCCAAAGTTCCCTAAAAACTTACATCTATTCTGTAACATCACTGAATACACTTTTTTTTCTAACCTTTCCATGTTGCCATGTTTTTTTAACCTACTATATATTTTGTCATTCTGTATAACACTTGTATATAACACTTGTATAGTGTATACAAGTGTATATAATACTTGTGTATATATATATTTACAAACATACTCCTGCAAAAAATAGCAAGCAAATACTCTTTAGTGTAATAACATCACAATTCATATAACGCTGTTCTGGTTTTGGTTGTGATAGAGTTAATTTCCCTCCTAGTAATTGCTGTGGTGTTGTGTTTTGGAGTTATGAGGAGAGTAATGCTGATGACATGCTGATGTTTTAGCTGTTGCAGAACAGTGCTTACACTAAGCCAAAGACTTCTCCGCTTCTCATGCTGCCCTCATAGGGAGGAGGCTGGGAGTGAAAAAGGAGCTGGGAGGGGCACAGATAGCTTGACCAGGCTGTCCAAAAGGGTATTCCATATCATATTGTTCATGCTGAATAACTGGTTGGTTGGCCAGTGTGGCGGACACCAGTACTCAGGCTGCACATCCGTTGATGAGAACTTGTGTGCATCACATGCTTTGTATTTTTAATTATTAATAATATTGTTTTATAATCATGACAATTATTATTATTTATCCTCCCTTTTCTGTTCTACTAATCTGTCTTTATCTCAACTCACTAGCTTTAACCTTTTATTTTCCTTTATTTTTAAAAATACCACTGGTGGTGGCGGTGGTAGGGTGGGGTTGGATAGAGGTGTGATGAGCAAATGGCTCACTGTTAGCTGCCTTCCAGATTAAACAAAGCCTGCCATAAAATCAACACCTGTTGATTTTATATAATACCTTTATTTCCAAGATTACTTTTTTTTTTTTTTTTTTTTTTTTTGACATATTTATTAAAAAATTGACAATGGAAAAACAGTTTGGGGAGCAATGTCAGAGAGCAAAGGAAAAACCTATCGACCATGTGCTTGGCTAAAACAAGTCTATGAGAGGTTTGTCTCATGACTGAAAACTAGAAAACCTACACAATCTCCCAAGGCAATCTTGTTCATTACTTACCTATTCTGCCATTACAAAGCATTTCTTCATGTCTGGTCTAAATCTCCTTCACTTCAGTTTGAGACCATTATTTGTTATCCCACACACAGTGGACAAAAAAATAGGGGAAAAAATATTTTTAGCCTGCTAGAAGAAATCCACTGACAATCTGTGTGAAGACTGTTATTTCATTTCACCTCAGTATGTTTGTGAAAAAAAAAAGCAATTCAGTGCAGGGAAACAAGTTTTGTAAGGTAAACAAAGTGAATCGTTCATATAGGTACTTTATTAATAGGTACTAAATACGCCCAAGGACTTTTCATTATCATCATTCCACTTGAAGAAATGTTTCCATGCTCAAAAGTGTACTGGTTAGCCTCTATTCAGATACTGCTTCTTGTATCTCTCTGTGATCAGGTTGGACAACATGACTTCAAACAATGCAACTGCAAGCAGGAACTTTCTAAATTGATTCACATATTTTGGATTTTTTATAGCAGAATAATAGCTGTTGAATACCAGTAAACCTCAATGTCAGTGGAATGCCCTTGTACAGTCTTATTCTGTAGTTCAGGAAGGAGAAGGGTTGTGAGTTCATTTTTGCAAATCAGTCTTGTCTCAATTGTCTTTTTCAATAGGTAGTATTAATAAATAAAGGAATAAATCCAAAAATATACTTGTGTGCATATGAATTCACTAATGTAGCAACTGGCAGCATACTTAGGCTGTCAGGTTAGAAAGGAATTACCAGTTCCTGTTCAGCTGATTTATATTAATGTATATCTTTTCAGTTACTACCAGCCTGTTCTACTTTCCAGCTGCTCCAAGCTTAAAGAAATTCCCATAGAACTGCCTTAGAACTGTTGTACAAGAAACAGGAAAGTAAATCAGAACATTATTTTGAACTCTCAGTAGAAATGGTCCTCATAAAATCCTACAGGCAATTTTGAAAATCCCATTTATCTGTGAATGGAATGAAGTTCTTTTTACTGGAAGACAACTGCAAGATGGATTTAGAAGGAGAAATTTATATTTCTATGTTTTTTTTTTTGGTTTTTTTTTTTTTTTTAATGTTTATATTTTTGACCTCAAATATAATCAGCTTCATTTACAGAATTTAAAATTCTTTCTCCCATCAAGGTAAGCGCTTTTCATTTCATTTGACTTCTGCAAGAATTGTATTTTTCTCTTGAATATAGTTAGTAATTCTGAAGAATGAAAATGGCAAATATTTAATTTTTTTCCACATAATATAAATCCCCACTGTCTCAGTTTAACATCATTCTCAAGGATCTGGCAAATATTCCCATGGGTATGCACATTCCCATATGTATGTTTCACACATGAAGCTCTATTCACAGAAAAATTCACACAAAAGCTATAATTTGAATTTAAACAGTTATTGAAAAAAACAGCAAGACATAACAGGAGAATAATATGGACATTCTGTAACAAACTGCAGCAGTATTCAAAACAGTATGACTGCTGTCTCGGTACAGAAAAAAAAAATTAAAGATGGAGTACATGAAAAACAATATACATTCTGAGGCTACATACACCACAAAATCATTTTTCAAAATTAGTTTCCTTGTAGGGGTTTTGTGCCTTTCTTTCAAGCATCTGGCATCTGCTGTCATACAGAGAACATTATTGGATGAGACAGAACATCTATTTATTCCAATATGGCATTTCTTATGTTCACATGTACTTTGTCCTTATAAATTATTGTTATTTAGGATGTTAAAATAGATAACCTGATAAGAGTAGGCCCTCTTGCTGGCCCTCTTCTTTCCCTCCCTTCCTTTTTTTTTTTTTTTTTCTCTTTTCTCAAATTGTGTTCCTTACTCTGCCCTAAATATATGATGGAGTTTGTTTTGTATTCCCAGCAACAGAAACATCCTGGCTTTATGATTCATTGCCAAATGCCACAAATTCTTATTTTCCATTTTTATATTTCTGAAAAATACTAGCAATGTTTTTAATTCCACAACAGAACAAAGCAGTATATTTCCAAAGAATCATCAAGACTGGTGAGTTAGATGTGAAAACACCTCTTTAATAGACTTCATCTCTGATATTTATATTTGTCTATTTTATTGTAAAGAAAAATGTGAGTTCATAATAGACAGTATATATTTTTATCATTTTTTTTAATTTGTAGTTAGCTTTGAAAAAAAAATATCTTGAATGAAACACCTTTATTTTGATGAGTTTATCTTAAAAATCAGTGAATAAAGTTTAAAAAATACCTTGTTCATAACCAAATCAAAGTTACTAATAAGGAAAATATTTATTAATAAAATATTTATTGAGAGTTGATGCTTAATTTGTTTAGAGTTTAACAGTGTATGAATGCACCAAAGGGAAAACTGATTAGATAGATCTTTCTGAGCAAGGTTAGCAGTCAAAAGTTAAGGAAGAACTCTTTTTGGACAGAGTGGAGAGTAACACTTTCCAGCTTTCAGCCTCTACAGGCAGCCAGACTCACTGGCTGCCTGACATCTCACTGCTGTGAAGCTGTTCTCTGGCTCCATGCCACCATCAGGAGGCATGCTGATTCATCACTGGCTGTGAATGGAAGCACATTCATTGAAGGACTTCTGGCAGAGTACAGGAATACATAAATTCCTTGTGTGAAGCAGTTGAGGAGAGAAAACTCCTCAAAAATCCGTGTCTAATAACTCAGAACAGCAGGCTAACAAATGCATTTAAGCAGAAATAAGAATCAAGTGAAAACATACCTGGAGCTAAACTTTAATCAATTAGTTGTCCTCTTTATTCTTCATTTTATTTCTAGATTTGAAGGTAATAGGTCCTCAAGAAAGAGTTGCATGTGATATACTTAAAGCACAGATAAACCAAGAAATGTAAGTGAAAACAGCAGACACACCTTCATATGTTTTTATGACATTATCAGTGTGGTTTCTTAAAGTCTTTATGGGTGTGCATTCATATCAACTTGAGATTACTTCAGACAGGTAATAAGAGGTGATTCAGATTACTTAACTTCAGAAGTTACAGTTTGGTTGACAGTCTTGTCTACAGTTGGTAGACAGGATGTTCTTGTGCACAGCAGCTTGGAGACTCTCTCAAAGAAGAGGATTTACAAAACAAAAAACAGCCCATGAGGCATGACCAGATGGCAACACTTAACAATAAAAAAGGAATTCACAGTGCCTCAATGCTGACACTGTCAATAAAGAACAAGTATTCATGAATATGGTAGAGGTGACAAATTCTGTTTCAAAAAGTTAACTCTATGACTTAGGAACTTAGCTTCAAATATTTCCATTATGAGTTTGATTTTTTTTTATTCCTCACTAGTGTTTTGATTATTCAAGCTGTCAAATATACATATTTTTCTATTTCCTGAGTAAGTTTAGCCCAGTAAGCTATAAAAAAGTATGTCTTTTTAGCACATTTATACCAAATGGAAATTCAATACATATCTAGCTTTTATATCTGATTTAACCTTTTTTACATAGATCAATATAAGAAAATAGAATGAAAAATGAAAGCCCCCAGACCAGCATTGACCATAAAAAATTGTCTTCAACAGGTTAAAATAATAAAAATATAGTTTTCTGATTGAGATATAACTGTATCTTTTCATGTTAAGGACTGGCGTTTCCTAATATCTCCTGGTGCTGATGAAAATATAATTTGGACATAGAATGGAAAATAAAAAATGTTCACATAGCTGCAAGAATTCCATAACCTCAAATTAATTTGTTTAAATTTAAATTTCTGTAAACAATTCTAGCAGTTTACAGCTGCCCTATTTCATAAGATGGATCAGGAAAACCATAACCAGGTACTAGCTGATGTTGTACTCATAGTCATTTATAGCCAAGAAACAACCATCCAAAGGAATTAACGGAGACTTGTTTAAAAACATATAAACAAACATGCAAAAGAAGCTCCAAACCACCACATTTTATTTTATTTTATTTTATTTTATTTTATTTTATTTTATTTTATTTTATTTTATTTTATTTTATTTTATATTTTATTTTATTTTATTTTATTTTATTTTATTTTATTTTATTTTATTTTATTTTATATTTTATTTTATTTTATTTTATTTTATTTTATTTTATTTTATTTTATTTTATTTTATTTTATTTTATTATTTATTTATTTATTTTTAATTTACTTAGAAAAAGGAAGTTTATGACTGAACTGGGATCCTCAGCTTTGGTCAAAACAGTATGTTATTGTAAGGTTCCAGTTGTTTTTGGATTGGGACAGTCAGGAGTTACAGGCATTTGTGCTTGTATGTGCATGTGTAAGTGCATGCTGGGAAAAGAGAGAACTGACTTGAAACCACTTACCTGTAACACAGATATAAGGTCAACAACTGAAATAACTGCAACAAGTTATCTAATGGGATATTTCCAGCTGCTAAAACTGGAAGATCTTTCCTAAAAGTGACATATTAATGCAATTAATTTTCTCCTGCTCTGGTCTTCCTATCTGGGTGTAATCACACAGTCCCTGAAATGGCAGAGGGACTATTACACCCAAAGCAAATATATATTGTGGCTCCCTAAAGGTCTCCCACTGTCTGAGAGGGACTATCACCTGAACTTGCCTGTCTGACAGAGAACATTGTCATTTCTGAATGGCAAATATGATCTAGTTAGAACATATTAAGGTGTATTGTGGGCATTGCTCTGACCTTCTTCAGTATTAGTCTTTTCCCTTGTTTTAAAGTTTGTAGAAATACTTGTTTAACATCATCTGAAATATTTGTGTAGATAAATAGGTTGTAGAAGGATCTAGGTGTCCAGTAAGTAAACTATGTCACAAGTTGATGAGTTCACCTTCTAACAGACATCTCACTTCCACTGTGCAGTTCTTACTATAGGGGAGGATGACATCATCCAATAATTTTTTCTTGTCAACAAGTATGAAAGATTGACAGTACTGACAACTGCCATTACAAAGTCATGAAAATAAATGAAAGAGAACAGACAACTTATTGTACAGATTTTTTGACTAATTTAAATAAATGAAATTGGAACTTCATACTATTACTTTACAACTTTGTAATCTTACTGTACATGTATGTTTGGTATAACTAGAATTTTTCATTAAATCAAGGTAATATAGAGGAAATAGCATTTTACATGTAGGCAAGAATGACTTTTATTAATCTAACTGACATAGTTAGAAAATACATTTCTGGCTCAGCTTCTATACACAAAAAGGAAGAAAAGATGAGATGCAAAGAAAAAGTGAGAAATATTATTCTTAGGTGAAGACTGCCTTTGTGAAGAACAGGTAGAACTGAAAACTTGGGATAACAAAGAAGGAACAACTTCATATCTAACTCAGCAGTGGATGAGTGGAGTGGTAAAAATAAAGCTTAAATTGGAATTGGGGTTAAGTTGTGACTTTTAGGTCCATTCATATATGTACTTCAAATCTAACTTCAGCAACAGCAAACTCACAAGGATGGGACCCAAAGAAAATTTTTGTACAAAGAATGTGGGAAATGAGACCTCCAAGCACTTCTGTATTCTAGACAGGGAAGAGGCAGTTATTCAAAACTACTGTGTTTATTTGGAAGTTTTTGTTGTGATCATTGTTGATGTTATTTTGTTGGTGATCTGTGAAATATTCAAGATTATATTAATAAAGAGAAATAATAGTATTTTCCTCTTCATACTTCTCTGAAGGGTGTGTTTCAGAGATTCTGAACGCTTTTGTTTAGCTGTGTAAAAGTGTGTATATTTGAAAAATCCATTTGTATGGATATATACATAGTAATATATGTACATATTGTGATATCAATAACCATTTGTAAATAATTTATATATATATATTAGTTTGTTTTAAAAGTAATTTAAATGATTATATTATGGTCTAATGGAACCATGTTTCTTTTTGCAATGTATATAAACTGTGCTGACCCTTATTAACCTTTATTGACTAGTATCCCACACATTCATTTACATTTTAATTATCTCCTCTAACGACACAAATGAACATTATCTGTGAACATTATCAGCTATCCTTGTAGTACCATCCATGTCACATATCTGTCAAAAGGGCTAATTTAAATTTATTTTCATTTTCTAGAAATACATTTTTTCCCCAAAATACCAAAATGGATGAAAAAATTAAAGTAAATTTATGAACAAAATAGTTAACTTCTGCGTGAAATTATAAACATCTTGTTTTATGAGGTGCATCAGTACAGCTGGGTACTGAATAACCTGAACACCCACAAGGGAATTGCTTGTACCTTTTACACCAGTTTTAAACTACTCAGTCTCACTGCAAAGTACATGGTTTCATGTCATAATAATTCCATTTGTATTTGTAACTATATTAAAAAAAAAAAAAAAAAAGTAATATATATTTTGATCTACCTGTGTAGAAAAATGAAAACTCCATTGAAAAAGAAAAAAAATTACAAAGGTGTATGCATTTCATATTCACTTGCAAACTCAAATTAGTTTAATTTTAGTGCATTTTTTCTGAGAAAAATAAAAAAAATATAGTCATGATCAAACCCTTCCATATGTCTGGTTTGTTTTTTATCTGCAGAAAAAATATGTTCAAATATGCTCACTTTTATGTGCAGAAATGTCATGGATTTATTTTAAAAATAAATCCATGTTATTTGTGTATTGCTTTAAGAAAAAATATCTTATTGTTCCAATCATTATTTTTTTCTACCTTTTAAAAATTATTATTATTAAAATTATTGTTTACAGGGTTACATGTTTTTAAAGACAAGTTGCAAACAATTAAAACAAGTCCCAATATTTTTGTTTCCAAAAAAACATACACTATAAATAACTGCTAATTTTTTTTGAACTATGTTAAAAATACCAACATTAAATAGTGGATATACCTATTATTGCTATTATCATATTTATATCCCCCAGATAATTTTACACAACGATTCTGCTAAAATGGATTAGACATAGATTTATTATGCTACTTTGTCATTGCTTTAGGATTCTAAGTACCCCTTTCTCCAAAGATACATAGTTTATCTATAGAATAATAACAACAACAACAATAATAATAAAGTAACATATTTTCAAGTTCACTTGATTGTCTGTAAAGTTATATATGAAAGCATTTTAGAGTCCAATGAGGGTAAAGAAACTTTTTAAAAGTAAAATTGTGAAGATTAATCCTCATGTTAATGAGATAAAGATTAAAAGAGGACTTCTAAAATCCAAAATAAATTCTAATACATATTTTCTAACTCCAATTTAAATGTCATATTTCAAAACTTCATCAGTGTTTAGCCATTGCTGTCAGGATGTTTGCATCAAGCAAGCACGAATCAAACAACCAAAATTGTTTTACAGGTTTGACCAAGGTGATTGTATTAGGGAGAAAGATCACCATCACCTAGAATGAACAGTAAGTGAGGAATTTTAAAGAGAGACTTTGTTTACAAACCAATATCAGGGGACGTTTATTACAGCAGAGAAAAACATTAGGATTATAAGACCTATACTAACACTTGGTTTGATCCTGCCAAAAATTCTGGATATTGGGGAGGGGGCGGAGGACCATATGGTCACCTAACCCTATGTGTCTGTATGTGTGTGAACAATTAGACCCTATTAGGACCAGTAGGATAAATGAGTATTCAGAAATTTCTATGTGTATTTTCAATTTTATAACAGTCTAGTAATGTGGTTTATCTGCTCCATTACTGATATTGAATGTATATCCTGAATGTATAGTTTACTAATTGGTGCTTAATTACATGTTGTAAGTAAGCTAATAACCACCCTGATCCTGATTTGGTTCAAACTACAGGTACTGAACAGTGTTTCCCTGTGACAACTGTCAGGGATGGAAAATGGAGCTAAAAACACCCATCTTAAAATATGAATATCTGGAGGACTAATCACCTAAAATAGTTAAATACAAAGCCTCAGCAAAAATAGAAAAAAAAAAAAAAAAAAAAAAAAAAGTGAGCTTTAAATTAGTCGTTTGTGTAATAACCATGTATTCACAGTCTTTTCTTAGGATTTATGATTTTCAGGTCTTTCTGCAAGCATGATAGACACAAAACTCTGTCCTTTTTCCTTTCCACGCATGAATTCAATACATATTTCTTGATTAAATGAACATTGCCATCAGATCTTAAGAATTGTGAGGGATTTGGCTTCTGTTCTTTGATTTAAGAGATTATGTTTTGTTTGTTTTTTTGTTTGTTTCTTTTCTTTTCTTGTTTCCTATACTGGACAAAATGTCCAGCATACAGTCAGATAAAAACATCATATGATGGGTGAACAATTGGCTGACAGGTTGGGCTTTAAGGATTACAGTAAATGGTTTTCATCAGGCTGGTGACCAGTCACAAGTGGGGTCCCCCTGGCCTCCATTTTAGGGCCAGTTCTTGTTAATGTTTCCATAAATTAATTTGGATGTAGGACGAGAAGGTGTTTTGAGTAACTTTACTGATGATACTAAACTGGGAGAAGTTGTTGACTCTGTTGCATATAGAAAAGCCTTGCAGAGAGATTCAGATAGATTGGAGAGCTGGGCAATCACCAACCATATGAAGTTTAACAAGAGAAAGAGACAAGTCCCACACATGGGAAGGGGAAACCCTGGCTGAGGGACTGACTTGGGAATGAGACATACAAACTGAGGGATGAGACAATGGAGAACAACCCCGCAGAGAGGGATTTTAGGGTTTTGGTTGATAGCAAACTGAATATGAGACAGCATTGAGCCCTGGCAGCCAGGAGGGCCAACCATATCCTGGAGTGCATCAAGCATGGCATTGCTAGTCAGTTGAGGGAAGTGACTGTCCCACTCTGCTCTGCACTGGTGTACCTTGAGTACTGTGTGCAGGTTGGGGCACCACAATACAAAAAGGATGAGAGTCTGTTGGAGAGCATGCAGAGAGGGTTACAAAGATAGTGAAGGGCCTAGGAGGGGAAGATGTCACTTCCCCTTATCATGTTGTATGTGTTACATACAACTTATCATGTTGTATGTGTTATAAACCCCACTTTTTGAAAACCTGAGAATGTAAAATATGCAAACGCAATTTATCATAAAATCTTTCTCTAATGCAAACACACTGTCTTTCCCATACAACTCCAAAAAGCTTGATTGCAATTAGCATATAATAATAACAAGATGGGTGAGACTATATGATAGCTGGTGAAGAAAAGCAAACCAGCAGAAAACATTTCGTGGGAATAGTAACTATATTTTATTACAATGCACTTTAAATAAAACTTTACAGTCTAACCACATACACAATAGTGAATTTCTTACATAATTTAAATAATGTAAGCTATTAACACATTTCATCAGCCCTTTGCACACCAGATTTCCAATTCAGGAAAGAAGTAAAATAAATGTTTAATTTTATGTCTGTGAGTAGTCTCATGAGTTACTTACATTTTTCATCAAATAAATGTACTTCAGTGCTTTGCAGAGTAACTGCAATGATTGGTACATGAGAATAGATTCATAGAGAAGTTGTGATACACACTTTCTCAAACAAAATCCATGTATGAGACAGGAAAATATAAAACATAATAAAAAAATATAACTATAGTTTATATGGAGTTTAAATACAAAAGTGAAGCCAGCATGTGTTAGTCTTCTGAGTTAAACTACAGCATAGTAAAGAGGGAAGACATTTCAAGCTTTGAGTGACCTTTAGGCATTTTGAGTTTTGATTGCACTTTCTTTCATGCATCTGCTGATTCAACTGTCACAGATCATTACAGAAAATAATGAATAAAAATATACATCTTGAGTACGTGTCAAATCAATTACTGATAATTTAGTTTTATAAAACATAATATAGTTGCATTTTAAATATTGGTGGGGTGAGTGAATGCAGTGCACTCATATTGAAGAGAAAAAAAAAAGAAAAAAAAAAAAAAAGGAATCCCACATGGATAATCCCACATAAATAAATTTAAAAGATATACTTCAATAAGTATCTCAGAAATAAAAAATCCACTTTCCCATAGCAAGTCTCCTTATGTGTCATTTATTTTGTTAATAGATTCTTTAGAAATATACATTTTTCTACTTGCCATCAACAGCAACAAATCTTGGTAATAGTTGATAATATAATCTTTTTATTTATTTATTTATTTTAATGTGTTTGTGTGTTTAACAAAAAATGTTTTGTGTTAAACAAAACCAACAGTTATTAGAAGGCAAAGACAATGATAAACCATGAATTGAAGAGGTTTGCATTCAATTTGCCCCTCAAAATCAGTGCCAAAATTCTCCTCTGATTTCAGCACAAATTTATGCTGAATTTAACCCTGTAAGTTAAAATGGGCTGCCTCTTCATTCAGGACAAATTCCATACCACAGCTTTGAGTAACCTTTAGGCATTTTCTTTAGGGTTTCAATAGATTTAAACCTACTAATAATCAGCAGAAGGAGGAGCAGTCTAGTAGGGTAAGGAGCAGTGGGGCTCATTTATAAATAAGTTGTAACTTTAAAGTCACTGATAGCAAATCTGAACTTACTAAAGAAGTTTTCCTTTCCCTAGTACATTAATAAGTTTTTATTCCTCACTATGTAGTTGCAGCTCATTTTTCCAGGCTGACATTATACCATTATTTACATATATTCTGATTTGATATTAAACCCTTTGAAGTTTTTTGGTTTCAACAAGTCTGATTCATGGAGATTTACAAGATATTGAAATAAGTATTTGTTCCCCACAGAAATGAGAAGGGGAAGAAAAAAAGTCATTTTTGCAAATGATGAACTTGGTCCAAAATTTATGTTTCAACATCAGAAAAGGCATGTGTTTGTGTGTTGTAGACCCTACAGTAATACAGAGTAGGAAAAGAAGATTGCAGATGTCTGGTCTCCTTGCTTTTCTCCTAGATAGAATCAAGAAACCAGGAAAACAGACTACTGGGCTAGCTTGTTTGCTTTCTAAGAGGAACAAAACCAAAACAAAATAAAGACAAGAACAAACAAGAAACCAACTAAACAAAGAAGCACAAAAATGTTTTGATGAGAAAACGCTTTGCCACAACAACAACAACATTATTTCACTAAAATATAATTTACAGTGAAAAGACTCTATGAAATTTGATTTACATAAGCATACCTTCTGTGTTCTTTTACTTTACTCTGCTTAGATAACTGGTAACCCTTCATATACACTTGTACATTATTGCCTTGTGGCACAACGATAAGGATTTTTGTAAATGTGGAGGTCTAATTTAGCGTTTTATAAGAGGCTTTATTTTTGGTTTTGTTTTTCATTTGATGACCAGAAAAATATATCTGTCCCTTCTGTTTTCGTGTGCTGTGTATCACTAAGACACTAACTTAAGCAGAGTCTTCTGCAATAAGTCAAATAGGCCAATTCACTTTGAAGAGTGTTAGATTTGTGGCTGTTGGGCTACCATAATTTACAGGCAGTTATTTTATATATGTAAAGACATTACATTATATTGCATTATATTTGCATTGCATTTATTTACATTGCATTATACTACAGATATATATATATATATATACACAAAGGTATTAGATATAAAGGCATTATATATATAAAGGCATTACAGTCATTTATATATATAAATATATGTATATAGTCCTTTGTACAAGTTTCAACACAATCCTTCACTTACATGCAGTGTACTTCACCTGATGTTTCTCCGTCTTGCTAGTCTTCTGAGTTTCTTTTGAACTCAATTGCTTGAAACTTCATTATTTCCATTCTGTCTTCTTTCTTTTACTGTAATGACTAACTCTTGGCCATTGTATTCTTGCCAGTTGGATGTTGTAATTTTACTGTGCTGCCTTGGCCATAATAGGAAAATGATGTGTCCTATTTTGGGGAAATTTACAATGAAATATTTAATAATCTTCCCTTTTCTATTTCTCCTGTTTTTTATATTCTATAGATATTTTCTATCTATATTGTTTCAAAAGTATTCTGCATCTCTGTTGCTATGCACTTCAGAATGAAAAATAATTATTTTACCATTATATATCTAAAGCATAATTTACTTATTTGAAAGGTTATAGATTGCTGCTCAGCTTTTCCAAAACCATCTATTAATGTCCTTATAGAAACACTGTTCAGTGGCTTGTTGTTAGAATGACTATTATTCCTACATAGAATCTTATTTCTAATGAATGCTTAATTCATATATATCCTGTTGATGGACTGGAAGAATATTTTATAATTTATGCATTTTTCAATTAAGAGACATAATGCTGCATTGGCAGAATAAATATACAAGTTAATTAACAGGTTAAAAAGCTTAGTATGTTTTCCTGTTTTCCTCCTTTTTTTTTCCTTCTTTTTTTCCTCCTTTTTTTTTTTTTTTGTACTCACTTTTTGAAAAATTTGTTAAGATATGTGTACACTGGAGGTTAAGGCTCTGACTTATTCAAGATTAAGACCAGAATATGAGCCAGCAGTGTGCTCAAGCAGCCAAGAAGGCCAACAGCATCCTGGCTTGCATAAGAAACTGTGGCCAGCAGGGGTAGGGAGGTGATCGTCCCCCTGTACTTGGCTCTGGTGAGGCCACACCTCGAGTACCGTGTTCAGTTTTGGGCCCCTCGCTACAAGAAGGACATCGAGGTGCTCAAACGAGTCCAGAGAAGGGCGACGAAGCAGGTGAGGGGTCTGGAGAACAAGTCCTACGAGGAGCGGCTGAGGGAGCTGGGTTTGTTCAGCCTGGAGAAAAGGAGGCTCAGGGGTGACCTCATCACTCTCTTATAAGTATATTAAAGGAAGCTGTAGTGAGGCGGGGGTTGGTCTATTCTCCCACGTGCCTGCTAACAGGGTGAGGGGGAACAGGCTAAAGTTGCACCAAGAGAGGTTTAGGTTGGATAATAAGAACAACTCACTTTACTGAGAGGGTTGTTAGGCATTGGAATGGGCTGCCCAGGGAAGTGGTGGAGTCACCATCCTGGAGGTTTAGATGTAGAGCTTAGTGATATGGTATAGTGGAGGACTTGTTAGTGTTAGGTCAGAGGTTGGACTCGATGATCTTGAGGTCTCTTCCAACCTAGACATTTCTGTGATTCTTTAGCAGTTGTACCCTGCAGCCCTGCAGGGGCCCCTCAACGCATCCATAGCGAATACTGAAAGGAAAGAAAGCAAGCAAACAAGTAAATAAACCCTAAAACAGCAATAGACAAAATATTTAGCTGTTCCAGAGTCACTCTTGAGACCAATAGCAGTGGTCTCAATAGATACACTGTCAGTATAAGGAATAAGAAATAATTTTCAGAGTGTTTCTAACCTTACTAGTCCATAACCTTAATAGTCCTTACTTTTAATATTGAACACAGTCAAAGTTGAGTCAAATATAAAAAGGTAGAAAAAAGTTAGGATTACTGGAGAAAGTGATTCTTTACATAGCCTAAAAAAGTGAATGACTTGAACTGAACATAAAATAAGGTGACTTTGAGCCAGCAAGGCTCAAAGTATTATAGTATTATCAAGACATTTTGTCTTGTTAAGTATAGTATTATCAAGACATTTTGGATTTGCAACAGTAAACTTTTACAGATCACAGGTTTTGAAGCATGAAGTAAGAACTGCAAAAAATGTGGTTTTGTTTTTGTTTTTGATGTAAAAATCTTGATGAAAATATGGTTAAAATGTATTGTAGTTTGAAAGTATAAAATAAATGTTTAATCTGAATATTTTAATTCCCTTTCCATTTATACAGAAGTCAGGGAAAATTAGGATTTATCTATTTATTTATTTATCTATTTATTTATTTATTTTAGGAGATATTAATGTTCAGGGATCAGCTCTTTTTTTTTTTTTTTTTTTTTTTTTTTTTTTTTTTTTCCTTAGAGAAGCACACTGTTTAGCACAGTGTTATGAGATTGAGAAATGCTAACACAGCATGAGATTCCCATTCTTCTAAAGTCAGGTTAAAATATGCTAATAATTTCAAATGTTATTCCACTATTAGTACATCTATGGAAATATATTTTGCATTTATATGAGATAGTTAGAAGACATTTATACAAAAAAAATAAAATTATTAAACTCTATACAGAATTTTATGTATAATTCTACAATTTAATTGAAGAATAATAAAAAGAAGAAAGATCCATTAGTACTTTTACATGAACATACTAGTTTGTATACAGGTTAATAGAAGCAACTCCAACTGAGATAAATGAAGGATTTAGTTGTGTTCTTCAGATTACAAATATAATGACTACAGATGGTAGCCTTGGATATGGTGATCATAGAATTGTGGAGTTTAAGTTCTCTCTGAGCATACTAAAGACCAGTAATAAGACAACTCCCTTGGATTTTAGAAGAACCAACTTCAGTATGATCAGGATCCAGCTGGAAAGCACAGAGGGAAAAAGAGTTTTAAAGAGCTTCCTGGAAACACAAGAACAGTCTACCCTCTACACCTGGAAAGGAAGAAGGCAGAACAAAGAACACCTTTGGCCTAACAGGGCTTTTGGGAGTGGTTGAAAGCAAAAAATTGAAGCATGCAGAGACAGAATTGGGAAGGCTAAGGTTCTACTAGGACTGTAATTGGCCAAAGATGTCAAGAATTACTAGAAAAGGTTCTTCAGATATGTGAGCAGTAAGCAGAAGTACATTGGCCCATTGATGAACAAGGCAAGTAATTATTAATTACTAGTTACTAATAATGTTGACAAGACAGAGGTTCTCAATACCTTTGTTGTCTTTACTGATGTGGCTGGACCCCAGATCACAGGAGCTACAACAATGCATGTGTTGACCCACCAGCAGTAGAGGAAAGGGACATTTTGCAAGGGCTTAGGCCACTTAAACATATAGGCCCAAATGAAGTCTACCCCAGAGTGCTAAAAGAAGTGGCTGACATTGTTTTAAGGCCTATGTCTTTGAAAAATGGAGATAAGAGGATGCACCTGGTGACTTGAAGATGGAAAATACTATACTTATCTGCAAGAAGAGTACAAAAGAGGACCCAGAAAGTTACAAGCCCATTAGTCTTACTTCAGTCTTTGGGAAAGTGATGGATGAAGTCCTTCTGGAAACTATTACAAGTCAAATGAAGCAGGTGATTGGGAAAAGACAAAACAGATTTACTGACAACAAATCATGTCAGTTTAATTTGGTCACCTTCTACAGTAAAATATTACTTTCTGTCAACATGTGGATAGAGCAGTCAATATTGTTTACCTGGACTTTGGCAAATACTTAATGCTTCTGTTTCCTACAGCTTTCTTCTAGACAAGATACAGACTGTATGGGGGGTCTGCAAGATGGGGAGAAAACTGGTTAACAGGACACATTCAGAGGATCGCGATTAGTGATCTTTACTCAGGCTGCCAGAACATCACGAGGCTGGAGAGGGGGCAGGGAGCATCCTCCAGAGATCGATACCGGGCCCCACACTGTTCAGTATCTTAATAAATGAACTAGGCAATAAGATTGAAAGCACCCTCACCAAGTTTGCAGATGACACTAAACTGATTGCTGAGGTGAACATGTCAGAAGGAAAAGCCACTTTGCAGAGACACCTGAAGAGGCTGGAAAGTTGAGCGAGCAAGAACATCCTGAAGTTTAACAAAGATGAGTGCAATGTCTAGCATCTGGAAAAACAGAACTACAAAGCTCAGTACAGGCTACGATCTGCGTGGCTGGGAGTAAAGGACCTGTGGCTCAATGTAAAGGACCTGGAAGTTCTGGTGGACAGGAAGTTGACCATGTGTCAGCAGTCTACCACTACAGCAAAGAAGTTTATGGTCCTTGTGGGTCCATTACAACTCAGGATATTCTATGACTCTGTGATTCTGTGAAAATGGATCCAGGGCTGCATCCACGAGAGCATTACTAGCAAAGATAATGATGTGATCATCTCATTCTACTAGGTGCTTGTCAGCACCTGGAATACTGTGTTCTGGTCTGGTCCCCATAATTCAAAGAAAACATGTAGACAGACTGGTCAGAGGGTCACAAAGATGTCCAAAGATGTTGAAGAATCTGCTCTATGAGGAAAGATGAGGAAAGACAGAAAGTTAAGTCTTTTAATACTGAAGAAAAGGAAACTCATCACAGTATTCCAGTACTTAAAGGGTGGTTAAAAAACATACAGAAGCTTTCTCTACACAAGGAGCTACAAATAGAAGACAAGTTGCTTGCCAGAGTTTTTGTAATGTTATAAAAAATATTTTATTTTATTTTATTTTATTTTATTTTATTTTATTTTATTTTATTTTATTTTATTTTATTTTATTTTATTTTATTTTATTTTATTTTATTTTATTTTATTATTTTATTTTATTTTATTTTATTTTATTTATTAAATTAAATTAAATTAAATTATTTATTTATTTTTACAGTAAGAACAATTGATCACTGGAATAATTTCTCCAGGGATATAGTAGAATCCCCATCACTGGAAGTTTCAAGATGCAATTGGACAGGGTGTAAGATAATTCCATCTAGGCTCCCTTTTTCCATAAGAGGTTGTATATGATCTTTTGAAGTCCAACTTTGGCAGTCCTCTGATACTTTGATTCTTTGACAGTCCTTTGATACTTTGATACTTTGATTCTCTGATTTTCTGATTCTATCATACAGAGAAGAAACACAACTTTTGCTTTTGACACTTTCTAGAACTTACAAAGCAGGATTTGTTATTTATATGGGTACAAATAAAAGTAAAACTAGGACAGGAAAACCTACTAAATAGTAGATTTGTATCTCTAAACCATTGTATGATGTAGAACACCTAAAGAACAGTGCAGAAATCTTAAGATAGAGTACTGGTCCTTTGATAATGAAAATTTTTACAAGTATATGAAAGGTGCAACTGTGTCACCCTGTCACCCTGATTTTTTGGGGGAAACTGCCTCTTCGTGTCCTTTGTTGTGGTTTTGTTAATCTATTTTTTTTTCTTGTTTGTTTGTTTTATTGAATATGGATCTCTGACCACATCGTATTGTATTGTATTCTGTGTCCTTTGTATTCTGTGTCCTTTTATTTATGATATCACTTAAGTGATGGTGTTAAGTTATCATTATTTTTTTGTTGGTGGTGGTGGTGGTTGTTTGTTGTTGTTGTTGTTTTCTTTCTTCCTTTCAGAAGGGTTTTAATGTGTGCTTTCAGAAAGGCTTTAACGTGTGGCTTAAACATATGACATTAGACCTTGTTTATGAGAGCCTCTTACAGGTACTAAAGCACCCTTTTAATTCTGCTTTTGCAAACAACAAATCATTGTTTAATACAAGAAAAACAGAACTAAAACTCCTGGAAAATTGAGTGATTTTTTTTTGTTTGTTTGTTTGTTTTGTTTTGTTTTGTTTTGTTTTGTAGAAAGATAGACAAATTCATGAAAGGATAGATGGGCATGTATGCAGTTAAAGCTTTCAAATACTTACCAGATCTATAGCAATCACTGAAGTTAATATATGATGCACGTAATAGAAAACTAAGAACTTTTCATCTGCACCATTTTGAAAAATTATTGTCATAATGTCTGACAAGAATGTACCGATCTTTCAAGTACAATCCAGAAGTAACGACACTCTAAGGCTCTTTAGACTAGTGGTTTGCCTAATTATTTCAGATATGGAAAAAATAGTCACTGTGGTGACACAAGCAGAGCTTTCAATGCGGATGTTCCACATCCCAGATAAGTTCCAACCAGGCTGGAGGCACATCTACTATGTTATTGTCCCTGGTCCCCTGGCTGTCAGCATACATATAAAACAATAGTGTTTTTTGTTTGTTTGGTTGGTTTTGGTTGGTTTGGTTGTTGTTATTGTTGTTGACGTTGCTGTTTATGACAACAAGCAACAATAACAACAACAATAATAATGATTGTTATTGTTATTGTTATTATTGTTGTTATTGTTATTATTATTAAAGTGTCCTAGTTAAAAAATATATATATATATAAATAAATCACATTTTTTAGGCTTATTGAAAAAAAAAAAAAAAAAAAGGTTTTCTAGCCTGTCCTAATAAGGAACTTTAATTGAAATGCATCTACACTGCGATTCACTTTTGCTTTGTTATTATAGTTTGCAATGCGACTTGATAAAAATAGTTTCCTTTGCTATTCACCTCTTCCATGCAACGCTTAATTCGGTGATTCTTATCATGTACTATAGGCGCATCAACCAACAGGGGTCACATTTACATGCTCTACTGGAAAAGAACTTTTAGTTGTAAGTGCTCTAATAGTTCAGAACCTGCTGTGAAACATATGTGAAGAGACATTAGCCACCTACATATGTTAGGAATATAAGGAAGACTGAAAGACTGTTGTACACGCTGGCAAAATAATTGAAATTTAATGAGGAGCTTCTTGAGGCAGAAAATGACCTCTTGTTGCAGTGTCACTGAATTTCTACTCTCTATCAGGTGACTCAAAAATGAATCATTAAGAGCACAAGGAGCAACCAAAACTCACTGAGCAGTACTTTTTACTGAGTGATGATTACCTTTAGGTTTGTGTTATTACATTGCTTCAATGAAAAATATTTAATGCAGTTTTCTCTTAGATGACTTAGAATTTTTGAGCTTCCAGCAAAACTGAGCCAAAATTTTATTTTATATGGGAAGCGATCCAAGTTAAAAGAAATCTTGCAGCTTTTGTTGTGAAAGAAACCAGAGAATTCAAGCTCATTTAAAGAGGCAACTGCATATTGTAGTCCCTGGTGTTTTCACTAGATGAATTTATCTTGACATTTGATTGACAGCACAGCCTAACATAGCTAAATTGCATATTGTGCTGGATAAAGTAATGTTGATATAAATAAAGATTATTTTTCTTTTTGAAAGATTTGTACCAGTTTTAGCTTGTATGCCTTTTCTTAAAGTCATTTAACAAGTCTTATATACACATGACCACTACTCAAAAATGTTGCTCATTTAAATCTATGGCACTTTGAAAAGTAAGCATAGATAGAACTTATGGATTCTGTTACTGGTTAATTTAAAATGTAAGATGAAGGATGCATTAAAGTAAGCATAATCTTGAAGCTGACAATTTGCTTAGTCTTACTGTATATTGTAATGCATTTTAGATGAGAAAAGTAGAACTAATCATGCATTATATATGTACTATACAATTATTAGATCAGCTAAACTCTGTGCAAGGAAGTTGGAATTATCATTGTTAATAAATTCTTAAAATCTATTTTAACAGAAGTTCCACCTATTCTACTTTTCCTTTCTTTCTTTCTTTCTTTCTTTCTTTCTTTCTTTCTTTCTTTCTTTCTTTCTTTCTTTCTTTCTTTCTTTCTTTCTTTCTTTCTTTCTTTCTTTCTTTCTTTCTTTCTTTCTTCCTTCCTTCCTTCCTTCCTTCCTTCCTTCCTTCCTTCCTTCCTTCCTTCCTTCCTTCCTTCCTTCCTTCCTTCCTTCCTTCCTTCCTTCCTTCCTTCTTTCCTTCCTTCCTTCCTTCCTTCCTTTCTTCTTTTCTTCCTTTCTTCTTTTCTTCCTTTCTTCTTTTCTTTCCTTCTTTCCTTCTTTCCTTCTTTCTTTCCTTCTTTCCTTCTTTCTTCTCTTTCTCTCTCTTTTTTTTTTTTCTCTCTCTTTCTCTCTTTCTCTCTCTCTTTCTCTCTCCCTAACCTCTCTTTCTCTTTCTCTCTTTTTTTTCTTCTCTTTTAGTAAAATTTCACTTGGCATTTTGTATAGGTTGCTTCATTTCTGCCACTACGAAATAAAAATTGATGTAAAATTCAGAGGCTATATATCAGGCTCAATGTGAGCAAGAGGGCTCTATGCAAATATTGACATCTCATTCTGTCACATAGCATCTGCTGAAGTTAAACTACATCCAACTCTTAAAGTGCAGAGTACCATCAAGCCCTCAACAAAGTATCCCAGGGCAGAGAGTGATATTGCTTTGATTGAATTGGAAGAGGTTGAAAAATATTTCCAGAAACTGATAATCATTTATTTGTTTGTTTGTTTTGATATCACATAATTTATCTCCATACAATATTTGATGCCTTCAGTTTTTGTGCTGATCTTTGTCCAACAAGGAGTGTGGAGGGAGAGAGAGAATTAGGAAGAATTCAAGGGAGCCCAAGTTACCTTCCATTACCTTCAGATCTTTCCTGGCCTAGTTGTCAAGAGGAAATATGGAAGATTATTATCCATTTTACAGAAGTATGTTATTATCTTATATGGAAATGTTTTTTTTTGTTGTTTGTTTTGTTTTGGTTTGTTTGTTTGTTTTTTGCTTTTTTTGTTTTGTTTTGTTTTGTTTGTTTATTTGTTTTCTGGTTGTGGAATCTGCTTGATATTTGGAGGCTTTAATTTGATTTTAATTTATATAAATATATTCACAAAAATTCAGGTAAAGAGAAATCTTAAGAAGATTCTTAAGAAGATTTTAAGGTTCTCTTTCTTTATCCTCCGGGCTGAGCTAACTTAGATATTACTTCAGTGGGGAAATTTTTATTCATCAAACTTCATTTTGTGTACTTTTTGGGTCCATAAAAGCACGATGGTTTAAACATCTCAAAGAGCTTATTTCTCCAGAATTGCTGATTACTATTCTGTTTAGTAATATCAATTAGTAATATGCCAGTGACAGCAATAAGACATATCTTTTCCTTTAAAGTATTATCATTATTTTGCACATTTATGTAAATTGATATATGGAGAAATTTTATTTGGGACTGTCATTGCAATAGCAGATGAAGAAGTGTTATATGGTTTTTAGAGTAAAAGATTTTTTTCAGATGTCACATAGGAATAGATAAACCGCCTGTAGATTACCCAAGATGACAGAGCTGAAACTGTTCCCTGAAAGAAACTAAATTCAAATAATCTTGGAAGAGAAAATGATGTAAGATAAATTAAAATCTAAATGAAACCCTGAATAATAAAACAAAATAAAGCATATCAAAACAAAAATAAAATAAAAATATAACATAAAACATTGTTCACTAATTTAATACTGAGAAATGTGTGTTTTATACAGCCATAGTTGTAGTTGATCTGCTTGAGTGTAGAAAGGCTTTACAGAGGGATCTGGATAGGCTAGGTAAATGGGTCAAGTCTAATCAATTCAGCAAAGCTTACTTTTGTTTTCTGCTCTTCAGTCATAACAACCCCATGAAACAGTATAGGCTTGGGGAAGAGTGTCTGGAAAATTGTCTAGCAGAAAAAAGACCCGAGGGTGCTGATCAACAGTCAGGTGAATACGAGCCAGCAGTGTGCTCAGATGGCCATGAAAGCCAACGACATCTGTGCCTGCATCAGAAATAACATGTCCAGCAGGATGTGATTGCACATGGCACTGGTGAGACCACACGTTGAATCCTGTGATCAGGTAGGAACCCCTCACTACAAAAAGGACATTGAATTACTCAAGCATGTGCAGAGGGGAGAAACACAACTGGTGAAGGGATTAGAGAACAAGATTTAGGAGTAGAAGTTTAAGGGAATTGGGGTTGCTTAGTCTGGAGAAGATGAGGCTTAAGGGAGACCTCATCACTCTCTATAACCACCTGAAAGGAGATGGTAGCAAGGAGGTTCAGTCTCTTTTTTTCAGGTAAAAAGCGACAGGACACAAGGAAGCAGTCTCAAGTTACACCATGGGAGTTTTAGATTGGTCTTTTGGCAGAATTTCATCATACTCCATCCCTGAATTTAATGTGGAACTGGCACTAAGGGACATGAGTTAGTGATAGAATTGGTAGGACAAGTTGATGGTTGCAGTTCATGATCTTGAAGACCTTTTCTGATCTAGATGACTATGACTCTATAGACTAACATTAGCCACTTTGCTTTCAGGTAGTCGGCTCCTCATACTTATGTTTATGATTCTTTGGAAACACAAACACGGCACTGTATTTTTCATTAAGGTAGGGTGGAAAATACAAAAAGAACATGAAACAAAGGAAATTCTGCAATTTATGAACTATTCTCGCAGTAAGCTCAAGGACTCAGCTTTCTTTTTGTGTGTTGGGGTTAAGCGACAAGGTTTTTGTAACAGAGGGCTGCCAGGGTGGCCTTTGTAAGATGAGTCCAGAAGCTGTCCTATGCTAGGTAAGAGAAAGAAAAGGAAAAAAAAAATAATAAAAACAAATCCAAAATTTGATAACAGTTTAGAATAGCCATTGCACTAAACCTCTTCTTTAAAAAAACAGCATTTGTCCCTTTCAGAATATTCCAGCAGGAATATTAATGAAAATTAAGATACATTCTCCTTTCCCAGCATTTGCCTCAGTTAATGGTTTTTTACTTTCTACATTTTCTGAGGTGAAAAATAAAGTTTGATAGTTCAAAGCTGAACAGGTCTCACACACAAGTTAAGGATAACTTTTATTACATTCCTGTTCATCCTTTTCCATAAGCCATTGCCAATGTTTATGCTTCACTTTTCATTCCAGCCTTCATTTCCACTATGTTTAACAATTATGTGACCTCTTAGACAGACATAAGAGTTGGAGAAAGAGATTTTCTGTTCAATTAATACTATGCTTTTAAATAACTTCATTGTAATATGAAGGAAATGAAAAGAATAGACTCTCATGTTGGTTATCTAAGAATAAAATACTCTTGTCATCTGGAAAGAGTATTTCAGAGGTCAGAAGTTTACTAAAATTTGCTAAAAGAAATAAATGTGCACTTTATATATAATGCATACATGCATGCAAACATATATGTGTTTATATAAATTATGTTTAGGAATAATTGTAATCAGAAGTCAAGACTGTTAGACACAGAATGAAGAAACAGAAGAAAATTTACTGATGCTACTTTGGTAAGAAAAAAAAAAAAAAAAGAGTAGATATTAAGATAGTAAAATCAGATATTAGGAAGAAATTATTTACTCTGAGAGTGATGTGGCAGTGGGACAGATTGCGCAGGGAAGTTGTGGGTGCTCCATCCCTGAAAGTGTTTAAGACCGGGCTGAATAGGGCCTTGGGCAACCTGGTCTAGTGGTCTGTCTCTGCCCATGTCTGGGGAGTTGGAAATGGATGAACTTTAGGGTCCTTTCCAACTCAAGCCGTATTATGACTTGGCCAGGCATGTGCAGTCCAAACAGTTCCTTTAGTACATTGAAGATAATTTTCTGACATAGGTGGTGGAGGAGCAGATGAGGCAGGGGATGCTTCTGGACCTTGTTCTTGTTGGGGAAGTGAAGGTTGAGGGCAGCTTGGGATGTAACGACTGTGAGATGGTGGAGTTCAAGATGGAACTTAGTGGAAGAAGCAAGGCAAAAAGTAGGATTGCCATCCCAGATTTTTGCAGAGACAACTTCAACCTCTTCTGGGACCTACTTGGGGGTATCTCTTGGACTAGATTGGTAGAAGGCAAGGGTGCTTGTGGGAGCTGGGCAATATTTAATCAGCACTTCTTCCAAGCTCAGGGTTGGTGCATCTCTAAGAGTAGGAAATTGGGGAATGGGGGCAGGAGACATGTGTGGATGAGCAAGGAGGTCATCGACAAGATCAAAAGAAAGAGGAAGGTCTAAGAAATGTGGAAAAATGTCCTGTCCTCTTGGGAGGATTATAGGAGTGTTTTCAGGGTCTGCAGGGGCACAACGAGGATGGCTAAAGCCCACCTGGAGATGAAGCTTGCAAAAGAGATAAAGGATAATATTTGTTTTTATTTTTTTTAAGTATGCAAACAATAAAAGAAAGACTACAGATAACGTGGGTGCCCTGCTGAACAAGGCGGTTGTCCTGGTAACAGGGGATGCTGAGAGAGCAGAGATACTGAATGCTTTCTTTGCTTCAGTCTTTGCTTCAAATGCTCCTGCCTGGGACTCATGAACCCTGGAGGGAGGAGAAAGAGTCTGGGAGGTGGAGATCTCCCCCTGGTTGAGGAGAGGGTGGTTCAGGAGCATCTGAGTGGGATCAATGCACACAAACCCATGGGTCCTGATGCAATGCATTCATGTGTGCTGAGGGAGTTACCGGAGGCGATCCCTGAACCACTCCCTACCATCTTTGACAGGTCTTGGAGAACAGCAGAGTTAGCTGAAGATGGGAGCATAGCCAATGTCACCCTGCCCTTCAAGAAGGGCAAGAAGGAGGATCTGGGAAACTACAGGCCAGTCTGTCTCATCTCTGTCCTTGGAAAGGTGTTGGAACAGCTTGTTCTGGATGCTGTGGTCTTCTTCCATCAGAAGGCCACAAAGATGACATGGGGCCTGGAGCATCTTCCCTATGAGGAAAGACTGAGAGACTTGGTCTGTTGAGCCTTGAGAAAAGAAGACTGAGAGGAGATCTTATCAATGTTCACAAATACCTTAAGTGTGGGAGACTGAGAGATTTGGCCAACCTCTCTTCAGTGGTTTGTGGGGACAGGACAAGGGGCAATGGCCACAAAATGGAACACAGGAAGTTCCGCAACAACATATGAAAGAACTTTTTCATGGTGAGGGTGACAGAGAACTGGAACACGCTGCCCAGGGAGGTTGTGGAATCTCCTTCTCTGGAGATATTCAAGACCCGTGTGGACACCTACCTGTTCAATTTTCTCTAGGGAACCTGTTTTGGCAGGGTTGTTGGACCCAATGATCTCTTGAGGTCCCTTCCAACTCCTACAATTCTATGACTCTGATTCTATGGTTCTATAATAATGCAATATTTAAAGGTGAACACATACTAGATCCTCAAAGTACAGCAAGCTAATGCTCATTTTCAGACTCATTTTTCTTTGACGTTTATATTTGTTTATTCATAAAATATTTTAGACTGAAATTACTTGAAATTACTTACTGAAATTTTTATTCTTTTTGGAAAATTATCACTGATTTTCAAATCCACATAATGCTTAATATGATGCTTATTATTCTCTTTATTGAATACTGTTGACCCACAAGCTTTATTTTCCTTCCTTCCTTCCTTCCTTCCTTCCTTCCTTCCTTCCTTCCTTCCTTCCTTCCTTCCTTCCTTCCTTCCTTCCTTCCTTCCTTCCTTCCTTCCTTCCTTCTTTCCTTCCTTCCTTCTTTCCTTCCTTCCTTCCTTCCTTCCTTCCTTCCTTCCTTCCTTCCTTCCTTCCTTCCTTCCTTCCTTCCTTCCTTCCTTCCTTCCTTCCTCCCTTCCTCCCTTCCTTCCTCCCTTCCTTCCTCCCTTCCTCCCTTCCTCCCTTCCTCCCTTCTTCCCTTCCTCCCTTCCTCCCTTTCTCCCTTCCTCCATTCCTTCCTTCTCTTGTTCTGTTTCTTTCTTCCCCTTCCCCTTCCCCTTCCCCTTCCATTTTCTCTTCCTCTATTTCTTTTCTTTTTTTCTCCCTTTCTCTCTTTCTATCTTTCTCTCCCTTTCTATTTCTTTTTTTTTCTCTTTTTTCCTTTCTTGTCTTTTATTCCTTTCTTCTTTTCTTCCTCTTTCAATAGTATAGTTATTATTCCATATATAAGGTTTTTGACTTCTCCATATGCAGCAAAATCTACAATAAGGCTCCAGTCTTATAAGGATTAAGAATTTGATTTTGAATGATTATGTTTTCAAATGATTAATCAGTAAACTGTTGTGCAGTCTGGAGAAGCAGGATGGAATGCTGAACTGAAAGAAAGGATCAGCCAAAGACCGTAAGTAATAAATGGATGTAGAGTAGGAATGACTAAAGTTACAGACTGTTTTCTTCCATAAATTTCACATGTAAAAAATAAAAAATAAAAAAAAAAATGAGAGACACGTTGGACCTAGATCTTTTGAAATACTTCAATGTGTAAGGACAAATACTAAGTCCTGCATGGAGTTTTGTAAACAGCTATGAAGTGAAGAAAAAGAAGCTTATTTTTTTTTTTTTCTGCCCTCTGGTCCAGTTCCAGTCACTTAGGACCTATGAAAATCTTTGTTTCAAGGATATTTAGACCTACTTCAGATCTCCCTCAGTTACTTGGAAATGCTAGTGCCTAACTATTCATCAGAGAAGAATAATTAAATAATCATACAATTTTAAATCCCAATTATTTTCTAATGAGAATATGTCAGAACTTAAGAAAAGAAAGGTACTATGACATTAATTGTACAAAATACTTTTTTGACAATTTGAATAAAGTAAGTCTAAACTTCAGGGCTTCATTGAAATCAGCTGAAATTTTTACATTTCTCCAATTTACTAGTTAGAGTCTCAGTTGTTTGAGGAGCTAATAATTTACTCTGCAGTAATCAATGACCACCCTCTCAAGCTTTCACAGAGATCATGTTCTTGAAAGCTTAATACAGGAATGAACTGTCTGTTCTGTTTATGGGATCTAGGAGAGAAACATCTCCTTTCAGATTAAATGCCTACTGTCATTAAGTCTCTGACTAAGGAGATGAAGGCTTGCTTAGAATTCTGCATGGGATGGGAAGCCCCACCTGTCTGTGCCTCACACAGGCACATCTGTGCTTTACAAAGCTTTGTGACTGTGAATGAAAACACAGTACTGACTTGGTAGGACAGATACGCATGACAGGATAGTCTGTGACACTTCTGTAATTCCAGTACTCTTTTTACATGCAAGAAAATATTTGGCTAGGTAAAAATTTTATTTACAATTGGTTTGTGGTTTCAGACAATTTGTGATAACTTTCAGTATCACAGAATCACAATCACAGAATTTTCTATGTTGGAAGAGACCTCAAGGTCATCGAGTCCAACCTCCAACCTAACGCTAACAGCCCTCCACTAAACCATATCCCTAAGCTCTACATCTAAGCGTCTTTTGAAGACTTCCAGGGATGGTGACTCCACCACTTCCCTGGGCAGCCTGTTCCAGTGCCTCACAACCCTTTCAGTGAAGAAGTTCTTCCTAACATCTAACCTAAAACTCCCCTGGCTCAACATAAACGCATTCCCCCTCGTCCTGTCACCAGGCACGTGGGAGAACAGACCAACCCCCACCTCACTACAGCCTCCTTTAAGGTACCTGTAGAGAGCGATAAGGTCACCCCTGAGCCTCCTTTTCTCCAGGCTGAACAAGCCCAGCTCCCTCAGCCGCTCCTCGTAGGACTTGTTCTCCAGACCCCTCACCAGCTTTGTTGCCCTTCTCTGCACCCGCTCAAGCACCTTGATGTCCTTCTTGTAGCGAGGGGCCCAAAACTGAACACAGTACTCGAGGTGCGGCCTCACCAGAGCTGAGTACAGGGGGACGATCACCTCCCTAGCCCTGCTGGTCACGCTGTTCCTGATACAAGCCAGGATGCTGTTGGCCTTCTTGACCACCTGAGCACACTGCTGGCTCATATTCAGCTGACTATCCACCATCACTCCCAGGTCCTTCTCTGCCTGGCAGCTTTCCAACCATTCCTCTCCCAGCCTGTAGCTCTGCTTGGGGTTATTGCGCCCCAGGTGCAGGACCCGGCACTTGGCCTTGTTAAACTTCATGCAGTTGACCTCAGCCCATCGGTGCAGCCTATCCAGATCCTCCTGCAGAGCTTTCCTACCCTCAAGCAGATCGACACACGCACCTAACTTGGTGTCATCTGCGAACTTACTGAGGGTGCACTCGATGCCCTCGTCCAGATCATCGATGAAGATATTAAAGAGGACCGGCCCCAGCACCGAGCCCTGGGGAACGCCACTAGTGACTGGCCTCCAACTGGACTTGGCTCCATTTACCACGACTCTTTGGGCCCGGCTATCCAGCCAGTTTCTAACCCAACGAAGCGTGGGCCAGTCCAAGCCAAGACCAGCCAGTTTCCCGAGGAGAATGCTGTGGGAGACGGTGTCAAAAGCCTTGCTGAAGTCAAGGTAGACCACATCCACAGCCTTTCCCTCATCCACCCAGCGCGTCACTCTGTCATAGAAGGAGATCAGGTTCGTCAGGCATGACCTGCCTTTCATAAAGCCATGCTGAGTGGGCCTGATCGCCTGCTTCCCCTGCAAGTGCTGCATGATGACTCTCAGGAGGATCTGCTCCATGAGCTTTCCTGGCACTGGGGTCAAACTGACAGGCCTGTAGTTTCCCGGGTCTGCCCTCTGGCCCTTCTTGTAGATGGGCATCACGTTTGCTAGCCGCCAGTCGATTGGGACCCCCCCCGATAGCCAGGACTGTTGATAAATGATGGACAGTGGCTTGGCCAGTTCCTCTGCCAGTTCTTTCAGTACCCTTGGGTGGATCCCATCCGGCCCCATCGACTTGTGCACATCTAAGTGCCGTAGCAGGTCACCAACCAGTTCTTCATGGATAATGAGGGCCACATCCTGCTCCCCATCCCCTTCCACCAGCTCAGGGTACTGAGTATCCAGAGAACAACCGGTATTGCCGCTAAAGACTGAGGCAAAGAAGGCATTGAGCACCTCCGCCTTTTCCTCATCTCTTGTAACTAAGTTTCCGCCCACATCCAGTAAAGGATGGAGATTCTCCTTAGTCCTCCTTTTTGTGTTGATGTATTTATAGAAACGTTTTTTGTTATCTTTAACGGCAGTAGCCAGATTGAGCTCCAGATGAGCTTTGGCCTTCCTAATTTTATCCCTGCACAGCCTCGCTACTTCTTTAAAGTCCTCCTTAGTGGCCTGCCCACTTTTCCAAAGATTATAAACCCTCTTTTTCCTCCTAAGATCAAGCCACAATTCTCTGTTGAGCCAGGCCGGTCTTCTTCCCCGCCAGCTCGTCTTTGGGCACGTGGGGACAGACCGTTCCTGCGCCATTAAGACTTCCCTCTTGAAGAGCGCCCAGCCTTCCTGGACCCCTCTGCCCTTCAGAACCACCTCCCAAGGGACTCCACCAACTAGTGTCCTGAGCAGCTCAAAGTCAGCCCTCCGAAAGTCCAATACAGCGGTTTTACTGGTCCCCTTCCTGGCCTCGCCAAGAATAGTGAACTCCACCATTGCGTGGTCACTCTGCCCAAGACAGCTCCCGACGATCACGTCCTCCACCAGTCCTTCTCTGTTTGTGAAGAGAAGGTCTAGCGGGGCACCACCCCTGCTAGGTTCACTAACCAGCTGCGTCAGGAAGCTATCTTCCACGCTCTCCAGAAACCTCCTAGACTGCTTTCTCAGGGCTGTGTTGTGCTTCCAGGATATGTCAGGGAAGTTGAAGTCCCCCACGAGTACAAGAGCTGATGATTTTGCAACCTCTGTCAGCTGCCTGTAGAATTCCTCATCCGTCTCCTCATCCTGGTTCAGCGGTCTATAGCAGACCCCGACCAGGACACTAGCCTTGTTGTCCCGGCCGATCCTAACCCAAAGGGACTCGACCTTGTCATTCCCAACCTCGAGTTCTACAACCTCGAAAGACTCTCTAATATAGAGAGCCACACCACCACCCCTTCTATGCTGCCTGTCCCTTCTATAGAGCTTATAGCCAGGCATTGCAGCACTCCAGTCATGAGACTGGTCCCACCACGTCTCCGTGATGGCAACCAAGTCGTAGCCTGCCTGCCGCACGATGGCTTCCAGCTCCTCCTGTTTGTTACCCATGCTGCGTGCATTGGTGTAGATGCACTTCAGCTGGGCCATTGCCTTATCCTCCGGCCTTGCCATCATTCCCCCTGGCACAGCCCCAACAATCCTAGCCTCAGCCCCATCCCCCTTCCTACCTAGTTTAAAGCCCTCTCAATGAGCCCTGCCAGTTCCTGGCCCAGGATCCTTTTTCCCCTAAAAGATAGGGACCCGTCTGCGGCCATCAGGCCAGGTGCTGAGTAAAGTGCCCCATGATCAAAAAACCCAAGATTTCTGCGTTGGCACCAGCCCCGGAGCCACGTGTTTAACAGGTGGGCTTTCCGTGTCCTCTCTGAACCCCTCCCTGCCACCATAGGGATGGACGAAAACACCACCTGCACTCCCGCTCCATCCACTAACCGACCCAGTCCCCTAAAGTCCCTTTTGATAACCTTGAGGCTTCTCTCTTCGATGTTATCACTGCCCGCCTGGACTATCAAAAGGGGGTAATAGTCAGAGGGGCGTACCAGGTTAGGAAGCTTCCTGGCAACGTCCCTGACCCTGACCCCAGGGAGACAGCAGACTTCCCTACGGGTAGGGTCAGGCCGACAAATAGGGCCCTCTGTTCCCCTAAGAATCGAGTCACCAACAACAATAACCCTCCTGTCTTTCTTGGTGGAGACAGTCCTGAGGCGCGGAGTCGACCTCCTCGCCCCAGGCATCCTCCTGGGAACATTTGCTAACTCTTCCTCACACACCGGCCTCTCAATCTCTAGGGCCTCAAACCTGTTGTGTAAGGGCACCTGGGAAGCTATAAGAATCACTACCTAATAATGAAATTTCAAAAAATTTAAAAATCTTTTGAAATTTCATTATAAAATCTTCTGAAATGAAATTTTAAAAGGAAATAATCAAACTGTGGCTATTCCTCCTTAGTTCTTGGCTGGTTCTAGAGGCAGTGAACTCATTAAATGAAGTTGATGCTGATATAATGACAAGTAAGCTGTAAGAAATGTTATCAAAAACATTTCATAGAAATGTTATTTTTCATTTAAAAACACCACAATTAAAACAAATTGTCAGGTGCAATCAAAATTGTTATTTGTTTATTTATATGTGGGCTGACCACAACCCCCATAGAAGATGGTCGATAGAGGAAAGCAGTTTTCAGTTTGTTTTGAGTTTCTCACTGCTCTCACTTGTTAGTAATAGGTAATAAATTGTATTTATTATACTATATTTAAAAATATAAATTATATTTACATAATATTTCATATAGAAATATATTTATATTATATTGTATATATATAATATAATATAATATAATATAATATAATATAATATAATGTAATGTAATGTAATGTAATATAATGTTATATTAGATCATGTTATGCTATGTTATGTTATGTTATGTTATGTTATGCTATGTTATGTTATGCTATGTTATGCTATGTTATGTTATGTTATATTTATTATATTATAATCTACCTACGGTGGGTCTGCTTTGCCCATGACGATAATTATTGAGTGGTCTCTCTTCTTCTCTCAACCTCTAAGCCCTTTTCATTATATCTTCTCCCCCTTTTCCTTTGAGGAGGGGGAGTGAGATAGCAGTTGTGGCAGAGGTCAGCTTCCCAGCTGAGTAAAACTACCACACCTTCTCACAGAGGAATTGTTTTTCAGATCTGTTTTCCTTTACTTCTTAAAAAATGATTTAAAATAAATATAATTGAATTTTTAGCTGCCACAAAATGAGACACAGATTATACCCTGCACAATCAGAGAGGCAACTTTAAAAGGATGTGGTTTTCTTCACCTTGTCTTGCCTCAGATTGTGAGATGTTTTATGGTCAAAATATCAATGACACACTGGCAGGGGAGAAGGGCAGGTAGCAAGACACATAATCCGTAAATATTAGATTGATAATGACTAGACTTTACCATTGTTTTTTGTACATCTTTCATACAGAATTTTCTAATAAAGAATTTAAAGAGCATTTATTTAAAAACAAGCAAACAAACAAAATAACATGGATATTTATCTGCAGTCCTTATTCTTGGCTCAAATGGGCCTTGGAGAATTTAAGAAGGGCTTACCCTCTTTCTATTTATTTATTTATTTTTATTCTCTTCTCTATGAGAAAAAAAAAAAAGATAAAAGAAAAGATTTAAATTTACACCTTGGTCTCAGTCTGCAAAGGACTTTTTTCTGACTTTTTGACTGGTCCTATACGAGGCAACACATGAGACAAAAGGAACTACTACTGCAAGATGGTAATTATACCACAGTCTTTCTGTTTTCAGCCACATCTGAAATGTAGTCTGTAGAAGTCTATGAAGTAGAAGTCTATATTTTACATTGGCAATTCAGGGCATATCTTTGTGTGTCCAACAAAAAAAAAAAAAAAAAGAAGATAACTCATCCCAGAATACTGACTAATAAATAAAGCCATGCAACAATTAAAAGAAACTAGAATAATATACATTTTTGTATAATGCAGCTCAGGAAGAAAAAAAAATTCAAAAAAAGTACTTCATGGTACGAGACATTCCATTTCTAATGAAACATGAGATACTTATCTGTCTGACATCTCTTTTTGCTGGTGAAGATTGATTAAATATGTAAACTTGAGCTTTTTCTTCCTCAGATAGACTGTGGGCAGGCCTCCAAGACTCATCATTGCAGTAGTTTGTGGCAAGATTTTTGCCACTCAGGGACCTCACTTGTTCAACCCATTCAATCCCTGAGACTCTGTTCCGTCTGTTCTGTTTTCTCCTAGGACTAATCAAAATTGCATTAGACAGAAGAAGAAATTGCTGTGTTTACAAATATATCTGTAAGATAATATCCAAAGGCATGTTAAATTGAATAAGTAATTGTTTGTGCCAATATTTTCATTATTATAAACTGTTCTAATTTCATTTTTTCAGAGGAATCGAAACAGAATCCTAGTAAAACACCTCTGTGGAAATTGAGCATGAAGTCAGTATATAATACATTCAGTTTTCCTTTCCGAAGAGATAAACAATACTGTTTAAGCTGTTACTTACATACTTTTCATTTTATTGCCCTAGTTTGCTGGACTTTACAAATCTAAGCTGTGAAAATAAAAAAATAATATAAAATAAATAAATAAATAAATTAAAGAACGATAGCATAATTAGGAAATTCTAATCCATATTGGGGAAGATATAATTTTACTGTTATCTGCTTTATATTCTAAATTTTCAGAATTTCATAAAGGCTGCACAAACTTTGAGGACTCACAATGTAAATTTAAATCCTGACTGTTCATATTTCAGAAGGTGATAAATTAGTTATACTGAATTAAGGACGGTTAATTGCCTTGTTCATCCTTCTTGTTCTTCCACCTAACAGTGTATTTAACCTGAAGGAAGTAGCTTTATTATTATTATTATTATTATTATTATTATTATTATTATTATTATTATTATTATTATTTTGTCTTATGGTGAAGTCCAACTGTAATGTAATTAGGCTTGACTGCTCTTTAACAAAAAAGATGTATCAACAGTTTACATGGGGTAAACAAGAAATTTTACAATACTCTTAACACAATGAACTCAATTAAAAGAAATATAGAAGAAGCAGAAAATCATGTTTTATTCATGTTTTAACATATAATATATTCATGTTATTTCATGTTTTGACTTTGTGCCAACATGACTTATATATTAGAAATATATAAATCCTATTAAACAGATAAAGAATTTTGTATTAAATTCGTGAAATATTTAATTACTAGTCTAATTTCATATATACCTCTGTGTTCATTAAATAAATAATAATTTTAAAACAGATGAAAAATGTCACCTTGTGAGTTTGTCTAAAACTCTTGAGTGGTTCATCCTACATTTAATTTTAATTTTAATTAATTTTAATTTTTATTTTATTTTAAAATTTTTATTTTTATTTCTTTTTTTTTTTTTTTTTTTTTTTTTTCTCTGTGTGCATGTGTGTGTGGATTTTTATTTTATTTTTTTTATTTTTTATTTTTGTCTTTCATATCATTTAGTGTTGAATACAATTTTTCCATATTATTTAAATATTTGAGAGAAAATACTTAAGAAGTATGGTCTTCTGGGGGCTGATGGGGTCCGCCTATCACAGAAGGGAAAGAGAATCTTTGGCTATAGGCTTGCGAAGCTGGTGAAGAGAGATTTCTAGGGGAGGGGAACTGGCATTCTGTCCCACTCCTCCCTGTTTGATGCCAGTGTCAAAAATAGATGCCCAGAGCCTGGAGAAGGGTCATGAATCAGCAGGAGAGCAGCTAAAGAGCAGCAGAAAGGAACTCCAGCTGCTCCAAACAGTGTCTCATCTTCATCAGAGACCAACTTAAATGTCTTTGTGCTAATACATAGCATAGGAAATAAATAAGAGCAGTCAGAGATGTATTCACTCCTACAGGGTTAGTTGTGGCCTAACTGGTATTACAAAGAAGTGGTTTGATTTCATAGGATGGCTCCTGTGACCGGAGTGTTGAAATTGAAGGATACAGGCTCTTTAGGAAAGACAGGAAGGGGAGGTGGAAAAGGTGCATTTCCTCCCCCCGGGGGAAAAAAATAAAAAAAGTAAAAAAAAATCTGAAGTGCACAGATCTCTTCCTGGGGATGGATGAGGAGCTGAGAGACATCTTATGAGTCGGGGACAGGTTACATTATATTGAAGGTCTGCTACAGGCCACCCAACCAGGAAGACCACGCAGATGAGGCCCTCTATCAACAGATAGAAGCAGTCTCACTTTCACAAGCCCTGGACCTAATGGGGGACTTCAGCCACCCCAAAATATGTTGGAAGAACAGCACAGCAATGCATAGGTGATCCCAGAGATTTCTGGAATGCCTTGATGATAACTTCCTTCTCCAAGTAACAGAGGAGCCAATGAGGAGAAAGGTGCACTACTGGAACTTGTTGTCATCAAGAAGAAGGGACTGGTGTTGAATGTGAAGCTTAAGAGAAACCTTGGCTTCAGTGACCATGAAAAATTGCAGTTTAGGATTCTGAAGGCAGCAAAGAAGGAATACTGCAGGCTTACTATCCTGGACTTTGGGAGAGAAGACTTTGCCCTCTTCAGCGATCTTGGGCTTAAGCCCTGAAGGGAAGAGGGTTCCAAGAATTCTAGTTAATATTCAAGGATCACCTCCTATAAACTCAGGAGCAATGCATCCCAACAAAGAACTCAGGCAAAAAGTGCCAGGAGGTCTGCATGGGTGAACAAGATGCTTCTGGCCAAACTGAAGCAGAAAGAAGAGGCCAGCAAAGGGTGGAAGCAAGAACAGATGGCCTGTGAGGAATACAGAGAAATCGCTCCAAAAACCAGGGACCAGGTTAGGATAGCCAAAGTCCTGATAAAATTAAATTTGGCCAGGGACATTAAGGGCAACAAGAAAGGCTTCTATAGGTATATCAGTGCTAAAAAGAACACTAGGGAAATGGTTGGCCCTCTCCAGAGGAAATTGGAGATCTGGTCACCTGGAATATGGGAAGTCGTAGGTACTCAATGACTTTTTTGACTCACTCTTCACCAGCAAGTGCTCTAGCCACTTAGTCTGGGCATACTATAGCCAAGTCAGGGACTGGGAGAACAATGAAACACACACTGCAGGAGAAGATCAGGTTTAAGACTGAATGTTCAGCTAAGGAATGTAAAGATGCATAAGTCAATGGGACCTGATGAGATACATCTGTGGGTCATAAGAGAACTGGTCCATGAAGATGCTAAGCTACTATATATCATATTTGAGAAGCAGTGACACTCCGGTGAAGTTCCCTCTGACTGGAAGATGGGAAGCATAACCTACATTTTTAAAAGGGAAAAATATAAACCTGGGGAGCTACAGGTCAGTCAGTCTTCTCACCTTTGAACCCAACAAAATTGTGGAGCAGATTCTCCTGAAAACTATGCTAAGGCATGAGGAAAATAAGGAAGTGACTGGTGACAGCCAACATGGCTTCACTAAAAGCAAAAAATGCCTTACAAAACTGGTGGCATTCTATGGCAGGGTTACAGCATAGATGGAGAGCATACATCATCTACCAGGACCTAAGTATTTGACACTCACCCCATGAGATCCTTCACTCTAATTGGAGAGACTTGGATTTGATGGATGGACAACTTGCTGTACAGGGAATGGCTGGTGGCACTCAAAGAGTTGCAGTCAACAATCACAGAATCACAACATCACAGAATTTCTACATTGGAAGAGATCTCAGGATCATCGAGTCCAACCTCTGACCTAACACTAGCAGTCCCCACTAAACCATATCCCTAAGCTCTACATCTAAACGTCTTTTAAAGACTTCCAGGGATGGTGACTCCACCACTTCCCTGGGCAGCCTGTTCCAATGTCTAACAACACTTTTGGTAAAGAAGTTCTTCCTAAGATCCAACCTAAAACTCCCCTGGCACAACTTTAGCCCATTCCCCCTCGTCCTGTCACCAGGCACGTGAGAGAACAGACCAACCCCCACCTCACTACAGCCTCCTTTAAGGTACCTGTAGAGAGCGATAAGATCGCCCCTGAGCCTCCTCTTCTCCAGGCTGAACAAGCCCAGCTCCCTCAGCCGCTCCTCGTAGGACTTGTTCTCCAGACCCCTCACCAGCTTTGTTGCCCTTCTCTGGACCTGTTCGAGCACCTCGATGTCCTTCTTGTAGCGAGGGGTCCAAAACTGAACACAGTACTCAAGACAATGTTCAAGACAATGTTCAAGTAGAAAACACCAATGAGTGGTGTTCCTCAGAGGTCAGTATTGGGATTGGCACTGTTTAACAACTTTATCTGTGACAGGGACAGTGGGATTGAGTTTACCCTCAGCAAGTTTGTCAAAGACACCAAGCTGTGAGGTGTGGCTGACATGCTGAATGGAAGGGATACCACCCAGAGGAACCACGACAGGGTTGAGAGGTGGGCCTTCATGAAGCGCAAGGCTAAGTGCAAGGTCCTGTATTTGGGCTGGGGTAATTCCAAACACAAACACAGGCTGGGTAGACAATGGATTAAGAACAGCCCTGAGGAGAAGGATCTGGGGGTGTTGGTTGATGAGAAACTCGACATGAGCCAGCAGTGTGTGCTTGCATACCTGAAAGTTAACCGTATCCTGAGCTGAATCAAAAGAAGTATGGCCAGCAGGTTGAGGGACATGATTCTTCTTCTTTGCTCTGCTCTTGTGAGATCCCACCTAGAGAACAAATTCAGCTTTGGTGCTGCCAGCACAGAAGGCCATGGATGTATTAGAATGAGTCCAGAGGAGGACCATGAAGTTCAAAGGGCTGGAGCAGGAGTTAGGGTTGTTAAGCCTGGTGAAGACAAGGTTCTGTGGAGACCTTATTGGTCCCCTAAAGGGGACTTAAAGAAAGCAGGAGAAGGACTCTTTGTTAGGGAGTGTAGTTATAGGGAAATGATTAATGGTTTTAGGTTAAAGAAGGGTAGGTTTAGATTTGGCATTAGGAAGAGATTTTTTACCAAAATGTTTGTGTGGCAGTGGGGCAGATTGCCAACAGAAGCTGTGGATGCCCCATCCCTGGAAGTGTTCAAGGTCAGGCTGGATGGGGCTTTGATTAATCAGGTTTAGTGGAAGGTGTCAATGCCCATGGCAGGGAGTTGGAACTGGATCATCTTTTAGGTCCCTTCCAACCCAAGCCATTCTATGAGTCTGATTCTATGAAGTACATACATTTGACTCAAACATGTAAAACAGTTATATTATTTATGAAATCACAATTGCTATTCATTTTATATATAGTCAAATTTAAAAAGCCTAAATATGTTGTGATTATCAGCGAATATAGTGATTGTCCTTCTCTACTCTGCACTGGTGAGGCCTCACCTCAAGTACTGTATGCAGTTCTGGGCACCATAGTACAAAAAGACATTAAACAGTTAGAGGGTGTCCAGAGAAGGGATGTCCAAAGAGTGTCCAAAGATCACAGAAACACAGAACTGTAGGGGTTGGAAGGGACCTTGAAAGATCATTGGGTACAACCCCCCTGCCAAAGCAGGTTCCTCAGAGCAGGCTGCCCAGATAGGCATCCAGACAGGCCTTGAATATCTCCAGAGAAGGAGACTCCACAATCTCCCTCGGCAGCCTGTTCCAATGCTCCGTCACCCTCACTGTGAAGAAGTTCTTTCGCATGTCAGTGCGGAACTTCCTGTGCTCTAACTTGCAGCAATTGCCCCTTGTCCTATCCCCACAGACCACTGAGAAGAGGTTGGCTACATCCTTCTGTCCCCCACTCCTCAGATATTTATATACACTGAGGAGATCCCCTCTCAGTCTTCTCTTCTCCAGGCTGAACAGACCCAGGTCTCTCAGCCTATCTTCATAGGGAAGATGCTCCAAGCCCCATATCATCTTTGTGGCCCTCCGCTGGACTCTTTCCAGGAGATCCCTGTTGTTTTTGTGCCGGGGAGCCCAGAACTGCACACTACTCCAGGTGAGGCCTGCTGAGGGCTGAGTAGAGAGGGAGGATCACTTCCCTTGACCCACTGGCCACCCTCTTTTTAATGCACGCCAGGATCCCATTGTCCCTCTTGGCCACGAGGGCACACTGCTGGCTCATGGTCAACCTGTCATCCACCAGGACCCCCAGGTCCTTCTCCTCAGAGCTCCTCTCCAGCGGGTCATCCCCCAGCTTTTACTGATATGTGTAGTTGTTCCTTCCCAGGTGGAGGAGATGGTGAAGGGCCTTGGGGGGAAGACATATAAGGAGAGACTGAGGTCACTTGGTCTGTTCAGCCTGGAAAAGAGTGGCTGAGGGGAGACCTCATCACTGTCTACAGCTTCCTTACTAGGGGGAGTGGAGGAAAAGGCACCAATCTATTCTCTTTAGTCACTAGTGATAGGACTGATAGGATGGTGTCTAGCTGAGGCAGGGGATGTTTAAGCTAGACATCAGGAAGAGGTTCTTCATTGAGAGGGTTGTCTCACACTGGAACAGGCTCCCCAGCAAAGCAGTCACTACACCAAGCCTGTAGGAGTTTAAGAAGTGTTTGGACTGTGCACTTGGTCACATGGTCTGAATTTTGGGTAGACCTGTGTGATGCCAGGAGTTGGACTCAATGATCCTTATGAGTCCCTTCCAATTCAGGATATTCTATGATTCTATGATTCTATATTCTATTTTTATCTGTGTTAACAGCACTTATCTTAATGTGATAACCTGTGATAAGATTTTAACGTTAAGCTAACTTTCTGAGATATTTAATAAATACATCTCCACAGGTTACTGGAAGTTCATACAGAAACCCTTATTGGGAATATATTATATTCTCTGTTTCTTTAGTTCTAGAGGAAATATGCATTTCAATTAATTATTTTAACAATTTTATTTAGAGCTATCAAATTGAATTGCTTGATTTTTTTTTTTCTGTGTATGGTAGAATGTCAATCACATATTGTTTTGAAATGTTGCAGCTTAAATTTCTATTAGTGTTATCACAAAAATAAGAAACAAGTCACATAAATCAGAAATGAAAGGAAGCATCTTAGAGAAGATTTATTATCCACCAGATGATGTTTCCCTCATCTTTTCTTAACAAAGACTTAAATAATTTGCTTAAATGCATATGAGCTGGAAATAAACTTGAATTCTTTAAAAGTAAAAGTAAATAATAAATAATTACTGTTTACCTTTGTCTCTAGTTCAAATATCAAACCTGGTGTCTTTATCATTACAAGAAGAAAAGGTTGTTGAAAATAAAAAGAGAAAGAATAGGAAAAGCATGAAAAATTGAAATCTTTAGAGTGAGGCTTTATATCATCTATATACAAACCACAAAATTACATAAAAGTATCAGTAATATTATTTGAAATAAAGGAAATAGAGATATTTATAACAGGTATGACAAAATACTTCTTTTGTAGAAAGGAGAAATGTATCCGTTCAACTAGCTATTCTATATCATGATTTGCAGACATGGGAGGGGGGCAGTTTTAAAAAGATTTGAAATAAAACAAATTGTGAAAGTAATAGAAATAATCATAATAAATAATAATAATAATAATAATAATAATAATAATTAATAAAAGATTCTTCACATATGTTGAATCAAACTCTGGAACTTGCTGAAGTGTCCCTTGTATACATTATTTTCTATAGGTTGAAGTTTAATTACTTTATTTCATGACATTCTACAACCTGTTCTTTTTCAGTCAGCAAATTGGTGAAATTTTATTGCCTCATGGAAGATATAATCCATCTGGGAAACCTGTTTTAAAGAGGATGTTGAGAACACAGAACATTTGAGCTATAAATCACACAGTTCTGGCCTGTAGATTTCTGCTGAAAAATGTTCTGTACCCTCATGTTTGGAAAGCCTTTTTTTATAGGCAAAATTATGATATATTTATTTATTTATTTGTTTATTTATTTTTTCCATAAGGAAACAGCATTTCTCACACAAACAAGAATTACTTTGCTGAAAACCAGTTTTCTGTCAAAACAATTTTAACTGAAAACTTTGAACCATCCACTTTACATCACTACAACGTACAAGCATTTCCAAGCGAATTTGTCTCTACCAGCTGGTACAACCCAGATAGCAAATCTGAAGAGTATGTTCAGTAGAAATCAGTTTGACTGTTCTGAGTACTTCCATACTTTGAACAAGTGGACTCTGTTATACCATCTGTAAGTTACCCTCTTCTAGTTTCTATCGGTGCTAGAATTAGGTACCTGTTATTCATCGGGCCACGTGACAGTAATAATAGAAATAGGGAAAATGGGGTTATGAGGGACACATCTGTTCTGATAACTAAATTATAGACACAAGCAGTAAACAAGGTGATCTGAACAAGGCATACCATCTGTGTATTTTACAGCTTGCTTCCTTATTGTTTCCATGTACTCTAATGTACATCCTGTTTGTATCCTATACATATTTAGTAAGTAGATATTTTTATGGGATATTTTGTTTGAATATATTGTCATCATGGTAGTGTTTGGTCAAAGTAACATTACTTATACCTGTTTGTATAATTACAGAAAAAGAAAAAAAGAAAAAAAAATGTTTTCAATCTATTTTTGAAGGAACTGAAGAAGAAAAAAATGTATAGGAAATATGCAATGCTTGCTAATTAAATAAAGATACTTTTCTGCATGAAACATTGTACTTTTTGTTTCTAATCAAGGATATATAGTCATGAAATGACTAAATTATTTTTGGAAGCAAGAAAATTATGTTTAAATAAATATTTTTAAATACTTGAATAATTCACAGTGAGACCAATTCCACAAACTCCGCACTTAGCCCAAGTTATTGTACAACTATTCTTCAAAAAGATTTATCCAATATCTGATGAAAGTCTTTGCTATCAAATAAGTTGAGAATTTAGATATATGGACAAATGTCTGTCCTAACCATATAGTTATACTAATAACATAAAACCTTCCTGAAATCTTAGAAGATAATACTCTATACTCATACATAAAGAAGCTAATGCTCTATATTCTAATACATCTATGGAGATGACTAGTTCTTTTTTAAAACTGTGAGAAATTATCTGACCTTAGGCTAAGGAAGATAAATAAATAAATAAATAAATAAATAAACGAACAAACAAAAATTGACATTAGAAATCCTAATGAAGCAGAATGGGTAAGATAAACATATCATAAACTCCCCAAACTAGATATTATAACTGGAACAGGAGGTTAAGAGTTGTAAAGGGAAAGAAAATTGGTGAGAGAAAAAAAGAGAAAAAGGTGGTGGTCATATATAATACAGTAAGTCTACTCCAGCAAATACAGAGTGAATTAGGAAAAAAAAAAAAAAAAAAAAAAAAAAAGTCAAGATTATGCTTGTATGCATTTGAAGGGGAAGATGTTTTGTAAATGTTACATCTTTGGTAACAATTTCTGTCCAGGACTAATTATTACTGACCAGGAGTCAGAATTCAACACCTTTGATCTATTTCCTACTAGAACCATATTTTTATTATTATTATTATTATTATTATTTTTTCCCTTGTCTTGGTTCTATCCTGACAAAAATCATTTAAAGGATGCATCCTTTAAAACATAAGTTTACTGTGCAACATCATCATCATCCTTCATCCGGTTATCTAATATGACTACTCTTCACAGCTCTTTAAATACACTACTTCTTTAGTGCTTTTGCACTAAATGTTAATGAGATGCTTGTGTTTTTGTTGTTTTTTATTTTTATCTTTGAGCATATCAAACCTAATCTTTTTGATATTTTATTCTATTTTGATATTTTATTTTATTTTATTTTTTTCTAAAGAGTATCCTGTGGTGCTAGGGAAGATCAGAAAGTTAACACAGAGATGTTCTCTTTTGATGCAATTAGACTGGCATAATCTGTTACAGTGCCTGAAAATATTAGAGATTTATTCATATTCAAGTTGATGAATACCTCACTAAATATTGGTTGTAAGTGGCTGTTCACAGATGAGCTTGGAGAAAGCCACAATGAACAGTTCCTCTTCATCTTATTTGCCAGGAAGGTTGTGCACAGAGCTGGGAAACTGATGAACCAGTGACCATTTTCCTGCTGTTGTCTTGAACACTTATTTGTGACCGATTTTTTTCTCCCTTTTCCATTTCCAGAGCCCATCCCAACTCAGGCTGGTACCTTTCCAGAACTCCCCCTTTAACTATAGTTAGAACTGTCATGCTCCATCTGCATGGAGCAGCAGACTTTCTTTGTCACTGCATCACAGTCTGATTGGTGAAGAATGATGTTGGTCTTGTTTTTATTTATTTATTTATTTATAGTGTTCTGTTTGATTGGTTTTCACTATGGCATATTTCTTCATTTGCATGACTTTCTGTAAATCTAGACATTGCATTCAGAGATTCAGGGCTTTTGAAAGTTACAATTATGAGACAGAAGACAGTACTGTGTTTTTGAAAAAAAAAAAAAAAAAAAAAAAGCTGTAGAATGAAAATGCATATTACAATTTTCTTCAAAACGAAGTTCAAGAAGACATTGATGTAAGCCACAAATGATAGAAAATCAACAACTAGAAAGGATCTGCAAGGTCCTAAAGCGTCACTAAAGACAAAATATTTCCTCCAATGTATACCTAATCTAGGTAGTTATTAAGACTATCTGTATCAAATAAGTTTTGTGAGTTGACTGGTATTTTACCACACCACTTATTAAGCTATATAGCTTAATAGCTTAATTTCCACACTGTTTGTTAAGCTATATATCACTTATTAAGCCAGTAGCCACATCTGTTCCTTAGATCTAAGTTACTTGTAAATAATGTAACAAACACACTAATTTTTCAGCTGCATTGACAAGTACTGTTTTACAGATTTTTTTAGTAATTTCACTTCTTCCACCGTGCTTCAGTTCTACATAAACCATTTCATTTTAAAATCATTAAGAAAGAGTCAAGAAAGGTCCATCTTTAATAAGATGATGAACTTAAATTTTGTTTCATGAAAAGTAATGGAATGAGAGAATCTTCAGCCTTGTTAGTTGGGTTAAGTCAATTCAACCTTCTTTTAAAGCCCTGGTACTCATTATTAGAAGTGTTTTAGAATAGTATGGTTTTGCTAGGGCAAATTATAGAAGTCAAGAGGATGACTTTAGCATTGATACTGAAGAATGATTACCACAATTCAGAAATTAGAAATATAAATCACATTAGAAAAATGACCCTTCTGTCTGGAAAGTAAAAAGTATTTCCAGTCTTTAAATTAGTCTGTTCACTAATAAAATGTGAATGAAAAGCTAGCTAAGCCTGATATAAAATACATTAAAAAAAATTCTTACTTACTTAAGTAGATGATTCCATATATATATATATTTTGTCTTTTGTTTGTTTGTTTGTTTGTTTGTTTGTTTGTTTTTAATGGATTCCAAATTCACATACACAATTTTATTTTGGAAAATAAACTTTTTGAAAAGTAATGCAGTGCTTCTCCTGAAAGGTAATTGTGAGGAGCTAGGGGTCCCCCTCTTCTCACAGGTAACTAGAGACAGTACTAGAGGGAATGGCCTCAGGTTGTTCTAGGGGAGGTTTAGGTTATAAATTAGGAGACATTTCTTCTTAGAAAGAATAGTCAGGCATTGGAACAGGTTGCCCAGGGAAGTGGTGGCATCACTGTCCCTGGGGGTGTTCAAGGAAAGGCTGGACCTGGTGATTAGGGACATGGTTTAGTGGTTCTATGATTCTAGTGAAACCATAGAAGATAGAAAAGGAACTGCAGAATGATCCTGTTTCACAAAGTCCAATGACTGCTGTTACATAGCAGGGTGTTCCATAGATCACAGCCAGTTCAGACTCTTTATCACAGACAGAAGGTTTTTGTTATTGTTGCTTGTTTGTTTTTGTTTCTAAATAGATCTTCACCTGCACATAACTACAGTTGTCCTTCTGAAATTGCATGTTAATTACCAACTTATTCATTTGTTTATTTATTTAAATAACCTTAGCCTTTAAAAGTAAACACAATATTTGTGGTATTTTACCTTTTAACTTGAGTTATTGTGAAATTGAAATATGCTCTCTCTGGAGATAATTGTTTTATTTCCCTGAGTCAAAGTTTTAAACTGAAACTTGGAGCAATTAGGAAAACAAGAGTCTAAAACAATATTTAAACATAAGTCACTAAACAGCTAGCTACAAATTTATTCTTAATTGCATTCTTCATCTACTCATTGATATAAAATATTGGAGGTAATTTCTTAAGCATGACATGGAAGACCTGGGTTCAATTCATTTCAACTGAGGCTTTTTAAAGCTCTGTATTTGACACTGTTCAGCCTAAAAGCAAGAAAAAAGAAGATGAACCTTTGCTGAAAATAAATCACTATAAAAAGGTAATGTATCACTACTGGGGACAAATAGATAAGAGATGCAAAGTAAGTCTGCATCCCTGTACCATGATTTGCTCTTCTCTTTAAAATAAAGAACATCTCTGTAGCTATTAAAATAAGAATCAATATCACAAAACCTAAGACCAAGTTCAAGTTATATTTGAAATATTGTTCCTTGTTTATTGTTCCTGAAATATTGTACCTGAAATAAGTCAGGTATGTATAAGTGTTGGAGTTCTTTATACATAAAATATGGACATGTTTAGCAAATCATTTGGTGTATGCTAAGAAGAATTCTGAGTACTAGTTTTCTTTTTGGAATCATAGGTTGGAAAAGACCTCCAAGATCATCTGGTCCAACCATCGTCCAGCCACCAATATCACCCACTAAACAATGCTCCTAAGAACCACATCCAGCCTTTCCTTAAACACTCCCACCTTCCTGGGCAACCTGTTCCAATGCCTGACTACTCTGGCTGAGAAGAAATGTCTCCTAACTTACAACTTAAACTTCCTCTGGTGCAACTTGAAGTCATTCCCTCTAGTCTTATAACTATTTACCTGAGAGAAGAGTCTAACCCTATCTCCTCAGAGCCTATCAGGAAGCTGTAGCAAGCAATAAAGTCTTCCCTGAGCCTCCTCTTCTCCAGACTAAACAACCCTTGTTCCTTCAACTGCTCCTCACGGGACTTGTGTTCCAGGCCCCTCACCAGCCCTTCTCTGGACATATTTCAAGGCCTCCATGATTTTCTTGTAGTGAGGAGCCCAAAAATGAACACATTAAGTGTTCAGAGCAAAAGGTGTGGCCTCACCAGAGCAGAATATGGGGGAATGATCAGCTTCCTGATCCTGCTGGCCACACCATGCCTGATACAAGACAGGATGCTGTTGGCCTTCTTGGCCACATAGGCACACTGCTGGCTTGTGTTCAGGCAAACATCAACCAGCGACCCTAGATCCTTTTCCTTTGAATAGCTTTCCAGCTACTCTGCCCCAAGCCTGTACCACCATATGGGGTACAGGCCCAAGACCCGGCACTTATCCATGTTAAGCCTCATCCCATTGGCCTCTGCCCATTGACTCAGCTTGTCCAGGTCCTTCTACAGGGCCTTCCTACCCCCCAGCAGATCGACACTTCCCCCCAACATGGTGTCATCTACAAACTTACTGAGAGTGTACTCAATTCCTTTATCCAAATCATAAATAAATAATGTCCCCAACATTGACCACTGGGGAACACCATTGGTGACTGGTCACCAGCTGGATTTCACTCCATTCACCACCACTCTCTGGGCTGAGCTGTGTTGTAATTAGATTCAGGGGGCTGAAGCTGATCAGTTCAGCCAAGCAAGAAAAACTCTTTCTATATAAAGCAAGTGAGCTCTTAGAATTAGCTGTCTTTTTTGTTTGTTTGTTTGTTTGTTTGTTTGTTTGTTTCATCATCTCCCTCAACATTAGATCAACGTCTTTTCTCAATCTCTTACACTTTGTCTCCAGATGTATTCCTCATAGAATAGTGGAACTGCATATTGAGACTCCACACTTGCTTCACAACGATGCTATGTCTCTCACACAGCACAATCATACAATCACACATAGAGGCACTTTACGCTTTTCACTCAAGCAACACAAAACAATAATCACCACAATAAATAGTAACACACTTGTTACAACTAACTAAAGTCATGTTTCCCAGCATAAAATCATGATAAGCATATTCCATTATTCAATGTGAAGAACAAATTCAGAGTCAGTGTGCCAGAACAAATCCAAAACTGAAAGGAAGTTACCAAAACAAGTTCCAAAAAAAGAATACCTTTGCAAAAGATGGTCCTGCAGTTAGCCAGCTGAGGTGAGGAGTGACACATCTCAGCAGCTCCTAAAGCCAGACAGAGAGGGTCTCAGTCAATCACCAAACCGATGTGGTGAAAATTCAATAACCAAAGTTATTAAGCAAGTATTCTTTATTATAATGCTGGGTGTGTGGGGGATCTCTCTGTCTAACACACACCACAAAGGTTACTGGCAGTGTGTTAATATTAATAGGATATACAGCAACAAAAAGAGGACAAGAGTGACAAGAGGAGCAAACAAACATACACACAGGAGCTCGGCACAGCACACTCTCTTGCACCAGTTCCATCGTTCCACCCATACACTCATGCAGTGGCATCTGTGCACTCCACCACCAGTTCCACTTATATACTCACACCATGCCACTCCTGGCAGCTATGCACCTCTCCACCAATCCCACTTAGTTTGAATAAACAACAGCATGCATTCAAAGCACCAGATCTCAAGTGAAAGCAAATTGTCTGGGAGTGCCAGATGTCTAATGATTGTCTCATGTCAGATGACTTACAGCGTGGTGCCAAATCACTAAAAAAGAAATGTTTGAGACTCCTCAAATGGGGGCGGACCCCCTGCCCTGTCACCGTCGGGCAGAGGGAGGGGATCTGGGAGCTGAGGAGGAATGGAAACAGGTCGCTGCTCGACATCGCAGGCGATGCCCTCCCCTTCCGGCCCCGCCTTCCCAGGTGCCCTTACACAACAGGTTTGAGGCCCTAGAGATTGAGAGGCCGGTGTGTGAGGAAGAGGTAGCAAATGTTCCCAGGAGGATGCCTGGGGCGAGGAGGTCGACTCCGCGCCTCAGGACTGTCTCCACCAAGAAAGACAGGAGGGTTATTGTTGTTGGAGACTCTACTCTTAGGGGAACAGAGGGACCTATTTGTCGGCCTGACCCTACCCGTAGGGAAGTCTGCTGTCTCCCTGGGGCCAGGGTCAGGGACGTTGCCAGGAAGCTTCCTAACCTGGTACGCCCCTCTGACTATTACCCCCTTTTGATAGTCCAGGCGGGCAGTGATAACATCGAAGAGAGAAGCCTCAAGGCTATCAAAAGGGACTTTAGGGGACTGGGTCGGTTAGTGGATGGAGCGGGAGTGCAGGTGGTGTTTTCGTCCATCCCTATGGTGGCAGGGAGGGGTTCAGAGAGGACACGGAAAGCCCACCTGTTAAACACGTGGCTCCGGGGCTGGTGCCAACGCAGAAATCTTGGGTTTTTTGATCATGGGGCACTTTACTCAGCACCTGGCCTGATGGCCACAGACGGGTCCCTATCTTTTAGGGGAAAAAGGATCCTGGGCCAGGAACTGGCAGGGCTCATTGAGAGGGCTTTAAACTAGGTAGGAAGGGGGATGGGGCTGAGGCTAGGATTGTTGGGGCTGTGCCAGGGGGAACGATGGCAAGGCTGGAGGATAAGGCAATGGCCCAGCTGAAGTGCATCTACACCAATGCACGCAGCATGGGTAACAAACAGGAGGAGCTGGAAGCCATCGTGCGGCAGGCAGGCTACGACTTGGTTGCCATCACGGAGACATGGTGGGACCAGTCTCATGACTGGAGTGCTGCAATGCCTGGCTATAAGCTCTATAGAAGGGACAGGCAGCATAGAAGGGGTGGTGGTGTGGCTCTCTATATTAGAGAGTTTTTTGAGGTTGTAGAACTCGAGGTTGGGAATGACAAGGTCGAGTCCCTTTGGGTTAGGATCGGCCAGGACAACAAGGCTAGCGTCCTGGTCGGGGTCTGCTATAGACCGCTGAACCAGGATGAGGAGACAGATGAGGAATTCTACAGGCAGCTGACAGAGGTTGCAAAATCTTCAGCTCTTGTACTCGTGGGGGACTTCAACTTCCCTGACATATCCTGGAAGCACAACACAGCCCTGAGAAAGCAGTCTAGGAGGTTTCTGGAGAGCGTGGAAGATAGCTTCCTGACGCAGCTGGTTAGTGAACCTAACAGGAGTGGCGCCCCGCTAGACCTTCTCTTCACAAACAGAGAAGGACTGGTGGAGGATGTGATTGTTGGGAGCTGTCTTGAGCAGAGTGACCACGCAATGGTGGAGTTCACTATTCTTGGCGAGGCCAGGAAGGGGACCAGTAAAACCGCTGTATTGGACTTTCGGAGGGCTGACTTTGAGCTGCTCAGGACACTAGTTGGTGGAGTCCCTTGGGAGGCGGTTCTGAAGGGCAGAGGGGTCCAGGAAGGCTGGGCGCTCTTCAAGAGGGAAGTCTTAATGGCGCAGGAACGGTCTGTCCCCACGTGCCCAAAGACGAGCTGGCGGGGAAGAAGATCAGCCTGGCTGAACAGAGAATTGTGGCTTGATCTTAGGAGGAAAAAGAGGGTTTATAAGCTTTGGAAAAATGGGCAGGCCACTAAGGAGGACTTTAAAGAAGTAGCGAGGCTGTGCAGGGACAAAATTAGGAAGGCCAAAGCTCATCTGGAGCTCAATCTGGCTACTGCCGTTAAAGATAACAAAAAACGTTTCTATAAATACATCAACACAAAAAGGAGGACTAAGGAGAATCTCCATCCTTTACTGGATGCGGGGGGAAACTTAGTTACAAGAGATGAGGAAAAGGCGGAGGTGCTCAATGCCTTCTTTGCCTCAGTCTTTAGCGGCAATACCGGATGTTCTCTGGATACTCAGTACCCTGAGCTGGTGGAAGGGGATGGGGAGCAGGATGTGGCCCTCATTATCCATGAAGAACTGGTTGGTGACCTGCTACGGCACTTAGATGTGCACAAGTCGATGGGGCCGGATGGGATCCACCCAAGGGTACTGAAAGAACTGGCAGAGGAACTGGCCAAGCCACTGTCCATCATTTATCAACAGTCCTGGCTATCGGGGGAGGTCCCAATCGACTGGCGGCTAGCAAATATGACGCCCATCTACAAGAAGGGCCAGAGGGCAGACCCGGGAAACTACAGGCCTGTCAGTTTGACCCCAGTGCCAGGAAAGCTCATGGAGCAGATCCTCCTGAGAGTCATCATGCAGCACTTGCAGGGGAAGCAGGCGATCAGGCCCAGTCAGCATGGCTTTATGAAAGGCAGGTCATGCCTGACGAACCTGATCTCCTTCTATGACAGAGTGACGCGCTGGGTGGATGAGGGAAAGGCTGTGGATGTGGTCTACCTTGACTTCAGCAAGGCTTTTGACACCGTCTCCCACAGCATTCTCCTCGGGAAACTGGCTGCTCTTGGTTTGGACTGGCGCACGCTTCATTGGGTTAGAAACTGGCTGGATAGCCGGGCCCAAAGAGTCGTGGTAAATGGAGCCAAGTCCAGTTGGAGGCCAGTCACTAGTGGCGTTCCCCAGGGCTCGGTGCTGGGGCCGGTCCTCTTTAATATCTTCATCGATGATCTGGACGAGGGCATCGAGTGCACCCTCAGTAAGTTCGCAGATGACACCAAGTTAGGTGCGTGTGTCGATCTGCTTGAGGGTAGGAAAGCTCTGCAGGAGGATCTGGATAGGCTGCACCGATGGGCTGAGGTCAACTGCATGAAGTTTAACAAGGCCAAGTGCCGGGTCCTGCACCTGGGGCGCAATAACCCCAAGCAGAGCTACAGGCTGGGAGAGGAATGGTTGGAAAGCTGCCAGGCAGAGAAGGACCTGGGAGTGATGGTGGACAGTCGGCTGAATATGAGCCAGCAGTGTGCTCAGGTGGCCAAAAAGGCCAACGGCATCCTGGCTTGTATCAGGAACAGCGTGACCAGCAGGGCTAGGGAGGTGATCGTCCCCCTGTACTCAGCTCTGGTGAGGCCGCACCTCGAGTACTGTGTTCAGTTTTGGGCCCCTCGCTACAAGAAGGACATGGAGGTGCTTGAGCGGGTGCAGAGAAGGGCGACGAAGCTGGTGAGGGGCCTGGAGAACAAGTCCTACGAGGAGCGGCTGAGGGAGCTGGGCTTGTTCAGCCTGGAGAAGAGGAGGCTCAGGGGCGATCTTATTGCTCTTTACAGATACCTTAAAGGAGGCTGTAGAGAGGTGGGGGTTGGCCTGTTCTCCCACGTGCCTGGTGACAGGACGAGGGGGAATGGGCTTAAGTTGAGCCAGGGGAGTTTTAGGTTAGATGTTAGGAAGAACTTCTTTACAGAAAGGGTTGTGAGGCATTGGAACAGGCTGCCCAGGGAAGTGGTGGAGTCACCATCCCTGGAAGTCTTCAAAAGACGCTTAGATGTAGAGCTTAGGGATATGGTTTAGTGGAGGGCTGTTAGCATTAGGTTGGAGGTTGGACTCGATGACCTTGAGGTCTCTTCCAACCTAGAAAATTCTGTGATTCTGTGATTCTGTGATTCTGTCACATTTGCTAGGCACCAGTTGACTGGGACTTCCACTGATAGCTGGGACTGCTGATAAATGATGGTAAGGGGCTTGGTCAGTTCTTCTGCCAGTTCTCCTGGTACCCTTGAGTGCATCCTATCTGGCCCCATTGACTTGCATATATCTGTGTGCAGTAGTAGGTCTCCAACCATTACTTCGTGGATTATGCAGGCCACGTTCTGCTCCCCATCCCTTTCAACCAGCTCAGGGTACTGTGTATCCAGAGAACAACTGGTCTTGCTGTTAAAGACTGAGGCAAAGAAGTCATTAAGCACCTCAGCCTTTCCTCATCTCTTGTCATTAAGTTTCCCCCTGCATCCAGTATAAGATGGAGATTCTCCTTAGTCCAGATGACCATGACTGCTTATAGATGATGAAAAGCAGCCCAGGTCATCTGTCAACTCCCTCAGCATCCTTGGGTGAATCCCATCTGGCCTCAAAGACCTGTAACAGTCCAGGTGGAGCAGCAACACTCTAACTTTTTCCACCTGTACTGTGGTGGGGTTCTTCTGCTCCCCATGTCAGACTTCCAGACTGGGAGGCTGAGTACACTGAGATAAGTGGTCTAGTTAGTAAAGACAGATGTAAATAAGGCATTAAGAAGCTCTGCCTTTTCTTTATCCTCAGTAGACATGTTGCTCACTGTGTCCAATAAAGGATAAAGATTCTCCTTGGCCCTCCTTTTACCGTTAATGCATTTATGAAAATGTTTTACCCTTAAGCATGATGGCCAGGTTGAGCTTGTGTTGGGTTTAAGCCTACCTACCTTTTCTCTGCATATGTTGGTAACTTTCTTGTACTCTCCCTGAATTGCCTGTCCCTTCTTCCATCAGACATAAACTTTTTCTTCTGGACACTAAGCAAAAATTCCCTATTCAGACATGCCAGTCTTCTTTCCTGCCAGTTTATCTTACAACACATGGAGACATCCTGCTCCTGAACTTTTAAGATCTTATTTTTGAGGAGCATCCAGCCTTCCTGGACACTTCTGCCCTTAAGGACTGACTTCCAGGGGACCCTCCCTACCAGTGTCCTGAACAATTCAAAGTCTGCCCTCTGGAAGTTCAAGTTTTTACTCCTTCCTCTTCCCCCCCTCCCCCAGCTTCACCAAGAATAGAGAACACTACAATTTTATGGTTACTCTGCCCAAGACAGCTCCTGACCACCACATCTCCCATTAGTCCTTCTCTGTTCTTGAACAGTAGGTCTACGAGTGCTCCCACCCTCCTAGGCTCATTAAGCACTGAGTAAGGAAGCTGTCTTCCACACACTCCAGGAACCTCCTAGACTGCTTCCTCAGTGCTGTATTGTATTTCCAGCATATGTATGGGAAGTTAAAATCCCCCATAAGAACAAGCAATGATGAATGCGGGACTTCTGCTAGCTGCTTGTAGAACACCTCATCCACCTGTTCATCTGGTTTGGTGGTCTATAACATATGCCACCAGGATGTCTGCCTTGTTGGTTATCCCCCTAATCCTTATCCATAGGGACTCTACCTCATCATTCCCAACCCTGAGCTCAACAACATTAAAACATTAATATAAAGACTTACACCACAGCCCCTCCTTTGTTGCCTGTCCATTCTGAAGAACTTATAGCCATCCATTGCAGCACTCCAGTTGTGGGAGTGGTCCCACCATGTTTCAGTGATGGCAACTAGGTCATAGTTTGCCTGCCGCACAATGGCTTCCAGCTCCTGTTTGTTGCCAATGCTGCATGCATTAGTGTAGATGCACTTCACTTGTGACATCACCCTCAACCCCAACCCCTGCATTGCTCACACCATACTCATCTCTATTGAACTCTATTTCATCCCTACCCCTCTGTACCTAGTTTAAAGTTCTCTTAATGAGCCCTGACAGATCCTGAGCTAGGTTCTCATTCTCTTCCTCCTTTGAGAGAGTAAATATCCCTATGGCCAAAAAAAAAAAAAAAAGAAAAAAACCACCACCAACAACAACAAAAAACAAAACCAAAACCAAAACAAAACAAACCAAAACAAACCAAAACAAAAATCCTGCAATGTCACCAGCCTCTCAGCTACGTATTTATCAGCTGGGCTTTCCAGGTTTGCTCAGAATCTCTCCCTGCCACTGAAGGGACAGAGGAAAACAACCTCTCTATACACTAATGTGGTGTAATTGCCTGAGGTAACTAGGGAAATAAAACTAACTTTCTCATTTTAAAGAAAATGTACAGCATTGAAGAGGCTTTCAGGGTAGGGCATAGCTGTATTACCTGAGCGTTCCCTGGGCTTCCAACCTTAGATGCTATTGTGCTGGGGAAACTTGGTATGCTAGCCCTAAGGAACAGTACGGAGCATAGAGTGGAGTGGAGACACCATGGCTAGGATCTGTAACCAGGTGGGGACTCTATTGTTCTTGTGCACACTGAGACCGATAAGCTGCACTTTTGCCACCCTGAGCCAAGGACCTGTCATGTTTTGACAAATGCTGTACCCTAGTGTACTTTTTGCTCATTATAATATCATTATAATTCCAAAACACACCTCCATCCTAAAAGCTACCCACCTCCAAGGTGCGACCACCCCTCACCGAGCATGCGCTCTGAATTTCTCGGAGCCTATTACTTTAAACAGAGACGGGAGAACTTTTCACCAATCACAACTAAGATATGCTTGACTAGAGTCACTCAAGCTCCACCTAAAAGATAGAAAATAATATAAATGGGACCAAGAGAGAGGGGATGTCAGGGAAGACACCACCATCAGGGGAGATACCATCCTGAGGAAATACAACATCCTTAGGACCTCCTGACTCCTGGGATCAGTCGACGGGCTGAGCTTCTCTTCCCCCCACATTGGGACGCCTTTGGGTGAGATCTGAATACTTGCTTATAAATCTCTCTAGAGTCTTTGATCTTTTTAACACTTTTATTTCTAGGCTGTGTACCTGTAACACCTGTAACACCTGTGTATTTCATGCATGCTAGCTTGCTTTGCAGACAGTCACTATCGCTGGCAATCCAAAAAAAAACGATTATCTGTTGCTGTAATAAGCCATACTTGATTGCATTGTGATAGCTCTCATTAAGTGCAACTAGGGTAAGAGTGGTTATCCATGACAGTTCAGTGTTCTGAATGCCACCAGACCCCCAGACGATTAATGTGTTGTTGGTGAATGTCTGAACAGACTCCCAGACAGTTAACGCGTTGTTGGTGAATGTCCAACTGGTTCAGTACCCTGAATCTGACCGGGCCCATAATGGTTAATCAGCTACACCCCTTAACGCGACAACTAACCACCGAAGTCCCTTTTGAAAACCTTCAGGCTTCTCTCACTGATTTCATCGCTGCCAGCCTGAATAAGGGATAATAATCAGAAGGGTGAACCAGGGCAGGGAGTTTCCTGGTAACGTCCCTGACCTGAACCCCAGGTAGTCAGCAGACTTCCCTGCTGGTAGGGTCTGACTAACATATGGGGCTCTCTGTTCCCCTCAGAAGTGAGTTGCCTATGACAATTACCATTCTTTCCTTCTTGGTGGAGGAAGTCTTGTGGCATCAAGTTAACTTCCTTGCCCTAGACAACCTCCTGTGTGGACCTTCCACCACATCCTCACCAACCTCAAGCTCCAGAGTCACAAACCTATTGTGTAAGGCATCTGGAAAGGTGAGACAGTTAGGGAGGGGTCTTGCCTGTGACACCAAGCAGGAACCTGTTTCCATTCCTCTCCATCTCTTAGGTCCCCTCCCTCTACCTGACAGTTACAGGGCAGGAGATCCATCACTATTTGGGGTGTATCACCCCAGTACCTTTCTTGTAGGCATGGCAGGATGATCAGATCCTCCACCTGCTTGCACCTCAAGCAGGCAGTATCTCTGTCACCCTCTGTTGGTAACAGGGTCAGACACTCCCTGCAGCCAGATACTTGAACAGCTGCATTTTTGGGCACATACTCAGTCTGGGTTGCCACAGTCTCTTTTGACAAGAGCTGTCTGCCTGGTGGAGACCATGGCTGGATTTGCTGTCTGGTAGGTGAGCTGGTCTCCTGACTCTTTTACTTTATGTTTCTACAGTATTGGTCTACCAGTGTCTACCTTACAGCATTTCTTTAAGGGCATAGTCTCATTTTTATTGACTGAGATCCAAACACATAAATTGATAGATAAAATTTCCTATAAACAACTAAAGATGTTAGAAACATTTATCCATAAATCATTTTGCTGAAGCAAATGCTGGTCAAGTTTGAATCTAAAAATAAAAAAAATGGTTGATTTGATTCAGTTATAGTATTTAGAAGCAATGAAAATAAATGCTATATTTGATTCATTAAAAATAAATAAATCTATACTTGTAACGGTTCAATATCACGTTAAATTTCTAATATATATCATTTTCTTATAATATTTTTAAATTTGTCCCTCACAACGCAGTGGCTGTAATACTCATACTTATCTGTTGTATCTTTTTTTAGTGTCACTATAACAAATGGCCTATGAAGTCAATTTTAATTTTAATTAAAGAAAAATAGTAAATTTTAATTAAAGAAAAATAGTAAATAAAGAAAAATAATAAATATTAAAACTTTATGTTTTCAGGCTAAATAATCCCTGAAGACACAACAGAATCATAACTGCATGAGCTCTTGAAATCCAGCAATGAAAAAAGTGGGGAAACAAACAAACAAACAAAAAAACAATAAAACACACATACAAAAACAAACAGACAAAATAACAACAAAAAATAAACACCACCAAACAGCAAATATTCTATATTATCACACTATTATTATAATGTATTATAATGTTTTAATTACTTTATGAGGGACAGGTGCAGACTGACTTTTTCTTTGTGTTCTTGACTGTAAACCTTTTCTTTGACATGGTTAGGACCAGAATTTGGATGAAAATCAACATGTGTGAAATCTTAAGGATGTTTTCATACCCTAAAAACTGAACAGATTTTAAACAGCAATCACCGTGTGGACATTGAAGAATTCTGGATTTTGTTTTTTCTATATTTTATTTTTGTTGGGAGGAGATGTGTGAGCTTAAAGGCTGCATGCTGTCAGGTAAAATGATGCATCTTTTCCAATAAATGTGCTTTATTAATCTTCTGAACTTGAACAACAAAAATGTTAATATTTTGATTGGTCTGTTCTTGTTTGTACTGTGCTTTTTATTAACCACATTTGCTGTAGGATTGTTTATGCAAAAGGAAAAAAAGAAACCAACCAACCAACCAAAACCACCACCACCAACAATAACAACAAAACACAGAACCCACAGGTTTGGGGTTCTATGATCTTGGACACTTTTGAGAGGCTAAGCGTACTGACACTGGCCAGGCAAGAATGTTCTGGGCAGCAAGCTATTTGGGCTCATCAGGATGGCTTTAAACTAGATGTGTGGGAGAAGGGGATGCACCTCCAACTGAAGAAAGCATACCTGAGAAAATTATCACTCTAAGTAATAACAGGGAAATACTTGTGAACTGTCCCAGTGCAATTAGGAAGGGTTCTGGAAACATGATATGACCAATAGCCCATCTGAAATGCTTCTACACCAACACATGCAGCATGGGAAAAAAGCAGGAGGGGTTAGAAACCATGGCACAAATAGATAAATATGATTGTTATCATGGAAATATGGTGGGATGGATCACATCACTGGAAAAGAGGACTGCAAGCTCTTCAGAAAGGATAGGCAGGGAAGGAAGGAAGAGAGTGTTGCTCTGTACATTAGAGAAGGGGTTGATTGTGAAGAGATACCTCTGAGAAACAGCCATGGACAGATTGAAAGCTTGTGGGTGAAAGTTAAGGACTACACTCATAAAGGGCATTTTGTGGTTGGGGTCTATCAGAGTCTACCCAATCAAGGGGACCCGGTCTATGAGGCATTCTTGCTTCAACTACAAGAAGCATTGTGCTCACATGCTGTCATCTTGATAGGAGATTTCAACCACCTGGATGTCTGCTGGTAAAACGACGTAACAGGCTGTAAGCAATCCAGGAGATTCCAAGAGTATGCTGAAGATAACTTCCTCATCCAGGTATTAGACAAATCAACCAGAGGAGAAATGTTACTTGATCTGATGCTTACCAACTCCAACAGGGACCTGATGGTCAAACTGAGGTGCCAGAAAGAAATGCACAGGCAGTGGAAGCAGGGACATGTGGCCTGGGTACAGGGATGAAGCCCAGATGTGCAAGGATTGGAACAGGAAAGCAAAGGCATGGATGGAACAGAGCTTGGTAAGGGATGCAAAGAATAAGAGGAAGGGATCCTATAGGTACATTGGTCAGAAAAGAAAGGCCAAGGAGAATTTCCCCCTCTGATTGATGAGAAAGGTGAACTGACAATGACAAACATGGAGAAGACTGAGGTGCTCAACAACTTCTTTGCCACAGTTTTCACTGTCGGTCAGGATTCCTAAGCCTTTTGTTTCACTGAACCTTGAGATGGAGGCTGGGGGAGCAAAGTCCCACCCACTGTAAGTGAAGAGCAGATTTGAGACCACCTGATGAAACAACACATATACAAGTGTGCCCTGGCAGCCACAAGGGCCAACCGTATTGTGGGGTGCATCAAGCATGGCATTGCTAGTCAGTTGAGGTAAGTCATTGTCCAACTCTACTCCATGCTGGTGCGGCCTCGCCTCAAGCACTGTGTGCAGTTCTGGGCACCACAGTACAAAAAGGATATTAAATCATTAGAGAGTGTCCAGAGGAGGGCAACAAAGACATTGAAGGGCTTAGAGAGGAAGACATATGAGGAGCAGGTGAGGTCACTTGGCCTGTTCAGCCTGGAGAAGAGGAGGCTGCCGGGGGACCTCATCACAGTCTACAACTTTCTCACGAGGGGGAGTGGAGAGGCAGGTGACCTATCCTCCATAATCACCAGTGACAGGACCCATGGGAATGGTTTTAAACTGAGGCAGGGTAAGTTTAGGCTTGACTTCAGGAAGAGGTTCTTCACTGAGAGGGTGGTTGCACACTGGAACAGGCTCCCTAGTGAAGTAGTCACTGCACCAAGCCTGTCTGAATTTAAGAAGCGATTAGACTGTGCACTTAGTCACATAGTCTAAAATTTTGGGTAGACCGGTGCAGTGCCAGGAGTTGGATTTGATGATCCTTCTGGATCTCATCCAATTCAGGATATTCTCTGATTCTCTGATTCTCTGAAGACTATGGGGCCCGATGATGTATCCAAGGGTCCTGAAGGAAATGGCTAATGTAGTTGCCAAGCCCCTCTCTATCACATCTGAAAAAAAAAAAAAAAAAAAAAAAAAAAAAAAAAAAAAAGAAAAGTCCTGGCAGTAAAGTTCCTGGTGACCGGAAAAAGGGAAACATCACTTCAGTTTTGAAAAAGGGTAGAAAAAAGGAACCAGGGAACTATGGATTGGTGAGCCTCACCTCTGTACCTGGCAAGATCATGGAAAGTATACTCCTGGAAGCAATGTCAAGGCAATGCAAGACAAAGAATTTACCCAAGACAGCCAGCATGGCTTCACAAAGGGTAAATTTTGCCTGAACAGTCTGGTGGCCTTCTATGATAGAGTGACTGCATCAGTTGACAAGGGAAGACTGACCGATGTCATCTACCTGCACTTCTGCAAGGACTTTGACATTGTCCTACATGACATCCTAACCTCCAAACTGGAAAGAGATGGATTCAGTGGAGAAGGAGTTGGTTTGAAGGTCACATGTAGAAAATGGTGGTCAATGTCTCTACGTCCAAGTGGAGGCCAGTGACAAGTGGTGTCTGTCAGGTGTCTGTCCTAGGAACAATACTATTTAATATCTTTATCAGTGATATAGACAGTGGGATCAAGTGCACCCTCAGCAACCTTGCAGCTTTTCAGTACTTAAAGGGGGCTTATACAAGAAAGATGGAGAGTGACTCTCTACTCAATCAGTTAACAGGACATCAGGGAACATTTTTTAACTAAAAAAAGGGAGATTTACATTAGAGGTTAGGGTGAGGCAATGAAAGAGGTTGCCCAGAGAGGTTGTGGATGTCCCACTCTTGGAAGTGTTCAAGACCAGCTTATATTAGGCCCTGGGCAACCTGATCTAGTGGGTGGCATACCTACCTTTGGCAGGGGGATTGGAAATAGATGATCTTTGATATCCATTACAACCTGAGCCATTCTATGATTCTCTCTCTCTCTCTCTCTATATATATATTTATTTTTATAGAGTAGAATACTGAAAATGTATATTTGCGAAGGTGTGGTTTTATTCTTGCACAGTCACAGTAGGTGATATACAGTCTTAACCGTTTCTTACTTCTTTAGAGAAATAAACTGTCCATGACATTATTATGTTTAACTAGTTAAAACCAGACTTTTCCTTTCCAAGTTATTTTTGATCACTAGTTTCCAATTTATTTATTTATTTATTTATTTATTTATTTATTTATTTATTAGGGGAGTGGAGGGGGGGGGGGGCTTCTCATAGAGGATCACTTAACATTAGCATACTTTTTTTACCTTTTACTTTCTTGTTTAATACTACTGGGAGGCTATTGCAATTTGTATTACAATTACTTTCATGCATTATTAGCAACAGTAGGAAGGTCAAGTGTTATTATGTAGAATACTCAGAAGGTGATGGTTAACAATGTCAGTATTATAGCTTTTATGATACTCCGTAGAATTCAGGTGGGCATTCCTTTACACATACAGATTTGTCATATGTTCACAACTGATTTTATGTTTCAGGCAGCTTCACTTTAGTAAAACACTCAGTTTCAAGATAGATTAATAGATCTAGTTCTGGAACTGATGTATCTCTTCCTCCCTAATATTCTGACAGTAATGCTACATTCACTCACATCTTCATCTGAATAAGTAATTAATATTTTTGCAAATTTCTTTGCCATTTCCTTGCTATTAAAGATATGTTTCCCTCTGATAATTGGTTACAATGTTCTGAGAGGGTTAAAATTAAATCATAAGTTTATGACATCATATTTTTCTTCGCTAGTCTTGCTTGAGACAAAATTTCAGGCAATTTATATCTTTGTTTCAGTCAGAGGATCTTGAAATTCCACTGTAGAATTAGCTTCCAAAAACTGCGTCTTTTATCTAGCAGCTATATTTATATTTGTGTTAAATCTATCTAACTTTATTGAATTAAACTTAAGTGTAAATAAAGTTTAAAAATAAACTTTTTTCTCTATCTATTTCTCATTATATCAAGTTCTCAACGAGAAAAAATGTAACCATAAGCAAGAAATGAAATCAAAGTTTAAATAGGAAGAACAAAACACACACACACACACACACAAGGAACTAAAGTTTTTACAGAGTTCAATTATATCATGACATTTATTAATTTATGTATATTCTAGCACCTTAGAAAGAAGTTCTAAGGAAATAGATTAGCTACTTAACTTGATAAAATTTAAAGGTGAAAAACATACTAGTTTAGATGGACATAAATAATCAGAGGTACAGAGAAGTGCTTGTTGTATGTTACAGGCTGCTAAGTTATTGGCTCACACAAATGTTATTTTAATGAACCTCAGAAACATATTGCATTCAAGGACACTATTTGGCTCAAACAGAAGTGAGAGTGAAAGCAAAAGTAAGAGAATGAGATCGACCTCCCAAAGAAAGAAAAATACTTCCATGCTTTCTACTGTGAAATTCATGCTTGAGTTCCATTTCTGTTCTTTTTGTGTTTACACTTTTTGATATAAACATAGCTTTCTAAACAGAAGATGTAATCACATAATGTTTTATGTGATATTTTATTCTATATATGTCTATCTATGACTGTTATATGACTGTCTCAGTCATATACTAAAAGAAGATAACTTTTTTTTTTTTTTTCTTTAAGTAAGCTTTTACATCAATTCTACAAGGTATTAATCCATAGCTTTGAAATAGAAGTATATATTTTTATTGGTATGGTGAAATTGGATACCATACTTATTCTATGATATATATATTAGCTTTTAAGCTATGTTTTCTGCATTTTCAGACCTAGCTTCTTGCGGTTTAACCCAGACAGCAGCTAAGCACCATACAGCCATTTTTTCACCCTCCCGCCCCACTTCCCTCTTCCCTCTCTGGGATGGGGGAGAGAATTGGAAAAAAAAAAAAAAAAAAAAGCCTGCGTGTTCTGATAAAGGCAGTTTGTTAGGACAGAAAAGAAAGGAAGATAATAATAATAATAATAATAATAATAATAATAATAATAATAATAATAATGTGTACAAAGAAAATGATGCACAATGCAATTGCTCACCGCCCGCTGACCAATGCCCCGCTTATCTCTGAGCAGTTGGTCTCCCTACCCCAATCAGCCACCTACATTAATTGTTCAGCATGACATCTCATGGTATGACCCTTTGGCCAATTTGAGTCAGCTTTCCTGGTGCTGTCCTCTTCCAGCTCCTGCTGCACCCCTTCCAGCCTGCCCACTGGCGGGATAGAGCAAGAAGCTGAAAAGTCCTTGGATTAGTGTAAGTACTGCTCTGCAAAAATTAAAATATCAGTGTGTTATCTACTTTATTCTCATCTTAAATCAGAAACACAACACCCTACCTACTAGGTAGCAATATCCTACTAGGAGGAAATTCTAGAAGGATTTCCTACTAGGAGGAAATTTAACTATATCTTAGCTGAAAACAAGACACATATGAATTAAGTTAATTATGAATTCTGTCATAAGGTTAAAAACAAATATTTTGTCTCACATGTAATGTTCTTTGCATCACATTGAGTAGGATGATAGTTTTAATTCTTAAATTAAATTCTAAATAAATTCTAAATAAATAAATTCTAATAAATTCTAAATAAATTATTACAGACAGAATTTCTAGGTTGGAAGAGACATCAAGATCATCAAGTCCAACCTCTGACCTAACGCTAACAGTCCCCATTAAACCATATCCCTAAGCTCTACATCTAAATGTCTTTTGAAGACTTCCAGGGATGGTGACTCCACACTTCCCTGGGCAGCCTGTTCCAATGCCTCACAACCCTTTCAGTAAAGAAGTTCTTCCTAACATCTAACCTAAAACTCCCCTGGCTCAACTTAAGCCCATTCCCTCTCGTCCTGTCACCAGGCACGTGGGAGAATAGACCAACCCCCACCTTGCTACAGCCTCCCTTGAGGTACCTATAGAGAGCGATAAGGTCGCCCCTGAGCCTCCTCTTCTCCAGGCTGTACAAGCCCAGCTCCCTCAGCAACTCCTCGTAGGACTTGTTCTCCAGGCCCCTCACCAGCTTCGTTGCCCTTCTCTGGACCCGCTCAAGCACCTCGATGTCCTTCTTGTAGCGAGGCGTCCAAAACTGAACACAGTACTCGAGGTGCAGCCTCACCAGAGCCGAGTACAGGGGGACGATCACCTCCCTAGCCCTGCTGGCCACACTGTTTCTGATACAAGCCAGGATGCCGTTGCCCTTTTTGGCCACCTGAGCACACTGCTGGCTCATATTCAGCTGACTATCCACCATCACTCCCAGGTCCTTCTCTGCCTGGCAGCTTTCCAACCATTCCTCTCCTAGCCTGTAGCTCTGCTTGGGGTTATTGCGCCCCAGGTGCAGGACCCGGCACTTGGCCTTGTTAAACTTCATGCAGTTGACCTCAGCCCATCGGTGCAGCCTATCCAGATCCTCCTGCAAAACCTTCCTACCCTCAAGCAGATTGACACACACACCTAACTTGGTGTCATCTGCAAACTTACTGAGGGTGCACTCGATGCCCTCGTCCAGATCATCGATGAAGATATTAAAGAGGACCGGCCCCAGCACTGAGCCCTGGGGAACGCCACTAGTGACTGGCCTCCAACTGGACTTGGCTCCATTTACCACGACTCTTTGGGCCTGGCTATCCAGCCAGTTTCTAACCCAATGAAGCGTGCGCCAGTCCAAGCCAAGAGCAGCCAGTTTCCCGAGGAGAATGCTGTGGGAGACGGTGTCAAAAGCCTTGCTGAAGTCAAGGTAGACCACATCCACAGCCTTTCCCTCGTCCACCCAGCGCGTCACTTGGTCATAGAAGGAGATCAGGTTCGTCAGGCATGACCTGCCTTTCATAAACCCATGCTGACTGGGCCTGATCGTCTGCTTGCCCTGCAAGTGCCACGTGATGACTCTCAGGAGGATCTGCTCCATGAGCTTCCCTGGCACTGGGGTCAAACTGACAGGCCTGTAGTTTCCCGGGTCTGCCCTCTGGCCCTTCTTGTAGATGGGCGTCACATTTGCTAGCCGCCAGTCAACTGGGACCTCCCCCGATAGCCAGGACTGCTGATAAATGATGGACAGTGGCTTGGCCAGCTCCTCTGCCAGTTCTCTCAGTACCCTTGGGTGGATCCCATCCAGCCCCATCGACTTGTGCACATCTAAGTGCCGTAGCAGGTCACCAACCAGTTCTTCGTGGATAGTGAGGGCCACATCCTGCTCCCCATCCCCTTCCACCAGCTCAGAGAACTGAGTATCCAGAGAACAACCGGTATTGCCGCTAAAGACTGAGGCAAAGAAGGCATTGAGCACCTCCGCCTTTTCCTCATCTCTTGTAACTAAGTTTCCCCCCGCATCCAGTAAAGGATGGAGATTCTCCTTAGTCCTCCTTTTTGTGTTGATGTAGTTATAAAAATGTTTTTTGTTATCTTTAACGGCAGTAGCCAGATTGAGCTCCAGATGAGCTTTGGCCTTTCTAATTTTGTCCCTGCACAGCCTCACAACATCCTTAAAGTCCTCCCTAGTGGCCTGCCCACTTTTCCAAAGATTATAAACCTTCTTTTTTCTCCTAAGATCAAGCCACAATTCTCTGTTGAGCCAGGCCGGTCTTCTTCCCCGCCAGCTCGTCTTTGGGCACGTGGGGACAGACCGTTCCTGCGCCATTAAGACTTCCCTCTTGAAGAGCGCCCAGCCTTCCTGGACCCCTCTGCCCTTCAGAACCGCCTCCCAAGGGACTCCACCAACTAGTGTCCTGAGCAGCTCAAAGTCAGCCCTCCGAAAGTCCAATACAGCGGTTTTACTGGTCCCCTTCCTGGCCTCGCCAAGAATAGTGAACTCCACCATTGCGTGGTCACTCTGCCCAAGACAGCTCCCGACAATCACATCCTCCACCAGTCCTTCTCTGTTTGTGAAGAGAAGGTCTAGCGGGGCACCACCCCTGCTAGGTTCACTAACCAGCTGGGTCAGGAAGCTCTCTTCCACGCTCTCCAGAAACCTCCTAGACTGCTTCCTCTGGGCTGTGTTGTGCTTCCAGGATATGTCAGGGAAGTTGAAGTCCCCCACGAGAACAAGTGCTGAAGATTTCGCAACTTCTGTCAGCTGCCTGTAGAATTCCTCATCCGTCTCCTCATCCTGGTTCAGCGGTCTATAGCAGACCCCGACCAGGACACTAGCCTTGTTGTCCCTGCTGATCCTAACCCAAAGGGACTCAACCTTGTCGTTCCCAGCCTCGAGTTCTACAACCTCAAAAGACTCTCTAATATAGAGAGCCACACCACCACCCCTTCTATGCTGCCTGTCCCTTCTATAGAGCTTATAGCCAGGCATTGCAGCACTCCAGTCATGAGACTGGTCCCACCACATCTCCGTGATGGCAACCAAGTCGTAGCCTGCCTGCCGCACGATGGCTTCCAGCTCCTCCTGTTTGTTACCCATGCTGCGTGCATTGGTGTAGATGCACTTCAGCTGGGCATTGCCTTATCCTCCGGCCTTGCCATCATTCCCCCTGGCACAGCCCCAACAATCCTAGCCTCAGCCCCATCCCCCTTCCTACCTAGTTTAAAGCCCTCTCAATGAGCCCTGCCAGCTCCTGGCCCAGAATCCTTTTTCCCCTAAAAGATAGGGACCCGTCTGCGGCCATCAGGCCAGGTGCTGAGTAAAGTGCCCCATGATCGAAAAACCCAAGATTTCTGCATTGGCACCAGCCCCGGAGCCACGTGTTTAACAGGCGGGCTTTCCGTGTCCTCTCTGTACCCCTCCCTGCCACCGTAGGGATGGATGAAAACACCACCTGCACTCCCGCTCCATCCACTAACCGACCCAGCCCCCTAAAGTCTTGTTTGATATCCTTCAGGCTTCTCTCTTCAATGTTGTCACTGCCCGCCTGGACTATCAAAAGAGGATAATAATCAGAGGGGCGTACCAGGTTGGGAAGCTTTCTGGCAACGTCCCTGACCCTGGCCTCAGGGAGGCAGCAGACTTCCCTACAGGTAGGGTCAGGCCGACAAATAGGTCCCTCTGTTCCCCTAAGAGTAGAGTCTCCAACAACAATAACCCTCCTGTCTTTCTTGATGGAGGCAGTCCTGAGGCGTGGAGTCGACCTCCTCGCCCTAGGCATCCTCCTGGGAACACTTGCTACCTCTTCCTCAGCTACTGGTCTGTCGAGCTCCAGGGCCTCAAACCTGTTGTGTAAGGGCACCTGGGAAGGCGGGGCCGGAAGGGGAGGGCATCGCCTGCGATGTCGAGCAGGGAAATCAACATGTTTTGATACTCAGCAATGAGTGTCATAATGATACTCAGCAATGTTTTGTAATGTTCTTCATCTACCTATTTTTAGGAAAACAATGATATAAAGGAGAAAAATAATGATTATTTCTTCATCTGTGGTATTATTTGAGAACATCCTACACACAGGTTATGTGTAATCACCTAAGCATCTTGACAAAGTGAGACAAACCAGACAATAAATATTAAGCTGAATCACATTTTTTTGAAAAATGTATACAAACAGTCTTGGGATTCAATCAGAAATTTGGTTGTTTTTTTGGATTTTATTTAAACCACAGTGTAAAGATGAAGCTCTGGTAATGAAAACTCTGACTCCAGTGCACAAGTGTAGGAAATAGTGAAAACTGTAGGTGCAAAAATGATTTTGTACCTTTGTTGAAATTAGTCAAAACAGCTTATACTGTTTTATAGACTTTATAAATCAAACAAAGAAAACCTACAATACAAACAAGAGAATGAGAGTTTGAAACTCATTTTGAATTTCATAATCCTTGAAACAAACACAAAATTTCTGCTCAAACCTAAATTTCTTATGTATTTATGTCGATATATTCCTGATTTTAAGGTTCATTAAGTTGTGGTCTTTTATACATGACTGTACATAATATTGAAAATATAAAAGTACCTGTCAGTCACCTAAGAACATTAAGAGGTCTTACTCTATTGATGGCACAGAAAGATAAATGAATTATTCTTTTGCCAAAGACAGTAAAACTTCAAGTGGGTTTCAGAGAGAAAAAAAAAAAAGAAAAAAAAAAAAAAAAAAAAAAAAAAAAAAAAAGATTAGTTTTAATTGGAAATTGAGGATATTTGTGCATCTAAATAGATTTCCCCAAACTTGAAGTGACCCTCAAAAGTCCTGACTTTTTCAAATTAGAATCATTTAGGAAAATTCCACTTCTATTTAATATAATATTGTATTTCTTTCATTGATAAAGTTTATATTTTCCTTTCTGGCTCAGCATACTGATTCAAAGATAATCCAGTCTTGTGATGGAGTTTATTTTGGGTTTTTGATGTTGAGCAGGTCTTCAGCCATAAAGTGAAATAAAACAGACTGCAAAGGAAAAATAAATATTTATGGCATATGCCAGTAGCAAATCAGTAAGAAAAAAAACTCTCTCTTAAACATGTTCTTTAAATGAAGAAAGTTGACATTTTTTTTCTAATTTTAGAGTAAAGTGAAGAAGGAAATAAAAACATAGTTACAAAAACAACCTCTTTGTAAGACACATAGAAAAAATAATGTATATATATATCTGTGAGGAGAAAGGAAGGATCGTTTCAGTGTTCATCACTATGAGAATTAATACATTTAAACAACACTGAACAATCTTACAATCCAGAAGTCAACATCTCAGTTAAACTGTTGTGACAGGGTGGGGGTTGCATAGGAGAAGTCAATTTCTCCATCTGTTTTTGAGCATTGTTTAGATAGACAAAGAGAGGAAAGGGAAGAGTGGAAGAAAGAATAGGCAGTGCTTTCACATTGTGTTTCATTTCACTACTGCTGCCATCAGCTACAACTCCTGAGCTCATCACTGCCAGGAAAGGAAACCAGGCAGGCTTTGGAATTATGAATGACTTCCAACTTGATGATGAGAGCTGTGCCCATATCAGTTGCCAGTTATGCAAATGCAGAATTGATTTGGACTGTAATTGTAGATAAATGGAAATATTAGGATTGGTGAAACACAGAAAATACAATCGGAAAAGAATGAAACTTGTTTCCAAAAGTCAGAATGGAATCAAATGAATCCAGGAGGTACTAAACAGTTCTTGAATTCACCAATGCTTTTGATGTGTCCATCAGCTCAGAGTTCACTGGAATTTATAGAGCAGGCAGAGAACCCTACAACCCTACTCCTATGAAATCAGTAGACACTGATCTTTTCTCTTTTTTTTTTTTTTTTTTTTTTTTTTTTTTTTTTTTTTGAGGGTACTTGGGGAAGTAAGTGGCTGCAGGGTATAGCATGTAGAACACAAAGAGCTGTGTGGAAAGACAGATATTTAATAATGGAAGTACATGCCCTTATGTTCAGTATCACATTAGTGCTGTAGAGCAACTAGAGAGGTGTTCTGTGAGAACAGTTTAAGAATGAGGCAGACAACATCCGTTTACTTAGAAGAACTTGAAACTAGTTTTTGTTGTCTCTGCCTTCCTTGAAAAGTAGGAATACTCTGCTTCTGTTGAGAAAACAATGGAATATACTATAATGTCAGGATACAGGTTCTCAGAGGTTCTCAAATAACCAATTACCGAATAAGAGTACTTTATCAGCTTTAAACAGTTTATGCATCTCTTCTACCTACTGAATGCATACATTCAGCAAAGTGGATCTTGTCACCTCTAGCCAGTGCATGTGTTTAGTCATCTCAGCAGATCAAATCAGAAAACATATCAAGTTATCAGGAGGCATCTGTGGAAAAAAATAAAGCCTCCATCTTATTCTTACATTGTTACTCATAACATCCTCTCATTTTGCACTGCATATTTCTAAGACCAAACCTGTCCAAAGGCTTACACAGAATCAAATATCTCTTTGAATAATTTCTTCATTCTCTGAAGAACTTTACCATAGTCTACATTAAAATTTATAAAAATGCGTAATAGACAATGAGATTTGAAAACACCAGGTTAATTATTTGTCACTGAATAAAATTTGCATACTTCAACTGCTGCTAACACAGAGTGAGAACGACTCATGTAAAATTTGAAATATAATGTCATGTGATTTCGTATTTACTCTGAAACCAAGGTTACAGGAAGGCCTAACTTTTTGAAAGCTTACATGTGTATTACAAATGAGAGAAAATATAATAAAAAATGAGAAACTTAATATATATATATATTATATTAATATATATTAAAATAATATATTGTATTATATATATTAATACAATATATGTATATATATATATATTTTTTTTTCTTTTCTAGTGGAAGAATAATTTAGCTTTTTGAATTTGTTGAAAAGACAAAAATGCCTAGCCAAGCAGATTTATAAATAGCCCCCAAAAGCTTTAGTTTTCTCTTATGAAAGTTACCTAGACGGAACAATAAATTTTCAAAGAATTTCTTGCTATTTTTAAAGTCTTTAAAGTACAAGAGAATCTTAATTTCCAGAGTTCTCTTTATTCACAAATAATGCATAATAAACTGAAATATCTGTTACAAAGAGATGATTTCTCTTTCAAGACACACTTTATGACTTTATGAACTATCTGATAAAAGGATGTTTCCAAAAATCCTGATTACATGAGATATGCAAATTATCTTTCAGAGGAAATAAATCATATCTTATGAATTCTATATATATTAACCTTTTCATTTAGATGATAGATCTGGAACAAATCCCCACCCTAAGACCAGACTGAAATCTTTAACTTCTCTGAGTGATGGAACACTCATTTCTATCTTTAAAGGACTGATTTACCAACATAAAGGCTCTTATATGTCATGTAGTTGCTCTAAAATGATATGAAAACTCCAGTTCAGTAACATCACTGTTCCTACGGACAACTTTTTTATGATACATTAATTAACAATTTTTGAATTTTTAAATTTACATGACTAATCATCTAACTCCATGTGAAATTAGTCTTGCAAGTACCGGCAGGTGACATAGATTTAGATTTTAAAAATTCTAAAATTACTTAAATCCAGTAGTTTTAATTTAAAACTCCATAGTCAGTAACTCTAAATGTTAACACACTGTTCTTGGGGCTGGAGGAGACAACATTTTCTCATTTTGTATCTTCATTTTATATCTATACTTGCACTATTTAACCATTTTTTATAAACTTATTCTAAGAATTTCAGGATTGTAATTTTTTACCCTTTGATTAGAAGAGATCTACTCTAAAAATTATCTTAATTAGAAGTACATATATATTGTGTGAAGTGATATGTTTTGTTAAATTTTTAATTAATCATGAATTGTTAGGTTGGTGTTTTAATGAGGTCAATAAAAGGTCAATAAATTGACAACATTCGGTTTTACTACATTAAATTAGATGTCTATAATGTAAGCAATTTTCCTCCATTTATTACACTGTTGTTTTAAAGATTAAAATAATTGGGAGTGATGTCCAATTAGCTGTTATAAGTCAGTCAAGTTCAGGGTACTCAACTCTCATGATTATGGATTCAAAAATAACATAATACGTCCTCAGTCTGATCATATTCCATGAACTACCACAACCACAGTTAAAGAGTTTGGTTGCATTCAGTGAGAACTATCATGGTGTCCCGGTTTCAGTTAGAACAGAGTTAATTTTCTTCCTAGTAGCTGGTAGAATGCTATGTTTTGGCTTAGGATGAGAAGAGTGCTGATAACACCCCAATGTTTTAATTGTTGCAGAGCAGTGCTTATACTAAGCCAAGGACATCTCAGCTTCTTGCTCTGTCCTGCCAACAGGCAGGCTGGGGGTGCAGTGAGAGCTGGGAGGGAACAGACCCAAGACAGCTGACCCAAACTAGCCAAAGGGGTATTCCATACCATCTGACATCATGCTAAATAATATATAGGGGTGGCTAGCCGGGGGAGGGGGATGGACTGCTCAGGGTTAGGCTGGGCATCGGTCAGCGGGTGGTGAGCAATTGCATTGTGCAATTGTAATGTTTGTACACATTATTATTAGTAGTACTATTATCATCTTTGTTGTTAATATTATTATTATTATTTTCCTGTCTTAATAAACTGTCTTTATCTCAACTCATGGGCTTTACTTTCCCATTTCTCTACCCCATCTCAGAGAGGGAGGGGGGAGGGTGAGCAAATGGCTGTGTGGTGTTTAGCTTCTGGCTGGGCTAAACCACTACACATGGTTAGATTTAAAGAGTAGTGCATTTTATGAAAGAAAAAGGTACACAAGTTCTTTGGATTGCTGGTGATAAATTCTGTCTGCAGAACGCATACAAATACCAAAAGTATGAGTAATTCATCCTGGCTATAAATGCATTAAAATATATAAAGCTACTCTAGAGAGTTTTCTAAGTTTCCCACAGAGTCACTTGATATAACCAAGCATTCAAATTTTAACCAAAGTAATACTAATGAGAGCAGAAGAGAGGCTCAGCCCATCGACTGATCCCAGAAGTCACAATAGTATCTTCCTTATCATCCCTTCTCTCTTAAAGCAATTTATATTATTTCCTATCATTTAGTGGAGCTTCAATGACTCTAGTCATGCATGTCATGGTTATGATTGGTGCAAAGTTTTCTCACTTAAATTTAAAGCTGTAGGCACAGAGAATTCAGAGCATATGCTCAATGAGGAGTGGTAATGCCTTGGAGGTGGGTAGCTTTTGGGATTGGAGTTCTGTTTTGGTATTATAATGAGCAAAGTTCACTAGAGTACAGCATTTTGTCAAAACCATGACAGGCCATTGGCTCAAGGTAACAAATGTGTAGTTTATCAGTTTTGGTGTGCACAAGGACAATAAAGTTTCCATTTTATCACAGAGCCTAGCCACAGTGTCTCCACTCCACACACCATCATACTCCTTTTAGACTCAGCACACCTGGTTACCCCAGTGTGATTAACATCTCAGGTTGGAGACCTAGGTAACTTCTATGTAGTACAGCTACACTCCATCCTGGAAGCTTCTTCAATGTTGTACTTTTTCTTTAAAATGTGAATATCAGTTTAATTTCCATGTCACCCCTCAGGTAATTATTCTACGTACACTACACAGCTATTCCACAAATTAATAAGAATTTAGAACATTTCTTTTTTTTTCCCCAGAGGTCATGAAAGACATGGATCTGTTGAAGTGAATCCAGAGGGGAGACACAAAGATGAATAGATATTCAGAGCACCTCTGTTTTGAAAAGATTTGAAAAGAGGCTGAGAGACTTTTCCAGTCTAGAGAAGAGAAGGTTCTCAGGAGACCTCATGGCAACAATCCAGTACTTGAAGGAGGCTTACAAGAAAGATAGGAAGGGACTCTTTATCAGGGAGTGAAGTGATAGGATGAGGAGTAATGGTTTTAAACTGAAAGAGGTCAGCTTTAGATTAAATATTAGGAAAAATTATTTACAATGTGGTTGGTGAGGTACTGAATAGGTTGCCCAGAAAAGTTGTGGATGTCCCCTCCCTGAAAGTGTTCAAGGCCAGGTTGGATGGGGCTTTGAGCAATCTGATCTAGATCAAACTATTCAATAATTCTATGATTCTAAAAGTTCCTCATTTAGGAATTTTACAGAAGATATGAAATAAACAGACAATTCAAGGACATTAGAAAGAACTGGAAAGAAAAGTAAGTCAATGTCCTTAGAATGTTGCTGAAATTAATAATTCTAATTTAAGTCTTGTACATAGCATATAACAACATGAACAACAGCTTTGTGGAAAATCTAAATTCACTCTGTCCCCGTAGGAGGTGATTTTGCAGGAACTTAAGAACAACAATAATCAAAGAATGTTATGTCTGTCAGCAGTACAAATCAGTGCAATAACATACGAGCAAGGCACATTTTTTGAAACGTAAATGGTATATATTTCAGGTCTGACACACAATATTGAACCTGTCATCCATGTGACAAGTACTCGATGCTGAACTGTGTGCTAATGTGTTTCTCATTGCTGTTGCAACCAGCTAGATCCCTACAAAGATGTCCATGTGAATACTTCTGCGAGCTAGAATTATGCAGTGAGTCTGCCCCTAAGTTCAACTCAAGTAGTAGAAAATTCCTCAGAGAACATACAGGTCTTGATAATCCTGCTCAGCTGTTTATATACTTTTATAGGATGACATTATCATATCTTAAATTTTCTATTTAGGTATGCATTTGTTTCCAGTAGATTTCACAAAGACATTGAACAATACAGGAAGTTCAATGAGGGATTACAGACCTGGTGTTTCAGAAATAAGCAGTTACCCATCATGGTCGCTGGGCATATAACACTGAGGTGGGTTGTGTTTCTTCCAATTTATTTATTTATTTCAGCATAATCGTATTTCAGCATAATCTTGGGGCCTAAAAAAGACAGCAGATACTCTGATGCCCCTTATTTATCTTGCATCTGTGAGAGGAACATGAAACATCTAAATATATATAAATATATATATATATATATATATAAAGAAATCAATAAAACTTTTATAATGTGACTAAATCATTTACTTATAATGTAACATATATATTCCAAGTAAGTCACATTACTTACATATTACTGAGTAAGGCATGTAATTTCTTAGAAATAGGGGTGAAAAAAAAGTTTTAAAATTTTCATTCAAAGATATATTCAGATATGTACTTCTACAAATATCTTCAAGGTGTTTCTGATTATACAAGTAAATATTGGCTATTGCTTTTTGCCACCCTTCTTTGTTTCATCTCAATTTATAAACATTGTCTGCACTCAGAAACAGTGAATGCAAAATAGAAAAATAAGTTTTGGACCTAAAAAGACCAATTTCTGGGATAATCAGTTCAAGAGGTATTGGTGTATTTTTCATATTAAGGTACTCTGTGAATTGGATAAAGGCCACCTGTTTTCTTCATAGTTATGTCAAGTAGCCAAGATAGTAACGAGGACGGTATTGAGATGATAACAAACTGCTGTCAGTACATCATGTGTCATACTCAAATCTGTGCTTGGCTGTTTTGAGTTTCTGGAGCTGTCTAACCCCTTGATGATCAAAGAAAAAAGTTTTCCTTTATATATTTATGTCATTATTAAATAATTCAAGAAAAATGACACTTTGTACTGGTTTTGTATAGAAAATAAATCTGTTTTGTAAAAAAAAGGAAGAAGCAACTTGTGTTTATTCTCAGATAGACAAGAGTCTGTGAAGTACTTTGCATTTTAGAGTCCCAAAAGTGAAGGACAAATTAAATAAATTATTCAAAAATGTGGCAGGCTCAGAAATGAAAGTTTGTTATCCAGACAGTCTTATTCCAGCAAGGAACTTATATACCCTGTAAATTTTAGTACATAAGTAGTTTCATCAAAGTCAGGCAAATAAGCCCATGTTAAAGTGCCTTCCTGGTTAAAAGCTAAAATTAAGAACAGAGGAAAATTAGAGAATTAAGAACTACTTATTGCAAAGAAAACACTGACTATGTAATCAGGGAACAAAACTGACTGAAGTAATGGTATAAATGGATTCATAAGACATCATTACTTCTTAAGGAGAAAAAAAAGATAAAAATATGAAAGACTTGCACTGTAAATTAAGGATGAGAGATGTGTGGGACAAAGACCCATTCTCTTTTTTATTATACATATTTCTTCCTTTTTAACATAGTTACAAAAAGGATGGTTAAAAGATAAACACTTCCATCCTGAAATTAATTTAAGATTAACACAAAGAGTTGATTGGCAGTAGTGTGGTAGTGTACCACTGAAAAATTTAACCAAAAAAAAAAAAAAAAAAGTAAAAAAAAAGTTAATTGAGAATTTGAGCACCTGCCACCACTTACAGACTTAAGTAATGTCAGTTCTTGCTTTAAAAGCATCATCTGTGCTCCAGTGGAGGGTGAGACTTAATTAAAAAAAAAAATCTATAATTGATCTGTAATTCAGTCCATCTATATTCAGCTGCTGTAATGTTCTTGTGGCTTGGATCATGCAGCAGAAATTTAGGAGGAAAAACTTAATTCCATGGACATGCACTCCACATCCAACAATTAATTCTCCATCTTTGTTCTCTGCCCTTGCAAGTGTGCAAAGTAACCTTTAGGAGATGAACAAATCATCAGAAACCTCTTTTAGAAGACCTTCTAACGTCTTTCTTACAGATTTTTGTATCTTGGTGGCTACCCTACATAGGTATATTCTAGATTTCACTAGTATCCTGGAATACCAAGTAAAAGATTCCACAGTTCATGTACAGAATAGGCCTATATAACTCATTGGAGTCATATATATATATATATGACTCCATATATATAACTCAATAGGCCTATATGACTCATTGGAGTCATGCCACATCTGCTTTTTAAAAATTGTATACAGGATTATCTTTAAGGGAGAGGTTATTGGTGATGTTTACAATCTACAATTATACAAAATTAAAAATATCCTGCAGGACACATACGTATGTGTCCTGGTTTCAGCTAGGATAGAGTTAATTTTCCTCCTAGTAGCTGTTAGCATGCTATGTTTTGGATTAGGATGAGAAGAGTGTTGATAACATGCCGATGTTTTAATTGTTGCAGAGCAGTGCATACAGTAAGCCAAGGACTTTTCAGCTTCTCGCTCTGTCCTGCCAGTGGGCAGACTGGGGGTGCAGACTCAGGACAGCTGACCCAAACTGGCCAAAGTGGTATTCCATACCATCTGGTGTTATGCCAAGCAATATATAGGAGTGGCTAGCTGGGGTGGAGGGGACGGCTGCTTGGGGATAGGCTGGGCATCGGTCAGCAGGTGGTGAGCAATTGCATTGTGCATCACCTGTTTGGTACACATTATTATTAGTAGTACACTACTTATATATATTATCTTATATATATATATATATATATATATGTATGTATATGCAAATATATCTTAAATGAGACATACATATATGTATATATCTATGTATGTATATATACATACATAGATATATACATATATGTATGTATATATACATACATAGATATATATATATATGTATGTCTCATTTAAGACATATTTCTGTCTTAATGAACTGTCTCTATCTCAACCCACAGCCTTCGTTTTCCTGTTTCTCTCCCCTGTCCCAGAGAGGGAGGGGTGAGAGTGAGCAAACAGCTGTGTGGTGCTTAGCTGACATCTGGGTTAAAGCACAACAGTGTGACAGAAGAAAGAAATGCAGTGATGTCAAACAGGAGAACAACATTTTGAGAGAAACTACAGATACATTACACATTCAGATCTCTTACTACAATACAACTAATACAGCTAAGTATCTATTCATTTTTATAAAAATCTAGAGATATTTTCACACTCTTAGTTTCAGTAATATCTTCACATGCTGACATAGTTCTGGTGTACTACTTCAATTATGCTATTTTTTCCTTTCACCTTTGTTATTACTCATTGTTTTGTAATTCTACACACCTTAGCAAAGCATTTTGTAGGCTTACAGATAACTTACTAAGGTTCACAATCCCATTCTCACTGACTTCAACAGAGTTGCTAGAGGTAGATTTTCCTTTTTTTAAACAAACAAGCAAACAAACAAAAAAAACAGTGTATAGGTAAGGTACAGATATATAAATTATTTAGAAACTGTTTTGAAATTAGATTAAATTTGTTAAAATACAAACTGTTCTGCTACTATACAAGGGAATGGAAGAACGTATGTCTTGCATTCTACTCAGAGAGTAAAGTGAAACACTAAAAAGAACTGCTGTGCTGAATCCTAGTTTTATCTGTGCTGTGAAGTGTGGGTTGAGACATGGTAGAAACCATGTGACTGTGTCACCAACTGAGATTGCCAGCCATCATTGCTGAGGTTTTTGAGAGGACTGTGCTTTCACAGAAAGAATATGATACGAGCTTTTAATGGTAACTGAGCAGTGCTTTACCTACTGTTAGCCTGGTTACACCAAAAAAAAATCTTCTCCATGTTAAATGCAAAATTTTGGCATATAGGAAACTTTTAATGTTTTTTGATTGTTTTCTTAATCCTTTCAATTGTCAGTCCCAAAGTTAAAGCTGCTGGGATCCAATAACATGTAAAATAGACTTTCTAGCACCTGTTGGTGAGCAAAAGGAACTAATTAAAAATTAGTTAGAAGTGTCACTTTGGGCACTCTTTAAAAAATATCACATACTTCAAGACTAGGATCTTTATAAATGCTTCTTCAGAAGGAAGTAAAATATATATATATATATATATATATATATATATATAAAGCATCACAGCTGCTGTTATTTTGTATTATTACATTTTAATTTAAATTTAATTTTAGTTGAATTCAATGCTGGAAAGATACTTCCTATTAAAAGTTAAAGTTTCTTTCCAAAATTCTTTGCCTGCAGTCTGCAGTGATTGCCATCTCCAGAGAGTTTAAAAACAAAACGAAACAAACAAACAAACAAAAAACACTGTTTGTGTTTTTTCTTCTATACAAAGGTGTAGAATTACTACATTTGGTACAAACCACATATTTCATTAAAGAGATATAGTGAGTGTAAATATGGTGTAAAATTGTGAAGTGTGCTTACAGAGTTTTTATTTGTTTATTTTGTGTTCTTGCTTTATTTTTTTATTTTTTTGGGGGGGGGGCGGGGGGGAGGGAGATCCCCAGAATTTATACTGAAACTAATGAGATGATGAGATGTGCTTTGAAAGCAGTGTACTGAGAGCATGTCTGTACCATAGCCAAAGATGGTGTTTCAATGCAATATTGGTATCAGTGTCAATGCAGTGTTGTGGAGCTTAGCTTGTGTGAATGTTATTCACAGTCCCATATACAAATACACAGCTTGAACTGAACTTTGAGTTCTCTTGACTACTTGACTGCATAGATGTCAGCTATGTTGACAAAAGTCTCAGCATACTGTACAGACTCACTTCAATATACGTATTAAGTATGGGAATTAAAAAACAAAAAATAAATTGCTAAGAGACCAGACAATATAGACAGCTTATGTCTTCTCTTGGTTATAGCAATACGAATATTTTCACAGACTGGTGAAAACATTCTCTGCACTTTCAAAAATTCCTTCAAAAATGGATAGTATAGGAAGTGGAAACAGATTTATTTATTTATTTATTTATTAGTGTGTGTGTATTTATAAGGTTGTCCTTATTTTTATGTGAAATTTTATATTGATCATATATTCATCAAGATGACTTTTATTACTAAATTATATCTTTCTCTAGCATAATAATAGCAAATAATTTAGATTCTATATTATGACTTTATATTCCATATAAAGTGTGAATGCCTGGAGTTCCATTTTTTCTTCTGAATTCAGCAATTTAATTTCTCACTTGCATTATCACTTCAAACAAATATATTAATATCATATGTAAGTTTCTGAGAGGCATGTGTGAGAGTGTGTTTGGGGAAGTAAATGGGGTTTCAAGACAAAAGCAAGAAGAGATAAATTGTCAGTGCACAAATTAAAATATATGTATTTCAACAGTCAGCATCAAGACTGTGAAATAAATTGCCTTTGAATACTTTTGTAATAGATGTCAGCCATCTTACTTATCACTGAACAAGCCACATTTGAACTAAGCAGCTCAGAATCACACTGAGGGATGTGGCTGCTGATTGAACACAGGTGTAATGGTTGATATACTGTCACATGGTCTGACGTTAACCTAAGATCTTTGTTGAAATACTTATTACTGATGGCATGAAATGTAATTGCTAATTTTCTGCTTGAATGGTTACATATTTTCTCCAGACCTTAAGAGTTATTCATCCCCTTTCCACTGCCCATTTCTCAGAGTTTAAGGCAGATGTGTCATTGGTCCACAGACCAGTAATTGAACCTGTCACTTGCAATCTACTGACTTCATTCCTCAGAAATGTATCCACTGCTCCATTCACCTTCGTGATTATTTTTCTCTAGGTATCAAATGTCTAAGTTAAAACTACACTAACAGATATTCTTTGTTTACCTTACAGCTCTCTGGTCAGAGAGCAAAGTATTCAGGAGCAACCTGGGTTGATTACTAGTTTGCATTCACTGTAGAGTTTTTGTTCAAAACAAGCTGTCCATTACTAAGCTAATTTTAATAAATGAACCAATATAGTTGCAGGAGTTAAAGTAAAACTGCATAGTAGAAAAGTAAATGGCTGTAGATTTGGACCTATCAATTTTTTTTTCCAAATATTCTCAAAATAATCTGGATGGCATGAATGATTTTTACTGAATGGTTAGCTACAGTCAGATCTCTTCAGTGATCAGTGCTCCAAAAGGGAATACAGAATACAGGTCTGTCTGCAGAAACTTATAAAATACTGTAAAATAATCAGCATCACACTACAAAATAATCTTGAAGTGAGCCCTTACTTCAGTAACAATAATTAGATAAGTGTTTTCAGGTCACAGTCTGTAAAAAATTTACACAGATGAGTAACTTAGTAAAAGGACATGTAATATATTTACACAATCAAGACCAGATAAATGAAAGAGCAGAATACAGTAGCAAAATATTATTCAAGCAGAAATCAAGTTGGTTTTCTCAGTGAAAGCTTTCTGAAAGGCGCATGAAATGATCAACTCAAGGTCTATTTTAATTAATTGATTAAGCTTTATTAACAAGTTGACTCAGTTAATATCTACACAGTATAGACAGACTGAAATTCAGAACACTGCTGCATGCAGTGTCCAGGAAGTTATTTCTGAAGTATTACATTTGGAATTTGTTTTACTGACTCTCCACAAATAAATATTTGGTCTTGTCAATGGCATTCTAGCACTTGACTATGAGGGTTGTTTAGTAGTGGAGGCAGGACGTGAAACTTGTAATCTTCCACTTGGAGCATCATGAACAGCTGTTCTTATTCTCACTATTATTTTCTCATTTAGACAGATAGATATTGGGAGCTAACAGTACAGTACCCCACATAGTTACATTCTGTTCAGTACTTTTTTTTCCCACCAATAATTTTCTTTTCAACATGACTTATCCAGAATTTAAAATAATATTTAATTTCTTCTCACAGTTTTATATATATATATTATATATATATATGTGTATCTATATATAATGACCTAGGATAACGTTAGCTCTTATGTACAATTTTGACCACACTGATCAACTGTTATTCATCAAGATGCTCTTTTTCATATATGTGAACTAATTTGGGAACACAAATTTGGGAAGAAATAGGAATATAAAATGTAAAGTTTTAAGACACAGAAGTGTCTTAAGAAGTGTATTTGTGTCTAATTTTGTGAGACATCATTGAAAACAGACACCTCAGAATATCTCAATAAATGCAGTAACTAAGCTATTTTTGTTTATGTTTATTATTATTATTATTATTTTTTTTTTTTTTGGGGGGTGGGAGAGATTTAGTTGAAATGATTGTAATTAGACCAAAGTATTGATACTGCAAATTTTGGAACAAACAAAAAATAAACAAACTAACAAATAGATTGAAATAAATAAGCAAACAACAACAGCAGAACCACAAACCAAGCCAAAAAAAAACAAAACAAATAAATAAAAGAAACTTAACTGTAGCTTATATGTCTCAGTGAAATACTAACTAGCTGTTGGTGCAGAATTGTTCCTCTAGTTAGATGTGTCCTACTGGAGTGAAATATACCTTTCATGAACATTGAACCCTAGATTTGCATAGAGTTGTGTATTTTCTGTTGTGATGAGTGGGGCTATAGTAAACTGGGATGCTTCTCTCTGTCTCTTATACCTCAATTAGCAGACAGATTGTTCTCAAAAGGTTATAGCTACTTGTGCTACTTAGAGAGATTTTGCAAAGTAAGGTAAGCATTTTTGGAAAACTATGTATTGTGAGATTCTTCAGATTCAGTCGATGGTGCACATAAAATATCTTCAAATGTCACAAAACATTGAACTCCTGATTTGTTAGGCTGTTTTTTTTTTTTGTTGTTGTTTTTTTTTTTTTTTTTTTTTTTTTTTGTTTTTTTTTGTTTGTTTGTTTGTTTTTTGTTTTTTACTTTCCTTGAACAATGTGAAGTGTATTAATCACTTTGTAAAACAGCAGTTTCAAAGAAGATTCACAAGGCAGTTTTTGGTTCTGTATATCTCATGGTTAGATCAAATTGAATGTTCTGTCTATGTGTCTTCAGAGCTTTATAAGATCTTGTGAACCTGCATAAATGTCAGCCCTGAAGCTTTGTGAGACAGATAATTGTTTTATTTGAGTATCATCTTCATAACTCATTTGCTGCTTGTAAGTTGGTATCTCATCAGGAATAGACAGTGCTAATTAAATAGTCATGTCTTAACATTAACATCCTTTATTTAACTGGTAATGATCAGATGGAAAGGTAGGCTTCAGCTATTTTAAATGTCTAATAAGACTAATACATGGATCATTTGTAACATGAAGCACTATCCAACCTTAGAAATTATAATTGGAATTTAATTTTTTGTTTCTTTAAAAAGATTTTTCTAGGACACTTAAAAATAATCCTGCTAAAGCAGACGTTTTGTTTAGAGTTATTGCTTGGCTGGAAAAGGAAGATCTCAATGATTTGGAGTTATTCTAGGGTTATGATTAATTTTTATTTCTTTTAAGTTATTATTATAACAAATTAGTAGATTTTGCACTTTTTTTTTTTTTTTAAAAAAAAAAAAAGAGCTTTATGTAACATGTTTCATTGATTAGTTTTTCACCCTGAACAACTTTAGTTGAAATTCTGGTTTTGAAAGCAGAAATAGATGTATTTTGACATTGATGTCTTGCACATATTAATTCACATTTTCTCCTCAATTCCAAACCAATATCTGAATAACTGATGAAACTTACTGAGTGAGAAGTCTTACAGTAAAATATGTATTTCAGTCATAGTATGACATAGTGTCTCAGTATGACATGTAGTCATACTGAGATATTTGAAGAGTATCGTAAGTTCAGAACAAATCTCCTGGTTTAATATCATTACTTATATGAAGACATGAAGGTGAATATAATATAAACATATACAAGTGATATTAAAATATGCTAAAGCCTTACAATTATACATTTTAAGTGTATCTCTAAATGGAAGAACAAAACAACCACAAAAATAACAATAACAAGCCAAGTTATATTAGGAAGCATATTTTTGATATTTAAATATATTAATCCATGTATCCATGGAATATTTTACTAGCAGAAAGGCAAAAGTTACCAAAATTTGACTAGATAAGATGTTAGAAAGCTTTTTATTCGAAATTATTCTATTTTCTTAAGCATAATGGTAATGTATTAAAATTAGTACTTTGGAAGACGTCAATATTTCTTATTTAGAAGTCTGTTAGCATTTCCAACACAGGGAAATTCAGCAAACAAATAGTGAGAAAATAGTACCAAAAAAAAGTTCCAAATAGTCCAAATAAGGGAGGAAAGAAACAAAAGAAAGTTTGAGACAGTAAAGATCTTTAGATCTATACCTGGTTCCTAGAAAATGTACCCAGATGTTTCTAATGTATGCATGCAGTTGCTTTGCTGTTGTAGGTTGTAGAATATGGAATTTTTCCCCCTCCGTAAACATACAGACCATAAACTAATTAATCAAAACAGCCCCATAAGGTATGTGTTTTCACTTTTTTTTTTTTTTTTTTTTTTTTTTTTCTCATTTTCGCTCTCTTTTTCTTTTCTTCTCCTTCTCAGTTTGGTTTCGTCTGTCAAATTTCCCCATCTCCTAATTCAAATATTCCATTCCTTCAGCTCACTGACTGTCTATTATGCAAAGAGGAAACACAGAGTTTACAGGGCTTATCAACTAGTATTAAAATTGATGTGACACAACACTATAGAAATACATGATTGTCTGACTTTTAAGAAAACTTACAGAGATGCACATAAAGAGGTTTTGTTTTATTCGTTTTTTTTTTTTTTTTTTTTTTTTTTTTTTTTTTGGTCTATATATTTTTCTTTTTGGGTTATATCTTAAAGATCGTTTAAGTCCTCTGTGGATTCATTTAAGTCTCAGTGGATTATTTTGTGTACAGACATAATATAGGATTTGCTTGCAGATAAGTGACTTCTTGGCGACTAATGACATTGCAGCCAACTAATGTGTTAGTCTCCTGCTTCCTTACATTGATGGGAATGGTAATCTCTGATTTTGTACTAATTTCAGAGTTCCTGTGACACTAGGAGAAAAAAGAAAAAAAAAATAAAAAATTCCCACCCTAGACCCACAACTGGCCTACCCCAGCCAAACCCCACACAAATGAAGTAGTCCTTGTGAAGTAGTGTTGCCTGGACTGGAACTGATATTGAGGTGTCTTTTTGAAAAAACAAACATTCAAATGCATAGTGTAGTTAGTCATGAGGAACATAAGAAAGCTTTCTGAGTAGGTACAGAAGATTTGATTATCTTAGAATTACCTATCGCAGTTTACTGTAAAAGAAAAAATTAAAATAGCTTATGAATTTCAAATGAATCTACAAGGATGTTAAGCCCATTTAAACTGTTAAAAGGGGAAGAAATGTCTGGGGAAGAAATAATGTACTTGTTCTATCTATTTAATTTTTAGATTACATTACATCTGTTCACAGAAACCTATGTTGATTTACTTTAAGGTGTATGCAGGTATAAAGCAAAAGAAGCAAACAAACAAAAATCTGTATTTTCCTCATTTACATTCTATCATTTTTCAAATATTTGCATATTTTTCCCTCCTGCCTATCTATCTTATTTAATTTCTTTAACTGTCTTTTATCTATACAAAATATTTGAGAATAATTTCCTGCAGACATTAAACAAAATTAAAGATTTCTTATGTCAGTAGAACCGCTATGTTTTACAATAACTTTATTTTGTTTACATAAATGTATTTCTTATTTAATAGCAGGACAAGACTGTACTGCTATCTGCATTTCATCCAGATATTTCAACAGCTGATTTATTTAGAGTCTTTAAATGATTATCTTAGATTTCAGTAGATGAAATCTATGTCAGTCACTTCTGTAGCGGCTGTATGTTTTCATGTACAAATAACTTAATTGTTTAACATGCTATGAAATATATATGCTATTTTCATAAAGAGTTAAAAATAATGTATGTTGTTATTATATAGCTAGAATTCTAGTATTTTTTATTTTTTTTTTTTACTTTTTTTTTAAAATTTTTTTTTTCTTCTGTTATTTTGAAAATGTCTCTTCTTTGGTAGTCTCTCATTATGTCTTTTTATTTATTATTTAACCAGCCACAGTTAGACATATATTACATCTGGTGATTAAGAAAATTAATGTACTGTCATTAAATCTCTTAATTTTCACACACTTTCTAATATATATAAAGCCTACAGTTATCTGAAAATATCAAAGATATGCAAAGCAAATTTGTGTTCATGTGTGTCCATTAAAAGGAGACAGTGATAGGCCTGATATCAAAATGTTTTGTTTCATTTTGTTCAGTGGAACTCAAAAAAAAAAAAGTATCCTAGATTGATCTGACTTTATTTAGTGCTCAGTGGAGTTGAAGAGTTATGTCTGATTTTGGCTGTCATTTAGGTTCCACAAAACTGCATTCTTCTTTATGACTGATGCTTCTCAGCCAACTCATAAATTCTGAGATGCACTAGTGTCCTGTAGTAGTTCAAGGTGTTGAAGTCTGCATTATATCACAGTAGCTGTAATCCACCTGCAGAATCACTGGACCTTAACAGAAAAGGAAGATATGACACAGGAACCACTGATTCTACCAAGCATTTTGTCAGTAGAGACAGGCATAGATTGGTTATGATAAACCCAGGATCAAACCTAGCAGATTGATTTACATTCCTAGTGTTCTAACTTCAATTTATTCCACACTGTTCAAGACAGAGACAGAGATAAACAAGCTATTTTTCTAACAGAAAATTAAGAATTAAGGTAGTATTGGAGGGAGAAATTTTACCAGTTTTATAACTGAGAGGAAAAAAATATATAGATTATATATATTTATATATATATATAAATAGAGAGAGAGAAATCATTCCACATAATATTTATTTATTTATTTATTTATTTATTTATTTATTTATTTATTTATTTTTCTTCCCAGCAGAGCAGATGACTCAGTGTTTTCTCAGCTATGACAATTTTTAACATGTGGATATTTTAGTCATTGTTCTGAGAGTGCTAACTCTCTGACGTAAAAGTTCTTGAAGTGACTGAACAGCCCAGCAATTCTTGTGACTAGATTTGACTCAAACCAAAAGCCAGGCATTGTACTTCCAGTCAGAACACATCTAATACACCTAGACCTCCTCAGAAAATATAATGATTACCATTATATCTTTTTATTTATTTATTTATTACATATTTTTTTAAAGCACTGCATACAAGGAGGTCTAATTTCTGTTGCTATTTTTACCCAAGACATTTCAAATTCACTTTTTCAGGAAATGATTTAGCCACAAGACCATAATCTATTCGCCAGGAATATGATATGTCATACTGTGTGATGATTTGCAACTGTCAGGAAGGAATTCAGGATTCATAAAGCAGGGAGAAGGAAAGACAGAGAAGATGATGAGAAGTCTTGTTGCATGCTGGATACAACATTTTTCCTGAGAAATGTCACTTTAACCCTGTCAACCTGAGGGTGGAATTTAGGTCAGTGTATGTTCCATTAGAATACATTATACAAGACTTAATAATCAGACCTGTTAATGTACTTCAGAAGAGAATGGTTTCTTTATCCTGACTGGATTTAGGTATAAACTACACACCTTGTCCCCCCTTCGTGGGTAGGTGTTTCTTCTCTGCATAGTTCCTGCCATAAATGTCTATTGCTGAACCCAATTCAACAAAATCTGGTATATTATACAGCACTTCCTGTACATCAGAGTAGGAGGATGGTGATAAAACACCTGGCACAATGTCTAAGTTTAGCCAGCTCATGCTTATTTGTTCCCAGCTCTGATTTCTGTCTCTCCTATGAGGCTTCTGATGCTTGCTAACAGGGAAGATTTTTAATATCTCCAGACAAGTAGTCCTCTTCTGAAGCCTACCTGATAAATTTCTGTGGAATTATAAGTCCCCCTAAAAAGTCTCCCTTTGCTTGTAAGGCCCTGTAGGAATTAATTTATATTTAGTGTTTCTTATAACATCAGAAGTAATTTATTTGCCTCTAAAGCTGTGTGTATTCAGCAAACTCTTACAAAGATCTAGTTTGTTTATGAATTTCTGAATATTAGTAGGGAGGAAACATGATTTTTTTTATTTTTTTTTGTAGGGTATTAATATGGGTAATTTCCCCCCGTTCCTCCATGTAGCAGAAGATAAAAGGTTTTACTAATCCAGAATATTGGGTTAATCCTTGGAGCTGCATATGAACAGTGTAACAGTTTGACTCATAGACCAACAGACCTTTAAGAGGAAGGGAGGGATAAAAAAAACAAACATTTAACTCTTTTGTTTCTCAATATGCTTTCTGGGACTGATATATAACAAAGGTTATATAAAGAGAAAGAGTAGCAGAATGTATTTCCTTGTTAAGCAAAATTTGTTTGATGTAATTATCATCTCAGAGTCTTTCTGTACATAACTTACCTAAATAAAGATTCAGATTTAATTGGTAAATAAAATGACTCAACAAATAAATTTTAATATAAATTAAATAATTTAAATATTTAGAATAATTAAAGTTTTATCAACAACAAAAACAACAACAAAAACCTGTGTGAGTATATTCACACAAGTGATACTTCTTCCAAACAATAGGATATACATTTTCCATTGTGGAACTCATTTTCATTAGTTTCAAATTCTGTTTATTTTCTGTTACCAAGTGAAAGATGGAGATTTTTAAACTAGAACTTCTAGACATTGAAAAAAAAAAACAACTTGATCAAAGTATGCTCTTTTGTCTTTAAAAAGTTTTCTTTAGCAAGAAGATATTTAGCTTTCTTGGTGCTATTTTGAATAAACACTTTCCATCCCAAACAACCGTTAAACTAAGCAATATGGGCTGATAACTTCTAACAGAAGTGCTCAAGCAATATGGGCTGAAGTCTCCTAATAGAAGTGCTCCTGACACAGGAACATGATGTCCTTCATGCAATCAGAAATGAATTCTTTCTTTTGTTCATCCCTCTCCTTTACCTGCCCTATTGCTAATATAGATATGAAAAATTAGGTGTGCTGGTAGACAGTTTTTTTCTACGGTAAGGAAAAAATATGTATAGGTCTAGGTGCAAGTGGTCCAAGACATATTACTTCCACTGGAGATGTTTCAATATGTAGAACACTTTGGATAAGGTGATTAGAAGATAGCAAGTTCAGGGACTAGATTTAAGCCTCAGTTAGAAAGAAACCTAGGGATTAGTGATGTGTTGACTTCACAAGTTGGCAAGCGATGCAGCAGTGCTTAAGTAGTGGAAGATAGAGAAAACAGAAACCAAATAAAAAGGGAGAAGTAGACATACTTGATTGAACTTCATTCAAAATGAACTATTTCTCTTGTCAAGAGACTGCAGGTGGCTGCAAGGACAAATTCTTTCTACTATCTGTCCTCTCCTTAGATCCTGATAACAATGGAAAACACTGAATATGATAGCTAAGTATTAACTAGAGAATTGGTACTCTGGCTTCCTAAGGGTTGTGAAACACTACAGCTTTTAACTTTATATCTTATATGAAATGAAATAGGAGAAAATAATTTCATATCCAGCACATGTTGTGTGTGCTTGTTGTGGTTTAACTGTGAAGCAGTTAAGCACCACACTGCTGTTTTCTCACTCCTCCCCCTCCCACCACAGTGGGATGGGAAAAAGAATTGTGGAAAAAAAAAAAAAAAAAAAAAAAGTGTGTACGGTGAGAATTCATCAGTTGAAATAGAGACAACTTAAAGGTATAAAAGGAAAGGAAACTAGTACTACTATTACTACTGCTACTACTACTAATAATAATATATACAAAACAATTGCACAAAATGCATAATGCAATTGCTCATCAGTCACCAAACAATACCTAGACATTCCAGAAACAGGGATCCCTGCAATACTTCCTGGCCAACTCTCCTAGAATTTATTGTTCAGCATGAAGCTGTATGGTATGGAATATTCCTTTGGCCAGTCTGGGTCAGATGTCCTGGCTGTGTCCTTGTGTACTACCAGCCTCCTCACTGGCAGAGAAGAAGCTGAAAAATCCTTGGCTCTGTGTAAACACTGCTTTGCAAAAATTGAAACATCAGTATGTTATCAGTATTAGTTCTCTTCTAAATCCAAAACACACCACATATCAGCACCTTTGAAGAAAATCTATCTCAGCCAAAATTAGAACAGTAATAAAAGTGATTGACATTATAACAATCTAAAGAAATAATAATAATAATTAAGAAAAAAAAAAAAGTTATAAATATCACAAAACAGTAGGATGGAATGAAAAGAGGGAGAAAACAATCTCTTAAAGAGACAACATTACTGAAAAACCTGTGGAAGACATAGCCCTATGAGAAATGTTAAAAGGTAAGGAGGTAAGGAGAAAAAGATAATTGCCAGAGTTATTTTTTTTTTCAGCTGAACTAATCAGATTTATTTATTTTTTAATCATGCCAGTTTTAATTTCTACCACTTTACCAAAATCGTGTCATGCATATATTATATGTGTTGTTTGTGATTGTAGCTGTTCTTCCTCTTCCTCTTCCTCTTCCTCTTCCTCTTCCTCTTCCTCTTCCTCTTCTGTTAATTGACTTAAAAGACTTGTTCAAAAAGATGATTAAGCATATTAAACATATTAACACATAAGAATAGATATTATGTAGTATATAGCTCAAGTAGAATTTAGATTTTTCTTGTTAGATTTGTTAAATTTTTTCCATCACTTAATCACTTCCTTGTCATGACAGTATGTTTGGATATGTATCACCTTTTTCTGCAGGTGCTGCTTTTGAAGCTTTTATCACTATAGCTTAACTGCTTCTATTGCCAAAATCTCTTGCCTATTTCAATGGTAATGTATGTATTTTAGACTTGTGACTGTCCTCAGGGAAAGGAGATATCCTTTGTCAGAATCCTTTCTTCAAATGTGTTTTCTCTTGTTATCTGTAAGAGGACTATTCACTTCCACTACTGGAATACAATAACAAAAATAATTATTAAATATAATAGTAATAATAAGCTTTACTTTCCTCTAAAATCTGTAATGTACATTACAGCAGAACAGTCTCTCTGCACAAAAGAAATAAAAAAAGTTTACTGAGCTTTAACATAATGTACATTTTCAAAAGCCTACTGCAAGGAGTGAGTTCAAGCTCACTCCTTGTTATCTATCTCTATTTTTCTCAGTTCCAATAACTTTAGTTACTTTATTAACTCTAATTAGATAATTGTAACACTTAGTAATCTGTAAACTGAAATTACTGTGGAGAGAGCTTACATCAAATGTTATCAATACAAATCCAAAATCACAGCAGTGATTGCTTTTTATGGAAAGAAATCACGTCTAAAATTCAACCTAACAACTGAGACTGTAACAACAATCTTTGCACCAATAAATAAATAAATAAATAAATAATGAAAATAAAATAAAAAACAGCTGTTCTTGAAGCCTTAGGTGTTTTTCAGCTCTGCCCTAAAAATCATTTATTGCTGAAGTTTATATTTATTTAATGTATAATTTATATTTGTAGTCATAACTTAAAATAAATTGATTATTCAGTTCATAAAAATATGTGATACAAAAAGGAAGATTTCGTTCTTTTCTGGATACTGTCAGTTTTGATTTTCATTTCATAATTTTCCAAGTAATTCAAAAAGGTACTGTGGGAACCCAGAGGAAAAAAAAAAAAAAAAGAGCTGAATAAATAATAAATAAATAAATAAAGTGATAGAGTGTAAAGTGTTTATTGGGCTTGTTAAAATAATTACAGGCTTTTTTTTATGCTTACTGGGAATGCGGGAATGCATCAAGCAGAGGCAAGTGAAGGTTCTAAACAGGAAAAGTAACTTTTCTGGAGAAAGTAATGACTAAGTAAATTACTTCAGGTGTCCATATGATCATATGGCTAGTAGCCACAAAGCTGTTGTTTATTTCCATAGTAAATGTTATGCACCCATCTTGTATTTCTGTTCAAAAATACAATATACACTTATCATCCTTTTACCTTCAAGAATAATTTTCAGAACTCACAGGCGGCTTTACACAAAAATAGACGTTAAAAGTAAATAAATAAATAAATAAAGTCTGTCCAGCTGAGTATACATTGAAAATGCATTCATGCTTAACAAAAGACAATTATTAACTAGCTGAATAGAAATGGAAATTGAATAGAAATTGAAAGTGTTAGAAACATTGAAAAGACTATGAGCAGATAAAGATGGTTTTATTCATTACTACATTAATTTCCTAAAACAACAACATAAAAAGAAAAAGACATTGGATAATATCTTTAATAAGGGCAAACTTTAATAGGCTATGAAATATAGAGATTTCATTAGGTACTCAAGAACTCTAAGGCATTTAATTAAAGCTGTAGAAGTGAGTATTCAAATTTACTGATGTAATGTTCATCATTGTTTATTCAAGAAGCTTTTGGGAGAGGGCAGGGTAACTTTGGTGAATCACAATATCACTATGTTGTGAGAGGCTGATTCGAGGGGATTGAATACAGACTTGAGAACTCATCTTCATCAGAGATAAGAACACTATGAGTGAGCACTGTTGTTTTTGGAACTGAGTTCTGAACTAATTTCTGCAATTGAATGTGAAAAATGAGCCTATCTACTAATATGCTTACATTACAACTTCTCGACCAAGGGAAGACATAATTAATCTGTGATTATTTATGATTAACTATTTCTCAGACTTTTGGAAAGACTGAAAAGTTAAAAAAAAATCCTGTTATTCTAATGAACTTAAATGTTTATTTGAAAAGACTGGCATTTGAATACTTCCTCCTGTCTCTTTCAGATATTTTCACCACATAGAACCATGTAGAACTCCCCACCCCCCCAACCATAATAATAATAATAATAATAATAATAATAATAATAATAATAATGACAACGATGACAACGACAACGATGACAATAATAATAATAATAATAATAATAATAATAATAATAATAATAATAATAACACTCATTCTACAAACTTTCAGGTGAATTACTTGCTTGGTAGTTTGCATGAATATGAAATTCATGATTTTGTAAAAATCTAATGAACCAACCAACCGAAAATATCACTGTGCTTTCTTTGTCTGTTAACTTTGTTCTCCAAATTAAACATATTCAGACTGAAAGTAAAATACAGTGACTGAGGTGGAAGAGAGAATTTTCTAACTGGCAGTCTAACATGCCCGTCCTGGCTCTTTGTGGGGCATGCCTTACCCACAACCAAACAGTCCTTGTGCTCTGAGAAAATTTCAGTCCACACTCCAGAAAGGTTTCACAACACTGACCAGTTACTATCCTGGGTAATGTCAGGGCACAAGAAAAGAGACAAAGACGTAATTCTTGAGGCTTGAAGAAGCTGAGATCTGTCTGCTTTATTGGCCTTCCTGAAAACAAACCAAGGGCAGCCATAGGCTAAAATGTTACAAATTACTGTTTCATTTGAAAAGATAGCTATACAGACAAAACAGCATCATAACTATTTGAAAATAAAGTTTGATTCTTGTCCAATTCACTATTTTTTAAAATTATTATTATTTATATGTGTTTTTTTTTTTTTAGCCACTGTTTCACTTGAAAATATAACTCCTATGCAGAAAGTACAATGAATTTTCAAGTTTAGCACCACAGTATTTTTTTGTATTATTTATTATTATTATTATTATTTTTTAATTTAGGGATAAACATGTTTCCAGGCCTACATAGTTATGAAAGATTTGATTAGATGATTTTAGAAGTCTTTTCCGACAGGAACAACCTTCCTAAGCTACTGGAAGCTACATATTGCTAAGCTACATATTACTAAGCTACATATTGTGACTTCAAAGTTTTAGCACACAATGATAAGAAGGCATTACGATTTACTGAGGAAAAATGATGTAGTTCCAAGTTGTCAGGGTTTCAATAGCTTTTGGTTGTATACAATAATAGAATATGGATTCTCTTTTTATTATTTTTTTAAACAAATAATTACGTATTCTATGGACATGAAGTAATATACAATTAACAATTCTGCTATAAAATTAAACTTAGTATCTTGAATTTGTCATTCCATATTTTCATCCATCTTTATCTGAACAGATAGGCAGTTCTCATAATGTTTCAAAGCCCTTCTGGTAAAAAATAGCATTCTGCTCATCTTCCAGCATCTGAATACTTTTCCAAGGAACTACACTTTTTATAAGTATACATCTTCACACAGGTAAAAAGCTGTTTAAGTTTACACTCTAAAGTTGTTTAAGTTTACACTCTAAAACCTTCAACACCATTATATATTGAGAGGAAGTGAAAGTGTTTGAATATTTGCTCTTCAGAAGCAGAAGCCTTACAAGAGGTGGCAATAAAACAAAAACTCTTCTTCAGCAAAGCTAATAATTTACTTGTATTTAGGCAAGTAAGAAAGACAGAACATCACACAGAAACTTATGTTTGAATAATTTAAATTTAGAACATCTCCTCAGATTTAATGTTAAATATCTACTTCTTGTACACGAAAGTCTGCATTGTTGGGAGGAAATGGTGAAAGAAAACTGAAAGGATATAGAGTAGTTTGTGAAGTAATTCCAAAAAAAAAAAAAAAAAAAAAAAAAAAAAAAAAGGACAAATAAACTTCAGTATACATAGCAAACATTTAACATCTCCCTTCAAAATACCATTGTACAGCTCAAGCTGTGCAGCAAGTATACTTATGCAAGAACACGAAAGAAAATTACACAAGCTTAAACATGTTTTATGAATTTTTATTGGAGTGTGTATGTTTCCTTTAAGTGTTATGGCTGAAAATTTTATCCTCTGAAATGAGAATGCTTCAGAGAAGTGAGAGACCTTGACAGGCTGGAAGGTTGGGCTAAGAGGAAGCTCATGAAGTTCAACAAGTGCAGGGTCCTGCAGGGAGGAGTAACCCCAAACACCAGTACAGGCTGGAGGCTGACCTGCTGAAGAGCAGCTCTAGAGAGAGGAACCTGAGAGTTCTGGTGGGCAGGAGGCTGACCATGAATCATCAATTTGCCCTTCTAGCCAAGAAGGCCAGTGGTATCCTGTGATGAATTCAGAAGATTTTTGCCAGCAGGTCAAGGGAGGTAATATCCCCCCTCTACTCAGCCCTAGTGAGGCCACATCTACAGTCTTGTGTCCAGTTCTGGGCTCCCCATGTACAAGAGGGAAGTGGAACTACTGGAGTGAGTCCAAAGGAGGGCTACAAAGATGATAAGAAGACTGGAGGACCTATCATATGACAGGCTGAGATAAAGAGGCCTGTTTCACCTGGAAAAGAGAAGACTGAGGGGAGGCCTTATGAATGTGTATAAATATCTGAGGGGAGGGTGTTGAGAGGATGGAGCCATTCTCTTTTCAACTTTGCCCAGTGGCGGCACAAGAGGCAATGGGTACAAACCAGGAAGTTCTGTCTGAATATGTGAGTACATTTCTTTACAGTGAGAGTTACAGAGCACTGGAACAGGTTGCCCAGAGAGGTTGTGGAGTCTTCTTCTCTGGGGATATTCAAAACCAACCTGGATGCCATCCTATGCAATGTGTTCTAGGTGATCCTGCTCAGCAGAGAGGTTGGGCTAGATGACCTTCAGAGGTCCCTTCCAAACTTGGCCATTCTGTGATTCTGTGATTGTCTCTTTGAGAAATTCTGTTACTCACATATTTTGCTGTTGTTGTTGTTGTTTTGTTTTGTCATTATTCTTGAAGAAAACATGGAATTTTTAAATGGCATAAAATGCACTTTGACATAACGGTCTTGCAATAGCAAAGACAATGCAGTGAGGATACAAGAACAATAGTATTCAAAATACAATCCAATCCCTTTGGTTATGTGAGAAGGTTTAAAGATTCATTAAACCTTCATTAACATTATGACAACTGCCTGAAAATATTTTCGGTCAGCAGTCTACCTGAAAACATAATCTTTATCAAAGCATTTAAAGTAACTCAAATATCAAAGCATTTAAAGTCTGTAGTTTCTGCAACAAATCACAGCAATCACAGTCTCATTCTTCCCCACATGGATTTTTTCCTCCAAAAAACTCTTCACTATTGTGGTGTTTGATTTTAAATTTTAAAGTAACTTCCATTTTCTCTGATAATTGGTTTTGTTTGGATGTACTCCAGCAGATCAAGTATATGACTCCAGATCTAAAACAAGTAAAACATTTGGATATCACAGTGGAAATAAGAGCATTTAACTCTGAAGAAGAAATTGAGAATAGTTTTATGCGTCAAGTCTTTGGACATTTCTGAAATGCAAAGGATGAACTTGAATATTTTCTTGTTATTTTTGTTTCTGAACCAAACTATATTTCCACTCTTTTAATTCTATATTTCCATGATCATTTGGTAGATTTCTTCTAAATTGTTTCCTCAATCACTGTTAATGTATTTTCCTTCAAATTACTTCCTCAGTCATGTAATAAGAAATCAATGACACTAGACAGTCCAAGTGAAAAACAGGTAAAAATTATTTTGCTAATTGTAATTCAAAATGAATGTTTAACTCTTATCAGGAATACATGGTTGTTAAAATATTGATCAATGCCATGGAAAGCCAGCTAGTAGCAGAAGTACATTTGAGGCTTGGGTTATAATCAAATATTTGGTTAAAACAGGTAAAGAATGTCCAGTTTTAAAGTTTGCGTTTGTTTGTTCCATAATGGTAAATTCCTGCAAGTCAGTTTTCCCATAAACCTTAAACAATGATAAGTTACTTAAACATCCATCATGGAGGGAATAAAAAGAGGACTTTTTAAATGCAAGTTATTTTTGTTGTGGCTGACGTTATTTCATTTTAGCTGCATTCTGCGCTTTCATTTGAGAAATATTAATAAGCTCTGAAAACCTGTCATTTAGCTTGTAGAGGAGAATGTTCCTCTCCCAGTCCTACTGCCTAATATTCCATGGATATATTGTGAATGTTCAGTCCATTCATGTCCCACTGGGACAAATATGTTGGATTTGAACAAAAGTGAAAGTGTAATGTGCTTAGGGAGAGAACAAAAATATAGGCATCTGCATAAACAGTAGGTAGGGGTTAGTTTCTCCCCTGAGGTTACAAGAAAGTTGCCCTTGTCTTAACTCTGCAGATGCTCAAGGGCCTTGGATTGTTTTTAAATGGATTATTAGTCCAATTTACAATACCGGTGGGGCAAATCCAAAACACATTTGTTTTCTTTGGCTGACATCTGTGGCAATTTTGCACACAAAATGAATATATAACATACCTTTTAGACTTTCACTCCCCAGTAGGCATTAGGATCCAGTATCTGATATGCTGCTTCTAATTTTAATGGAAATGTTGTATGTGGAAGGAATAGAAAACAGCGTTCTGAAGTTTTTCAGATTCATTTCTGGTAGTCTTTGTAGATGTGCAAAGGATTTTGGTTTTATTTACAATAGAAAAAACACAAGTCTTTTCAATTAGAACAATGAGTGAACATTCTCAGTAATGAACCAAAACAGTGATTTTAATAGGCATATTTATTAGTCATGGTCCACTAGAAGTAAAAGATTTTTTTTATTATTATTTTTTGTATTATATAAAGTCATATGAAAAGATATGTTAACTTTCAATTATACGGATTAAATTAAGGAAAAATGTAAGATGTTATGCAAATGTATAATCATAAAAGAGCGTACAATAAACTTGTTTTTTTTTCCTAGTTGATAGAGTAGCATACACTATGCAGATATACATGTAAAACATTCTAGTATATATCATTTTGTATCACATGCATTTTTATTCATAGAAAACAAGCAACAATGCAAGAAGGAAGTTTGGATTTTTGAAAGATTTCTATCTGCATTATTTAATGTATTTGTTTTAATGGTAGTATTTAATACAGTTAAAAATCCTAAAAATCTTGTTTCGGAGTTGACATAATAAATTAATGAGTTTGTGTACCATCATTATCTTGTTATCTTGTTGGATTTTGTAATGCAGTTGTAATTCACAAATAGTTTATGGTATACATTTTTGTCCATCATAACAGGACATCCTGATGATTTGATAATGTATATTTGCTTGCTGGAGAAACAGAGACAATGAGCAAGTCACTATTTTATTTATTTTTTTTCCATTGCTCAATGCAAATTATCCACAGAAATAGAAAGAATCACAGTTCCTCATATGGCAATTTGATCTCTGTTGTGTTCATACAGACATATTGTTTTTATTAATCCAGTCAGAATTACAATAACAACTTTTTCTCTCAGTTATCATTAATCACTAGTTTATTCTTTGAGTTTTCAATCACCTACTACAAAATTACTTCAGTATGACAAGATAATAAATATTGCAAAAGACCAAAGTGAATCAGCAGTAACCTGGAATAAGTTCATTTAAAATCTTAAGTTAAAGGAAAATAACATCAGTAATATTCAAGGCTCTACAAAATGTAAACTGGGATCTGTTGTAGGCATTCAAACATCTTTTAAAAGACAAGATACTTCCAACAGACAAATTATTTTAAGTTAATTTCAGCTTTTTAGAGTTACTGATCTGAATATTAAAATTCAAAAAAAAAAAAAAAAAAAAAAAGTTATCTAAAACAGCTAGTTACACTATGATGAGTAAAGAAAAATTAGAAAAATTTTCTTTCCAACCTTAAGTATAGCGCTCTTCTTAAAAGAAGAAAGTATACTAGAATTTATTTAAATTTAAATTAAAAAATAAATAAAAAGTAAATTTAAATTTAAATAAAACATGACTTAATTAAACAGTTATTTCAGAAAATATTTATTTAAAATTATTATTGTTATTATTATTTTAACACAATTATTTTCCTAATTTTGTTTGCACTTGGAACAATCTATACATTTTTTTCTTTCTCAGACTTACAGTCTAATTCCTGGATTAGACTTTAGTCACCACTAAAGAGCAAATGGAATAACAATTCAGTTAAGAAAAATGTACTACTTACAATAGTAAGACATAACATTTCAATGCTTTTCCTCAAGAGACCTTGAAAGAAGCAGTTAGAAAGTTTAATGAAGAAGGGAATGGTTTACTTGGGTAAACCTATCTGGGAAAATATCACAGTGTTTCAATCTCCAACAAAAGAATTGTTACTTAAGGAAATATGTAAGAAAAAAAAAAAAAAAAAAAAAAAAAGCCATATTAATATTTTGATTATTTATTGAATGATGACACAATAGTTAATGTACTTTTGAAATCTCAAGACTTCCTTTAAACAGGGTGTTTTACATCTGAACTTTCTCTAGTTCAATATATCTGTGTTGAAATATAGCTTATGAGCTGAAATTATTTTTGATGTCTATTAAGAATACCTCACTATATGGATAATTTAGACAATTTGCATGCATTTTTTCTTAATACTAAATCTTTTTTCATGATTTATTTATAATTACAGTTCTCTGAATATTTGAAAGGAAAGGAATATCAAACAAATTAGGCATAAATACAAATTTTTGCACACTAGATTTCAGAGTAACATTTCCACATAAAAGGAGCAACCTGGTCTAGTGGAAGGTATCCGTGCCCATGGCAAGGGGGCTGGAATTAGATGACCTTTAAGGACCCTTCTGACACAATTTTTTCTATGATTCTATGAATCTTTAAATATGTTTCTACCTAAAAGAAACCTTTATGTTCAGTTCTTATATGTTAAATATCTATTTTGTTTTTGGTGGTGGCGTCTTAGGTTTTTTGTTTGTTTGTTTGTTTGTTTGTTTTTCCTAAGTATACAAATATTGTAATATATAAAATAGAGGATACGAGACAAGTAATGAATTTTATAATTGTATGCTTAATAAGTTACATATTTTCCTCATGAACTGTGACAGCTCTTTTGATATGTGCTAAAGGTTACAATTTATCTTCACTGAAATTCATGTAACGGATGCAAGAATATCTGTTGATTTTAGATTAAACCCAAGTACTTTCAAACCAGTCTTTTTAAATACACATGTAAAATACTTTCAAAGATGATTGATTACTTTGCAGCCATAAGATCCATTAAAGCAACATTCCACCACCATGCACCACCTTCTAAGTTGGTTCTAAGAAGAAAATAGGAGTTATTTTTTCTCTGTTTTGAATTCAATATAAGACAGGAAGGAAATGCAAGACATACATTGTCTGGATCAGGAGGGACCAATGATGGACCAATCCAATGATGGACAAAAGAAGAAAGAAAAAATAAAAAAATATAAAAAATAAGATTTTTCACTGACTTTTCAAAATAAACCACTGCATTTTTACAAAGAAACTGAGGTGAAAATCAATGTTATTGTTTCACTTTCATGTGTAGCTGTCTAATTTCTGAGGACAGATTTTCTTTGCCTTTTTTGTCAGATATGGTCTGGGATTTCCATTCACACTTGAGACTGTTTCAAAATCTCTGTCCAGTTCACTTCAGTGTACACATTTTTGAGACTCCTTCTGGTAGTCAAAATATATCTCAGTGTTTGTGTGGAAGCAGAAATCGCATACAAGATTTTAGGGACAGGGAGAGCAATCACACATATATGACTGCCAATGTAAAGAAATGTAAGTTAGTATCTGATACTTGGCTTTCAGATATATGGAAGGCATCTATAATCCACTCAGCCCTAAAACACTTTGAACACTTTGATATATAGTATCTCAGAATTGTGAAAGTAAGTGGTTACCTGGTATGAAAAAAAAAAAAAAAAAAAAAAAAAAAAGAGACAAAAGGAAAAGATGAAAAGATTTTAATGTCCCTCAGCAGAAAAGAGTATGACTTACCATGATATATAACTAGGGTATAACAAGATATTTGAAGACTATAGTAGAAGAGTTTATCTAGCTCAATTCATATTGACTTCACATTCTTATAATTTATTCCACAGAAATACCTAGGTCCTGCCTAAGTGAGGATCAGGTGTATAGAAAAATGATCTTTATATGTATTGAGTCTGGAGAGTCTGAGTCTGGAGGGAATAACCTGGCCACTTTAACTTTGAATAACATGGTGGACATGAAACACTTATGAAAGTAAAATAAAATCCAGATAGTTAGTTAAGCAAGATATGCAGCAAGTGGTAAATATATTTATATATATATATATATATATATAACTTGTAAGGTGTGCCAGTATGTCTTTTTGGTTACATATACATACTGAAATTGATATTCAGCAGCTATAGTAAAAACAAATGAAAGAAACAGACAAACAACAACAACAACAAATAGTCCTAGCCATTCTGCATCTTTTCTATAGTATTTTAAATATTTTCCTGGTTTCAGCTGGGATGGAGTTAATTTTATTCCTAGTAGCTGGCATGGTTTGTGTTGGATTTAGAATGAGAATAATGCTGATAACTCACAGGTGTTTTAATTGTTACAGAGCAGTTCTTACACAGAGACAATGACTTTTCTACTTCTCACGGTGTAAAGAGGCTGAGGGTGCACAAGAATATGGGAGGGGATAGAATCCCCAGGCTGAGATAAGGGATATTCCATATCATATGTCATTATGCTGAACAATGGGGAGTTGGTTGTGGGATGTGGACAGCTGCTGTTCTGATAGTGGCCAGGCACTGGTCAGCATGGTGAGCAAATATATTGTGTATAACTTGCTTTGTATATTATTTTATCAACATTGTTATTATTATTGTTATATTTCTTTCCTATCAAACTATCCTTATCTCAGTCAATGATTTATTATTATTATTATTATTATTATTATTATTATTATTATTATTATTATTATTATTATTATTATTTTATTTCTTGATTTTCTCCTCCATCCCACTGTGCGTGGGCAGAGGAGTAGGGGTAGTGTTGGTAGTGAGCAAACATCTGCGTGGTGTATAGCTGATTGCCAGGTTAAACCTCAGCAGTCGTTTATACAACACAAATACAAATACAAATACAAATACAAAACAAACAAACAAACAAACAAAACAAAACAAAACAAAACAAGGAGTTCCATCTCAGAGAATAACACATTTTCAGGACAATAGACCTTTTTTTACTACAGAGATCACAGAATCACAGAATTTCTAGGTTGGAAGAGACCTCAAGATCATCAAGTCCAACCTCTGACCTAACGCTAGCAGTCCCCACTAAACCATATCCCTAAGCTCTACATCTAAATGTCTTTTGAAGATGCTAAGAAATTTTGTTAAAATAACTTTTAATTACTATAAAAAAAACCATACTACACAAAAATATCATTAATACATCAGATAGATGTGATACTATAACAATTTTGATACTATTATAAGATACTTTTCTATAGACATACTTTTTAATTCTTATTTTTTTATGAAAAAATAGCTGTTTCTTTTCTTTCAGGCATTTGTGTATACATTCAGTGTACTATTAGTTTTGCCTTAAAATGTCTAGGTTCAGTTAATTTTTTTTTTTTCTGTACTTTTTATCTGTAGTTTAACAATATGTTTCAAATACATCTATACAAATTTTTTTCAAGATCTCTTATTTTTAACAAGTGAATGTCTGGGAAAATTATAAAATATTTCATTAAATTTTCTAAGGATATGAAATTGTTGAAAATAATCTGGGGAAAACAGGGAGAAAATGAAAAAATAAAATAAAATAAAATAAAATAAAATAAAATAAAATAAAATAAAATAAAATAAAATAAAATAAAATAAAATAAAATAAAATAAAATAAAATAAAATAAAATAAAATAAAAAAGTACATTTATTATATTTTTTTCCACAAGCAAAAGAGAAATACTACACAATCTGAAATAAATATTTTTCTTTGTAATTATCAAATTAGTTTATATTTTTCATTTTTTTTCCTCTTCTTCTTCTCTCTCTCTTTTTCTTTTTCATTTTATTTTTTTTTTCCTATTTATTTATTTATTTATTTTTAAATTTTTGAAGTTCAATTTTGGAACTTGGATTCCCCACTTTTATCTTATCTTGAAATATTTGGAATCCAGAATCTTAAATTCTTGGAAATATCTCAGTCTCAGGAGACTATTTTGTTGTTGTTATTCAAATGCTTATTCACAGAAAAAGAGAAAATAATGAGAATTAATTAAATTAAGAAATTAAAGAGAATTAGTGAGAAAAATATTTTGACATTCACTGCAACTTCTTTGCCATGTTTAGAAAAAACTTTTAACTTCAGAAATGATCTATAAATCTTATTTGCTGCAGTACCATTTTCTTCACTACATGTTGATATGCTGCATCAAAAAAAAACAAAACAGGTAGCCGAAGTTGCTACCTGTTGCATCAGATAGCAACTTTCTCCCCTCCTAACCTCCCCCACAAAAAAAATACAAATAAACAATCAAAACAAACAAACAAACAAACAGCAACCTAGAATGAGACATTATCAAAGAGGTTTTTGTTTGTTCTTTCTTTTGTTTAGAAATGCAAGTAAACAGATATGATATTCTGATGACAAAGATCAATATGGGATATGTCAACATGTGCAATACTTGCAATAATCCATATTCTCATACTTAGTGTATCACGTTAAAATATTAGTATTTGTATTTCAATAAATAAGAAGTTTAGAAGAAGCAATTCAGAGTAGTTGTAAAGCAGATCACTGTTACAGTCAGTATAATTCATGTTTCTTTTTTCTGTCTATGCATATAAAACACAATCCACAATATCCTCGTCTACCTGTATTATAGTTACTAGAAAATGCTTTAAAAAGGTGTTATCAGTGTTGCATAACACTTAGATGAATATAATTAAAGTTTAATACACTGATAAATAGTTATAACAGAATATTCCAGAATTAAATTTTCAACATTTTAGTGAAAAAGATGTAAAAAAGCTAGTTAGCTAAACTAGGTTAATTTTTAAGTTAAAAAAATAAAACAAACAAATAAATAAAAATCAACAAGGCAAAACACGCGCAAAGCTGTAGATGTATACATACTGAATAGGCTTTCAGGTCAAATATAAAATTGAAATTAAGTGTTCCATGCTCCATGTTCCATACCAAAGCATTTGTAATTTTTTTTCAAACAAACAAACAACAAACAAACAAAAAACTTGTAGATCACAGAAGCAAGTTGTGTTTTCACTTAACAGAAAATGTATTTCTACTTGTGAGACATAGTGTAGCCCACATATCTTCTAGTTTAGAAAGTTAACAGTCTTCTGTTAAAACTTAACTTCAATTTCCTTTTCTTCCTTCCTTCCTTCCTTCCTTCCTTCCTTCCTTCCTTCCTTCCTTCCTTCCTTCCTTCCTTCCTTCCTTCCTTCCTTCCTTCCTTCCTTCCTTCCTTCCTTCCTTCCTTCCTTCTTTCCTTTCTCCTCCCTTCCTCCCTTCTTCCCTTCCTTTCTTTTCCTTCCTTTCCTTCCTTTCCTTCTTTCTCTTACTTTCTCTTCTGAATGCTTTTCAAAATAAAGTTGAACATCCTTATTCTTCTTGTATCATTGCATCTTCTCTCATATAGTTGAGAGAACTTCAGTCCCATTAGTTGGTTCTGTAACGTAAATTTTGTGTTCAGAAAGAAGATATGAGCTATTATCCAGCTACCAGGATTGGGAATGTTGTTCCTATAATAATTAGGCATTATTGTTAGGCATTGGAATGGGAAGTGGTTGAGTCACCATCCCTGGAGGTCTTTAAAAGACATTTAGATGTAGAGCTTAGTGATATGGTTTAGTGGAGGACTGGTTAGTGTTAAGTCAGAGGTTGGACTAGGTGATCTTGGAGGTCTCTTTCAACCTAGACAATTCTGTGATTCTGTAATTCATGTGACGCAGTGAGTGATGAGTGATCATATGAATGAACACAGTGGTACTTCATCACTTAGACCTTTCTCATGCTAGCTCACTAAACAGCTCAGCTTTGGACAAAATAATAACTGCTGTAATCAGTGATACTAGACTGATTTCAAAAGATGGTCTCTTGTTCTTTTTCCTCTGTCTCTTCGTATGTAAACACATGATGATCTTGTGTATCTATTTTTTAATAAAAATTGCTGTCAGTGACAATCGACACAATCCTTTTGGTATTCATTTTGAATAGTTTCATTTTTATTCAATGTACTGTATCTGCAAATTTATCTATCCCAAAGCTACAATCACTTTAGTACAGAGTACACTAGCTTTCAGCATAAAATAAGAGGAATAGATAGAAAAAAAAATAAATAATAATAATAATAAAAAAATAATCTGCTTTTGAACATAGATGTATTTCAGCTAGGAAGACTGAATAAAGAAAAGATTTATTTTGGTATGAAGAAGAAATTATTAGGATAATAGAAAGATGAAAACATAACTAATTTCTGGATTATACAACATTCTCTCACACAATAAGACACTCAGAACATGTGGTAGTTCAAAATGACTAAATACTGAATACTTTTACAGAGAAGATATTTAGGGACAGTGAATTCATTGGCAAAGGACTTTGATAGCTTAGCTTCTTATATTCATTATCAAATTCAATGTTGAACTAGATAACATCAACTTAATGTGCAAATACAAGACTCCAATGGTTATGTTTTTCACAGCATAAAAAATCTAACCAGTTTAGAGAGGTTTAGGATTTATTGTTATAGTTATTTGCACGTCTATAAGTCCATGGGGCCAGATGGTATACATCCCAGGGTGCTGAGAGAGGTGGCTGATGTGGTTGCTAAGCCGCTCTCCATCATAGTTGAAAAATCATGGCTGTTGGGAAAAGTCCCCAGAGACTGGAAAAAGGGAAACATTACTCCCATTTTTAAGAAGGGGAGAAAGGAAGACCTGGGGAACTACAGGCCGGTGAGCTTCACTTCCATGCCTGGGAAGATCATGGAGCAGATCCTCCTGGACGATATTTTAAGGCATGCATGAGATAAAGAGGTGATCCAAGACAGCCAGCATGGCTTCACCAAAGTTAGATTTTTCCTAACCAGTCTGGTAGCCTTCTATGATGGAGTGATGGCATTAGTGGACAAAGGAAGGGCAATGGATACCATCTACCTGGACTTGAGCAAAGCCTTTGATATGATCCATCACCACATTCTTCTCTCTAAATAGGAGAGGTATGGATTTGAAGGATGGACTGTTAGGTTGATAAAGAATTGTTTGGCTGTTCGCAGCCAAAGGGTTGTGGTCAACAGTTCTATGTCTGCATGGAGGCCAGTCACAACTGGTGTCCCTCAGGTCTTGAGAGCAATGCTCTTCAAAATCTTTATCAATGACATAGATGACAGAATAGAGAGCACCCTCAGCAAGTTTGCAGATGACACCAAGCTGAGCAGTGCAGTTGATAAAATGGAGGGAAGGGATGACACCCAGAGGGACCTGGACAGGCTGGAGAAGTGGGCCCATGAGAACCAAATGAGGTTCAACAAGGCCAAGTGTTGCACTTGGGCAGCAGCAATTATATATACCTATATAGAGAGACCAGGAGAAGAACTTGAGAGCAGCTCTGTGGAGAAGGACTTGGGGGTCTTGATGGATGAGAAGCTGGACATGAGCTAGCAGTGCACGTTTGCAGCCTAGAAGACCAACTATATCCTGGGCTGCATTAAAAAAAATGAGTGGCCAGCAGGGAGAAGGAGGTGGTTGTCCCTCTCTACTCTGCTCTTGTGAGACCTCACTTTGAATACTGCATGCAGGCCCGGGGCCCCCACCACAAGAAGGATGTAGAGTTCTTGGAACAGGTCCAGAGGACCGCTAAGATGATCAGAGGGCTAGAGCACCTTTCCTATGCAGAAAGTTTGAGGGAACTAGGCTTGTTTAGCTTGGAGAAGAGAAGGCTCTAGGGAGACTTCATTGTGGCTTTCCAGTACTTGAAGGGAGCATATAAATAGGAAGGGGAATACCTGTTGCCATGTATTGGTAATGATAGGACACCAAAGGGAATGGTTTTAAACTAAGACAGGGGAGATTTATGTTACATATTAGGAGAAAGTTTACCACTCAGAGAGTGGTGAGGCACTGGAAAAGGTTGCCCAGAGAAGTTGTGGATGCCCCATCCCTGGAGGCATTCAAGGCCAGGCTGGATGCATCTCTGGGCAGCCTGCTCTAGAGGTTGGCAATCCTGCCCAGAGCAGGGGGATTGAAACTAGATGATCTTTAAGGTCCTTTTCAACCCAGGCCATTCTATGATTCTATGATTCTGTGAGACTTACCACAAACATATTTTAGAACAAGACAAAAAAGCCTTGTTAGCAATGCAAGACATAGAAATTTATCTTATTTAGGAATATAATATCAGTTATAAAAAAGCTTATTTGTGCTACATGTAAGATAAATGATCAGCCCCAATAGGCCTTGCACTGCACCCTGACATGGTATAGGGCTCCAGTTTTCAGAATGAACTTCATCTCACAGAACGTTACTATTTAAGTATAATGAAATAAGGTTATTTTCAAGTATTAGAGCAACCAGTGTTAAGAACTAGGATACCTAGGATAAACTGTTCATCATTTCTTCCTGTGAATATATTAGACAGGCTTGATTTTGTCTTTATTAAAATAAAATAAAATAAAGTAAAATAAAATAAAATAAAATAAAATAAAATAAAATAAAATAAAATAAAATAAAATAAAATAAAATAAAATAATATGATTTCAAGAATGTTTGTGACATCATTTTATATTTGCCTGCTTTGTCTTTACAAAATTTAGTTCAGTTAATCACACATAGTGGTGCAGCACTACTTGACTAAACGTACTTTTAAAAGAATTTATGAGAATATAGTGATTTGTAAACCAAACAAGCCATTTTAACAAGATGACTCTGCAGTAACAAATGGTTTATAAGTCACTTTTTCTACTCCCTGCTTGGCAAATCAGTTGTCTAACTAATCAGTTGTCTAACTAAATCAATTGTTAGTTTTGATTCCAATTCAGAACTATCAGACTGATTCTCTTACCTTGCAGCAAAGGTGACAAAGTTTCCTGACCACAGAAGTCCCTCCAAAACCTTTCCACTGTAGAAGGTGTACCACACACCTAACAAAGAAGTGTGAGTAGGGAAAAACATGTAGTTCTAGATTTATATCTTAGATTCACATCATGTGGAAACGTGGTATTCCTCACAGATGTGTGCTATGACCAGTAGGATTCAGTATTTTTATTAGCTGCTTATATAATGGAATTGAGTACATGCTCAGCAAGTTTGTGGATGACACCAAGTTGTGTGGTGCAGTTGATAAGCTAGAGGGAAGAGATGTCTTTCAGACAGACCTTGACAGGTTTGAGGAGTGGCATTATGAAGTTCAACAAGACCAAGTGCAAGGTCCTTCATCTGGGGCAGTGCAATCCCAAATATCATTACAGACTGGGTGTAATAAACTGAGTGTATCCTTGTAGAGAAGGACTTAGGGATAGTGGTAGGTGAAAAATTGTATATCACCTAGCAATGCATGCTTGCAATCCAGAAAGCTGAGTTCATCATGGTCTGCAGAGAAGGAAACATGGTGAACAGTAGTTCAAGGCAGGTGATCCTTGCACTCTGCTCTACTCTTGTGAAACCACATCTGGAGTACTTCACCTAGCTCTGGGACTCCCAGAAAAAAATGGGAGATGTGCATATAAGTGCATATAAGGAAGAAAAGTATTATGTTGAGGATGGTGAGGCACAGGTAGCCCAGTAAATATTGTGGATACCCCATCAATAGAATTGTTCCATGTTGTGTTGGATTGTTCTTTGTTGTGTTGGATTGTTCTTTGAGTAACCTGCTTTTATGAGAGATGTCCCTGTCTACAGCAAGTACGTGTGAGGTATGGTGAGGAAGTGGGTGTTGGGAGTGTTTAGACTAGATGGTCTTTTAGGGTCCCTTCCAATCCAAACTTTTCTACGGTTCTGTGGTTCTATGATGATCATTACTTGTGCAGATCAACTAGCACATTGTTTGGCACAGAAAAAATATCTGAACACAGAGCCTCATGTGGATCAAGAACAACGTGTTCATCCACTTAATACTAAACCAGAACCTACATGTAAATTATGTATTTTAGTGCTGAATTTATGGAAGGTTTCTGGATGACAAATAAAAACTTGAAATATAGTTCTAAGTAAATCCTTGGAAGAAGCTTTTTGTTGCTCCAGGAAGTACTTATCAGATTTTTTTTTTTTAATATAAATTATAATATATTTATTAAAAAAAAAAAAGTATTATTAATTAGTCTTTAATTAATTACTTAATGCACTTCCTTTCTTTGGAAGATAATATTTTAAAAATATTGTTAGCATTTTTTCTTAGATTGCTTTGTTAACATTAACAAGTTAGTGTTCATTTCTGCTATGCTATTTATTCATTCTCAGATTTTTTTGCTTGTTTACATGAAGTTACTTGCCTAGCAGTTTAACAACAAGAATAGCTTATCTAAACACAAAAATTGAAGCACCAATGGATATTCATGCCACTTAAGTTTCTTAAAGTAGATACCCATTTATATCCCCTAGAGTTACACAATTTATATTCCTTAGAATACACCACCTTTCAGTGAAGAGAGACCTAAAAAATCAGGCACTCTGAATATGGGCTATATGAATATCCTCTGATGTTATCCTTCTTTGTCCTTTGAATACAAAGGGAGACATGACTGCTAAACAGACACCAAAAATATAAAGGCATTTAATACTCATTGTCTGATATGCCCAGAGTTGTTGCTCTTTGTTTTTCCCTTAATTAAGTGAAATATTTAAAAATTATGTTCTCCAAAAAACAGAATTAGTTCATAGTTTTATGTTATAATATTTTTCACATTTCAATATGCTTCCTTTTCTTGAAAAAATATCTATGCATTAAAATAAAGCAGAATACTTTATTCAATTTAACTTATATTTTCCCTTGTAATGAAATACTAGAATGTATTTACTATACTCAAACAGTAACAGTTAACATCCAAGTTCATTTGAGTAAATTATTTCACTTTTTTTTTTTTTTTTTCCAGTCAGGCTTTGAAATTGGTTGAATAATTCAAAGTTGTTGGCTGCTTTATACCAGCTCAGGGTATCCTGAATTACTGACAGACTTTTATTTATCTTTCTGGAAATGTTGGCAAGACTTAAAATTTGTGCAGAATCAGAGGACACAGAGCATGAATCTTTTTTTTTTTTTTTTTTTTTTTTTTTTAATGTAAATGGCATTTTTACTAGTCTGATTTCAGCTGGGATATAGTTAATTTGTCCCCTAATAGCCATTACAATACTGTGTTTTGAATTTAGGACAGAAAAACTGCTGATAACACATTGATGTTTCAATTGTTGTACAGCAATGCTTACATAGAGACAATGACTTTTCAGCTTCTTGTGCAGCCTGGACAGGGATGAGGTTGGCAATGCACAAGAAGCTGGGAGGGGATACAGCTAGGACAGCTGACCCAGACTAGCCAAAGATATACCACATGGCTTCATGCTGAACAGTAAAACTGGGGTATTTGGCCAGAGGATGTGGGATGTGGGACTGCCTCTTCTTGGAGTCTGGCTGTGTAATGGTGAGCGAGTAATGAGCCATTTCATTGTGTATAACTTGATTTGTATATTCTTTTTAATTATTGTTATTATCATTATTTTCCTTCCTTTTCTGTCCTAATCTTGTCCTAATCTGTCTTTATCTCAACTCATTAGTTTTTTACATTTTCTTTTTTTTTTTTTTTTTGGTTTTGTTTTGTTTGTCTTGTTTTTTTGTTTTTTTTTTTTTTGTTTGTTTGTTTGTTTGTTTGTTTGTTTTTGTTTTGTTTTTTTTTTTGTTGTTGTTTTTTTTTTTTTTTTGACTCTCTCCCACATCCTATTGAGAGGGGGCAGGGAGGGTTGAACAAATGTATTTTTGGTGCTTAGCTGACTGTTGCATTAAGCCACAACAATATATTAGCTCCACTTTTAACAATATTTTCATCCAGGATAAAATTTGAAAGTAATTTGAGACTTTGATACTGGTTTGAATTCAATTCATTTTCTTAGAATTTAGCAAGTTCTTTAGAGGACTGAGGGAAAGTTATACAGCTAAGTTATCCTCTTTAACAGAAAAAAGTTTAACATAAAGTTATCCTCTTCCTTACAGGCCTGTGTCTCAGATGTGGAGAAACTTTCCGAAGAATTCCACCAACTTAAAGAGAATCTATCTTCCTCGCCACCTGATCAAACCAGTGTCCACTGACCAAAAGAGAACACTTGGGAGAAACTTTCTGAAAAGGTTCACCAACTTGAAGAGAGATTATCTTCCTCCCCACCTGTACAAACTAGTGTCTCAGCTATCAGAGGTAAGTGTTCATACACACAAGGAAGATGATACGGTGGGTACACACCCCATGCCACCCTGTGGTTTTACCTATGAGACCATGGAGAGGGCATGAGAAAATGGGATGGAAAATCTACCGCGACCCTAGAGGCACGGGTACGTGAGTTGCAAAAGAAAACAATCGGGAAAAAGGGATTCTCTGAAAAATCTGTTGCTCCAACTTCCAGCAGACAGTCCTTCAAACACAGAAACAAAGAAGATTCTGACCAGGATTAGGGGGGGGCATGCCTCCAGCCAGGGGGAGGAAAGGGACAGTTGAGTTTATTGGACTGTGTGGATTTGATGGCCTGGCACGTCAGATGCACAGAAGTATAAGGCTTTAGTAGACACTGGTGCACAATGTACTGTAATGCCATCGAGCTCTAAAGGGCCAGAGCCCATCTGTATTTATGGAGTGACAAGGGGATCTCAGCAGTTGACTGTATTGGAGGCTGAAGTGAGTCTGAGTGGGAAAGAGTGGGAAAAGCATTGTATTGTGACTGGCCCGGATGCTCCATGTATCCTTGGCATAGACTATCTTAGAAGAGGATATTTCAAGGACCCAAAAAGGTTCCAGTGGGCTTTTGGTATAGCTGCCTTAGAGACAGAGGGCATTAAACAATTATCTACCTTGCCTGGTTTCTCAGAGGACCCTTCTGTTGTGGAGTTGCTGAGGGTCAAAAAACAGCAAGTGCCAATTGTTACCACAACTGTGCACCAGCGGCAATATCGCACTAACCAAGACTCCCTGATTCCCATCCATAAGCTAATTTGTCAATTGGAGAACCAAGGAGTGATCAGCAAGACTCATTCACCTTTCAATAGTCCCATATGGCCAGTGCGAAAGTCTAATGATGAGTGGAGACTAACAGTGGCCTGAACAAAGTCACGCTACCACTGAGTGCTGCAGTGCTGGACATGCTGGAACTTCAGTACGAACTAGAATCGAAGGCAGCCAAGTGGTACGCCATAATTGATATCGCTAATGCATTTTTCTCCATCCCTCTAGCAGCAGAGTGCAAGCCACAATTTGCTTTCACTTGGAGGGGAGTCCAATATACTTGGAATTGTCTGCCCCAGGTGTGGAAACACAACCCTACCATTTGCCATGGACTGATCCAGTCTGCACTGGAGCAGGGGGAAGCTCCTGAACACCTGCAGTACATCGATGACATTATTGTGTGGGGTGACACAGCAGAGGAAGTTTTCGAGAAAGGAAAGAAAAGAGTCCGTTTTGCCATAAAATAAAATAAAGTCAAAGGATCTGCACAAGACATCCAGTTTTTAGGAATAAAATGGCAAGATGGACGTTGTCAAATCCCAATGGATGTGATCAACAAAATAACAGCTATGTCTCCACCAACTTGCAAAAAAGAAACACAGACTTTCCTAGGTGTCGTGGGGTTTTGGAGAATGCACATCCCAAATTACAGTCTGATTGTAAACCTGCTCTACCAAGTAACCTGTAAAAAGAATGAGTTTGAATGGGGCCCTGAGCAATGACAAGCCTTTGAACAAATCAAGCAGGAAACAGTTCATGCAGTAACCCTTGGGCCAGTCCAAACAGGACCAGATATAAAGAATGTGCTCTACACTGCAGCCGGGGAGAATGGCCCCACCTGGAGCCTCTGGCGGAAAGAACCTGGGGAAACTCGAGGTCGGCCCCTAGGGTTTTGGAGTCGGGTATACAGAGGATCTGAGGCCCGCTATACTCCAACTGAAAAGGAAATATTGGCAGTATATGAAGGAGTTCAATCTGCTTCAGAGGTGGTCAGTACTGAAGCGCAGCTCCTCCTACCACCCTTACTGCTGGTATTAGGCTGGATGTTCAAAGGAAGGGTCCCCTCTGCACATCATGCAACTGATGCTACATAGAGCAAGTGGGTTGCACTGATTACTCAGAGGGCTCGAATAGGAAACCCCAGTCGCCCAGGAATATTGGAAGTGATTATGGACTGATCAGAAGGCAAGTACTTCAGGATATCATCAGAGAAGGAGGTGGGTTGTGCTGAAGAAGACCCACTGTACAACCAGTTACCAGAGAATGAGAAGAAATATGCCCTGTTCACTGATGGGTCCTGTCGTATTGTGGGGAAGCATCAGAGATAGAAGGCTGCTGTATGGAGTCCTACATGACGTGTTGCTGAAGCTGCTGAGGGAGAAGGTGAATCAAGTCAGTTTGCAGAAGTGAAGGCCATTCAGTTGGCTTTAGACATTGCTGAATGAGAAAAGTGGCCAGTTCTCTATCTCTACAGTGATTCATGGATGGTAGCAAATGCCCTGTGGGGATGGTTACAGCAATGGAAGCAAAACAACTGGCAGCGCAGGGACAAACCCATCTGGGCTGCTGCATTGTGGCAAGATATTGCTGCTCGGGTAGAGAACCTGGCTGTAAAGGTACACCATGTAGATGCTCATGTGTCCAAGAATCGGGCTACTGAAGAACATCAAAACAACCAGCAGGTGGATCAGGCTGCTAAGATTGAAGTAGCTCAGGTGGACCTGGATTGGCAGCATAAAGGTGAATTATTTATAGCCTGATGGGCCCATGACATCCCAGGCCATCAAGGTAGAGATGCAACATACAGATGGGCTCGTGATCAAGGGGTGGACCTGACCATGGACGCTATAGCACAGGTTATTCATGACTGTGAAACATGTGCTGCAATCAAGCAAGCCAAACAGTCAAAGCCTCTTTGGTATGGAGGACGACGGCTGAAATATTAATATGGAGAGGCCTGGCAGATTGATTGCATCACACTCCCTCAAACTCGCAATGGCAAGCGCCAAGTACTTACAATGGTGGGAGCAACCACCGGATGGCTGGAAACATATCCTGTGCCTCATGCCACCACCCGGAACACTATCCTGGGCCTTGAAAAGCAAGTCCTATGGCGACATGGCACCCCAGGAAGAATAGAGTCAGACAATGGAACTCATTTCTGAAACAACCTTATAGACACTTGGGCCAAAGAACATGGTATTGAGTGGGTGTATCACATCCCCTATCATGCACCAGCCTCCAGGAAAGCTGAATGATACAATAGACTCTTAAAGACTACATTGAAAGCAAGGGACACTGGGACACTCAAAAATTGGGATACGCATTTGGGAAAGGCCACCTGGTTAGTCAATACTAGGGGATCTACCAACCGAGCTGGACCTGCCCAATCAAACCTGTTACGTACTGTAGAAGGGGATAAAGTTCCTGTAGTGCATGTAAGAAATATGCTGGGTAAAACAGTCTGGGCTACTCCTGCCTCAGGAAAAGGCAAACCCATTTGTGGAATTGCTTTTGCTCAGGGACCTGGATACACTTGGTGGGTGATGCAAAAGAACAGAGAGGTCTGGTGTATACCCCAAGGAGATTTAATACTGGGTGAGAATAGCCCATGAATTGAATTGTACCATGTTAATTACTATATAATACTGTATGTTATCACTACCATGACTACTATATACCCTAGATTAAAACGGTGACTAATTAGAATGTATGGAAAAGAGTGTAACCTGAGCATGACATAAATAGTATGAAATAAGGGGTGGATAGATGTCCTGGTTTCAGTTAGAACAGAGTTAATTTTCTTCCTAGTAGCTGGTGGAATGCTATGTTTTGGCTTAGGATGAGAAGAGTGCTGATAACACCCCAATGTTTTAATTGTTGCAGAGCAGTGCTTATACTAAGCCAAGGACATCTCAGCTTCTTGCTCTGTCCTGCCAACGGGCAGGCTGGGGGTGCAGCAAGAGCTGGGACGGAACAGACCCAGGACAGCTGACCCAAACTAGCCAAAGGGGTATTCCATACCATCTGACGTCATGCTAAATAATATATAGGGGTGGCTAGCCGGGGGAGGGGGATGGACTGCTCAGGGTTAGGCTGGGCATCGGTCAGCGGGTTGTGAGCAATTGCATTGTGCATCACTTGTTTGTACACATTATTAGTAGTAGTACTATTATCATCATTGTGCTATTATTGTTGTTAATATTATTATTGTTATTATTATTTTCCTGTCTTAATAAACTGTCTTTATCTCAACTCACGGGCTTCACTTTCCCATTTCTCTCCCCCATCTCAGAGAGGGGGGGGGAGGGTGAGTGAATGGCTGTGTGGTGTTTAGCTGCCGGACGGGTTTAACCACGACACCACAACAATATATTAGCTCAACTTTTAACAATATTTTCATTCAGGATAAAATTTGAAAGTAATTTAAGACTTTGATACTGGTTTGAATTCAATTCATTTTCTTAGAATTTAGCAAGTTCTTTAGAGGACTGAGGGAAAGTTATACAGCTGGACTAGAAATTCTGTGTGTGTGTGTATGATTGTACACGAGCTAGGTTGTGGATATAATATTTGCCAATATAATCCTGCATTTACAGATCTTGAAGAGATTTTACTTCATGATTAGCCAAGAAAAATAATTTGAAACTGTGTTTAGGGAATTACTGAAGTGAATATTCTATTCAGTGCATCGTTTCAGTTCAAAGTGAAGGATCTAAATGCATAGCATTTAATGAAGCTGAAGTTAGAAATATTAGTCAGGAAGTCAGAAAATATTAATAAGTTATTTTATAGTGTAACACTCAAAATGGAACTTTTTGAACAAATGTGAAACATGGATGTCAATTTTCCATTTAAACCCATAGGCTCAAATTGTTTATTTATTTATGCTGTTTTAGATTGAAAATGGATTAAAAAATTGGTCTTTCTGATACTAATATTAAAAAAAAAAAAAACAAAACAGTTATGCTTTTGTTATTTTTTCTAAAGTCCAGTGATATTAGATCTAAGTTAGTTAAAATCTGTTTAAGCAGAACAATAGTAATTCATCCTATATGATGCACTCAAATTTTCATTTGTCAAACTTTTGACAAATTTTTACCTATCTTTAAGCATCTTCCTAATTCTAGGAAATAATATATCATATTATATATATATTATATTATTTCCTATAATACATATATATATCTATATGCATATATGTATATATGCATATATATATAATTATTGTAATATATAAATTATATATAATACACATACACATAGAATTACGTATAATTATATATCATAATATATTATTATATAATATGTTATATAGATAATATAATTGTGTAATTAAATTTCACCTGCAGAGAGATATTAATTTGCATGGTAGAGCTTTCAATTTATACTATTGATTATTTAAAAAAAAAAAAAAAAAAAAAAAAAAAGACAAGCTTCCTGGAAATCAAAACTTAATGCACTGTGAAGAAATGAATTTCTTGGCCTGTCAATAACTGTTATTCAACCTTCTAAATTCTTTTTTTTTTTTTTTCATGTGTGAAGAGATCACAGAGAATTATAGAATAGTTTGGGTTGGAAGAGTCCTTAAAGATCATCTGATTCCAAATCCCTACTTTGAACAAGGACATCTTCCACTAGACAAGGTTGCTCAAAGCCCTGTCCAGCCTGGCCTAAAAACTTCCAGGGATCAGGCACCCACAATTTTTTTGGTCAAGTTCTAGTACCTCACCAATCTCATATTTCTTCTTTACATTTAATCTAAATCTATCCTCTCTCAGTTTAAAGTCATTACCCCTTCTTCTCTCACTACACGCCCTTGTAAATTGTCCCTCTCCTGATTTCTCGTAGCACCCCTTTAGGTACTTGAAGTCTCCTATAAGATCTTTATGGAGACTTCTCCAGACTGAATAACCTTAACTTTCTCAACTTGTCTTCATAGTCTCCTATGACGTTCTCCAGCCTCTGGTCATCTTTGGACTTGCTACAACTAGTCCCTCCCTGTTCTTCTTACACTGAGAGCACAGTAGAAGGGGAGAATCACCTCCATAAACTTTCTGCCCACTCTTCTTTTGATGCAGCCCAGGACATAGTTGTCTTTCTGGACTGCAAGCATGCATTGCCAGCTTAAGTTGAGCATCAACAAACACTCCCACATCCTTCTCCTCAGGGGTTTTCTCAATCCATTCTCTGCCTAGCCTGTATTTGTGCTTAGGATTGTGTTGACACAAGTTGACCCTGCACTTGGCCTTGTTGAATTTCATGAGGTTCATGTAGTTCATCTCAAGATTCAAGGTGTCTTAAGACATATAGTTTCAAGATGACTTGAATGTGCTGCTTGACTAATGTCCGGAGTTTTAAACCCCAATTTGTTTTAGGTATCAAGGTGTGAATCCAGATTCTTCAATGGTCAAAAAGTTTAGGTTTATTTTTGTCCATTGACAAGGGACAGTATTCATACAAATTGCAAGATTTTTTCAGAGATTGATGAAACATGCTTCTAAATGGTCATTCTCATTTTCTTTGTAAAGTTGCCTGTCCACAGTGGCTTCTTCTGTAACTTCACACAGAACACTTTCCTACTATTTTTCAAGTTGTACAGACAAATGAATACCTATAAACTACTGAGTCACCTGTGTGTTGTTAAAAATCAACTTAATGCTTATGTTTTGTTTGTTTGTTTGTTTGTTTTTCTTTTGACTGCTTCTATTAACAAGTTTGTTCTTTCTGATTGCCTGGGAAAGATAGCGATCTTCTTGGAAGCTATTTTTTTCAGAATCGTTCTGAATAAGACACAGAGGTTGTAGAAAGACAAATTTTATGAAGATACAGGAATTAGCAATGCTTCCATTAGCTACTTCAATTTCTGATAATGATTGCACAGTTTTTAACATAATAAGACATAATTCTAGGTCGTGATAGTTTTCTATAGTTCTTTCAGTGTCATTTTTTCCTAAAGATTATTCTCTGCTTCCTACTGTGTCTTATACATATTGGTTTTACCTTCAAGCAGGACTTTCAAGAAATAAAAGTAAGTATACAGCTACTTCAGAGTAAGAGATTTCAATGTTTCATACCTGATGATTCTTTATAAAACTTGTACTTTTATTTCTAGTTGTTTTGCACTATTAGAAGAAAATTTATTTTTTATTGAAGTTTCTATAAAAATTTTTTGTAACTATTCTCTGTCTCCTTCCACAGAATATCTTTCATTTTTGTAAATATTGTTCACCAGGGAAATCACAGTATTTTTGTTCCATTGCCTGTAGTGGCACAAACGATATAGAAAGCCAGATCTTAAAAACCTAAAGACAAATCACATCTCTCTTTCTGAATCTAATTTTTTAGGATGTAAAATAAAAAAGGAAAAAAAAAATGTCAAAAGTTCAGGATTGCAAGAGGATTTTTTTCTAATTATAAAAATCTCATAAAAACAAGTTTAAACACTGTATTTTTTTTTTTTTTAAATTATATCTATACATTTCAATATTCTTAGCAATTTCTAGCTTCATTGTCTTAGTACTAAAGCATTCTTTCTAATCTCTGTCCTTTTGAACGGAAGATGTTATATGTTAGTTAAACTTCATTTTTGAGAAATTATATTGCTTAAAAATAAGCCATGGAAAAAATGAGCAAGCACTTTACTGATTAAAATATTATAAATATATATAATAAGGTTTCTTCTGAGTTCTTATAAAATCATAGATAAAGATAATTTGTAGGCTTTCTGCAATAGACTCCCTTCACAGTCTTGGTTATGTAAACCAAAGCTTCACATTAATCCATGTAAGTTTAACATCATGGCTACTTGTACAAAAGACTTTTTTTTTTTTTTTTTCCTGAAATTGTTACCAATAATTTTCTTTCAGAAAATGTCATGAATTTTGTACTTCTTCATCCCAGTACTTAGTTTTGTCCTAATATTTATTAGTTAGTACAGCTAGAGATATCAATCTATGATAGTCCTTAGAGTCCTTAGTGATGTTCTCAAAAAACAACAACAACATTAAAAACAAGCAAAAAAAAACAACCAAACAAACAAAAACATACAGTGTCATTCTGTGTGCTAATACTCTATTACCCATTTGTACATTGTGATTTCTATAAAGATCGCCTAAAAATTCTGTAACCAAGTAGTGCAGGCAGTGGAAAAAGTGTTTTTCCTGCACTGGCAAAACAATACATGTAGACTGAATAGTTAGTAGGAAAAGCTCTGGCCTTTGTCCTCTGAAATACAAGTTTGAACTCAATTTTATCTTTATTTTTAGTGGGCATTAGGTCAAAAGCAAAACTAATCAAGTATCTGGGCACAACACAGCACATGAGAAAACGATGGAGTTATCACTCTCATCTATCTTCCCAGTGATGGAAAAAAAGAGACATAGGAAGGGAGCTAAAGGTTAAGGATTATTAGCTCCTTTCTGTGGAGAATCCATCATTCCTCTGAATTAAAGAATAATTTCTAGTTCCAATTGTTATATCAGGTTCAACTTGCAATGGCAGAGCTCAGATGAGAAACAGAAACGTTTTAAATTCCATTCTTTCCATAGCTACTAAGAATTTCCGCCCCCTCCCCCCACCCCCCTCCATGTATTGTACATGTTATAATCAACTCTGTCGCCACAGTAAATTTTTGTTTGAAACTTAATAGAAAATAGGTGATTAAAGGGTGATTCTTACCTTCTACTTTACTCTTTGTGATAACACCTGGAGTACTGTGTTTAGTTCTGGGCTCCCAAGCACTGGAAGGCCATAGATGTATTATAACGAGTCCAGAGGAGGACCAAGATCAAAAGGCTGGAGCACCTCTCCTATGAAGATAACCTGAGGAAGTTGAGGTTGTTCACCCTGAAGAAGTGAAGTCTGCAGGGAGACCATACAGTGACCTTCCAGTAGGTAAAGGGAGCCTACAGAAAAGCTGGGCAGGGATTCTTTTTTTAGTTTAATACCATGTTGTTTAAACTAAAAGAGTGTAGATTTAGATTAGACATAAGGAATAAAGTCTTTATGAGGGTGGTGAGGCACTGAAACGGGTTTCTCAGAGAATTTATGGATTCCTCATCCCTAGAAGTGTTTAAGGCCAAGTTGGATGGGTCTTTGAGCAACCTGGTCCAGTGGAAGGCATCCCTGCTTATGGCAGGGGTGTTAGGATAAGATTTTAAAGGTACTTTCCAATCTAAACCATTCTGTGATGAATCTTCCTTCCTTCATTCTTTCGTTCTTTCCTTCCTTCCTTCCTGCCTTCCTGCCTTCCTGCCTTACTAAGAAAAATTTCAGTAGAAAAGTAAACTCCATGTCTTATTCCATGCTTTTCAGAGCTTTAAAAAAAAAAAAAAGAAATTAAAAATTCCTTGATCAGGTTATCTTTGTCTTTCCGTATTGCCAGGTCCACCACATTTGTCTTTTATTTTCTACTCCACCATCCAAAAGTGCCTCTTCTTCTTCTTCTGTGTTGAATATATCCTGATGGTAGTTTGGCAGTTTTCCATTGTATAATGCCTTAATTACATTTATTTATTTATTTATTTATTTATTTATTTATTTATTTATTTATTCAGGCTGGGAATGAAAAAAATCTTCAGTATCTTGCTTAATTCAGAGTATTATTTGGAGTTAAATACACAATTTTGGATGGCTCCTGTGAGTGTAGAAACTTTCTTTATTCTGAAATATTTTATGCTTGCTGCTATTTCATTAGTCTGCTGGTCTACTCTTCCTTATTCCTGCTTTTTAATTCACATTAATATTTTGGATAACTAATGTCAGAAACTTAAAGATAAATAAAATTTTAACTGGTTTACTCATAAAAGTATTTGTAGACAGTGATGCTTAGCATGAAAATGAGGAACATCTTGTTTGTAAAGATCAATGAGTTTTGTGCAGCTAAATTAATTAACACTAACTTTCTTTTCTGTGGTATTGATCTTCATGATACTGAGATAAAGTAGTTGTATATCAGATTCCATATATGGAGTGTTTTGCATCCTCCCCTCTCCCTCCCTCACTCTGTTTTTTATTCTATATTGTCTTACCCAATTGAATAAAGTGCACATCAGGACACAAAATATTTTGTTTGTTTGTTTGTTTGTTTCTCGTTTGTTTTGTTTTTCTTAGCCTTAAAATGTATTTTAATGGCTATCTCCAGTGAGGTCTATATATACATGTATACTTCTTTCTATATATATCACATGTCAAGGTGATATGTGTGATCACATATCACACATCAGCACGCAGCATTTTCTTTTATTTCATGGAGTGAGATAACATTCTTGATCTCCCTTTCTGTCATCCTCCCTTTTCTGGTCTTATACACTTTGTCACAAAACTAAGTGATTTGTATATGTTTGTGTACGCACATACGTAAGTACTACTTGTAGTAAAAGTTTCATTAACTGCTAGACTGAAAGGCCTTCATAAGTCTGGCTACAGTCATAGAGCACTGGGCACAAGTGGTCCTTTCACAATCTATTTTTCATGCAGTAGAGATTCAGCTGTGCTGCGGTCTTAAATCAAGATAGTTCACGAATACTTTTCCACTCTGCTAGCTCTGGGATCATAATGCTCTTTTGCAGAAACATGCTGTTTGGAGTCATATTTGTTTGGAAATCATGGACTTTGACAAAGCTCTCTTGAAATGTTTGCGCTTTTTCAGAACTGACACTGTACTGATTCTGTATTGTGGAATTATCCTCAATTTTATAAAAAAAAAAAAAAAAAAAAAAAAAAAAAAAAAAAAAAAAAGTCGTATTCTCTCCCAAAGAAGCATCGTGTATCTTTTGCGGAAAAAAAAACAAAAAAAAAAAAAAAAACAACCAACCAACCAAAAAAAAAACCCCAAACAAACAATACTTAAGTACAGTAAGGGTATGATACGTTATTGGTGGATCTGTGATCGTGACACTTCAGCGCTCTGAGTCCGACTAGACCCATGTCAGTTAATGTGTTATTGGTGAATCTGTGGTTGTGATAGTTCAGTATCCTGAATTCAACCAGACCCATAATGGTTAATCGGCTACACCCCTTAATGTGACACTTAAACTTTCTCCTTTTTAGCATGTATTCACTCTGAAACACTAGCTGCAAATATACAACCCTAATATTCCTAACTATGCAGTGAAAGGACACCAGAAGTTAACTGTCTATTGTCAAGCTAACACAGCAATGCTGAGAAACAGAATGTTCTTTAAAAAGAAATATTTAGAAGAAAGCAGTGTAGTCAACAACAACAAAAAATGTTGCTTATCTGATCATTTCAGAGGAAAACTGGCAACTCAACATATGCAGGACTTGCAGGACTGACTGCTAGGCAGAAATAAATAAAGATGTGCTGAATGTTAGTTTTCTTCCAATGTGATAGAATGATTTCTTTCTGTTAACATTTATTTTTGCAAAGCATGAAGATCAACTTTTATAGACTTACAGAAATAAAATCTTACTTTTGCTGTGAAACACATCAGCTTTATAAACTCATAAAGTTCCCTACAGGGTCAAAAGAACATCATCAGATGTGACAATGGATGGGAAGAAGTCATAAAAATTATGCTAAGCCTTTCTTCTACAGGTCTGTACTTCAAATTCAGATGATGAATTTGATGATGATACCAGCTAAAAGTAATTAGGATGACTGTTAGCCTATATGTTACTGACTTCTGCTTCACAAAAGCAATCTAAACCATGATGTTTGTTGTTGTTGTTGTTTTCTGAGATTCTTCTCATACGGATTAAATATGCCACACCTGTAGCTATGGTGTATCAGAGTTAAGGCTGATAGGCAGACAACATGGAGAAATGCTTAATTTTTACTGAATTGCTTATGTCGATAAAAGAGAATGTTGGTCTCCAGAGGTTTTAAAGCACCTTTCATAAGAACTATATTGATCAAAACAGAATCATGTTGTGTGTCTTCCATACAGACATAAAAATATTTTTATTTTTTTTTTGTTTTTAATAGGAATCTTGTCATAGATTTGTCATAGATTGAACACTTAACTGAGCTGGGTCCAGACAAAAGTTTTATACAGAGAAAATTCTGTGTTACAGGATCCATGTTTATGCTCAAAAATTGTGTTAAACAGTAACTAACAAGTCTGGGTTGTAGAAGACTGACTTTCCCTAGGAGGAAAAACAAAAACATGACACAACAAAACAAAATATTCAAACAAACAAAACAATAATTCTTTAGTGGGAATCTTATTTTTGTGATTTCCTTGAAAACATCTGACATCATTTATTTGATCTTCATCCTGCCTTTTTTATCATAATCATATGGAAAAATTGCAGCCTCATCTACACAACCTTTAAAATTTGCTGGGGATAGGAAGACATGTAAAAACAATAGCAGAGTTCACCTTAACCTATACTATGCTTTTGACATTGTCTCCCAAAATATCCTCAAAAACAAAATGATAAGGTTCACACTAGAAAAATGACAGTGAAGCAAGCAAAAAACTGGGTGAACTGCCAGGCTTACTTAAAGGGTTGTGATCAGCAGTACAAAGTCCACCCAGAGGTCAGTCACTAGGGAAGTACCCCTGTTGTTAAAACTGAGAACAATACTGTATAAAATGTCATTAATGATATGGATGATAGAGCAGAATGTGCCCTCAGCAAATTTACAGATGATGAAAAACTGCAAGCAACGGCTGATTAACCAGAGGGTTGTGCAGAGGGATCTGGACGGGCTGGAGAAATGGACAGACAGGAACCCCATGAAGTTTAACAAGGAGAATTACACTTGGGTAAGAACAATCTTAGACATTGGGATTGACTGGGATGACAAGCTGGGAGACACCCAGCTGGCAAACATGCTGGCAGAAAAGGAACAGATTCCTAGTGAACATCAAGCTGAACATGAGCCAGCAATGTACCATTGCAGTAAATAAGGCTAACAATATCCTTGGCTGCATTAGGCAGACTCAACACAAGTGGGTGCACCTGGAGTACTCTGTCCAGTTCTGCACTCCCTAGTACAACAGAGAAAAAGGAAGCTAGTAGAAAGTGTCATATAAAGAGCCACAAAGATTGAAGCATCTGTCCTACTTGGACAGGCTGAGATAGCTGAAATTATTTAGCCCATAGAAGAGAAGGCTTAGGTGTGATTTCACTGGTGAATATAAATATAATATAAATTGGTGTGAAGGGTAACGAAGAGGGAGATGGACACTTTTCAGTGGTGTTTAGCAACAAGATAAGAGCCAATAGGTAAAACCAGAAACATATGAGGTTCTGTCTTAATGTACGAACTATGCAAATACCTGAGCATTAGCACAGGTTGCCCAGAGAGGTTGTGGAGTCTCCATCTTTGAGAATGTTCAAAACACGACTGGACATGGTCCTGGATAACACTCTCAGTGTCTGTGATTTCATCTTAGAGCAGGAGTTTGGATTTGGTGTTTGTATTGTCTTCCAATCTCTTTTGTTCTGTGATTCTGTGATACTTACCAGGGTTTTTTACTACCACATGTACATTGAGACAAATATGGGCAAAATAGTTTGGGATGTATGACCAGTGATGCTATGTTTTCTGTGTTTCCTTACACATTCCCACATAACTTAAAGATCCAGTATCTTTCCTTAGGTCAGCTGTTAAATAGGCTTTATATCAAAGCAAGCTATCCAGAGGCATTTCTGTTAGGATTTACTGATCTCCACTTATGTAAGTCATTTACTACAAAATAATATGAATTCAGCTTCACTAAACCAGAAGGAATATTTGGAAAAGAAAACTATGTCCAACAAAACAAAAGTAAATAAGCAGAAAATAATAATAATTTTAAATAATAATATAATAAAGGAGATAATTATCTGTAAATACTTTTTCCCTTTCTATTTGGAAGAGCAATAGTTCATTCTTTATTATCCATCTGTGCTTTATGTTTCTATGTTTCAGTTATTGCTACTGATATTTACAGAAAAAGTATTTCTCACCCCTCCCTTGCCCTGCTGGCCACACTTCTTTGATTCAGTCCAGGATATGGTTGTCTTTCTGGACTGCACACACACATTGCTGGCTCATGTTGAACTTCTTGTCAACCAACACCCCCAGGCCCTTCTACTCCAATCCCTGAGGAAGACCACTTGTTGCTGATATCAGCTTGGACATTGAGGTGTTGACTGCAACCCTCTGAGTGTGGTTATCTAGCCAATTCCTTATCCACTGAGTTACCAATTCATCATATCCATTTCTTTCCAATTTAGAGACAAAGATATCATAGGGAACAATGTCAAATGTTTTGCACAAATCCAGTTAGATGATGTAAGTTGTTCTTCCCCTATCCACCAATGCTGTAACCCTGTCATAGAAGGTCACGTGATTTTTCAGGCACAATCTGTCCTTAGCAAAGCTATGTTGGCTGTCACTAGTCACCTCTTTGTTTTCTGTGTGCCTTAGTATAGTTTCCAGTTTCTAGCATAGATTTCATTCAGTACCTCAGCCATCTCCCTATCCTGGCTGACCATGTTTTGCATTTACTTCTGGAGAGGGACCCCCAGAAGTTTATTTCTCTTGTCTTCCTTTTGTCATATTTCTGATGTACCTACAGAAACCTTTCTTGTTGCCCTTAATGTCCCTGGCCAAATTTAATTTGGGGCTTTAGCTTTTCTAACCTGATCCCTGGCTGCTTGTACAATGTTTGTGTATCCCTATGCTATCCTATGCTATCTGTCTTTGTTTTCACCCCCTGTAATCTTCCTTTTTCTGTTTGAGTTTGACCAGTTGTTCCTTGTTCACTCATGCAGGTCTCCTGGAATTTTTACCTGACTTCTTCTTTATTGGGATGCATCACTCCTGAATTTTTAGGAAGTGGATTTTGAATAATAACCATTTTTCTCAGACCTTCTTCCCTTCAGGGTTTTAGCACTTGATACTTTACCAATCAGATCCCTGAAGAGGCCAAAGTCTGTTCTCCCAAAGTCCAAGACAGTGAGCCTGTTGTGCTCCTTCCTTGCTGCCCTCAGAATCCTAGACTCCACTATTTCATGGTCACTGTAGCCAAGGCTGCCCTTAAACTTCACATCCACCAGCAACCCCTCCTTCTTGGTATGAATGGGCTACAATTGTATCTCTGCTTGTTGGCTTCTCTATCATTTGGCTATCATCAAGGCATTTCATGAATCTCCTGGGTCACCTATACACTGCTGTACTGTTATTCCAATATATATTAGAGTGGCTGAAGTCCCCCATAAAGTCCAGGGCTTGTGAAAGTGAGGCTGCTTCTATCTGTTGATAGAGGCCTCATTTGCATGGTCTTCCTGGTTCGGTGGCCTGTAGCAGACCTCCACTGTAATGTCACCTGTCCCTGCCTTGCCTTTAATCCTGACTTATAAGCCATCTGTCAGCTCCTCATCCATCCCCAGGCAGAGCTCCACACACTTCAGTTGATCACTGATGTAGAGGGAAATGCCCCTTCCTCATCTCTCCTTCCTGTCCTTCCTAAAGAGTGTGTATTCATCCATTCCAACACTCCAGTCATGGTAGCTATTCCACATCTCCATAATGCCAGTTAGTCTATAGCCCTGCAGGCAGGCTTACATCTCTAACTGTTTTTATTTATTCCCCATGCTACATTCATCAGCATAGAGGAAATAAAGTTAGACCCTGATTCACTGTCTGGAGTGGCTAGAATTCCTTGTGTTACTCTTTGGGTGCTCTCCTGCAGAGCCATGACCTTTCTCCAGGCACTGGTCATCTATCACTAACACTGGTGTCAAACTGGGAGGATCAGGAAAAACTGATGTTCCACTCCACCAGCAACTCTAATTTAAAACACTTTTCACCACCTTGAAAAACCTAGGACAAAAGATGGTCTTCCCTTTCTGTGAGAAATGATCATCCCTAAGCAGACCAGATTTCTCAATGTGAGCTTCACGGATTAAGTAGCTGAATCTCTGTTTGCAGCACCAGTCCTGTAACCATCTGTTGATTTGCTAGATTTGACTGGCCCTGTCAATACATTTCCCTTTGACTGACAAGACTGATCCTACCTTCCAATGCAGAATGTGCCTGAACTGCAACCAGTCATCTTGGTGAGCAATCGATTATCAACTATCAAGTACCAATTTAAAATTAAAGTGCTTAGCAAAAACATTTGATAAAAACAAAACATTTAATAACAATAAAATAAAAAGAAGAAAAGCAAACAAAATTTTGTTTGTTATATACTGTTAAATACTGGTTGAGTATGACATGTTGGGAATAAGTGTATATATATATTTTTGAATCCTGATTAAAATTTGTACAGTCTGTAAGGAAAAAAAAATATATATATATATATATTTATTTTTTTTCATAGAGAGAGAAATGTTTCTGTATCCTCTGTATGCAATAATGAGTACACTAATTCCTGTCCTATCACAGAATCACGGAATCACAGAATCACAGAATCACAACATCAATCACAGAATATTAGGGATTGGAAGGGACCTTGAAAGATCATCTAATCCAATCCCCCTGCCCAAGCAGGAACACCTAGATCAGGTCACACAGGAACACATCCAGGTGGGTTTGAATGTCTCCAGAGAAAGAGACTCCACAACTCCCCTGGGCAGCCTGTTCCAGTGTTCAGTCACACTCACCATAAAAAAAGTTTTGTCTCATATTTAAGCAGAACCTCCTAATGGGCTTGCACCCATTATGCCTTGTTCTATCACTAGATGTCACTGAGAAGAGACTGACTCCATCCTTCTGACAATCACCCTGTACATATTTGTAAACATTAATGAGGTCACCCCTCAGTCATCTCTTCTCCAAGCTAAAGAGATCCAGCTCCATAAGCCTTTCCTCATAAGGGAGATGCTCCACTCCCTTAATCACCCTTGTGGCTCTGCACTGAACTCTCTGAAGCAGTTCTGTGTCTTGCTTCAATGGAGGGGCTCAGAACTGAACACAATATTCCATATGTGGTCTCACCAGGGCAGAGTAGAGGGGGAAGAGAACCTCTCTCAGTTTATTAACCACACCCCTTCTAATACATCCCAGGATGCCATTGACCTTCTTGGCCACAAGGGCACAGTGCTGGCTCATGCATCATTTCCATTTTAATTTTCCACCATTTCATCATTGTTCACCAGGACCCCCAGGTCACTATCCCATTCACTGCTCTCCAGCAGGGCAGTCTCCAACTTATACTGGTGTTTGGGGTTGTTCTCACACAGATGCAGGACTATATATTTGCCCAGGTTATATTTCATTAAATTTCTCCCCACCCAATTCTCCAGCCTGTCGAGGTCCCACTGGGACCTTATGACCTGTCAGCCACTCCTCCCAGTTTAGAGTCATCAGCAAACTTGCTGATAGCACACTCCATTTTTTTTTTTATTTTTATTTTTAATATGATAACTGAACTGTCTGTGTGTACATGGATATGTAATTCCCATAAAGAAGACATGAAAAAGTCTCTAGGTTTGAGGTTCGTACTGTCAACTTCTAGGTTTGGAACACAGTAACAGACACTGTACAAACACTTTTAGAGATAAAGTGTTTATTTCTAAATCATGATTTGTAATGTTGCAAATACAGATCAGAACTTGCCCAGGTGGGCAAAGACTCACATGACTGAGGCCATCAGGCAGCTGGCAGAAAGCAGAGAATGGCAATAGTAGGGCAGTCAGACAATATCAGCCTTACAAGAAATATAAATATTTTTCATAAAACAATATATCTGCCTGCTTTTAAATAACATCATCAATTTGACTCTTCATTAGAAAATTCTTATGAAGAAGTGCTATCAGGATATTTTGTTAAAATTTTACACTTACACCAAGGTTACATGAGGATAATTCATCACGTATGAATAACATTCTAGGTGGAAGAATTTATAGACTTTGTGTTTGTTATTGACATGAAGAGATTTTCCGATTCACTTTACTGCTGATTAATTTTGATTAAATACATTACCAAAAAAAAAAAATAAACAAACAAACAAACAAAAAACACCATCACCACCACCAAATAACAAAACAACAACACAAAAACAAAACAAAAGAAAAAAAAAAAACAGCAACAACAACAACAACAAAAGTGACTCCAAGACATTATGGATTTCAGAAAAGATATGAAAAGTCTCCACTTTTAAAGGAAAATATGTACTCTGGGCAAAAGAAAGAATGTGTTTTTTAACTTTGTTCAACTGTCTTGCATAAAGAAAATCAGTGATCTCATTTCTATTTAAAATAAATGCTAACTGACAAAATAATTTGATCTTCATACACATATCTTGTACACTATAGGTGAAGAATATTATCATATATTACTTCTACAGATACTGATTGCCTGTGTTACTCAGGTATATGCCAATACAGTGGCTTTCTCTTCTGAAGGTATGCTTTAAGATTTTAATTTATGGTGGGCAACATATTTCTGTAAAGGACATTAAATTAACAATCAATTTTTATTACAGAAAAGTCATTGTGGGATATATTGCTTTTAGTTGGCTACAGCAATCGGTTGAAATGCTGAAATTTAGGATTATATTATTTTTATTTTGAGTCAAAAGTCTCCACACTGACATAAAATTTGTAAAACCATTATCTGTTGAAAAATAAAGAAATAGCAAATTTTAAAGAAGCAAATTATTAGTCAAATTGGACATAAAGACATCTAGTAGGAATATATTTGATGGGAAAGCATGTTTCAAAAGTTTTCTTGTAATTAGGATAATTTTACAGTTTTGTATCTATAAAATACTGCCTGTTAATTAGATGCTTTTATTAACCATCCTCATCTCCTTCTATGAACGGGTGACATAAATGGTGGATGAGGGAAAGGTTGTTGACATAGCCTACCTAGACTTTGACAAAGCCTTTGACATAGTCTTCCACAGTATTCTCCTGGAAAAGCTGGCAACCAATGGCTTGGACAGGTACACTCTTTGCTGGGCTAAAAACTGGCTGGATGGCTGGACCCATAAAATAGTAGTAAATTGAGTGAAATCCAGCTTGAGGATGGATCACGAGTAGTGTTCCTGAGGGGTCAGTGTTGGGGGCCATCCTCTTTAATATGTGTGAGGAATGTTTTAACAATTCGTGTCCATAAAGAACAATTCTGTTTGAAATGTTTGAATCCTGTCTGCCTCTGGGCCCTGCACTGGCAATTCAATGCTTGAACCACAGCTGCAGTGTGTCCCAGTCTCCCCCTCATTCCTCATTCTAGCCAATTTATCACTTCTTAAATTTATGAACCTGTTTGCTTTTGTTATTCTGGACTTCTATTTCTAACACTGCTATAGATGTGTCTGTGAATGGCTGGGGAAGAATGTTTTAATTACCCGTGTGTCTGGGAGTTTCAGAACAACTGATAACAACTAGTGACTGTTATGGGATACTATGTGGATCTTTGGTATCTGGTTAGGGGGGGGGGCCGAGAAAGAAGCTGAAAGGCGGCTGGGAGACAAGATTTGAAGAAGGTGTTTTGAAGAAGGTGTTCCGTAAACTTGGGATGGTGCCCAGTAAGTACAAAGGGGAAGAGGAAGACTGCGAGCCTTCAGCATGGAAGACCCCTAGAGACCCCCAGAAGAGACCCCAGAGGAGACTGCGCATGCTCCAGTAGGAGGGACTGCACCCCGGAAGCTAATTTTAATAATCTATTTTTTTTAGAAGTAGTAATGAATATGTATTAGTCTAGGAGCATAAAAATCAGTTGCTTGATGTAATTGGTGTGCATCCTGGTGGAGCGGAGACTCCCGGTGCACCCAGCGCTGTTTGCTTACCTCTATTCCTTTATATCCTTTAATAAATCCTATTTTTCATTTAATTCTAATTTGAATCCTGAGCCATTTATAACAATTTGGGGGCTCGTCCGGGATGGCTATAGTTCCTGAATTCTGATTTACTCTAGGAGAGGCGCCCCACCATTTGGTGGCTCCTGTTTGAGTCAGATCGGGACTAATGCCATCCTGAACCTGAATAAAGGTAAGCAAAGAATTTTGATTTTTTTTTGAGCTCCCTTGCCGGCTGTGTTTTTGTGCCCGTAATTCTGCGCGCGAAGATCCGGACGAAGACGACAGGGTCGTTTGGATACCATCTGGTTGGGTTCCGGTGTCCGGGATCGAACCGGACGAAGACGACAGTCGTTTGGATACCGTCTGGTTCGATCCCAGACGAAGACGCTTGTGGATACCGTCCGGTTGGACTCTGGACGAAGACGACTGATTCGTAAGATACCGTCCGGTTGGGTAAAGGTACGGTTGCCCGTGTTTGTGTGTGAGAGTGTAACTGAGGCTTCTAAAGTCTGAGGCGTAGAAGTCTTTTTGTTTTCTCACTGGTTCTAATCTCCTGTTGGGGGGGCTGGGCTGGTGAATGGAGTGATACGTGGGTGGGTGATAGGTCCTAAGCCCCCTGCAAGACACTCTCACTCGGGGCAACCAAGGGCTGTGGGAATTGCCACTAGTAAAATTCCCAGATGGGTCAGATAAAATCAAAGACCAAGGACCAGAAAGGGAGCGAAATACCAGATATACCACCAGAAAGTCCATTAGGAATAATGATTGGAAATTGGAACAATAGGGGCCCCAGAAAAGGAAAAAATAAATTAAAATTGGTTCATTACTGTATGATAGAATGGCCAAAAAAACCTTTAAGACCGTGTGTTTTCTGGCCTGTTTTTGGATCGTTTGATGATTGGATTTGTCAGGCTTTGAATATATACGTTAATTCAAAAGAGCCTTTCTGTCAGGAAGAAAGTGAGTATGCAGAATTGTGGATTGGGACTCCACGTCCAGCCTCAATATTAGCACTAAAAACAAATGAGGATTCTGGAGGGGAGGAAAAGCAGGAAAAAAGAAATAATGATGAATGGGAGCCACTGGATAATTTACCACCACCACCACCACCTCTGGGTCCTAATAACACACTCCCGGCTCTCCCGGCTCCCCCTCTGGTAATCTCTCCGGCAGTGCAGCCATGGTCCCTGCCTCCACCACCAACAGCACCAGAATTAGACCTGCCTCCGGCTGCATGCACAAGAAGTAAGACTGCCGTACCTGAAGAAACCTCTCTATATCCATTAAGAGAAGTACCTCTTGGAGGCAATCAGGGAGGATTTGGGTTCGTGGCAGTCCCTTTAAACACCACAGAGGTGAGATCTTTTAGGAAAGAAATGGGGACTCTGTTAAATGACCCCCTCAGAGTAGCCGAAAGACTAGATCAATTCCTGGGTCCTAACACTTATACTTGGGAAGAAATACAATCCATTTTAGCAATCTTATTTACTGTTGAGGAAAGGGGAATGATTAGGCAAGCTGGAATGAGGATTTGGGAAAGACAAAATCAAGCTGGACCCCCAGGAGATCAAAAATGGCCAAATGTGGATCCCCACTGGGATCACCAGCAACCCCAGGGAAGACAAAACATGAGAGATTTGAGAACAATGATTATACAAGGGATCAGAGAAGCGGTTCCACGAGGAAAAAACATTAATAAAACATTCGATGAACAACAAGGAAAAGAGGAATCTCCAACAGAATGGTTGGAGAGATTAAAGAAAAGTTTACAAATGTATTCGGGGATCGATCCGAATACAGCAATTGGAACCACACTCCTTAGAACACAATTCGTAGCCAAATCCTGGGTGGACATAAGAAAGAAATTGGAAAAGTTAGAAAATTGGCAAGAGAGAGGATTAGAAGAGTTACTTAGAGAAGCGCAAAAAGTATATGTCAGGAGAGATGAGGAGAAACAAAAAACAAAAGCCAAGATCTTTGTAGCAGCAGTAAAAGAAAGTCAGAAAAAGCCCTTGTTAGGAGAGAGGAAGAAGAGAAGAAGTATAGAAGAAACCCCTAGAGGCCAGCCTTCTCAAGGGAATTCAGCGATCCCCGCTTGTTACTATTGTCAAAAAAGAGGACATTTACAGAAGAATTGTCGTAAGCGGGAACAAGACGAGAAAATGTTTAAAGAAGAATAGGGGTGTCAGGGGCTATATCTTTTGGGGACTTCAACATCAACAGAGCCCTTGATAAAACTATTAATTGGTCCCCATAAAGAAGAAGTACTATTTTTAGTAGATACAGGAGCTGAAAGATCCACTATTCAAAAGCTCCCAGAGGGAATAAAAGAAGGGAAGAGTTATACGTCTGTAATAGGGGCAAGAGGGGAGCCCTTTAAGGTTCCTGTTTTAAAAGATGTGGAAATAGAAACTGATCAAAAGATTTGTCTTAATGATTTACTTTCGCTTCCTGAAGCGGGGTACAATTTACTAGGAAGGGATTTGATTTTAAAATTGAACTTAAGCATTCAGAGTCAAGGGGATAAGTTGCAAATCAAATTATACACTTTAACCCAAAAAGATGAAGAAGTTATTAACCCTTTAGTGTGGTATAAGGAGGGAGAAATTGGAAAAATGGAAATGGACCCCATAAATGTTCAGATAATGGATCCACATCGTCCTATTCGAATTAAACAATATCCTATACCAATGGAGGGTCGAAGGGGATTAAAACCTATAGTTGATAGACTTTTGGAGGAAGGGACTTTAGAACCGTGTATGTCACCTCATAATACACCCATCCTCCCTGTGAAGAAATCGGATGGGTCATACAGACTGGTACAGGATCTGAGAGCTGTAAATCAGCGAACAATCACTAAATTCCCTGTGGTAGCAAATCCTTACACCCTGCTGAGTCATGTCTCTCCCAAATATACTTGGTATAGTGTAATAGATCTGAAAGATGCTTTTTGGACCTGTCCTTTAGATGAAAATTCCAGGGATTACTTTGCTTTTGAGTGGGAAGACCCGGAGACAGGACGAAAACAACAATTAAGGTGGACTGTGCTACCACAAGGGTTTACTGAGTCACCGAATCTATCTGGACAAACTTTGGAAAAAGTTCTACAAGATTTTACATTACCTGGGGAGGTAAAGTTATTGCAATATGTGGATGATTTGTTAATAGCTGGAGAGACTGAAGAAGGAACCCGAAAAGCCACTATTAATTTGTTAAATTTTCTGGGGGAAAAGGGATTAAAAGTGTCCCGATCAAAGTTACAATTTGTGGAACAGGAGGTAAAATACTTAGGACACTGGTTAAGCAGGGGAGAAAAGAAATTGGATCCTGACAGGGTATCTGGGATCCTCTCCTTAAGACCCCCACAAACTAAAAAGGAAATTCGGCAAGTATTGGGATTATTAGGATATTGTAGACCGTGGCTTGAAGGCTACAGTGAAAAAGTTAAATTTTTATATGAAAAACTAATTGATAATCGATTCAAGTGGTCCACAGAAGATGATCAAAAATTTGAAGAAATAAAAAAAGCATTAATACAAGCACCTGTATTAAGTCTCCCAGATCTAGAGAAACCCTTTTATCTTTTTGTGAACACATCAAACCAGACAGCATATGGAGTCCTTACTCAAGATTGGGCAGGAATTAAAAAACCCGTGGGGTATTGTTCTAAATTACTTGATCCAGTAAGTAGGGGGTGGCCTGCTTGTCTTCAAGCCTTGGTTGCTACAGCATTATTGATAGAAGAAGTGAGAAAGATTACTTTTAGTGCTCCCTTAAAAGTGTATACTCCACACAATGTCAGAAGTGTCTTACAACAGAGAGCGGAGAAATGGTTAACAGACAGCCGGATCCTAAAGTATGAAGCTATACTAATTGACTCCCCTGATTTAGAATTGAAGGTAACCTCTGCTCAGAGCCCAGCACAATTTTTATTTGGAAAACCCTCAGAGGAACTACAACATAATTGTTTGGAGGTAATCGAGACCCAGACTAAAGTGAGACCCGATTTGAGAGATACTGAATTAGAAAAGGGAGAGATACTATTCATAGATGGTTCCTCTCGAGTAGTAGAGGGGAAAAGAAAAACAGGGTATGCCATAATTAATAAACACCTGGAATCTGTGGAATCAGGCCCCCTGAGTCCATCATGGTCAGCTCAGGCTTGTGAGCTGTATGCCCTATACAGGGCCCTGGAACTATTAAAGGGAAAAAGTGGAACTATATATACAGATTCTAAATATGCATATGGAGTGGTTCACACCTTTGGAAAAATTTGGGAGGAAAGAGGTTTAATTAATACTCAAGGGAAGAATCTTATACATCAAGAATTAATAAGGAAAATTTTAAAAGCTTTAAGGGAACCTAAAGAAATAGCAGTAGTACATGTAAGAGGGCATCAGAAAGGATTGGAATACCACACTAGGGGAAATAATCTAGCAGATAAAGAAGCTCAGGAAGCAGCTTTAAGAATTCAGGCTACTAAAATTAATATAGTACAGGAAGAAGTAAGACAAGAAGAAGAAAAACAAGAAGAAGAAAAGAAGTTTACTCCTGAAGAACAAACAAAACTGGAGAAAATAGGTGCTAAATTAGAACAAGGAAAATGGACATTGCCAGATGGACGAGAAATGTTACCAAAAGCTTATGCAAGACAAATATTGGAACGTTTGCATACCCAAACACACTGGGGTACAAGAGCATTAAGTAATCACTTACTTAAACAATTTGGTTGTATAGGGGTTTTTGAAATAGCAAAGCAAATCACACAAGGTTGTTTAACTTGTCAGAAAATAAATAAGAAAATATTTCGACAGGCGGCAGCAGGAGGAAGAAAAACAGCATATCGGCCTTTTGAGAGAGTACAAGTTGATTTTACTGAATTGCCTAAAGTAGGGAGAAACAAGTATTTATTGGTAATTGTTGATCATTTAACACAATGGGTGGAAGCTTATCCTGTGGCACGAGCTACGGCGCAAACGGTGACAAAAATTTTATTGGAACATCTGATACCTAGATATGGGATAATCCAGTACATTGATTCTGACCAAGGCACACACTTTACTTCTAAAATAATAAAATTATTATGTCAATCATTAGGTATTCAGTGGGAATATCATACTCCATGGCACCCACAAAGCTCAGGGAAAGTAGAGAGAATGAATCAAACAATAAAACAGCAATTGGCTAAATTGATGATTGAGACACAATTGCCCTGGACTCGATGTTTACCATTGGCACTTTTAAACATAAGAACTAAATCACACAGTGAGACTGGATTATCACCATATGAAATGTTATACGGTATGCCTTACTCACAGGGAATGCCCCTGGGGGATAATGTAGTTGAGGATCGAAGTATCCAGAAATATATAATTACTATTGGGAAGAGGTTGCAAGAACTAAGAGAAATTGGAATACTGGTTCAGACACCACCTTTAGGGTTTACCATCCATCAAATACAACCAGGGGATAAGGTCTTAATAAAAACTTGGAAAGAAGAATCCTTACAACCCCGGTGGGAGGGACCGTATCTTGTTTTACTTACCATTGAAACAGCTGTGAGAACAGCAGAAAGGGGTTGGACCCATGCATCCAGAGTGAAAGGACCAATAAATACCCAAAACCTGGAAGGTTGAGTCCGCTCCTGGGGAACTAATGTTCCGGAAATAGGGCCTGCTCTGCATGAAATACCAGAAGAAAGGGACAAGCCTGCGATGAAGAAAGGGGAGAAGGCAAGACCGGGGCAGGACTCTCCACTGCGGTGTGTATAGTGTGTATAGTCTACCGAGGGAGGCAACCCCTATGGGTATTGACTGCCGAGTGTGAGGGCCTCGACCGGACTTCTCCTGCACTGAAATCAAGCTGTCCCAAAAAAAGAAACAAGCGAGCAGACGAAAAATGTATGTATGTAGTAAGAGTTTTTTTTTTAACCTATTGTAATTAGTTTTCCAGGAGCTGAACCACCCTCGAAGGCTGAACAGTGACACCAGTTTAAGTAGATTCTGGAAGTGGATCCAACCCCTTGATTGAGGACATTTCTCACACCCCTACATACCTCCCCCGGACGACGTAGAAGGATGAGAAGGATGCTATACTTCCTGGTACTATTCTTACAAGGGCAATTGAGCCATGGGAATAACTTTTTTATTCTGGGGGAGGAAGTGGCTAAGACTTTTAATCTTAGCAATTGCTGGGTTTGTGGGGGACCAAGAGGAGCTGAAAGTTGGCCTTGGGTAGCTGGCCCAGTTGAACCTAAATGGTGGGTTAGTAATTTAAGTGAAGTTCATAATGGAACACAATTCTGGAAAGAGGAAGAAGGCCCGTGGCAATTGTATTCATCAGAAAAAGGTATATATTGTTTAAACAGAACAGGGACAGTAAAGGTGGGAGAAAGCATTTGTAAATGGACTCTGTCCCCTGGATATGAATGTACTGATCCTGAATGTAGACCTATAAACTGTACAGCAAGTAAAGGAAAATGGAATGCTACACATGTCCAGCTGAAAAATGGGACTTGGCTGAAATGCTCATCTAAGGAATTCTTTGGACCTGGGTGTAAAGCCATGGCAAGAGCACAATCAAAAGGACAATTCGATGTTCAAATCTTGAGTTGTCAGCGTGATAACACCACTAGGGAACAGCATGTGGTAAAAATCTATCGCTGGAGGTGGCAAAATGAGAACGGGACGCAAGTGTTTTTTTAAACATTTCTGGTCAGCCAATAATATGACAAGTCGTGAAGGAGAAATTAGCTGTAATTGTGAGTGGGAATCTAGTGTAGGGGCTTGGAAGTGTATATATACGAGTATTAAGGAAGCAAACATTGTAACTGGGCCACTTGGTAACGAGAACACCTTGTATTTTCATGCCCCAAGGAATAGAAAAAACTGGGATGGTCCTTTTCCAAATGGGACGTGGGCTTTAAAAGGACATTATTGGATATGTGGCAAACGGGCCTATAAAAGGTTACCAAAAGATTGGTCAGGAATATGCTACGTGGGATACATAAGACCTTTATTCTTTTTATTATCTCAAATACAAGGGAATCACTTAGGAGTAAAATTATATGATGATCTCAATAGGGAGAAACGATATATTGATACCTCTTTAGCTGGAGGTAGTGCTCAAAAATGGAGAGAAAATGAATGGCCCCCTGAAAGAATCATACAGTATTATGGACCAGCTACATGGAATCCGAATGAAGTAATATCTGGAGCTCGAGAACCTATTTATAATTTGAATCGCATAATTAGGTTACAAGCAGTTCTCGAAATAATAACTAATCAAACAGCAACAGCTCTGGATCTCCTAGCTGACCAATCTACCCAGATGAGGAATGCTATTTTCCAACATAGAATGGTCTTGGACTATTTACTAGCAGAAGAAGGGGGTGTGTGTGGTAAACTAAATTATTCTAATTGTTGTTTACAAATTGACGATAATGGGAAAGTAGTTAAAAAGATAACCAAGGAAATTAGAAAATTAGCCCACGTCCCAACACAAACCTGGAAGGATATGGAATGGGATTTATTTTCATGGCTGCCTGGTGGACCATGGGTTAAAAGGGTGTTATTTTTATTATTATGTGGTATAATGACGTTATTATTTGTACCTTGTATGATACCTTGTCTTACACTATTAATACGCCGGGTGATAAATAGTACATTGGTAATAACTTCATTAAAAAAAGAAGGGAATATGTCAATTATGATGCTTAAGAATTGGACCCTCCAAGAACAAACTGATGAAATCCAATTATTAATAACAGAAGAGACACGAATTGGGGATATTGAAAAGAAGATAAGGGATTGTGAGGAATGTTTTAACAATTCGTGTCCATAAAGAACAATTCTGTTTGAAATGTTTGAATCCTGTCTGCCTCTGGGCCCTGCACTGGCAATTCAATGCTTGAACCACAGCTGCAGTGTGTCCCAGTCTCCCCCTCATTCCTCATTCTAGCCAATTTATCACTTCTTAAATTTATGAACCTGTTTGCTTTTGTTATTCTGGACTTCTATTTCTAACACTGCTATAGATGTGTCTGTGAATGGCTGGGGAAGAATGTTTTAATTACCCGTGTGTCTGGGAGTTTCAGAACAACTGATAACAACTAGTGACTGTTATGGGATACTATGTGGATCTTTGGTATCTGGTTAGGGGGGGGGCCGAGAAAGAAGCTGAAAGGCGGCTGGGAGACAAGATTTGAAGAAGGTGTTTTGAAGAAGGTGTTCCGTAAACTTGGGATGGTGCCCAGTAAGTACAAAGGGGAAGAGGAAGACTGCGAGCCTTCAGCATGGAAGACCCCTAGAGACCCCCAGAAGAGACCCCAGAGGAGACTGCGCATGCTCCAGTAGGAGGGACTGCACCCCGGAAGCTAATTTTAATAATCTATTTTTTTTAGAAGTAGTAATGAATATGTATTAGTCTAGGAGCATAAAAATCAGTTGCTTGATGTAATTGGTGTGCATCCTGGTGGAGCGGAGACTCCCGGTGCACCCAGCGCTGTTTGCTTACCTCTATTCCTTTATATCCTTTAATAAATCCTATTTTTCATTTAATTCTAATTTGAATCCTGAGCCATTTATAACAATTTGTATTGGTGATTTGGATGAGGGAATTGAGAGCACCCTCAGTAAGTTTATAGATGACACCATGTTAGGGGGAAATGTTGATCTACCAGACAGTAAGGGGGCCCTGCAGAAGTACCTGGACAGCATGGGTAGATGGCAGAGGCCAGTGGGATGAGGTTCAACATGGCTAAGTGTTGGGTCCTGAACTTGGGCCACAACAACCCCATGCAGCACTACAGGTTTGGGGCAGAGAGGCTCAAAAGCTGTGCAGAGGAAAAGGATGGGGGTGTTAATCAATGGTCGCCTTAACATAGGCAGTGTGCCCATGTGGCCAAGAATGCCAATAACATCCTGGCTTGTATCAGGCATAGTGTAGTCAGCAGAAACAGGGAGCTGATTGTCACCTTGTATTCTGCTTTGGTAAGGCCACACCTGGAGTACTATGTTCAGCCTTCAGACCCTCACTACAAGAAGGACAGCAAAGCCCTGAAGCATGTCCAGGGTATGGCTACAAAGCTGCCTGAAACACAAATCCTATGAGGAACAGCTGAGAAAACCAAGGTTGTTTAGTCTGGGTACGAGGAAGCTCAGGGGAGACCTTATTGCTATCTACAGCTACTTGAAAGAAAGGTGTTTTTGAGCTGTGCTCAGCTTCTTCTCGCAGATAACTAGCAATAGGACTAGAGTGAATGACTTCAAGTTGTGCCAGGAGATGTTTATGTTTCAAATTAGGAGACATTTCTTCTCATCCAGGGTAGTCAGGCACTGGAATGGATTGCTCAGGGTAGTGGTATTCACAATCCCTGGGGGTGTGCGTTTAAGGAAAGATTGGACCTGGTACTTAGTGAAATGGTTTAGTGGGTGGCTTTGGTAGTAGGGAGATGGTTGGACAAGATGATCTTGGAGGCCTTTTCCAACCTTAATGGTTCTTAATGGTATCCGAACAATAATAATAACAACATCAAATATCACTCATGCACAATACTTTAAAATAAAATAAAATAAATAAAATAAATAAAATAATAAATAAATAAATAAATAAATTAAATTAAACTAAATTAAAATACAATAAAATACAAAAAAATAAAATACAAAAAAATAAAAATATATTCTGGCTTCACAAAAATTCTAATCATATGTTTTAATACATACTGGTATATTTTAACTAAAAGTGTAGAGGAGAGTATATTCATCAAGGATGTGGCATGTATTTATTCTTGCTATATATTTCCTTCTGTCTATCATGTGTATTCTAACTAATTGCAGAAAACATGCTGTATGCCAATAAGCAATATAGGGACCACAGCAGCTTATGCTGTGCAGTCTTGTCACAGCTTGAAAATTTTCAGTAATAACTGTAAAAGTAGTCAGTATTGTAAAATAGAAATTCAACAGAAAATTTAGGCTTCTTAGAAACAACTATTATTTGTGATTTAGATCTTAGATGACTGTTACCATTAACTGAAATTTAACTGAATATAGTAAAATATATAATAAAAGATAAACTAATATCTGAATGCAATGCAGATAATCATAACGGAAGCAAGTTATTTCTCCATTTGAGATGGCTACACAACATACTGTCTGGGAAAAGGCTTTCCAGAAAACGTTAGAAATACAACTTAAGCTATTAAACTGGGTTATAACATATACAAAATCAGCAAAACAGTTAGTTAGTTCCATCATTAAAGATATCACAAATCTAAATACTGCTATTCCAAACTGCTTTTTAATCTTATCAAAAATAAATATTCAATGTTGTCACCTTCACAGAAAAAAGAGGACACAATATTAAACACCAAGTTTTTTGTTTATTTTTTTCAGATGTTAAGAGTTGTCAGGTGCTCAGATGTGGTATAACTCAAGAACAAGAACCACTCATGACAGAAAATTATATCATGGCTCAAGACATCCTACAAGGCTAGAAAATTAAAATATTAATCTTTAGCTCTTCTCTATAAACAAGTAAGTTGAAAGCAAAATTACTGACATTTAAGTAGTCACATTAAAGCATGTATAATCTGCATGACACTAGGATGACGCTTGGAAGAAATATCCTATACTTATTCTTTGCTTTTTCTGGAACAATAATCTCTTAATACATCTGAGATGAGATATGAATTTTTATCCTATTACACATAAAGATTAGACAACCTTTGGTGTAAGTCATTTGGACCATTCATAACTCCTTTGAGTCAAGCCCCATTAAATTAAAAATGCATCAGGCTGAAAGAATAAGGTCTGATACATCTTAGTAGAACAAGAAAATTATAAGAAATTGAGAAAAATCTTGTAACAACCTCCTGTGTTTTTGAAAGAAATGGAAAAACATAATAAATTTGAAAAATAATGAGGAACATAAAAATGTAAAGGAAACAGTTGACTTTTAGTGTTTTTTTCTTTGTTTTGTTTGTTTGTTTGTTTGTTTTTGTTTTTTATTTTGTTATTTTTCTGTATTTTTTAATTAACCCTTAATCATGCAACAACATTGGTAATGTTGAGCTCTTCCCCTGCAATAAACATGCTAGATCCAACATACCAGAATTACCACTTCCTGAGTGAATGCAGTGTTTTGGACCAAAGATCAAAGTGAGGTATTAGACAATATGTTTCAGCATATTATTTCAGACATGCCTCAGCAGTGACTTCAATCTTTTTGTTAATTTTGGCATAAGAAGAATGAACCAAAACCAACAAAATTCTGGCATCTCACTTAAAGACACTGAGCTTTTTCTTAGAAATGTCTCTTCTCTTGCATAGGCTTGAGTGGCAGACCCCAATAAGTAAGTAAATAAATAAATAAATAAAATTTTAAAAGACACAGAGCTCTTTGTTGTCTAAAGGTAATTCAAAACTGGTTAAAATTAATATAAATTTTAAAAACTGTTTAACACAACATTGTCAATATATAAGTATCTGGCTAAAAGAAATGTAAGCTTTATCCTAAACTTTTTTACACCTGAAGCCTTAAAAAAAAAAAAAAAAAAAAAAAAAAGTATGCAACCAAACTTCCATATATTCCTAAATAGACATAACTAGATCAGTTGTCTGTTTGAATTAAAATATCACATGTATAAAAAATAAGTCCATAATTAGAATACATTTATTTTTCCAAAAAATTTCCCAAAAAAGTTTTGGATAGATGTATATGGGCTTGATGGAATTTGGTACAAACTAGACAAAATTCAATGCCAGTTTGTACTTCAGATTATGTCTGACATTGAAAGTGATCGTTTTTTTTTCAGTGTTTTTTTCAGCATCTGTAAAATTAGGATAATATTTATTTCACACATCAAATATACGAGTGGTTATGTCCAAGAGTAAATGGTTACTTGCACTGATGCTTAGAGACATCTGGAATGCTCAGTGGAGATCAGTAATGGAATCAGTATAGAAGGTGATCTTATGTAGTATTTTCATTAATGATCAGAGACAACGGCAAAATAATTCAGTTTCTCATAGAACAGTTGAGAAGTAGTTGTTAATACAGATGGGAAATTTTGAAAAAGAAACAAATTAATTACTTTTGTAACTATGATACAATATATATTGAGATGGTTTACAGTGACGCAAATGTAAAACAACTCATTTAGATGGTACAATTTTATTTATTTTTCTGAAAAGTGTCAAAAATTTAAGGAGATCAACAAGTTAACACTTTTTTACAATAGAAATAATGGATAATAGATGAAGCTTTAATCTTGCTGTCATATATATCCTGTTAATGAAATTAATGCAAATTTCTGCAAGATTTGGTCCTTTGTTATCCTGTGAGAAATGTAGAAATAAAGGTTTCAATTAATCAAGCTTTCATATCAGTGAAGAAACACACAAATAATGTATTAAAACAGTTCTAGAACATTTTTTTTTCTATTATGATCTTTCAAATTCTGTTGTCAGTTTTCTTTCTATGAGTTATTTAGCTAGAAATAAAAGTGTTAGAAATTAACTAGATTTTAAGCAATGTAGAAAAATAAAAATGAATTGAAGAAACACAGCAGCGTGTCTGGGAACAACTACTTGCAGTTTAGATAAATCTGCACAGCTTGTTCAGATCTGTCAGGGTCAGAAACAGGTGGTCTGGAGTCATAATCACATTTTGTGATAGATGTTATTTGCTTGGTATTTCTTCTGAAGAATATGTGACACCAAAGACAAAAAAAGAGTCTTGCTTTCCTGTACATAAAAATGTTTGCAAAAGTATGTTAAAAGTATGCAGTTAACTTTGCCATCCAAGCGGGTAGCACAAAAGAACATTTTGCTCTCATCCATGCACAATAATCACAATGTGAACAGGATATGATCCAGTGCTTGAAATCTTCTACTCAGTTGTCAGACTGTGTAATCAGAAAAGGAGGGAACTGCACTGCGGCTGTTTTCCAAAATATCACCTCTGTCTCTTGGCTAGATGGATTACCAGGGTGACATATAAACTCACCAATCAGACCACAAACAAGGCTCACATCATAACTTTTATTTCCTACCAGTGAAAGACTCTCATCTAGGTCTCCCTTCTCTATGCAGTTGCTAAAACTAAACTAAACTAAACTAAACTAAACTAAACTAAATAAAATGCATTTTGACAGATCTTCCTGCCTCTGTCAAATATGGCTGACAGACAATTATTCAAACATTATGGGAGAACACTGACAGACAAAGCAATCATGTGAGACATTTTCCTTAAGGAATCAAGTTAAAAATGAGATTATTAATCTCACACTTCTTGTCTCAAAATTGTCCGATAACTTTCTAAGGTAGGTCACTTTTAGTTATTTTTTCTCATCTCTCTATTGCTACTCTGTTTGAAGAACCCTCTGTTCATTTCAACACTGTCTGTAATATAGCTTTCAGTATTTCCTTATGTTCCTGCAGTTATTGGTTTAACTTATTTCGGCATATTTTTGTAGATCTTCCAATCCTGTTCTTTATTATGTCATGTGTATATATTTTTAACTCTCTTCCGTTCTTGCTTGAACTGCTCTTTATATCACCTTACTTAATCATGTTGGCCTTTTCTGACCTTTTTGCTGTTTAAATTTAATCAGGAATAGATTTCAATTGCAGTCTGTTCAAGTATTTCTTAAATATTTACCACTTCTCCTCTGTACATTTGCCATGCTTTATAGAATTTCTATCAAAATCACCCAAGGCATTTTACATTCTTTCAACTCAGCTTTTCCAGAATTAAAAATAAACCTATAAAACTTCTTGTATTTTTCCTTACGTGCTTTTCCTCTTGACATTTTAAAATTTGTTAATGCTGTCTTCCTAAATTATAATATATTTCCGCTTGAATTTACTATACATTATGTTCTTAATTTGCAGTGAAATTCTAATTCATGCAGGTCAAAGAGTCAAAGCAATCACATCTTTTTTCCTAATTGTGTCATTATGCTTTCTAGATAATACATTACCCACCACTTTTCAAGTCATGTGTTCTCTAGAAAATATATTTGCAGTAAATATTCTTAAATACATAATACAACCTATGAAGTTTTATATATCAGTGTAATTCCACTGTTCAGTGGCTTTATAATGTCAGAAAACTTGTGGATAAATGCAAAAGTGTGAAACACAAAATCCAGAAGTGTTCTATGGTTTCTTTGTAAAACTACTTTATAGCTCTGAAACAGTCACCCAATATATGTACTTACCTGCATATGGAATTAGTGCTCCTAACCACTCTACCACTCTATTCTAAGGTCTCTCTACCTCTCTTCCTCTCTCTTTTAACTTCTGCGTGCTATTCTTTAATTAAAATAAATAAATAAATAAATAAATAAATAAATAAATAAATAAATAAATAAATAAAGTTATGAGGCTTTAAAAGTTATGAGGTTGTCATAAATATGTTTGAAAACCAAACCAAACCAAAAGATAACAATACAACATGTATTGTTATGACTACCATTCTCATGCTAAAGATATCTCAAGTAAGTGGGGAAGATAACGGATGAAATATGGTTAGAGAAAATATGCAATCATTGTACATAAATAAATGAGTATTACTCATTTCTATGACAAATAACCGAAATGAGAATCATTCAGAGTTGTTTCTAAATCAGACCTCAGATAAACATACATGTAAAATATATGTCATCTGTATTTGTGTACTGGGATTAGAACAATCTGTAATGCCCGAAGTGTTCATAGGACTATTCAAGAACCTACCTCCCCTCTGCCTTACTGTCTCAAGGGTTCCTACCATGCTGAGGATGTCTTTAGTAGAGGCTGTCTTTACTTGCTGTCCCAGTCTTCACATTTTTTTAAATCCGACACTGGAAAAGGTTGATAGCAGCCAGGAAAAGACAGTGCATACATAAATAAATTATTTACTAGGGGAGATCAATATGCTGCCACAGTCTTCTGCACCCTGATACTCATGATATTCGTCCTGTGTTTTGTTGTTGTTGTTCTTTTTTTCATCTTTCATTGTTCTCTTAACAATCCTTGCAGTTGGATTTCTTTTGCTCTTGCTTAATTAAGCACCAAGTAAAATACACTACTGAACTGCTTAAAAGAACATAGACAGCATGACTTTAATCTGGTTCATTCTCATCTGTTTTGGCAGAATAGTTCAGGTCTGAAATTGTTTCCAAGCTCACAGTTAGGACTGTTTTCATGTTGAAACATGAATTTCATGAAATGAGTCCTCCAGACATCAGACGTTTGCCTCAGAAGTATGCAAATTCCAGGTAGACACAGTTTTTCTTGAAAACTTTATTTTTCCTTATAATTCTCTGACATCCAGGCATCCACTTCTTGCAGCTTGCTCAGAAGTCTTTCAGATAAGCAACACCTGCGAGAAATTACACCTTCAGCACTTTATATGCTCCACGAGGAATTTGCCAAATTCATAAACATAAAAAGAGTGGGTCTGGAGGAGATTAAGTGTAGGGTAAGACGTAGATTCTAGGACTGAGGAATTAGTGCAACAGTAGCAGAAGAATATGGTGAAGCAATAGCAAAGAAATATCAATATATATAGATAGCTCTCTAGAGCAGAAAGATGCAGAAGTTCTTTCACATGGAATCACTAGTAAAAACTATTTGAACAAAATAGGAAAAACAAAAACAAATCAAAACAAAAAACTATGTTGTTTCCCTTTTTATGTGTGTGTATTTGTATTATTTGTGCCTTCTAGGAAGTAGTCTGAAATTTGCTGGATGACTATGTACTCTGAGCAAACAATAACATTTGTTTCTTTGTTTGCTTAGTTTTTCTGTTAGAAATTGTATATCATAGTCTTAGTGTCCCTCTATTTATCAGCTGAGAATCAACACAATATTTCAAGAAATTTCATCAGTCTTTAATCTTTATGCTGAGACATTCAATTGGTATCATATCTTCTGAGAAAAAAAATAATTTGTGAATTTTCTAGCTGCTAATTCTTAAGGAAAAACTATAGTCTGCTTGATTATTTTGAATCTCACAGTATGTCTAACCTCTGCTGTAACTGATTATTCTCTAGGTTTCTTGAGGTAAAGTCTCTTTGAGATAAGGCCTTTGCCCTACAACAAGAGGAGATATTCAAAAAGTTCACGTCTTTATTATTTTTTAATTGGCTCTGATTGTTGTGAGGATTTACCATGACCTAGAAATCATAAGACTGGAAAATACCCACCCACCATCAGGGTGCTATGAATTATCAGCCTGTGCAGTAATTACGGTGTATTTAGGCTAAAACTTTTCAGAATTTGAATAACTTTATAGGACAACTGTTGGAGTAAAAACAAATGAAAAACAAAAATTTGTCAGATTTCACTAATGAAAAAATTTTTAAAAAATGTGGAATACTGTACTATTGCTGACTGTGAATGTCTGTAATAAACATTTAAGAATCTGAGAGCTGTCAAGTAAAAATAAGGAGAGTAAGTGTAAATCTAAGGTGCTGTAAGGATGAAGAACTTCAATCTTCAGCATTTAGGTCCTCTTGCATTACTTTTAATGTTCTTAAAAATTTCATACTGTTTGATAAATAACATGTTATCCAAAACCTAAAATATTTCCTGTTTAATTTCCCAAAGAATTTTCTATGTGTCAATGAAAATTTCCCAAAATTGCAATCTAAGAACATCTTGTCAATGATCAAAGCTGAAACTATTCAGAAAAATTCCATATTTGAGAAAAATATAATTCCATATTCCTTGCTAGTAAGAAAACCAGGTTACAGTAAACTTTTTAAACCTAACAGAAACATTTCTGTCCTTGTCTTTTTTCTCCATCTCTCACTTTGTTGTCCTTGTTGTTGTTTTTGTTTTTGTTGTTTGCTTATTTGTTTGGTTCTGTTTTGCTTTGTTTTGCTTTTCTAGTCTGCCAAGTGGTCATAAACTTCAGTTTTTCAAAAAAGGTAAAGTTTTCTTCTGTTTTTATTCACATTTAAAACCTAATGGCTAAGAACTTATTAAGAAGAAAGCCTTCAGGCTTTAAATCTTGAATCATCTCCCACATAATCTATGTTTTCCTGAATAGACACAAGTCTTATTAAAGTATAATAATAATAACAACAACAATAATAATAATAATCACCATGAGAGGAAGTGTTCTCTTTAAAGGTCTGATTACAGTATACAACACCTAAAGATTAATGAAAGACATTTTGTGTAAATGGTTTTGCCAATTAATAATTTCAGCTCATGTTGATTATTAGTGAAATTCCTAGCCTGTGTTACTAGCTTTTTTTCTGGACAAAGCAGGTGACCTTCTATATACAGACAAGACTCAGTAGACAGTTAGGAAGTTATTGACCTCTTGCCAAATGAATTGCTTCATCTACAGTTATGACCTAGAAAAAGATAAAAGTTGTAGACCATCCCATTGTATTACATTTATTTTTCTGCATTTCTGCACATAGTCTTTAATTACTAACAGTTTACTTTTCAAAACTACTTGGGATAGGATCCCCACAACTCAGAATATGTTGCTGTCATTGATAAAGTAAATAGTTAAATAAAAATAAATAAAATAAAATCTTATAAGTTTTACTGTGAATCTGGCTTTACATGCCACAAAGCTATTTATCTCATCAGATACTAGTTTACTGGCAGTAATGTCTGTCTTTCTGGCACAACATCATGTCAGAAAGAATATTAAATGAAAGTGAAATAGAATAGGTTTTCATGTTACAGTGTATGCCAGAAAGGATGCAGTGGCAATAAGTATGATAGATATGTTTATATGTACTATATGGAAACGATTCCCACTCTCAGCATAGTAGGATTTTTAATCTGTTTCATACAGCAGGTGGTAAGAGGGACAAGAAGGGTGAAGAAAGAAGGGTAGAGGAGAGAGTGCGAGAATATCCTTATGATATTCCCTTTATTATATTTTGGTTCATACTGAGAAACATTCATAGAAAGCATGAGATAGGATGAAAAAAAAATAAAAAATTTTACTCAAGGGTACATATGCTGTAACAGTTTCAACTGCTAACAGGTGACCAGTCATGAGGACTGGTGTAAAGTAAACCAGCAGAGAAACAGCAAAAACAACAAAAACATACTGTTATAATGTGTTTCCCCATGCTCACTTTAATACTAATGCTAATACTAATAATACTACTAATAATACGAAGGAGGAGGAGGAGGAGGAGGAGGAGAAGAAGAAGGACATCATGTAATTCTAAACCATTTTCAGAAGAAAATTATTTGGCTGAAATGACAAACTCAGCAGGGATGAAGGGTGTCAAAATTAAATATTTTTTGTTAGAAAAATGAATTTAAAACAAGAATTTTTCACATGATGCACAATTAGAGACACCTTCTTATGTATTATATAAGGTCTCTTCTCATCTTGTGGTGACTTGTCTTTTAGAAGAGAGAGGTACTCAAAATCTTTCAGGATAAAATGGCAGAATAATATCAGGAGAGTAAAAGGGAGAATTATAGAAAGAGAATTTATAAAATTTAAATTAAAGATAATTGTAACCTTCTGCTTTGTCTGCTACATTGTCAGAAGGTTAGAGATTTTTTTCCCTGTTCTAGTGTTTTATATTAATTCAAATATTTTAAATTACATTAAATGACACAAAAGACATATTTTCAATGTATGTGATTCACCATCTCCTCTTTTATTATAACAACTTTCTTGATACATATTATTTTGTGATATTTAATGAAATATTTCAAATTTAAGAATAAATTTCTGATAATTTTCATTTTCATTTCCAAATCTGTGAAAAGGCAACTTATCTGAAGTTTCCTGAAACCAGAGAATTATTTTATGGTCCAATCCTTACAATTTTTAAATAAAATATTAGAACGAAAGCATCCATCACGTAGTTCCATTAAATTAATTAGTTGATTTAATTAATAGATTTGGCAACTTAGCAAGCACTGCAGCAATCCCACTATCTACTGAAACATATTTATTTAAATATTTGGTTAGTGTTTAGCATGGCTCATTATGTGCTTTAACAATATTGTATAATGTGCATAATAATTCTAGAATATTGCCTTAGGGCACTGTATACAGTATTAAAATTTGAATGTCCCTTAGACAAAGAGGAGCATGAGATAGGGCTTTTGCATCTCAGCTTCAAATTGTAAGCTTAGGGATAATTAATGAGGGACTTAGAGGAACATATTGGGAATAAACAAGTAGCCACTTGGCAAATAAAAAAAACCATGTGATATGCCTTAGGTGTTAGGTGTTACCTTCCATGCTATGGCAGAATAATTAAGTAACATTTGTGGAATGTTTGAAAGATTTTGAATTTGAAAGATTTTGGCAAACCTTTTTTGTTCAATACAGAGTAATTTAAGACCAAAGTAAAACAAACAAACAAACAAAAAAATAAATAAGACCTCTATGTTTGCATGTTTTGTGAACTTTTTTTATTTTTATTTTTTTTACTTTGTTTTGTAAATCACATATAATTAGCCTGTGTTGCACATAGTATACACTAAAAGTAAAGTACTTTTTATTTATTGGAGTTTTCCAGATAGTTTTATTTTAAAGAGTTGACAAAGGGAAAATTTTCTCTAAAAAGACATATTACATTGTCTGAAAATAAATACCATAACTAAATTTGTTTCTACCATTGACCAAAAAGAACAACAACAACAACAAAAAGAAATATATAAAAATAAATCAAATACTGACATAACTGCTGATTTTGTCTATTCTTCTTTCTGAGATATATTCCTACAGAGGTATTTGTGAGACCTTATAGGCAACAAGACATGGAGGTGCTTGGTTGATGGAGGTATTGTAAGAGCAGTCATAAAACAAAAAGATATAAGAAAATAAAATCATAGACTTAATAAGGTCAGAACTGGTTACTGCTTATGTAGCATTATTTTATAGACTTCAAAAATAATGACTCTAGGGTGGATAAAATAAATAATTATTAACATAAAATGATATTTTATGCTATCTTTTGTTCCTGCTCTGACTTTTCTAAATAGCAATTCCATAATCCAAGAGGAAGAATCATAGGAAGACTACATAGGAAGACTATCCATATGCACAGATAAGTCCAATATTAAAAAATAAATACATTAATTAAAAAATACATTAATTAGAAAAACAACAACGACAACCAACCAAACAAAAAATAACTCCTGCTTTCAAATTGGTAAAAAAGGAGAAATGGAGAAATCTTGTAGCTTGTAAAGGTGAAAGGTATACTCTTCTCCCCTCACCACACTGATGAAATACAGGAGTAAAGATTTCAAAATTATGCCCAGTAGTATTAGAATTATGGTCTCACTTAACATACGTAGAAGATTAAACCATCTCTCCTGAATAGGAGATGAGTTTTCATAACTATAAAGATCTTAAGAAAATGTAGTTTAGTTCACAGGTACTACATCATGCTTATTAGTGTTCCACTAATCTTATATTCCTGCTGATTGATTATTAAAGATTTGATATCTCAACTTGTGCATCTGCTATCTTTTATTCTTCTGTGTGCATTATTCATGAAAATATTCCAAACACAACATGAAAATGTTATTTTTATATAAATGGAATTCTGTCTTGGGAATGTTAAATTCTTCCAAACAGTGTTTTGTTCTCTAGACATTTATGATAAAACCTTTTGTGTGTGTTATATATTCTCTACGGAAACACATAAAAATCTAAGTCTGGGGGAGTCAGAAAAAAGATTTAGATGAGAATGAAGTAGTCTTTGTAACTTTGTAACCATCATTTTTTAATCTATAATTATGGTTATTCAGCTAAAATTATGGGAAAATATTGTTTTCCTTGGTTCCAACTGACATCTAGAGATTATTTCTTTTTAGGTTTTCTGAATTCAGCATTGTTTACAGCTATACCAGTTAGATATTATATCAGTATTACTGTTGTTATCCATATGTTCATGGCCAGTGTGCCTGGACAATAAACATAAATGAAGGTCTTTTAGCCAAATAAGTAATTATATAATTCTGCAAAATCAAGTGCTTGACACTCTTTCACAAAGCAAGCACAACTCTGACTTGAAAAAAATTTACTTATATGCTAGCTTGAGAGACTCTCTCTCAGCTGCTTCTGAATATTATATATACACACATAACACATATATGCATATATATGTGTATGTAAGTATATGTATATGTGGATATATATATACAAATATTATTATGTAAGTATATATATTATATACTGGAAAAGATCTACTGTTTAATTACATATTTTTAATATATAATATATATTAAGATATTACAAAGAAAAGAGATAAGGAGTCACAGATAAAAAAGTGTAAAAGACCTACATAAAAAATCTGAAATTCTTAAATTTCATCTCTGCTTGTCCTAGCTTTTTTTTTTTTTTTTTCCTTCTTCTTCTTCATATTTGTTAAAAACATAAAGAAAAAATAATTAAATTCAAATAGACTAGATTCATTTAAATTACATTTTTGTGGTTTTGTTGTTGTTTGTTTGTTTTCATATGCAACAGAGCTAGTTGGGAAAATAATATAAATTTCAAATAATGCAAAAATATAGTATAAAAATATAAACAAAATGAAGATGCAAGTGTAAATTAAAATATAAAGTGGTTAATTAAGTTACTTGTTCAGAAGAAAAAAAAAAAAAGGATTATCTTATAAACTGTTCGTTAAAGATGCTTCTGTTGAAAGATTTATTATTTTTATATCCAGAGAATAGGGCGGGTTAACAATAAAATTTTAATGGAAAAGTATCAGCTAATGTAGCAGTTAAATAACTGCACAGATAAAGTAGTTAAGGTTATTAGAATGAGGAGGTGTGATTTTTGTTGTCTGTTTGCTGGTTCGTTGGTTGTTTTCAAACCCAGTTTCTAAGATTGCCAGCTGCTAACCACTGGTGTAAAAATATAAATTATTTTAAATTCTTTTCAATATGTAGAGTACAACTGATTCTGGATATTGTGGGTAGAAATCTGTAGGGATGTCAGAAATATAAAAGCTCTGTGGGTATATAACTAATTTTATAGAAGTACTCTGTCAGACTCCTTATTTTATTGACCTGGTAACCAAAGTGACTGTGTTGTAAGTTTTTCAAAAAATCTTGATCTCTACATTGCATGTCATCTAAAAGTGTTACTTGATCTCAACAATAAGACACTGATTTAATTTATACTCTCTCAATCATAAAGATGGGAGAATCAAACAATTCAGAATAAATATTGTATAAGAAATCCACAATTTGTCTTCATGAAAACTCTTTAAAACAGAAGATTGGAGGATCCTTCTCATTTAAGGTTGCACTTTTTTTCATTTGCATATATATATATACATAATGGGTGCTAGGTGATGTTAGTAGCTCTCTCATAAAATGCAGATCAGCGCTTTGAAAAAGGCTGTTGAGATATATTCACTGTCACTAACAAGTATTTTCAAAATAAAGCAAGGCTGTCTCAAAACCAACCTGTTCATTAATGTCTTTATATTCTTACTAAAGCAAGTTCTCTCTTACACTTACAATTTTTTAATGACTATTACTGGCCACAGAAAGCCATATAATCTCTTTCCATTTAAGGTCTATAAAACATAGTAAGTGGAGACACTACTACTCACTGGTGTTATATCTGGTATGTTGTCTCACTAACAGTGTGATGAAATCAATAGCATCTTACATGCACAGTGCTGTATCAGTTGCATACCAAGTAGAAACAAATACTATTGTTGAACCTTAGGGTCTCTGTTTGGATTCATCTCATGTCAGTCAACTGAGAATCACTACTGTTACCAACTAGAGTTAAATAGCTCCCCTAGAGGGGTAAAGTGGTGCATTTTATTGGCATACCTGACCCCACAATAATAAATGCCTATTTCATTTAATTAATCGGTCTGTTTAATTACTTTCAATGCTATTAATTGTTTTATTTCTTAAGCCAGACAGACCTACTGTAGTGGTTTTACTTGGCAAGGTTTTGGTAGCAGGGGGCCATAGGGGTGGTTTCTGTGAGAAGGATCTAGAAGCTGCCCCATGTTTGGTAAAGGCCCCACTGTTTTCCGGAGCCGAGCCAATAAGCGATGTTGTTTTGCACCTCTGTGAGAGCATATTTAAGACACGGAAAAAAACGCTGCGCCACACAGCAGCTGGGAGAGTGAAGGGACTGAGGAACGGCCTTGCAGGCGCCAAGGTCAGTGAAGAAGGAGGGGGAGAGGTGCTCCAGGCACTGGAGCAGAAGTCCCCTGCAGCCTGTGGTGAGGACCATGGTGAAGCAGGATGTCCCCCTGCAGCCCATGGAGTACCACGGTGGAGCAGGGTTCCATGCTGCAGCCCGTGGAGGAGACCACAGTGGAGCAGGTGGACCTGCACTGATGGAGATTGTGGCTTGTGGAAGACCCCTGCCAGAGCAGATTCTGAGCCAGACCTGTAGCATATGGAGAGGAGACCACACAGGAGCTGCTGCCCGTGGGGGACCCAGGTTGGAGCAGTTTTCCCCTGAGGGATGGACCTCATGGTATAGACCCATACCTGGAGCAGTTCTTGAAGAACTGCTGCCTGATCAGTTCACCAAGGACTGTATCCTGTGGGATGCACAGGGCACGAGAGTGATGAAAAAGAAGCGGCAGAGAAGAAGTGCTACAGACTGACCATAACCCCAGTTCCCCCATTCCCCAGCACCCTTCAGGGGGAGGAGGTGGAAGACAGGGGGAAGGTGCTTTTGGTTTCTTTCCTTTGTTTCTCACTTCTCTACCTTGTTAGTAATAAGCAATAAATCTTACTATCTTATAATTTCTTATGCTGAGTCTGTTTTTCCCGTCATGATAATTACTGCATGATCTCCCTGTCCTTATCTCAACTCTTGAGCCCTTTTCATTGTATTTTCTCCCTGTTCCTCTTTGAGGAGGGGGAATGAGAGAGCGATTGTGGTGGAGCTCGGCTGCCCACCCAAGTAAAACCACCGCACATGGATAACATGTCTTTGATTTACCATTAAAAAGGGGAAGTTCCAGTATTTAATTCTGCAGTAATATACTCCAAAGTCTACCAAGTCTGCTGCCAATTATATCACATTTTGAGAAAAAATAAAATAAAATAAAATAAAATAAAATAAAATAAAATAAAATAAAATAAAATAAAATAAAATAAAATAAAATAAAATAAAATAAAATAAAATGCACAGTTGTATTCTAGTACAACTAGACAACCAGGAGAAAAGAAAGGAAAACATATTTGGATTGAGAAAATAACATTTCCTACATAGAATCATAGAAACACAAGGTTGGAAAGGACCTGCAAGATCATCTAGTCCACTACTACCCACTAAGCTACTAAATCATATCTTGTAGCACCTTGTCCAGGCACTTGTTGAACACCATGAGAGATGATGACTCCACTACCTCCCAGGGCAGATTGTTCCAATGCCTGACCACTCTTTGTGAGAAAAAAATTTTCTCCTGATATCTAATCTAAACCTCTCAGGCGCAACTTGTGGCTATTTCCTTGAGTCCTATCATTAGGTATCTGAGAGAAGAGGCTGAACCCCTCCTCATCACAACCTCCCTTCAGGAAGTACAAGAAGTACTTCAGGAAGTTCAAGAGTACAGTTGGTCTCCCCTGAGCCTCCTCTTCTCCAAACTGAACAATCCCAGCTCCCTCAGCTGCTCCTCATAAGACTTGAGTTCCAGACCCCTCATCAGTTTTGTTGCCCTTCTCTGGATATGCTTTAGGGCCTTGATGTCCTTCTTGTAGTGAGGGGCCCAAAGCTGAACACAATTCTCAAGGTGCGGCCGCACCAGATCAGAGTACTGGGGGATGATCACCCTGATCCTGCTGGATACACTATTTTTAATACAGGCCAGGATGCCATTGGCCTTCTTGGCCACCTGGACACACTGCAAGCTCAAGTTCAGACAAGCAATGATCAACACTCCCAAGTCCCTTTCCTTTTCTAGCCACTCTGCCCCAAGCCTATGGTGTTGCATGGGGTTATTGTGGCCAAAATGCAGGACCTGGCATTTGGCTTTATTAAACCGCATCCTATTCACCTCAGCCCAGAAGTCCAGCCTATCTGGATCCCTTGAAAGGGCCACCTTACCCTCAGGCAGATCAACACCACCTCCCAACTTAGTGTTGTCTCCAGACTTACTGAGGGTACTCTCATTCCCCTCATCCAGGTCATCAGTAAAGATACTAAACAAGATAGGCCCCAGTACCAACCCCTGTGGGACACTACTTGTGACAGGATGCCAGCTGGACTTAACTCCATTAACCACAACCCTCTGGGCATGGCCCTCAAGCCAGTTCTTTACCCAGAGAAGAGTATACCTGTCCAGGCCATGGGCAGCCAGTTCCCCAGTAGATTACTGTGGGAGACCATGTCACAGGCTTTGCTGAAGTCTAAGTAGACTACATCAACAACCCTTCCCTCATCTACCAGTATGGTCACATGATCATAGAAGCAGATGAGATTGGACAAGCACGAACTGCCTTTTGTGAGCCCATGCTGGCTGGGCCTGATCCCCTGGATGCCACACAAGTGCCATGTGAGCTCACCCAAGATGACTTGCTCTACAACTTTCCCTGGAACTCAGGTTATGCTGACAGGCCTGTAGTCCTCTGGGTCCTCCTTACAGCTCTTCTTGTAGATGGGAGTCATATCAGCAAGCCTCCATTCCTCTGAGACATCTCCAGATAAGCAGAAATGCTGATACATGGTGGAAAGCAGCTTGGCAATTACCACTGCCAGCTTCCTCAGCACCCTCAGGTGGAGCTTATCTGGTCCCATGGACTTGTGACATTCCAGATGGAGGAGAAGGTCTCTAACTGTCTCTTCCTGGACCACAGGGGAGGATTCTTTACCTGAATCATAGGGGACATCCAGGTTAGGGAGTAAAGTACCCTGAGGATAACTGATCCAACTACTAAAGACAGATGTAAAGAAGGCATTAAGAATCTCAGCGTTTTTCTTATCCTCAGTGATCACATTTCCTGCTGCATCAAGTAAAGGATGGAAATTTTCCTTCGTTCTTCTCTTTCTGGTAATATATTTGTAAAATGATTTTTGTTCTCTTTTACTGCAGTAGCCAATCTGAGTTCAAGACATTATTTTATGGGCTGTAAATCCTCATATTTAATATTAATTAGTAATTTTTCAGATATAAACGCTACACATAAAAAGGTGTGTTATGTATAAATATTTTCAAACAGTTTTAAGATAACCATTTAAATAAATTTACAAGAAGCAGAGACATTTCATTACAATCTGTTTAACATTTATCATTCATTTTAAACTATAGTAGAATATGTAGTGTTTACATTTCAATTAGAATTTCTGATTATTTTTTTTCCTTGCAATTTATCTACGTTCAGAAATAATTATTTTGTTGATTTGGTCAAGCACAGAATCTCTTTCATAAGACTTGAAATGATTTGCTTTCTATTATTTAAAAATTTCAGCAAAATGAAGCAAGTAATCAAGGGAAGAAAATCCTTACTAATATTCAGCCTTATTTTACTGAGGAATTGACAGTTACCTATGGATTAATAGCATGAAAGACCTCAGTGAATGATGAAGTGCCTATTTGAGAAATCTGCTGGCAAATTTCTACTTGTACCCTTCTACATATAGAACTAGGGAGGACATAGCAAATATTAATATCAAACCACTTAGTATCACAGCAAAGCACTTATAGAAAGGAAGATTCAAACTAAGAGGTGTTTTAACTGTACAACTAATTTGCATGAATATTACTTCCAGACTAGAACAGCACTGAGGGAAAGGAGAAAGATACTTCGTAGAATTAGTCTTCCTAGTTATACACTAAAATCAGCGTCTAGTCTTGTTGCATTATACTTCACTGTTTTTGCTAATATAATTTTATTTCATGTCCCCCAAATTCCCTTTTTTTTTTTTTTTTTTTTTTTTTTTTTTTTTTCCAGAATGTGCTACAGGATTCTCTATTCTTTTTAGAGTAATGATAATTGCTGTAAATGTTCTCATCTCCACTAAGTACCAAATTATGTCTGCTCTACTGCTGAACTGGAGTGGAAGCCAGTCTAAGAGAACTTTTTAATACATCATGGTGCTATGAACCTTTCCACAAGGGGTTGCTTAAAGGTAGATACAGAATGGAGATTTAAAAATTTTTAAATTTTCTGCAAACTCAAAGGACATATTTGTTAACCTCTGTGGCTCTGAAACATCATATTGTAATTCTAATTGCAATCCTCCACTCCTTTGTCTCCCTATCTGCCATACTTTAGTCATTACCTCTAGAATAACTCAACTTGATTAAATTTGCATTTGGATGTCAAGAGAGTTTATTCAAAGGATTGGCTACAAAAACTTGTTTGATAGGATAGAGACAATTTTTTTTGTCTGTAGAATGTTTGAGTTGGAAGGTACCTTAAAGACCAACTAGATCCAATTCCCCTGCCATGGGCAGGAACATCTTCCACTAAATCATGTTGCTCAAAGCCTGGTCCAACCTGTCCATGAATATTACCATGGATGGGGCATCCACAATATTTCTGGGCAACCAGTCCCACTGCCTCACAGCCCTCAGAGTAAATAATTTCTTCCTAATGTATAATCTAAATCTACACTCTTTTAGTTTGAAATCAATAAACTCTATCATATTTCTACAATCCCTGATAAAGAGTCTCTCTTCTGCTTTTTTGTAGACTCCCTTTAGGTACTGAAAGGCCACTCTAAAGTCTCTCCAGAGCCTTCTCTTCTCTAGGCTGAACAACACCAGCTCTCTTAGACATTCTTCATAGGATAGGTATTCTAGCCCTCTGATCATTCTTGTGGCTCTACTCTGGACTGACTTCAACAGGTCCATGTCCTTCTCATATTCAATGCCCTAGAGCTGAATGCAGTACTCCACTCATAAGAGTGGAATACAGAGGGAGAACTACCTCCCTCATCCTGCTGGTCATGTTTTCTTTGATGCAGCCCAGGGTATGGTTGGCTTTCTGGGCTGCCAGCACACATTGCTTGTACATGTTCATTTGTTTTTTGTTTGTTTACCAATATCTGCAAGTCCTTCTCTTCAGGTCTACTCTCAATCAATTTGTTGCCCAGACTGTATTCGTTCTTGGGATTACCCTGACCCAAGTGCAGGACCTTGGACTTGTGTTTATTGAGCTACATGAAGTTTTCCTTGTTCCACCTATCAAGACTGTCCATGTCCCTCTAGATGGCATCCCTGCCCTCCAGCATTTCAACCAGGCCACTTAGCTTTGTGTTATTGGCAAACTTGCTGAAGGTGCATTTAATCCCACTGTCCACATCAACAACTATGATTTTAAATAACACTAATCCTAATACTGATCCCTGAAGGACACCGTGTGTCATGGTTTCTAACTGGTTATTGAGCCATTGCCTGCAATGTTTTGAATACAGATGTCCAGACAATTCCTTATCTGCCGTATTCATCTGTTAAATCCATGCCTCTCATATTTAGAGATGCAGATCTTGTGCAAGACAGTGCCAAATGTTTTGCACAAGTCCAGATAAACGTCATCAGTTATTCTTCCTTTATCCACCAATGGAGTAACCCCATTTAAGAAGACCATCAAATTCATCAGGTAAGATTTGCCCTTAGTGAAGCCAGCCTGGTTGTCATTAATCACCTCCTTATATTCCATGTGCCTTAGTATAGCTTCCAGGAGACTCTATTCCATGATTTTACCATGAACTGAGATGAAATCACTGGCATGTTTTCCTTTTTTCCCCTTTTCACAAATGGGAGTTATGTTTTCCTTTTCCATCCACTGGGAATTTCACTTGGCTGCTATGACTTCTCAGATGGAATGCAGCTTAGCAGCTTCATCCACCAATGCCCTCAGGTCCTCAGCTGCATTTCATCAAGTCCCATGGATGCAACAGGCATGACTGTTTGGGTTTTGACTAAGGAGAGAGCTCAGGTAATGGTCAAGACCCAGAAAAGTACAATCATACAAAGTTTCTGGCCAACAACTTGTATTAGAACCAGTGCCACCAAAAATATGTGAAAGGTATTAGTAATTTCTTACTGAGAGCCACTGAAGCACCCATTTACCATCTGGACAATCAATCTCTCAAGAGATTTTGCTGCTTTCTGGAGTCCTGCATTCATTCACAAATAAGCTATTAAGCCTGGTAAAACCAGAGGCCTACAACCCATTCCTGCTCCTTCACGTAAGCGATAAATGAGGCAACAATGAGGAGACTCCAACATTTAAAAAGGAGCATCCCTCAGAAAGATGTTAAAGGGATTGGGAATGATGGTAATGTTTTTCTCTATCTTCCCAGTTGGAGATTTGGAAACAAGAAGAAGGAAGCGAGTGGATTAAGAAAATGATTGGCCTCATGACTGGTACCACACTAAGAGCTTGAGTTTCTACAATCTCAGACACACCTTCAAGAGACTGGATATGTTGACACCAGATGGGGCACACTGGACCAGGTGGGGCAATAGTGTTCTGGTCAGCAAGCTGTCAGGGCTTAGCAGAGCTTTAAACAAGATTCAGTAGGGTATGGGTATGCCATTCTGAGTGTCACAGAAGAACCAGGGAACACTGACACTTTAGAAAGCAGCAGGGAAATACCTGTGAATCATCCAAAAGTAATCAGAGAGGACTCCTCTAAAAACGTGATGTGGCTGATAGCCCAGCTAAAGCACCACTGCACTATAGTACAAAGCATGGGAAATGAGCAGGAGGAATTGGAAACAACAGAACAAATGGAAAATCATAACCTAATTGCTATCATGGAAACATGGTGTGATGAATCACACAACTGCAAAACTGCAATCAAGGGCTACAAGCTTTTCAGAAGAGTTAGAAAGGGAAGTGGAAAAGGAAGTACTGTTTTCTGTGTTAAGAAGTTGATAGATTGCAAAGAGTTTCCTCTGAGAAACAGCCATGGATATGTTGAGAGATTGTGGATAAAAATTAAGGACCAGACCAATAAAGGACATCTTGTTGTTTGGGTCTACAACAGGCTGCCAGAGCAAGGAGAACATGTTGATGAGAGTTTCTTGCATCAGCTGCAAGAAACTCACGCTCTTGTCCTAATGGGGGATTTCAATCACGTGGATGTCTGCTGGGAAAACATATCAGGCAGTAAATAATCCAAGAGACTCCTGGAGTGTGTGGAAGATAACTTCCACAGGTATTAAATGAATCAATCAGAGGAGAAGCATTGCGGGACCTGATACTCACCGATGTAGATGAACTTGTTGAAGAGGTTAAGACTGGAAGCAGTCTGGGCTGCAGCAACCATGCCCTGGTTTAGTTTGTTATCTCAAGAAATATAGGCCTGGAAAAGGGCAAAGTCAAGACCTATAACTTCAGTAGGACAAATTCTAGCTCTTTAAAGACAGACATGAAGAAGGCTGGAGTATCTCTCCTATGAGGAAAGGTTGAGAGAGCTGAGGATGTTCAGCCAGGAGAATAGAAGTCTCCAGTATGACCTTATTGAGGTCTTTCAGTTCTTAAAGGGGTCTCATAAAAAGATGGAAAATGAATTTTAAAAGGTGATAGGACAAGGGGTGATGGGTTTATACTAAAAGAGCAGCTATTTAGATTAGATGTTAGGAGGGAATTCTTTACTGTGAAGGTGGTGAGGCACTGGAACAGGTTGACCAGAGACGCTCTGGATGCTTCACCCCTAAATGTGTTCAAGGTCAAGTTGGACAGGGCCCTAGGCAACCTGGTCTAGTGGATGGCATCCCTGCCCATGGCAGGGACATTAGAACTAAATGATCCTTAATGTCCCTTCCAATTCAAGCCATTCATTCTAAGACTTCTGCATGTTAAGGTTCATTAAATGGTCTTGAAACTAACCTTCACAGAATCATAGAATCTTCTCCTACAGTGGGCAGTTCTACATCCTCACGGTCCCTGCCTTTGCTTCCTGTGGCTTGGACAATGTGACTTAGTGAAGACGGAGCCAAAAGCATCATTGGGTACCCCATACTTCTCCACATCCCAGGTAACCATGTCTCCCATTTCTTTCCAGAGTGTGCCCACATTCTCCCCAGTCTTCCTTTGATCACTGATGTACTTGTATTGTCATTGACTTTCTTGTTGTCATTGACATCTGTGACCAGATTCAATTCTATCACAGCTTTAGCTTTCCTAACTTGATCCCTAGCTGCTCAGACGATGTTTCTGTATTCCTTCCAGGTTACCCATTATAAGTTCACTGGTTATTTCTGTTCATCAGTATGAGAGTTACTCAATAAAATACTGAAATCTAGCTACAAAAGAGTGTGTCAGGGAAAAAAATAAAAATCACTGTGCCTATTATGACTGCAGGGCACTGGAACTTAGCAACATCTGGAAGCTGGTGGACTTTCTTCAGAGTGCTGCTACAATGGTGAAAAACTTATGCTATAAAAAGCCAGAGTACAACTTCTGTACAAAACATGGTCACTGTTTTCTAAAATCAGAGGTCAAGCCATAAGGAACCTATTGGTCATCAGATGCACAGCATAAATCTCTTTAATGTGAACAGAAGTTACAGCCACCCTCGTATCTGCTCAGTCATTCAAGCACTCATATTGAGAAGCCAATTACAGAAACCAGTCTTCCAAACCCTCCTTATAGACCTTCCTTGTTCACACAAATCCATAAAAAAAAAAAAAAAAAAAAAACAAACAAAAAAAAAAACAAAACAAAAAAAAAAACCAAAAAAACCCAATGGCTTATGGGTAAAAACAAACAAACAAACAAAAACATCCACTGCATTTATACAAATTGCTTCTTTCTTTTTGTTCTAAACAGATACTGGAAAAGCAGAAAAACATGTTCTTACAGGTACGGGATTTCTTTTATAATCATCTTCTGGACATATACATAATATTTAAGATACTGGGAGATGAGGAGATCTTTAAAATCTGTTTAAATATGGACTACTACTATAATTGATAGTATAATCAATCCAGTACAATCAGTACTGTATATTTTTATGTATATATATATATAATAGTATAATTTGAGGTCCAGTCTTGAAATCTAAACCTATACTTGCTACCACAGTGGAACAATGACTAATATTGTTCAGTTCCTTTTATTGATAAAATGAAAGATAAACTACCATATATGTTTCTCATTTTTGTGAGGCACAGAAATGTTAATGAAATTTCAGTTACATTTGAGTTTAAAATCATGCAAAATTAAAATAGATTTAATTGTCTTCATCAGACTGTTCATCCCAGTTCAATAACAAATGTGTTTTTTGTCTTGTGCTTCTCCTGTATTTGCCAATTTCTATCATTATTTTGTCTGCTGTTTGTGGCTGTATAAAATAATAAACACAACACTTTAAAACTAAATACTTTGTTGTAAGAGTTCTCTAAAAATATTAATCCTGCAATTTCAACTCCCTAAACAGTATTTGATTCTGAAAGTCCACATTGTTCATTTGTTTTGAAAAACAGAACTGAACTATTCACTAATAGTCACTGTTTCAAAGAGTAATGCCAACTAAAGTAACCCTAAAATTATAGGAAATCTGGAAGATTGAGGGAAAGGTGGTGAATGGTGATTTTCTAATATAAATCATAGAATCATAGAATGGTTTGAATTGGAAGGAACATCTAATTCCAACCTCCTTGCCATGAGCAACGTCCTTGCCATCTTCTAATAGATCAGGTTGTACAAAGCCCCATCCAAACTGGCCTTGAACACTTCCAGGGATGGGGCATACATAGCTTCTGTGGGCAACCCCTTACAGTATGCTACCACCCTCTGAGTGAAAATAAACAAAGTAAAAAAGCATGCATTTCAGCAATTACAAAATAAAATAATTAAAAAATCTATTAATTAAAACAACAACAACAGAACCAAAAACTGCATACAGACTAGAATACCAAAATCAAAATCCTTTTTGTGGCAAAATAAGTTTGGTTAAGCTACATGTTTCTGTTAGATAAGTGCTTACTTTTTTTGTTTGTTTGTTTTTGTTTTTTTCATGTATGTGAAATTTTAAAATGTCATTACAGCAAGTTGAATCACAAGCCTTCTTTACCTTATTTTTTAAACTAACATTACTGTTTTACTGTTTGGTTTACATTCTGCTTTTAGGAATATGGTCTGCTTTTTGTCTTATCTAAAAAAATAAAATAAAATGACAGTATGGTAGGAAAAGTGTCAGACTGTTCAATACAAAATATGTGTTATCCCTAAGGAAAGATACTACTAAAACTGGTCAAAAGCTGCCCATATTTGTGTATGCATACATACATATATGTATGTATATATGTATTTATGAACTTACAAACTTGTACTTACAAACTTACATGACAGGAACAATTGATATTATTATTAACTCATATATTCAGACTTCTGTAAAGACAGTTCCGTAAAGACAGCCTGGACAGCCTGTAGTGGAAAATAAATAAATAAATAAGTGTGTGTATATATATATATATATATATAAACAAACAAACAAACAAAAAAAACATTCTTGTGAAGTATTCTTTGCCATCCTGTTCTTTATATAAAGCATTTTTTTGTGACCAGGAATTTTCAAAACTGCTAGGAAATCTAGTTATTTCTGATATTCTTCTATATTTAAACCCCCAATTTACCAGAAGATTAATGCTGCATGTCCCAGGAATGAGACTGAATTTGATACTCTGACTTTTCCTTTAGATCCAGAATTAACGGTGGCTGTTATACAGGTACAGTGATTTCTGTAGTCTGAGGCTACCCTTTCAGGAGTTCAGAAAGGAATTATTTTTAAGGGATGTAAAATGTTCCCTGAAGTAGCTCTGTGGTGAGCACAGACTGCTTGTAGTGAGCCTGACGAACCCTGCAGTGTCAGGCTTCTGCTTCTTCTTACTTAATCATGTGAAGTCTATCTTAACACATATTTTCCCAACACACTGTTGTTTCAGTCTGGGCCTAAAGGACTGCAATTACAGTAAAACAAAAGAAACGAGCAAACAAACAAACAAACACAATAACAACAAAACACCAAACCAAACCAAACCAACCAACCAACCAATCAAAACAAAACAAACAACAACAACAACAACAGAGTTAAACAGTTAATTAATTTGGACTTTTTTTATTTGGAAGTTTTCCATGGATAATCAAATATCTATGGTTAAATGATATGGTACCTATAGTTAAATATATGGTTAAATATCTAATTTCAATGTTACTTACCAAATACATCAATTTGTAATTCCTAAATATAAATAAAATATAAATACCTCAGTTGTTGAAAACAAAGGTGCAAGAGCCCTCAAAAGATGTTATGTAAGTTACAAACCTAAATTAGGGTTAACTAACCTCTCTCTATATAATTCTATAATCATAATTTCAACATGAATGCTTGTTGCCAATCTAAAATTCTCCAGTCTTCTCTCTGAAAATATTTGGCCATGTATACCTTGTATACCTAAACATGTATACCATGTATACCATGTATACCTAAAAAAGGCATATTTTGTGCATCTGTTATTGCCAGCAACTCGCTTGCTAGAACAGGCACAGAAAATAAACACAAGAGGAGCAGGACTCCATCTTGAGCAAATGTAACATTTTATTCTTGTGAATGTTCATAGCAGAACTATAAGGTATTTTACAAATTCTAATTGATTTTATTTTGATAGTTCAATTTTATTTTTTTTTTCTTGTTGCTGGTTGAGACTAGAAAACAAAAGAATATCATGCAAATGGCAAAAGCAAAAACATAAAAAGAAACAAAACCATTTCAACCTTTAAATACTAATTTTTGTACATGGGCTGTGCAAACACTCAAAATATCAGAAATTTGAGTTCCTTTAGAGGAACAGAGGAAACAGAACAACAAAAAAATAGAAGAGGCTGTGATAAAGATAGTTTGCATGCAATGACATTTTCAGAAAACATATGCATTATCTTTTACTTTTATTATTTTTTGTTTTCCTACTATGAGAACTGTTAGTATGAGAACATAAAATTCTGCATGAAAATATATTTTAATTTAGATAACATAATAGCTGTACTTAGCATTGCTCATGATTTCCAGAAATAAAAAATCTTACTACATAGAGAGAATAAATAAATACATAAATGAATAAATAAATAAATAAATAAAATCTCACCTTGATTGAGAGATTGCCTTACATGATATGTAATATTAAAGAAGTATAAGTAAAAAAAGTATTGAACTGAACACTGCAGTTCAGTTCAATGAATAGTCTGAACAGTACGTAACAGTTCCATCACTAAAAAAGTGCCAGATTAAAAAAGTGCCTAATTAAATAAGACCAGTTCCTTAAATAAAAAAAGTTCCTTAAATAAAAAAAAAAAAAACAACACTGCTTCCAAGAGGGTCCCAGCATGGTGGGGAGAAGTGGAAGCTGGGCCACTCAGCACCCATCTGGGCAGCCATGTCCAGGGGCTACCACCAACACCCCTGAGGAGCAATGGGCAAAGAGATGGGAAAAAATAGATTAAATACTTGCTGTCAAATTTAGAATTATAGGATCCTTAAGGTTGGAAAAGACTTCAAAGATCATCTGGTCCAACCATCCCCCTACCATCCCGATGTCACTCACTAAACCATATCTCTAAGCACCTTTCCTTAAATACTCCCAGGGTCAGTGACTCTCCACCACCTCTTGGGGCAACCTGCCAGACTACTCTTTCTGAGTTGAAATGTCTCCTAATTTCCAACCTGAAACTCCCCTGGCACAACTTGAGACCATTCCCTCTAGTCCTATTGATAGATATCTGCAAGAAGATGTTGACCCCCAGCTCCCCACCACCTCCTTTCAGTAGCTGTAGCAGCATTGCATCAGAAATGAACCAATTTGCTCCATTCCATCCCTGCACTAATTACCCCCAGCCCCTCAACCCCACTGACAATGCAGACCCAGGCACCAGAGGAGAGGCTGCAGTAGGGCTTCATGTGCTCATGTGCAGCCTTGGCCCAGCTATTACAATTTTTCTGCTCTCGGTGCCACAGCCGGTCTGACACAACATCCTGCCCTGCACAGCCTGGCCTGATAGGCTGCTTTGTTGGAACCAATTTCATAGATGCAGAATTCCAGAAGGAGGTCAGGTAGCTAGATACCATCTTCAAAATGAGCACTGAGAGTTATGGAACCCAACATTTTTTTAATGTATTATGATATTATTTCAGTTTTTACCTGTGAAGCACTCTGTTAATTCTCTGAAACACTTACTAAACTAAATGATTTGAGAAAATTAAATAAATAAGTTCTTAATTAAAGATATATTGCTAAAGACAATTCCTTTAACTGCTTTTTGTAAAAGTGACTTGTTAACCAACCATAGCAGAATCATTAAATATAACAATACAGTCTTTTGAAAAATGTTTCTATATTTCAGATATCATATAGGATTTAATTCCTATCAGGCATACTATTCTAAAGTCAACAGCAAATTGAATCACGACACAAATTGTTTAGAATAAATCAATTTTCGATAGATTTTCCTCTTCTTGAGTATAAATTGTAAGTTTTGCATCACTGCAACAAGATTAGAATGTGTCCCACTGGAACTCATTGGTGATCCTTTTCTTGCAGAAATTTACATTTTCTTGTAATGTAATACAAATGATGAAATAAAACACTTTATGAGATCAGCATATTAAAACAACAAATCATTCACCGTGTATTAAAATAAAATCTGCAAAAGAACGGAAAATGCCAATAACTACTAGAATATCTAAACATTTGTTCCTATTCTTAAGTCATTTATTTTTAAGTAATTAAAAACACATTAGAAGACTTATTTACTTATTAAGTGTACAGAACAGTGTTGAAACACCAACCATTACACCATCCTTGTGTATTGACAGACACCAACTGGTCCTGAGCAAACATTTTGTGATCAGTTTGTCTGTTAAGTCCATCCATGTGTATTGGGATGTTGTATATGGAGGTTGCCTCTTTCAGGATGCTTCTACATAGGAAGGAAAAATAAGTTTGGAATGACAGTGACCTTCAGTAGCAGATTTTTCATAACATTTCCCCATACCAACTTCAAGATAATGAATTCTAAATTATTTTTCCAATAATAATAAAAAATATATAAAAAAATAATATTTAAAAAAATCCAATAATAATAATAATAATAAACCATAAGTAAATCTAGCCAAAATTAATTTGATGTAGCTATCATGGCTATAATATATATTGTGTTTTCTTTTATGATGTCATCAAGTTACTTTTGGCTCTTTTTGGTGCCACTAGAGTTAGATATTATGAAAGTTAGATAGTTAACTCAATAAGAAGAGAGAGTTTCTGTTCTTCACCTATTGTATACACTAATACATTATATGGATAATCGAGATCACATGCTAAAGATAATCAATGTGAACTACCCAGTGTAGTTCTTTCATCAGAACTTCTGTCATGTAACTCTCTCAAATAAACTGCCCAATGGAGAATACTTCGCTATACTAGCTGGATTTGGTTTTAATTAACATATATATATTGCTGTTCACTGCGAAAATATTCTTTTTGATAGCTTTTTTTTTTTTTTTTCTTTTTTCCTCCAGAATTAAAAACTTAATATTTTCTATTATGTGTAAAAAAGCTATAGTATATTTCAGATAATTTGATTTTCCATAGCAAAACACAATCACTGAAGGCTTAATCATGGTATTCTAGCTTGCTCTTAAATCTTTTACTCTAAAACAGTTCTTCAGTAAAATTAACAAGAAGTAGTATTTGAATAACACTCTCTGTTACAAAATTATTTTGAATCAATTAATTGTAGCCAGTTTATTTTTCTAAGTGAAGGTGTTTGCTTAACACTAATGCATAATCCTTTCCAATGATCTTGATATTGCACTAGCTACTATTGCACTAGTGTGGATAGCATGCAAACCATTAGTGAAATTAATACAGAACCCCTTCCAACAAAACTAGATGGAATTTTTTCTCTTGTCTAACTTCAGAGTACAGGCTTCAGAGTACAGAGTTCAGAATACAAATATTAATTGTATATATTAATTATATAACATATAATATATTAATTGTATAATACCTTATTATTATTATTATTATTATTATTATTATTATTATTATTATTTTAATACAATTCAGAACTAGCAGAATAACCTCCACTTTTCAATGAGAATTTTTCTTTTGAACTGTCAATCCTTCTATAGGATTTATTTAACCTTCTAGGAACCACTACAAATGGTTATATGTACTTAAAATTCCACTGAGACTTTTTGGCCAGGGCACGACAAGGTGTTACCCACTGTTTCTCAAAAGGAAATAGGAGAAAGAGAAGAAAGCTTTTGACATGTTTGTTGAGGTGCTCTCTGTTCTGCCGTATTTCCACAGGGACAACAGGAAAGAAATCTCTGTTGATATGTGTTATTATTCCAGAATGCATAAAATGGAAAATAGCTAACAGTGTTTTGCTTTTATTAAGAGGTGTATTGACCAGATCAAGACTACAACTGCAAATACAGAAACATCTCAAGAGGAGGAGTATTCTATAATTCAATTCATATTTTGTCTCAGGAGTAGGAGAGGATTACAAATTTTTCTTTTCTCTACATTGAAGAACTGATGCACAATCCCTGCCACTATTAACTATCATACATGCAAATTCAGTATTTCACTTTCTTTTTTTTTTTTTCCCCTCCACACAGTTCATAGATATATTGATCTCACATGGCTAGCCACTGATACCATGAAATATGACCTCAAAAAAACGTCTGCATAATGTGTTTCATATGTAAAGTGGGAAACTGCAGAGTTCCATAAGAAGACTTTGGCATATATTTTAGATATTTGTTCACACAAGTGATGAATGATTGTATGACTTTAGAATTTCATATTACATGACAGAGCATTCAGTATTCCCAGGTCTGTTTTAGTCTTCCTCGCTGCATCCCTGCAGGCCCTGAAAACACTCCTATACTCCTCCCAAGAGGACAGACCATTTTTCCACATTTCATAGACCTTCCTCTTCCTTTTGGTCTTTTCAATGAACTCCTTGCTCACCCACGCAGGTCTCCTGCCCCTATTCCCTGGTTTCCTACTTATAGACATGCATTGATCCTGAGCTTGGAAGAAGTTCTGATTTGACTTAGCCCAGGTCTCATCAGCACCCTTGCCTTCTAGCAGTCTAGCCCATTAGATATCCCCAAGTAGGTCCCAGAAGAGGTCGAAGTTGTCCCTCCAAAAGTCCAGGATGGCAATCCTACTTTTTGCTTTATTTCTTCCACCAGGTTCCATCTTGAACTTCACCATCTCATGGTCACTGCATCCCAAGCTGCCCCCAGCCTTCGCATCCCTAACAAGCCCATCTGTGTTGGTAAAAACAAGGTCCAGAAGCACCCACCACCTCGTTAGCTCCTTCACCACCCATGTCAGAAAATTATCTTCAATGCATTTTAGGAACTGTTTGGACTGCATGTGTCTGGCCAAATTGCTTGGAAAGATCTCATAGTCTGCCTGAATTCATTCTAACAGTGATAAGGAACAGAAATTTGTGCCAATACTTACTGTTGGACCCCTACTGGTGTAACCCAGTGGAGCTCATGCAGCCTGATTTATGCAAGTTTATAGCTCCATGCTATAACTTCATGCTTATCCAGTTCTTTCCTCCCCTAGAAGGCTGTATATATTCAGGATATTTAGACTAGTTACTTCTCCTTCAGCATCTGACAAAGTACCGTCCCAATATCTTATGATACAGTATGACAGTCTCCTAAATGCCCTGTCCTAATTTCCTGTTAACATTTACACTTGCTTCTGGCCATTTTTAGGTACTCTGAATTAACTTTCATTGCCCTTTGTAATAGAGTCCCTTGCCGAAAAAGTTTAATGATTTATCCTAATCACGGGCACCCAAATTAGCTCTTACTTTCCTCTGATTATGCTTTTGACTAGCTTGGCAACTCATATTTGTGTTAAATTCACACAAAAAAGTGAGGAAGAGAATGAAAAAGAATTGGGTAGAAGTCATTTTTCTACTTTTTGAAAACACAGACTCTAAGGCTGGCTTCCTGTAAAGATAAAAATGCTAGAAGGTGTACTGGTTTATGGCTCTAGAGAGTTCCTGAGAGGTACATATATGTAGTACAGTTCTTTGTTTTCTGGTTTTGATTATCTCACCTATCTTAGTAATTTTAACACAGCATACCAAATGCAGAATATATTAGTGACTCTGAAAAGACAGTGTTTTGGAAAGAAGAGTTATGGAGTTACAGAAGAACTCTCATCTTCTTTTGTAAGAGAGACTTCAGAGGTCTCATACCTTAAAGGGTGACACAAAGGTCGGAACACTGATTGAAAAACATTGTTTATAAATCTCTAAAACGTTTTTTCTTTTTAATACCTGACTAATAAAGGATTCTGTAAGGTCGTTATTGATCTCAGTGTTTCAGGGAATCATCCATAGTCACAGCCCAGAGAGAGAGAGAGGGAGCACGACTATGTCTTTTTTCAGCAAAGACTAAATATAGAATACTTCCAATACTTGCAAATACTTTGCAAAAATTTTAACTGAAATAAGAAAAAGCAACAACAACAACAAAACACAATGTAATTTCCCACACTATTACACTATTATTCTAGATGTTTTTTTTTTTTAACCTTTCACCTAATCTGTAGCTCAACTATTTATCAGATAGAGACAGTAAGTCTCTATCTGATAGAGACAGTAACTGATACCTGTATAGGTAATTAGTAGATGACTAATTTGGGTTAGAGATCCATTTCCTAATAAATCTTTCCGTTTAAAAATAAATTTCTTCCTTGCACTGAGAGAGACCTAGTCATTAGTGAAGATTCATTTCTTAAAGTACATAGGCAGTTTTGGATGGATACACATTTTAGGAAGCCAGTCCTGTTTTCAGAAATTCATAGATACCAGACTTCCATTGCAATTACATTTCTCAAACTTGCTACTTTTCTTCAAATGACATTTTCTTGAGCTTAAATTATAGGTGTGTGTATATATATATATAATACATATATATAATATATATAAATATATATATATTTCCCGTGGTAGCAGTAAAAATCACAATACTGAAAACAATACTTTTTGGATAACCATTCCAGAAGATTAAAAATAATGTATGCAACATTGCCTACCCAGCTGAGCTTGTAAAATTCTTATTTGAAAAAGAGCAAACTAGCATTATTTCCTTCAAATATGAGCTCTTGTCTTTTTCATACTCTTTCAGAAAATAGCTTTACTAGTTTATGACTACTCCTGCCTGAAAGGGAAGTAGGATGAGAGCAGACTTTTTTTTATTTATGAATATTGTAAAAGATCTCATTATAATACCCACAGAAATCAATAAATTCGTTTAAGGTTTTTCTACCGTTGCTCTATTTCTTCAATGGTTATTTATGCAATTTCTGTTGCAGAAAATAAGTCTGTTATAATTCTGAATTGTTTGGAACTTAAGAGAAAAAAAAAAAGTGTTTGTGAGTTTGAAAAGATTACAGATAATATTCTGGGTTCTCTTATACATAGATTTATTTGCAAATATAATCTCCTCTCACGATATGAAGACTCTCTATCTGTACCTCAATCTTAAATAATCAATCATTTTTAAGCAGTTTGAATTTAGGAACATTTGTTAAGCTGCTTTCACATGAAATCATCATACAGTAGTTATAAATATAACCTTGAGGATATAAGATTCACTGCAATAATATGGCTGAATTATTACTTCACTGTGTAAACTGAAAACAAAAAAATATCCTTGATACCCCTTTTCAGAGTCTTAACATGCATCTCTTTGCTTGTTTCACCACCACAATTGATTGGAATTTTATTAATCACTGTTTCATATTACCTTTTCTTGATATTTCAATTGTTCCATAGAAACAAGAACGTCATAGGAGAAAATATATTCTCCAAGCATATTTAGCTTATGTTGCAGTTGACAGCATGGAAGGAGGATAGCATTATCCTTATTTTGTAATACTACAGTCACCGTTCAAGAAGGGAGATTTTTTATTTATTTATTTATGTTTCTGTTTGTTTATTTGATCTTAATTATTTTTGGTTTTATTACATAAATCTTCAAAACTAGTGACATACTTATGACAACCCTCTACCCACCAGTATTCTGTGAAATGATGGACAAAGTCATTTTACAAATTCTGAGGCCCCATGAACTTCAGGCCATGCAAAGGTCTATTGACACTCTATAAGCTAAAGACACTGTTTCTTTAATTCCCCAAAGACGTGTGTGTAAAATGTATCATTTTCAGGGAAAATAAATAAATAAATAAATATGTTGATATCACTACCTAAATATATCCATATAAATTTACTGATGCTAACTAGCAAGTGGTCTGAGTTAGGTCTACAACGCCTTACTGAGGTCGTAAAAACAGAATGAGGTTATCACATAATCACAGAATCACAGAATTTCTAGGTTGAAAGAGACCTCAAGATCATCGAGTCCAACCTCTGACCTTACGCTAGCAGTCCCCACTAAACCATATCCCTAAGCTCTACATCTAAACGTCTTTTGAAGACTTCCAGGGATGGTGACTCCACCACTTCTCTGGGCAGCCTGTTCCAATGCCTCACAACCCTTTCAGTAAAGAAGTTCTTCCTAACATCCAACCTAAAACTCCCCTGGCTCAACTTAAGCCCATTCCCCCTCATCCTGTCACCAGGCACGTGGGAGAACAGACCAACCCCCACCTCACTACAGCCTCCTTTGAGGTACCTATAGAGAGCGATAAGGTCGCCCCTGAGCCTCCTTTTCTCCAGGCTGAACAAGCCCAGCTCCCTCAGCAACTCCTCGTAGGACTTGTTCTCCAGGCCCCTCACCAGCTTCGTTGCCCTTCTCTGCACCCGCTCAAGCACCTCGACGTCCTTCTTGTAGCGAGGGACCCAAAACTGAACACAGTACTCGAGGTGTGGCCTCACCAGAGCTCAGTACAGGGGGACGATCACCTCCCTAGCCCTGCTGGCCACACTGTTTCTTATGCAAGCCATGATGCTGTTGGCCTTCTTGGCTGCTTGAGCACACTGCTGGCTCATATTCAGCTGACTATCAACCATCACTCCCAGGTCCTTCTCTGCCTGGCAGCTCTCCAACCACTCATCTCCCAGCCTGTAGATCTGCTTGGGGTTATTGCGCCCCAGGTGCAGGACCCGGCACTTGGCCTTGTTGAACTTCATGCAGTTGACCTCAGCCCATCGGTGCAGCCTATCCAGATCCTCCTGCAGAGCTTTCCTACCCTCAAGCAGATCGACACACACACCTAACTTGGTGTCATCTGCAAACATACTGAGGGTGCACTCAATGCCCTCGTCCAGATCATCGATGAAGATATTAAAGAGGACTGGCCCCAGCACCGAGCCCTGGAGAACGCCACTAGTGACTGGCCTCCAACTGGACTTGACTCCATTCACCACGACTCTTTGGGCCCAGCTATCCAGCCAGTTTCTAACCCAACGAAGCATGCGCCAGTCCAAGCCAAGAGCAGCCAGTTTCCCGAGGAGAATGCTGTGGGAGACGGTGTCAAAAGCCTTGCTGAAGTCAAGGTAGACCACATCCACAGCCTTTCCCTCGTCCACCCAGCGCGTCACTTGGTCATAGAAGGAGATCAGGTTCATCAAGCAGGACCTGCCTTTCATAAACCCATGCTGACTGGGCCTGATCGTCTGCTTGCCCTGCAAGTGCCACGTGATGACTCTCAGGAGGATCTGCTCCATGAGCTTCCCTGGCACTGGGGTCAAACTGACAGGCCTGTAGTTTCCCGGGTCTGCCCTCTGGCCCTTCTTGTAGATGGGCGTCACATTTGCTAGCCGCCAGTCAACTGGGACCTCCCCCGATCGCCAGGATTGCTGATAAATGATGGATAGTGGCTTGGCCAGCTCCTCTGCCAGTTCTCTCAGTACCCTCGGGTGGATCCCATTCGGCCCCATCGACTTGTGCACATCCAAGTGCCATAGCAGGTCACCAACCAGTTCTTCATGGATAGTGAGGGCCACATCCTGCTCCCCATCCCCTTCCACCAGCTCAGGGTACTGAGTATCCAGAGAACAACCGGTATTGCCGCTAAAGACTGAGGCAAAGAAGGCATTGAGCACCTCCGCCTTTTCCTCATCTCTTGTAACTAAGTTTCCGCCCACATCCAGTAAAGGATGGAGATTCTCCTTAGTCCTCCTTTTTGTGTTGATGTATTTATAGAAACGTTTTTTGTTATCTTTAACGGCAGTAGCCAGATTGAGCTCCAGATGAGCTTTGGCCTTCCTAATTTTGTCCCTGCACAGCCTCACAACATCCTTATAGTCCTCCCTAGTGGCCTGCCCACTTTTCCAAAGATTAGTATGTTTAGATCCGAGAAGCCACGTGCCCACATTAGAACTTATATCTATGCAGGATAATTCACCCTCCTGTGAGTTATGAGGAATATTTTCATACCATGTTGCCTTATGCCATGTAGGTATTTCTCAAGAAACAGTCTACTTGAGAATACTGTATTTAGACAGAAGGATTTAACTAATGGTCATTTAAATTCAGGAATAAACGTCTTGCTGTAATCTCTTCATTCCACCAAGCTTGAATCATAGAATTATTAGGGTTGGAAAAGACCTCTAAGATCATCTGGTCCAACCATCACCCTACTACCAAAGCCACCCACTAAACCATGTCCCTAAGCACCAGGTCCAACCTTTCCTTAAACACCTCCAGAGATGGTGACTCCACCACTTTCCTGGGCAACCCATTCCAATGCCTGACTACTCTTTCTGAGAATAAATGTCTCCTAATTTCCAACCTGAAAATCCCATGGAGCAATCTAAGTCCATTCCCTCTAGTCCTATCACTAGTTATCTGTGAGAAGAGGCTGAAGCCCAGCTCCCCGCAGGGGCATAATCCCACATGGTTTATGGGATCTAAACATGCTCATTACTTCCCCTTCCAGGTAGTTGTAGAGAGCAATAAAGTCTACCCTAAGCCTCCTCTTCTCTAGATTAAACAACCCCAGTTTCTTCAGCCACTCCTCCATAGGACTTGTATTCCATGCCCTTCACCAGCCCTTTTCTGGACACATTCCAGGGCCTTGATGTCCTTCTTGTAGTGAGGGAACAAAGCTGAACACAGTACTTGAAGTGAGGCCTCATCAGAATACAGGGGACGATCACCTCCCTGGTCATCCTGATTACACTATGCCTTATACAAGCTAGGATGCCGTTGGCCTTCTTGGCCACCTGGGCACACTGCTGGCTCATGCTCAGCCAGCGACTTTTCCTATGCACAGCTTTCCAGCCACTCTGCCCCACTCTGTAGCATTGACACATTGCCGCTCTGCCCGACTCTGCAGCATTGCGTGGGGTTGTTATGCCTTTGACTAATTTTGTATAAGAAAAATTTTTTTAATTTTTCTTCTCCATTTAGTTTCTCAACAAGATGAACTTGTTCTCATGGTTGAGCATTTCTTATTTTTCCCCTTTTTTCCTCCTACCATTAGTTTATTGTTGTGTTTTTTGGTTAAAAATATCTGTGTCTTATCAAACTGAAATAATCTGCAAAGGATCTATTCATCTTCAACAATGAATCTAAATCAATAGTTCTATATTATGTTCTCAGCTTTTCTTGTCTCTTCTTTCTATTGCATACACAACAAATCTTGTCAAGCACCTGTATATTCCTTGCTGAGTATCTCTTCAGAGATTCCTTACTAAAACAGCAGCTTTCAGATTTTTGTCTTCAGTAATTGATTCCATGTGTTTTGTATAAGGATTTCAAAGCAAGGACTAGAAATGGTGTGAACAAACAAACAAACAAACAAGAACACAAATAAATACCCCATACATAAATACCTGTTTTTTTGGTGGTGGTGGTTGGGTTGGATTGTTTGCTCGTTTATTGTTTGTTTCTTTTTTAATTCTTTCCAAACTGGAAAAATAAGCTTAAACATTTATTACTTCTAACAAGAACCAGAAATTGAAGAACTATTCCTCAGGATTAATTTATTTGTTAATTTGTAATTTAATTGAATACTGCTCTTTTCTAATTACAGAGAAAAAATATAGATAGATAGATTATATATTATATATATTATATATTATATATCACATTATTATATATTATATTATTATATTATTATATCATATATTATAGATATTATAGATATAGATATATCTACATTATATATATATGAAGATATACATATATATACATATATATATATATACACATTTATATGTAGGTATACATATATATATGTATATATATGTTTATATATAATATAGATATAATATCTGTATAATATATAGATATATAGATAGATATAATATAGATATGTATCTATATATACATGTATATTTATTTTTTTACTCCAATCTTTTTCCATTTGTATCAATAGAAAAATCTACTTTGAGTGTAGTGGGACAAGAAGTCCATGCCAAATGCATAAGTGATCTGTATGAAAGGTGGCTTGGACTGCTGGAAGTGCTTGAAGTTGGTTGATCTTCAACACCACCATCAAATATATGTTTGTTTTTCTGAATTGGTTGCAACAAAGACAAGCATTATGTTTGGAAAGATATATAGAAGTGCTCCCTCCCCCCCCCCTCCCTTTTTTTTTAAAATTATTTTTAATTTTTCAATTGAGTTTGAAGACCTGTTTTGAGAACTAGTACAAGATATATAAAGAGGATTATGTATTTTGAAAAGCATTGGACTTTGTCCAATGAAAAATTACTCATCTAAGTTCCATCTAAGTATCACTGTTACTGTATGTAAATATATAGGGTTTAGAATCATATTTAATCAGATTTATTTTTTCTTGTTCTATAAAAATATTTTGAAATATAATGTAATGAAATGTGTTATAATATCATAGAATCATATAATAATTATGGTTGGAAGAGACCTCCATGATCATCTGGTCCAACAATCACCAACATCACTCACTAAACCATGTCCAATCTTTCCTTGAACACCCCCAGGGATGGTGACTCCACCACCTTTCTGGGCAACCCATTCAAATGCCTCCCTGGAGTGTCACAGATGCCATTAGCCTTGCCACCCTCAAATGGTGTAATAACATGCATTAGTTTAACCTCATCGCTCATCGCCCCCTTCCCCATCAATCCTAGTTTAAAACCCTCTCAATCAGTCTCATCAAGACATGTTTCCTTCACATGCTTCACAGCTGAGTCCTGGCAGGTCGCAACAGATTCCTCATCTCAAAGATTCTTCCATGATTCTAAAACCAAATTCTCATGGACACACCAGTATTGGATGCAGGCATTGATTACCTGGCCTCATCTCTTTCTTTTCGTGTTTTTCCCATTCCTGGCATGATTAAGGAAAACACTACCTGTTCTAGTCTTTTTGTTGTCTTCCCCAGGACTTGAAATGCCTTTTGGTAGACCGCAAGTTTCCTGTTACTATTTCTTTGGTACCTGCATGAAATAATAAATAAATAAATAAATACATGTATGTAACAATTTGTTTCCTAGTATACTTATGTGTTTTGTTATCCAAATCTATTCATCTATAAAAAAACATTGCATCCTTTAAATTTTCTGTAAAACATTTTCATAAAAGTGTAAAACCTGTTTTGATATTTTGGTTAAATTTCAGTAGAAAAAGTGGACGGTAGCATAATTTGTCATATCTTCTTTGGCAGTTTAAAAAGGTAAATTTTTGCAGCATTTTTGTAGCTTTGCAGGCATGGCTTGCATACCCTGAGGGACACATAAATTCAATCTAATTGATTGTACTCTACTGATATAGCTATACTGATATTCACTGACTGTATGCTAGATAGATCTACTTATAAATGGGATATTTAGATATTGATACAGTTTGAAACAGCATCATTTCCTATCCTAAACTAGATGGCAAGAAAACGTCTAAAAGAAAACAAAATCAACAGATTATAACAGGAATAGAGAAACATGTCAAGCACTCAAAGACAAATTAAAAAGCTATGAGTATATAAACCAGCAAACAAAATTCAGAGCACTTCTATAATATGACCTCTAGTCTGTATTATAATCTCAAAATTACCTTTTGTAATCTAAACATTGAAGTAAACACAAATAGATACAAGAAAGAAACTGTAGTGAGTTTAAATGTACCAACATATTTGGATCATGAATAGATGGAAAAATCCCCTGGCAACATCGGGAAAACATTGACACTTCCTGTGTAATGTCATCAACTCCTGTAGTTCTCATTTTCACTATGAATTTCCAATTTAATAAACAAAGTCATGGAACATTCTTAGAAACACAATGTTATTTTGATATTGACAGGTAGTAAGAACATCGAAGCCAAAAATAGAGTACTGCGCACATGCCAAAGAAGCAATGGGTAAACTGTTTGAGAAATATCAAACTAAAGCTAACCTGGGGATGCAAAAAGTTCAGGTCCTCACCATTTTTGTACTCCCTTAAGACATAACCCCACAGATAAAACAAACAAACAAACAAACAAACAAACAAACAAACACTTAAGTATGTGTAAAAACAAATATATATTGTGGCAAGGGTTATTGAATGTGGGTTATAAATAAGATATAAGGATGAAATTCAAATTTGTCCTATAGTTATAATTCTAGTTTAGCTGTGTGTAAGAGTTGTGTCTGTGTGACCATCTGGTGTTATCAATTCAACTTATCAATTCTCTGATTTATCCAAGGGTCCCCTTCCCAGCAAGGCTTTGCATAGGCTGATGAGGGACCACCAACAGAGGTGAGACAAGGGAGCCTGAACTCTAGGGTGTCCAGGCTATTCAGATGGGAGGAATTCCAAAGTATCTGCAGCAATGCTTGCAAGCACACTCAGTCAGTGTGCTTGACTAACACTCGAGGTGAAAATACAGGGAAGTACATCCACTGCCTCCAGGGAATCCTGCTGTAGAACTCATTCCTATGAATATGTGAGTGGTTGCATAGACAACATTTGGTGCATCTAAAGATACTTAGGAGATATCTTCTGTTCCATTTAAGACAATGAACCACATGCAAATACCTCAGTAAGTTAGCTGTGGTTTTGTTGTTGTTGTTGTTGACATTCTGTGCAACAATATATAATAAACACAAGACTTGCTAGTTCACAGTGATACGCACACACATATAAAAAAATCTTTCTGCATTCTGACTGATTTTTTTTTTTACTTTTTTTTTCTCCTCTCTGGACCATGCCAGGGCTGACATAGAAATAAGAAATCTGAGGATTTGTTAATGACATCTCAAGAATGATGCAAGAATTAGTAGAGATATAGTATGAATGAATTAAATTGTTTCTTATAGTATGGGTGAATTAAATTGGTTCTTAAAATTTCCAGTATTAACATAATCATCATCATTATCATCATTATCATCATTATCAAAGAGAAATGTCATTAGCTTCTACTAGAGTTAGGAGAATACCATTTAGATTACATCCAGGCTATCAGTTCACTGGAGAAATGGAGAGTCCCCAACCTCTTTCTGAACACACTTACCTAAGATTCAAAAGATTTACCAGATATTACGTAGACCAAGTGCTATGCTGTAGACAATGCTGCTTGGCTGCATCTTTGATATAGGTATGTTGCTTTCAGTTTTATACAGTCAAGTCTGAAATACTTACCTGACATTTTCCAAATACTCTAAATAGAATTTGGCCTGTTGTTTGAAAGAAAATAAAACACCTTGCCACACAGTCTGCTTTCTGCATATTGCTTCAGAATATGTTCTGTCTCAGAACATATTTAAGATACCTATTCAACTGATAAAGGCAAAGAAACAGCACTAAGTATGCTGAAAGCTGGAACATGTATTAGAAATACATAACCAGCTAACAAGAAAAATAAATAAATAAATGAATAAATAAAACAAACAAGCAAACAAACTAACTAAACATATAATCTTTAAAATTAATAAAACTCTGGGTGAGTCCAAGACAAAAAACCCTGTTTTGTTTCACTTAGCACACAGTTGAAAAAGTAACACTAAATTCTCAAACAAGTGAATATAGTTAGGCATGTTTTTCACTTCAGGACTGAATTCATAGAACACAGCTTTTTAATCCCTTCCAAGCTTTCCTTAACTTCTTCCCAATAAAACAGAATATAGGTATTTTAATTCTTAGACCATGATATCGTATGACACTGATAGTTAACTGTGATACTTTTGCTTACAGATAATTATGGCAGATAAATATTTACTGTATTATAGGAGGAGGAAATATATCTATAATATAAATATAATTTAAATAAATATAAATATAAATATAAATAAATAAATAAATAAATATATATATATATATAAATATATAATAGGAGTCACTTTTCCTTTGTTGAGGGGATTCATTCTCCTTCCATGCGGAGCCGAAGGCAATGTCTCCCACAGGGGCTGGTGGCAGAATTGACAGAATTATGGTGTGCATTTTGTACACATCATCTCACAGAACCAGAGAGATGTGTCCTTGAGATCAGCATGTATTTTCCTCTTTCCTACCTCTCCCCTTGTTAATGATCTTATGAACACATATATGTATTTAGTACCTATAATCATGAGTTAACACCACTTGTCAATACAATTCACTGATATTGTAGCTGTGGCCATTATTAATGGCAGATGGACGCAAAGGCCAGAATTAAAGAAAGCATATAGACACTTCAGGAGCTAGATATTTTCCCTTTTATCCTATCATTAAGATCAATGAAGTACAACTAACAAGACAGCAGAAAACTCTGCAAATAGTAGAAAACAGTGGTTGAAGTATCACAAGGGAAATCTTTTTCCCTGTACACAGATAAATAAAACAAAAATGAATTTACACATGAAAATGGATCTTTGAGGTATTTCTACAAAATTAAACTCTGTTGTTCAAGTTACAATGTGTTACTAGGCACTCTGCTGCCATGGGTAGGAGTTGAAAGCTGAATAACATCACGTGGCTGTGATAGCAGGATACAATCTTTCATAAGTATAATAATGATATGTATTAATAAATATAGTCTTCATAAGTATAACCTATTTATATTTGCTGTTTCTTTATTGATGTTCATAATCCATAAGTATATTCACTGCCATAGTATTATTGATGTTTGTTGAATCTATATTATCATTCTACATTTGTTGTTATATTTATTTATTTACAATATATTTAAGCACTTCTACTAGTGCTAGTCCCCCTATATCAACTACATATATATACATTTGTTTCCTTGTAATATCTGTGGTAGCTTGTTATCTATGCTTGCTTTTTTAAATAATAGTATATTTTATAGTGGTGATTTGTAATAATCTGTGGTGAATGGAAAACTTTAGGAAAAAAAAAAAAAAAAGCCTCTGTCTTTCTGTATTAGTGGTTCCTATAAACCCACTGTTAACAATCCCTTTCTGAGGTGATTGGCTCCAGGGCAGACACCTGCTACAGCACAGCAGAAGATCGCAACATGCAGGGGTTTCCCTTCATTGAGGACCCTTTGAGGCAGTTGAGGGAGCCACCAGGACCCAGCAGCCCTTGCGAGGGTGGCTCATGAGGCTTGGGCAGAGCCAGGAGCACCCTGCTTCTGTCATACAACAGCAGCCCCTAGGAAGTGTAAGCAAAGAGTAGGAAAAACAGAGCAGGCAAACAAGGTATGGGGCATCAGTCAGGCATAGGGCAGCAGTTTGAACAGCAGTGCAAGCAGGCAGGGTGAGCAGGGAGGTCACTGAAGCTTGGTCAGCTCAACCACGGAGTGATGTTATCTACCTAGCTGTGTCTTCCAAGAACTCAGCATCCACCACAGGTGATGTGGCCTCACAGACAGATCTCCAGGGGGAAGATGTTGGCACCCAGGTGTCAGCGTGCTGGGTGTTCCCTACTTTTCTGCCAGTACAGGATGGCAGTAATGAGCACAGCTGTGGGACGTGTGCCCAGTTGAAGAGTTGTTTCACGTGGTGGCAGAGCTTTGGGAGGAGGTGGGCAGGCTGAAGAGTATCACAGAATCATCTAGGTTGGAACAGACCTCAAGATCATCGAGTCCAACCTCTGACCTAACACTTACAAGTCCTCCAATAAACCATATCACTAAGTTCAACAACTAAACATCTTTTAAAGACCTCCAGGGATGGTGACTCCACCACTTCCTTGGGCAGCCCATTCCAATGCCTAACAACCCTTTTGGTAAAGAAGTTTTTCCTAATATCTAACCTAAACCTCCCCTGGTGCAAATTTAGTTCATTCCCCCTCGTCCTGTCTCCAAGCATGTGGGAGAATAGACCAATTCCCACCTCGCTACAGCCTCCTTTAATGTACCTATAGAGAAAGATAAGGTCACCTCTGAGCCTCCTTTTCTCCAAGCTGAACAATCCCAGCTCCCTCAGCCGCTCTTCGTAAGACTTGTATCATATAACAATGGTATCATATACCATTATTTCAGTACCATTAAAAGATGAAGATCTGCAAAATTAAATGAAGGATATAATAAATCTTTATATATTTTAAGCAAAATTTAGAATATGTCATTTTAAATTCATGCTGATCTACATCCTACAGCTCTAACTCCATATAGGGCTCAATAACTCTGAGAGGTTTAATGCAAAACGTAGTAGACATCTGCCTAAGTTAATAAACCTGAGACAGCACTCCAGGTCTTCTGTACAGCTTAATGGAAACAGAATAAGCTGTTGAATCTGTCAGTTCATACACTTAAAATTTCCACCTCCCTCTGTGAGGTAATAGAGCACCAAAAAAAAACCAAACACATTGCTTGTAACTTACAAGAGACACAAAGCCTTACAAGGTGTACAGAAATCTTCCTCCATGTAGTTGTGCTGTGCTACCCATTCTCAGAAAGTAACTTTCTGACATTTAAAAAAAGCTGAATGAGCTGGATCCTCAGCAAAGGCTGTGTGTACCTAACTGAAGGCTACTGCTCAGCAGTTTGTTTTACAGATGTGGCAAACATGACTTGCTTGTTGCAGTGTTGTTCTGAAAACAGACATTCAACCACAACTGGAAAGTTTGTTCCTCTTCATTAGTTAATAATATGAAAACATACATAGTTGTGGCTAACACATTTTATTCCCTCTAGATTGTTCCTCTAAAATTTACAGATGAATCATAAAACCATGCAAATAGGGGGCTGTAATGAATTTCTGATATATCATTAAATATTTTGGTATGAACACATGAAGCTACAATATAAAACAACTTCAATGCAATAAAAACAATGGTCATGAATGTGTTGAGGATACCTGAAGAAATAGAAGGTATATTATTCTATACATAATGGGCAAAAATGGAAGAAAATGGGTGGAAGAAGCAAAACTAGAAAAAAATCAAAAATAAAAATCAGTTATTCTCTCCTTATTGTTATTGTTAATAATATTTTTGTTTGTTTGGGCTGGTTCCACCCGAGTAGGCAGCCGAGCTCCACCACAGCTGCTCCTCAAAGAGGAAGGGGGAGAAAATGCGATGAAAAGGACTCGAAGGATGAGATAAGGACAAGAAGATCATGCAGTAATTATTGTAACAGGCAAAACAGACTCGGCATAAGGAGACAGTAAGATTTATTGCTTATTACTAACAAAGTAGAGAAGTGAGAAACAGAGGAAAGAAACCAAAAGCACCTTCCCCCCCATCCACCCTCTTCCACCTCCTCCCCCTGAGCGGCGCAGGGGAACAGAGGAACAGGGGTTATGGTCAGTCTACAGCGCTTCTTCTCTGCTGCTCCTTCTCGGTCACTCTCATCCCCTGTGCTGTGGGGTCCCACCCATGGGATGCAGTCCTTGATGAACTGATCCAGCGTGAGCTTCCCACAGGCAGCAGCTCTTCCAGAGCTGCTCCAGATATGGGTCCGTACCACGGGGTCCATCCCTCAAGAGCAAACTGCTCCAACCTGGCTCCCCCATGGGCAACAGCTCCTGCCAGGTCACCTGCTCCTGCGTGGGCTCCTCTCCACGGGCTACAGGCCCAGCCCAGAATCTGCTCCGGCAGGGGTCTTCCACAGGCGGCAGCCTCCGTCTGTGCAGGTCCACCTGCTCCACTGTGGTCTCCTCCACGGGCTGCAGCATGGAACCCTGCTCCACCGTGGTACTCCATGGGCTGCAGGGGGACAGCCTGCTTCACCATGGTCCTCACCACAGGCTGCAGGGGACTTCTGCTCTGGCACCTGGAGCACCTCTCCCCCTCCTTCTTCACTGACCTTGACACCTGCAAGGCTGTTCCTCACTCCTCTCACTCTCCCAGCTGCTGTGTGGCAAAGTTTTTTTCCCCTGTCTTAAATATGCTTTCACAGAGGTGCAAAACAACATTGCTTATTGGCTCAGCTCTGGTCAGCAGTGGGGCCCTTACCAAACATGGGGCAGCTTCTATATCCTTCTCACAGAAAGCACGCCTATGGCCCCCTGCTACCAAAACCTTGCCAAGTAAACCCACTACATTGTTGCAGAAATCTGCATGACAAAGCAGCTGTGGGAAGATTTTCATAAAGGGATCTATACTGATATACTGGAATAACAGATTTCCTCTAGAATACAGCTTTAGAGAGAGAAAAAAAAAGGGGGAGAGAGGCTTTAGAGATTTAGAGGGAGAGAGAGGAAGAGGGAAAGAGAAGGAGGGAGGGGAGAGAGGGAGAGAAGGAGAGTAGAAGAGAAGGGAGAGAGGGCAGGGAGGGAGAGGGAGCAGGAAGGAGAGGAAAGGGGAAAGGGGAGAGTGAAGAAGGGATAGGGGAAGGGGTTCGAGGGGGAGAGGGGGGAGAGGAGGAGGGAGGGAAAGAGAAGTGGGGAGGGGGAGACGGAGAGATAGGGAAGGAGAGATGGGAAGGAAGATGGAAAGAGAGGTATGAGAGGGAGGCGGGAGAGAGGGGGAAAGAGGAAGGAGAGGGGAAGGGGGAGAAAAAAAAGGAGAGAGGGAGGAGGGGAGAGGGGGGAGAGAGGGAGATGGAAGAGAGAAAAAGGGGGGGGGGAGAGAGGAAGAGAGAGATTTTGCATTTAATCTCTTAATATTATTGTCAAACTCATGGCAATCAATCCATAGCTAACCATCAGAAATATGCAAAACAAACAAATAAAATCCACACTTTTCTTATTTTGCCTATTTTTAGGTCATCAACCTGTTATTTTATCATATACGTGTGTGTGTATATATATATATATATATATATATATATATATATATATATATATATATATATATAAACTCAAATTAGTCAGGTATCTTCATTTTCAAATTTCCCTAAAAGGAATGCAGTAAGCATACATTTTCCTGACAGAAGTGCTTCAGATTAGCACACATCTAAACATAGAGCTTTTTTGTTTTGTTTTGTTCCAATATATATGTCTTTAATTTTTTCTTTCTGTTCTTCTGGGTTTTCAGGAAGACAGGTACTGACTAATGATCTGATTGACAAAACCATATTTAATTGATATCCAATTCCACAAAATCATCTTCATTCAATGACCTCATACTGTTATATACTCTCATGAAAACTTATATGATTACAAAATATATATATATTTGTCATTGAGAGTTTACATTCAGTGTTTATAGTGTTGACACCACTGAATAAAATTTATGTGAGAAAGAAATATTATCCTTTAATTTTCTAAGATATATACTTTACCTTTTCCCTTGATGTTGAGTGCACAGTTTTTCAGTAATTTGACAAATTAAACAACTAGCAAATCTGATTGCAGGAAATTTCCTGGCTATACTATAAACTCCATAGACTCCATAGCATATTTCTATTATGAAAGCACAGAATGTCATAAAGACTAGCACAGAATGTCATAAAGAATGGCATAAGAAATGCAAGCAGAAAAATCTAACACTAAATGACAAAGTGAATAAAAGAGAACCATTTCTGCATTACTGTCAAAATGGACTTTCAAAATAATCCAATGGGACTGCTAGAAATGTAAAAAGTTTATTTTTATAGCAATGTTTTTTATTGTTGTGGTGTTTTTTGTTTTGATTTTGACCTTGGAAAAAAATGACGTATAGTTTCTGAACTTTGACTAAAAAGGTGTTGTCTTGTGTATGCCCTGAACTTTTGGTTGACAATGTTTGTGTGAATTCTGGAGATTTTGTGATCAGAGAAATTTTGTCAAATACCTCATAATGGAGGTATCTGAAATAGATTGTTAGAAGACTTGTGGATAGAAACATTTCACATCTAGGGATAGCTAAGCTATGAAAATTATAGGAAAGATAATTTTTACTATGAAAAGCACAGTGGAAATTCCATCTACCTAGAAGTTTCTGCTTGGTGACCTTTGGACCTGAGGGGAGAGAAAAAATGCTTCAAGGAGGTTAATCTTTATAGAGAAAAAAAAAAAAAATACTTTGAATGTAACAACTGTTACAATATTTAACTTTTTAATAAATATCAGGCCTATAGTTTACTAGCACATTAAAATTAAAGTTGTTATATATATTTGGGTGTTGGTAATACGATACTGCTACAGTTATTATAATAAAAATAATTCCTTAACATTGGAGATGAGAATATATTTCTTGGATATCTTTTAAACGATTTCAATTTAACAATGGACAGTTGACTACACACACATACACGTCACACATACACACTCACACACCTCCATATATATGGGTGTGCAAATATATATACGTGCATATATAATATACAATATGGTTGTATAGTAGTTGCTATTGAAATAAATCTGAAAGTTTTGTCCTTTTTGAACAGAATTTTCTGAAGGAAAAAAAATAATAAAATGGAGGTTAGAAAATAATGGAAAACGTGGAAATGGAAAATAAAGAGAAATGTGAAATATTAGGAAATGTTGAAGAAACTTACTTTGATCTGTCCAAAACCAAGAAAATAGATTACATTGTGTGTGAATGTGAAAAGTATACTATTAAGGTAGCAACAATCAATAGTCACCACAGCCATGAGGATATAATACATAAGAGACTTCTTGTTGTACACTGTGTTGAGATTATTTACCAACAGTATTTGATAAAGATGGTGAGGCATCAGGATACACTTTATTTCTCTTTACTTCTATAATATTTGTTTCAGTTACATACTTTGTTGCTATACATCTTTGTTGCTATATCTTACAGTGTGTATGAAATGTATGCTGGGATTTAAGGTCCTCTGTGAGAAGGCCTCAGGGCCATGCCTATAACAGACTATTCCAGCTGGCTCCAATGGCCTCAATGCAAGGCACGGCTGGGCCCAGCAGCCATGTTAATGGTGCTTAGGGAAAATTTGTTTAAGAAAAGGGAGCAAATACCAGTTAAGCAGAAGAGGAAAGTTTAATAAATAAATAAATAAATAAGAGTAACAACAGCAGAGAGTGCCAAAGCCAGACAAGGAGGTGATATAGATGTCACTACAGATATCCACTTTACAGTCTATAGAGAACCTATATTGGAGCAGATATATTTCCTGAGGGAATGCAGCCTGTGGAGAACCTAAGCCAGACGATGTGAAAAGTAAGAAATAAAGATAAGAAAGAAGTGTAAAAGTAGAAAAAATACTACCACAATAATAATGCCCACCCTGGTCCACCCCCCTGTGTTGCTGCTAGCACAGGTAGAAGAGGGGTGTGAAGGAATGAAGTTGAGACAAGGGAAATTGTGAGGGTATTGTTTTAATTTTGTTTTCTTGTTTCTCACAATCCAAATATATTTTAATTGGCAATAAATTAAATTGGTTTTCTCCAAGATGAGTATATTTTGCCTGTGACCATAACTGGTAAGATTATCACATATAAGCTTTCTGATCCTCTGTTCTTCCCCGTACCTACTGGAGGGGAAGAGACACTAAGTGGCTGGATGGATTTTTGGCTGTTAGCCAAGGCTAGTTCACCACATTAACTTTAGAGGACAGCTAGCATAAAAGTAGGAAAATAAGCTACAAAGGCAAACTTCAGCCAGTAAAAATATTTATACTGACTATCTTTAGATAAACAGTTGTTTACACCATTGCAGTCTGAGTATTCATTGGGAACAAGAGTAGTTAGATGTCTTTAAACAGAAGTGTGCTTTCTAGCTATTTTTTTGTCATGGCTAAATTCATAATGGGAAAAGCACATTCACAAATTATTTTGGAGGCTAAACTGAATTTTTAGAATTATATTTGTCTTAAGAAATGAAAAACATTGCTTTAAAGTTATGAAGATGAGACATATGAAAAAAAAAGTAAATAAATTAGTAAACAGCCAGATATTTATTGAGTTGGGAAAAAATAAATTAGTGTAACAGGTCATAACACCTGTAAATTTATCATCTTTAAGAGTGAAAGTGTTCAATAAATTAAAAGGGGTTATTTTTTCCTTTACTTTCTCTCATGAACACCTACTATGAAAACATTTAAGAGATCAGTCCTGTCCAAGCAGGATATAATACCAGACACTCATATAGTCTCTGTCTCTTCTAATATTCTTCACATTGACTTAATCAGTTGACAACAGAAGACTGAACAATGTCATCTACCTGGATTTCTGCAAGGACTTTGATGTGGTCCCACATGACATCCTGATCTCTAAACCAGAGAGATATGGATTTGATGGGTGGACCATTCAGTGGATAAAGAGTTGGCTTGAAGGTCGCACCCAGAGAGTGGTGGTCAATGGCTTTATGTCCAAGTGGAGGCTGGTGATGAGTGGTGTACCTCACGGGTCTGTCCTAGGACTGGTGCTGCTTAATATCTTTATCAACAACATAGCCAGTGAGATCGAATGTAAGATCAGCAAGTTTGCAGATGACACCAAACTGAGTGGTGCAATAGAAGGAAGGGATGCCATTCAAAGGGACCTGGACAAGTTTGAGAAATGGGCCCATGTGAACCTAATGAGGTTCAGCAAGTCAAAGTGCAAGGTGCTGTACCTGGGCTGGAGCAGTTCCAGACATGAGTACACACTGGGAGAAGAACTCATGGAGAGCAGCCCTGCAGAGAAGAACTTGGGAGCTCTAGTGGATGGAAAGCTTGACATGAACCAGCAATGCACACCTGCAGCCCAGAAGGCCAACTGCATCCTGGGGTACATCAAAAGAGGAGGGACAGCATGTCAAGGGAGCTGATCGTCCCCCTCTACTCTGCCATTGTGATGCTCCACTTGGAGTACTGTGTCCAGGTCTGGGGCCCCCAGCACAAGAAAGTTGTGGGGCTGTTAGAGTGGGTCCACAAAGATGATCAGAAGGCTGGAGCACTCCTACAAAGAAAGGCTGAGAGAGCTGGACCTGTTCAGCCTAAAGAAGTGAAGGCTCCAGGGTGACCTCATTGCAACTTTCAGTACTTGAAGCGGACCTATAAAAAAGATGGTGAACAACTTTTTATGCATTCAGATAATGACAGGACAAGGGGGAATAGTTTTAAACTAAAGGAGGGTAGATTTAGATTAGAGGTTAAGAGGAAACTCTTCACTGAGACGGTGGTGAGGCACTGTAACAGGTTGCCCAGAGAGGTTGTGGAAGCCCCATGCCTGGAGGTGTTCAAGATCAGGCTAGATGAGACCCTGGGAAACCTGATCTAGTGAGTGGAATCCTTGCCAATGGCAGGGGGTTGGAACTAGATGATCTGTAAAGTCCCTTCCAACCTGAGCCTTGGATTTCATTAAATATAGAAGGACTTTCTAGTATTTCCAACAACAATACAAAGAAGGCAAAACATGCTAATTCAGCTAGGAACTCTGAAGCATGTTAAACAACATATTAACATTACATATTTTTCGATCAGCACACTTATTTATGTTTGTTTCAAATAAGTTTTGGATGATTATAGAAATTCTAGTGGAAATAGTAGTAGAAAATGAATAGTATGTCAATATTTAGAAGGGTTAATATTTAGAAGGGGTAAAAACCCAAGACATTCCACGATTCATTCTATGGTTTATTTATTTCCAAATATCATTGACATTTTGACTTTATATGACAAAACTCAATACTAAAATCCATCATCATCTTTTTTTTTTTTTCTTTTTGTTCATTTTCTTTCTTTCTTTAGTTGTTTTTATTTATTTATTTATTTATTTATTTATTTATTTATTTATTTATTTATTTTTTACTGACTGCATTATAGAAAAGATTTTATTTCCCCTTCTGAGCATCTAAAGTACATCTTTTCTCCCTATGCTGTTTTTAGAAATTACTCTCCAATAAACCTTTCACTTTTCAGTAGAACAGAACATGACATTTGGATGTCAGACACACAGATGACAACATATTTGCACATGTGGTGTGTTTGTAGTGTATAAACATATATACAACTTCCTTCTCTTTTGGTTGCATTTAGCATGTCTTAACACTATTTTAGAAAATGGCAGTTAAAAGCAGTCTAGGTTCTACATCTATCTCGATCATAGTTATTCAGTCCTAAGGCTTTGTTTCCTTTCATGTTTTTTTTTTTTTTTTTTTTTTTTTTTTTTTTTTTTTGTGATTTCTCTAAAAGGCATGTTGAATTATATGAAAAGCACAGCAATTTTACCCATATATGAGTTCATCAGGTAGTACTTCAATGAATGAAAACTAACAAACAAACAAGCAAAGAAAAAGCAACAACAAAAATATTAGTCATCATTTTAAAGATACATGTGGAAAATACTAAATCATTCTGAATTGTAATTGTAATATCACAAGATTTCTTTGATTAAATGCTATATAATACGTACGTATTTGGTTAGGAATAGGTTTGAACTTTAAACTATATTACTGATTTTAAGTTTCAAAAGTTTTTTAATTCCTTATAATGTTTTTTCATTTTGTTTTCAACAATTATAAATTATATTTTAAAAGTAATATCTCTATTACATTATGTATCTCCACTATCACTTCCTTATTAGTCATTTTATAGACTCCATAATACCAAGCTAGACTATTTCAAATTGTCACAAATCTTTGTAGTAGGTAACATCACAGATTATATTTTACTACCTATTAATAACTATTATAAATGTAATAATTTGTATGAGATTACACAAGAATTAAAACCGAACTGCATTAGAACGCTGTAAAATGCTACTTGATATAATAATGCAAGCCAGCTTCCATTCTGTTATGCATCCTACTATAAATATGTGTTATATGCCATCTAGATACACAATTCTGAATTTAGAAATATCAGATTTATTTCTTAGTAACTTTGCATTAAAACTCTGAGGACAAAATACCTTGCTTGTGACCCTGGATAAATTAGGATTACAGTATTTGACCTTTGCAAATTGATTTTGTCCAGCTACAAGAATTTATTTACACAGTCCAAGACCTATGCTTACTCTAATTTATCACTTATGCAAAAAGAACTAGGGAAATAGCAAAATAAACCTAAAAATGGATCTGAAATTGGTTAGTGGCAATATCTAAGTATTTACAGAATCAATTGTCCCTAGAGCACATGGAATATCTTGCATGAACAGTGCATGCATCTTAGCGTTTGTAAATGTTTTATGCTGGACGCTTTAACATTCGGAAATGAATAGGACTCATGTTCACTCTACAGAAAATAAAAATGATTCCTTGCCAATGAAGCATGGAATTCTAGTTCACTATTCATTCAAAATGCTTATAAAATCTATAAGCTCAGATTTTTTAAACAGATCAATAAATTGATATTAATATAAAGAAAATAAATGTGAAGATAAAGAAAGAAACTCATTTTTGTTTGTAGTTCAACAACAAATTGAACTGCTTTCAAATGAACCTAGTAGAACAAGGTGATTTCACTTTCAAGACATAAGTGTGGATTCTGGATGCTTTCTGAAATCTTGTTCAACATGCAAAACAGTTCCCCTATTATATAGCACAGAATTCAAGTTTGTTTTTATTATCTTAGGGCATTGCTACTGAGACCTCTGTTTAGTCTACTACCTCATCATATAAAAATACAATTGCACTGTTTATACACACTTAAAAGAAGAATTTTGGTGTTTTATTATTTGGCATAGACACTTCAGCAATGAAGTGAATAACACAGCTAAAATGCTTAAAGGATAAACCACAACTGTTCATGCTATTGTCAGTGATGTTATTGTAATGACAATTTGCCAAGTTCTGTTCACTACGAACAGACCCTTTAACCTGAGTGTAAAACTAAAAATACAACCATTAAATTTTGCATGGAATTTTACTGGGGTTTCAACCACACAGTTACTATTACATGACAAAACACACATCGACAGTCATTGCAGTTACTGCAAAACACTGAGAATTACTATTACTACTTCAGTTAAATACAGGAATTTAGCATTTCTATTATATTGCTAGTTTCCTATCAAAAGAATGCCTGGGCTCCTGTATATATTATATATAGAATTCTCATCCACTCCCAGCTCATGTTATGCACCTGTTATGTGTTTTATATATGCATTTTATATATGCAGATGTGCACCTGTTTTTGACTGTGTTATAAATTTCAAAATCAAGATTTTAATTACGCTGTAATTTTGGACAAGGAAAAATCTTAATAGGAGATTCTTAAAGTAGGTAGTCTTCTAAACAGTGAGGTAGGTATGGAAATATATGTTTTGATTCCATATATAACTAAGATGTTAGATTAATTTTGTAGGTAAACTGGTGAACCAAAATTCTTTCTCAGTCTCAACAGTATCATATAATTTTCATTCATATATCTCATTTTCAAATTATGGTAATTTTATTCTAATGGAAATTCAGTCATCTTTACAACTTTACAGAATTACAACTATTTTAGGAAAAATTAATTTATTTTAAAGATATGCAGGGAGGGATTTGTGTGAATGTATCATGGTATGATTCTGTCTCAATGAAAAATATAGATCTCTAGAGATGAAAATATATTTTTTCTCTCTTTTACGTAACTTCTCAATAAACAACAAGTACGAATTTCAGCAGTTTTCTATCTGATGTCTTATACCGAGACAGCAGCATAAAGACAACTCCTATTTGGCACCTTAATTTATTTTAGGTTTCCTTTGTTCAAGCACAACTTATTGCTCAGGATCTGATTTGAAGACAGTTTACTGTCCCTGAGGGAAGAGAAACTGCAGTAATTTTGTAAATGTTTTAAAAAAGGGAGATTGTTCTGTAGCATCTGCTGATTTTTGAAGTGGCAGTAGGAGTTCATGTACTGTCTTCTGGTCTAATTCTCAATTAAGGAAGAGTAGACATGCTAGTCATATGCAATTTTAACAATATCTTTAAAATTCTTCTGTGTAGCAGAAATCTAAAAACTCTTATTCTATTTGAACATAGTTTGAAGCTGATCACAAATCTGTGATACCATACAGTATACAAGTATTTTAACACTTGTATACTGTATGGTATCACAGATTTGTGATCAGCTTCAAACTATGTTCAAATAGAATAAGAGTTTTTAGATGTTAAAATACACTACTTCTTTAAAAATAATTGTTTTAAGAATTATTTTTAAAGAATTGTTTAATTGTTTAATTTTTTAAAAATAATTGTTTCCTGCATTACATTGTTATGGTCCAATGTACAGGTCTTTGTGCAAATTGTTGTAAACCTAGAACATTAAAAATATCTTTAAAGAAAGTTATAGCATGAAATGAGTATGTGATGTTTGTGAAATTACCTTTTATATCCCACTAGAATTCCTAAGGCAAACCTCAGAAATGTATTGATGGAAAGACAGCTATTAATAGTTTTCTGTTTGAATAACATTTGTCATTCTCAATTTCAGTTGTGTTTTTAAGCTAAGCATGTACTTAGATTGAAGCACATGAGAACTAGCTTTAGTATTTTAGAACTTCTTGATTCCCTCTGTTGGCAGCTCAGCTTGTGTGCATACGTATATAAATATGTGTGTCTATTATATAATACGTGTAACACATAATATATACAATATATAATGTGTATACATATTATAATACATAATTATAATACATAATCTAAGAACATCTAAAAAACTTCAAAAATTTTGTTCATATAGACGTCAGGTCAAAACACCTTCTGGAAAAGAAAACAACAACAACAACAACAACAACAACAACAACAACAAAAGATAGATAAATCACTATCTTCTAGGTCAGGTTTATTTTCTTAATCAATAATTTATTTCCTCATAAGCTCTTACAAGGAAATAAAGGCTGAAAGTGAACACAGTAAAATACAGCAATGGAAGAAAGATATATTTTATGAATGGCAAGATTAACAAATATTTAACAAAGTATTTTACTTAAATTTAGTGTAACTGAAAAGTCAAGTTCATTTCCACCTGTCTAGCTATTCACAGACACTTATTCTACTAGATAAAACAGAGTTGTAATTTAACAAACTGAATAAATCATTCCTTCAATTCCTTATTCAATTCTGAACTGGGAGATTTGAAAGAGTATGAGCGCATCCATTTATAGGGATACCTGCATGTTATTATTACAAGCTTTCATGATAAATTCAAAGGTTGGTCCTGACTGCTCACAATCCATTTATTTTGTTCAGTTCTGCAACTGTCTGATCTTTCTTATCACAGGTATTTGTGAGGCTTTCCTTGAATCATCTCTCCTTCTCCCTGCCTTGTTCCCACACCACACATTCCAGCCACACCCACAATTGTCTCATAACTTTTTTCTTCAAGATTTTTGCCTCTGTAAATCCTTAATTTAATTTCAATATAATACTTTTGTACCACAATATCAGAGACTGTGTAAGCCCCATACAAATTTACATCTGAATGTCAGCTAATGCAGCAGTATTTATTTTGTATTTGTACTTGTATTTTTTTTTTTGTTGTTGTTTTTGTATTTATATTTGTATTTTTATTTTTTTTGCTTTTGTTTTTATTATTTTTTATATTTTTAATTATTTTTTATTCTTATTATTTTGTAAGAATCTGTATTTATTCTGGAGTGTTTTTGATGTTTATTTTTAATATTTTTTCTTCTACTTGTCTATTATGCTCTGATTAATAGATGGGGAGCTTGGTGTATTCAGTCTTGTTGATGGTGTCCCAATACCAACCTCTAAAGAATGCCACTTGCCACTTGGTCTCTTCCTGAACATCAAGCCACTGACCGCAGCTCTTTGTGTGACCATACAGCTAATTCCTTATCCACAAAATCACTTCTCACATTCAGAGACAAAGATTATATGCAGGACAATGTCAAATGCTTTGCAAAAATCCAAGTGGTTGACATCACTTGCTCTTCCCTTACCTACCTATCTATGTCTATTTATGACTTATTTATTCATTTTATTGAATAAGCTTTGAATGAACCAGGAAAGGAGAATAAAAAAATCAAGAGGAAAACAGGAGTGACTAGCATATGTAGATACTCAGGAAGGAGTACTTAGAGATTTTCTAGATTTGCTTAAGGTTGGATGTGGTATGCCATTCGTCCATTAGAAAAGTTGGGACCTGAGCTCCTGAACGTGGTTCAATACTGTAAGAACAAAATAGTCATACAGCATTAGAAAATGGGGCTGCAGATATAAGATTTCTATTCCACAGTTAATCTTACCTCAGTATTTTCTCCAACTTCTATACAAGCCTGTAAAGAATCAGTGACTGGAAGAAACTTAACATGATTACTGAACCCTGTCACCTTGTCATGTACCTTGCATCTTAGGGAAGAGGGATTAAAGAAGAGAAGTAACATGGTGAGAAATAACATAATGACAGGTGAGAGAGAAAATGTTAGCCAAGAGGAGGTATTTTATCATCCCGGTGAAGTAAAGTTATAATGGAGGAACAGTCATGTTTGATTTTAACTATTGTAACATGCACTATTTCACTTACTGTTAATGTCAGAAGTACATTGAGACAGAAGAGAATTTGTCTAAAATGTGATTTATTTATTTATTTATTTACTTAATATTTATTTATTTTGGGGTTGGTGTGAGAGGAGGCAGTGAAAGCAACAAAGCATTCAATACTACTCTAATGTTGAAATTTGTGTTGTTTCCTGCTGTGGTGGCTAAGAATTGAATTCAAATAATTTCAAATGGTTTATTTCTCATTTTTAAGATGCTCTGTTGCCTCCTGTTCCAGTGGGTAAACTGTGAACAGCAGGAAAACAAACAAACAAACAAACAAACAAACAAAAAATACAGAGAGAGAGAAAGTATGCCATTGTGACATGGACATGCCTTCTTACCAGCCTAGCATTGCTTTGTTTCCTACCGTTAAATTTATCTCAGTTCCTAACACTGAGATTGTATCTCAAAGAAAGAGGACTGAAGTCTAGCAATCATTAATGGATTTGTCTTGAGCAGAACCAGAAGTGACTTAGATCAAATGTGCTGTTGCACACATTAGAGAATTTCGGTGACAATTTCAAATACATTTACTCTTACCTTTAATTACAGTTTATTAGATATATGCAAAATGTCTATGATATTTCTCATGAAAAACTCATGAACAAAGTTGTACTGTCTTTACTAATCTTTATTACGGTACTTTTCCTAACATAATATAGAAAACATAACAAAATTTATTGGAAAAAGAACTTTAAAGATTTTATTGGAATATCTCTAATATCTGTACTTTGAGACTACCTTTTAGCTGAAATACTTTAGCACAGGCAGAAGATGATTTATCAGAATTTATGAATACTCCTGAAATATATATTTCTAGGTATTTATGTATATGTACTTCAATATATTCAGAATCTCATGGCCACATAGTAATATGTGCCTGTAGGCTCTGAGATATACAGGTGGTTTTAAACCTCAGCTTTTCCTTAGCTAAGCAAGAAAATACCATGAACAACTAAGCATGTTTGCAGAAAGTATCAGATAACAACACATTCACATACAGATTTACCATGCTAACATTAGTACCTCTTCAGCATAAGTTATCTTCTATATCATCTGAGAAAGTGTCTCAGTCTGAAGTCTGTGATGTCACTGTAGGAACACATAAATAAGATTCCCAGTTACAGAAGTAATTTATGAAATTGTATCTGTCAACCTCCATGTGTATATTGAATCTATATCTGACTGTTCTTCAAAGCAGAATGACTCAGAAAATGCCCTTTTTCTTTTTTTTTTCTTCAGATATTCCCCTTCAGAATTATAGAATCAATAGAATCATTAGAATCAATAGAATCAATTAGAATCAATAGAATCAATAGAATCATTAAGGTTGGAAAAGATCTTCAAGATCATCTGATCCAACAACACCCTTACCACCAATATCACCCACTAGATCATGTCCCTAAGCACCATGTTCAACCTTCCCTTAAACAGTCCCAGGGACTCCACCACCCCCCTTGGCAACTTGTTCCAATGAGTGACTACTCTTTCTGAGAAGAAATGTCTCCTAATTTCCAACCTAAACCTCCCCTGGCACAACTTGATGCCATTCCCTTTAGTCCTATCACTAGTTATCTGTGAGAAGAGACCCCCCAGCTTCCTACAACTTCCTTTCAGGTAGTTTTAAAGAGCAATAAGGTCTCCCATGGGACTCCTCTTCTCCAGACTAAACAAACCCAGTTCCCTCAGTCACTCCTCATAGGGCTTGTGTTCCAGGCCCTTCACCAGCTTCACAGCCATTTTCTGGACATGCTTCACAGCCTCAATGCCCTTCTTGTAGTGAAGGGCCCAAAACTGAACACAGCACTCAAAGTAGGAATACAGAAGGACAGAAGCAAACACAACCTGTACCCCTGATCCTTTAACCAGCCACCGCAAAGCCCTACAGTCCCTTTTGATTGCTCTCGGACACCTTTATTTCTTTCTTGACCGAAGATGTATTGATGCGGGGGATAGATTGCCTTGCCTTAGGCACCCTTTCCAACTGGAATGCATTTTTCGTCTACACTGTTGTCGTGACTGTCATGTTCTAGAGCTGCATACCTGTTGTATAAGAGTAGACGGGAACGTGAGGTGGGCAGGAAGAAGGCTCACCTACCACCCTGATCAGAAGCCTGCTTCCATTCCCCACCTTGGCCTAGGTCCCCTCCTACTGCTTTTTGGGATGGGGAAGCTTTTGCCTTCTGTGTAGCAGCTGTCTGGTGAGATAAAGGAACCTTTGTTACTTGTGTTGTGACAGGCTCATGAGTCTGTCTCAGGGTGGGTAGAGTATGCTTCCACCAGTCAATTTCCCTCTCTGACTTCCTGATGCTCCTCAGCCTACTCACCTCCTTCCAAAGCTCCACCACCAAGCTGAGCAATTCTTTGACCTGGGCACACCTCCCACAGGCATACCCACTGCTGCTGCTGTCAGACACCAACAGAAGACTTGGACATATCCTGCAGCCAAGAACTGGACAGCTGCATGCTCCCCCAAGACCTCTTTCTGGGTACATCAGTAACTGTAGCTGGAGAGGCAGCAGAGATGCGAAGGGCATGGTTTTCTGCCTGGTAGATACTATGGCCGGGCCTTTCACTAGCAGGTTACAAACGCTGTTGGGAATGACCACTGGAAGAGTGGTGAGGGCGCCCTCCCTACTCAAACTGCCACACAAACTGCAACACTCCACCTTAACTGACCCGCCATGCCCTGGTTGCCTGCCCTGGTTGCCACACTCCTGGTTGCTCATGCTACAGAAGGGCTGCCTTTGTACAGCGGAGGAGGGGGTGCTTGTCAGCCTCCCTCACAAGCGGTGCTGGACCCTGGTGGCTCCCTCAGCTGCCCTGAGCAGCCTCAATGACAGAAAAAAAGCTTTGCCCACTCAGTCGCTACACTTCACCTTCTTCTATGCACTACCTTTTCTTTAAAATGTGAATATTGGTGTAATTTTCAAATAACCTTAGGCAATTTTTCCACAAGGTTAAAGGGTAAAAACCCTTTGGAAGCAAATAATAATAAAGTGCCAGCTTTCTCAGTGCACCTATGAAGCTTCACTCTGAAGATTTCAGAATAGAAGGACTATAGAAGGAAGAGCTAATCTGTTTGAAGAATATGTGATTGCAAATGCATTCAGTTTAAGTCTATATCAAATAAAGCAAATATAATTATTATGGTGTGAACATCAATGAACTGTAGTTTTGTTTTGATATTTGTTATGAATATATTATACATATGTACATACAGTAATCTGTAAAGAATTAATTACGTGCTAGATAAACAGAAAAAATATGCACTATAATTCTTTGTGAAACTTTAGGATAAAGTGAGATAAATAATCATTTTCTATGTCCATAACTATCATATGTTCCGTAATTAAACACTTATTTTCTTATTGAAATTGATTATTAAAATAGGCAAAAAGATTCAATACATAAAACAAACAAAAAAAAAAAGTCCAGCTATTCAGAGAATCTTCTCACTAAGAAGAAATGAAATCAAACAACGAAATACAGTATAAGAACCAACCTAATGCAGAAATGCCTGTATGAGAAGTGGTAGTAGAACAGGCACTAAGTGGGATGTCTCATTATGCTTACAAGACTACCTGAAATACAGAAGTCTGCTGATAAAGGCAGTTCTATTTTAAGTATCAAGCCTGTACCTTTATTTTCTAGGTAGTTGTGGTTTAACCCGCAGCTAAACAGCACACAGCCATTCATTCACCCTCTCCCCCTCCCTCTCTGGGATGGGGGTGAGAAATGAGAAAACTGAAGCCTGTGGGTTGAGATAGAGACAGTTTATTAGGACAGAACATAAAATAATAATAATAATAATAATAATAAATAATAATAATAATAATATGTACAAAACAAGTGATGCACAATGTAATTGCTTACCACCCACTGACCGACGCCCATCCTATCCCTGAACAACCTCCCTCCACACCCTGGCTAGCCATCCCTATATATTGGTTAGCATGACGTCAGGTGGTATGGAATACCCCTTTGGCCAGCTTGGGTCAGCTGTCCTGGGTCTGTCCCCTACCAGCTCCTGCTGCACCCACAGCCTGCCTGCTGGCAGGACAGAGAGAAAAGCTGAAAAGTCCTTGGCTTAGTGCTCTACAACAATTAAAACATCAATGTATATCATTATTCTCATCCTAAATCCCAAACACAGCACCCTACCAGCTACTAGGAGGATAATTAACTCTGTCCTAGCTAAACCAGGACAGTAATGAATTGTAATTTGTATTTGTATATATGGAGATTTCACTGCTGTTCAGTCTGGAGACTTTGGACTCCACTGTGCTGGGTGTATGCATGACACAGATTGTATCAGAGCACATGGTCTTGTTTGACTGTGTTGTAAAGGAAAACTGTTTTTCTACTGTTCTACTTTTCTTGGTGTATAAAGATTTAGTGTGTCTCACTACAGATTCCAAGCTATGAATATTTCATAACCCCTAACCAAACATACACCCAAGCACCATTAATGGGTAAGAGCTCCCACTAATGAGTTGAATGGAATAAATTGTTGATTCCTTGTTTTTAACTATAACAAACAAGCAAAAGAAAATCTGCTTTCTGTCACTGGAATGTCTTTTGTAGACCATAAAGGCAAACGCTCCATAGAAAGAAATGGTCCATACTATTCTATCTTGCACCTGTTTTTGTTCTATGACATTTCCATATTGAATTGGTCAGCTAATTAAAGACTTAATTAATTAAGCAGTTAAATAAGACTTAATTAAACTAGTAGTTTTCTCTAACACATACGCAGTTAATTAACAATAGCAAACAAATGATCATAACAACAACCTACATTGCATTTTGATTTATTCAGTTAAAGAACATGAAAGGTATGCTGTCTTGTCATGCAGATGCTAGTCAAGTAAAGACAGAATTAATTTCTGAACTCTACAGTGAGCCAAGCCCTACAAGTACATATTCACGATTAGAACTATATTTCTTTCTTCTTAGTGATTTTTTAGATTCTTGTTTGCTTCATTGAAGATAAACTATAGGTCTTGTGAGCTAAAATTTCTATACATTCAAATCTCACCATTCTGAGATGAACCTTCTACTTCATATAAACATCACTGGTGAGTCTGTTGGACAGACAGGGAATATCTGTTACACATAGTAACTAAACAATGCAGAAAGATTAAAACACTGAGCATGGTGACTGCAAAGTTCCTTTATGAATTAACTGTTCCCCAAGCATGAACCTAGATGATTTCAGCTTACACATCTAAATACCATGACATTGACCTTCTTAGAATCATAGAATGGTTTAGATTGGAAGGGACCTTAAAATCATCTAATTCCATTGACCGCGCCTGGGACACCTCCCACTATTGTGAGGTTGCTCAAAGCCCAATTCAGCCTAAACTTGAACAATTCCAGGGATGTGACAGAAATAGAAAAGCATGTTGAATATTTATTTGAAAATTTCCAGTAATGGAAATCTTTTTAAATTGTGCTACATTGTCCCAGTAGTTGATTACTATCAACATGAAAAACTTTGCCCTATTTTTTGCCTGAATTCATGTAGATTGAGTTTTCAGGAATTGCATCTTTTCCCTCACACTGAAGAGCACTCTATTAATTAGACTTCTTTTCCTAAGTAGGCTCCTATAAACTTGATCATGTCACCTCTAACATTTTATTTGGTAAGCCAAATAGAGCAAGTTTCTTTCAAGTTTGTTATTAACTGTATGACAAAATGAAAGAAGGACAAGTTGGTGGTAAAGAGTAGAAGGTAGGACCTGGGGCTGGTAGGAAATAAAATGTAGAAAATATACAAATATACACTGCTATCCATATATAAAATTAATTATAAAGAAGTGAAATAAATGTCACAAACATTTTTGGTAGACAGCTCTAATGAGTTTATTTCAGCACTTATAATGTCTTTGACTTTTCTTTGACATTCTGAATATTTCCCTGTCATTCCTGAAAATAAATAAAGAAATAAAAAAAGTACAGTACAGACACCATAACAGGACTCATTATTCCAATCATATCCATGCCGAATATGTACATGACACAGAGATAATAAACATTCTACTTCAATTAGATTATTTCCCCATGGAAAAGACTTCTTTCGTTCATTGGCAAGGCTGTTGGCCACAGTGATCACACTAAGTGTATATTTCAGTTGAATAACTAGGATTTATTGATTGATTTATTTATTTTCATGAATCAGTCCCCCTCTGAATGATTTTCCATTCTGTTAGTACATGATACTAACATTTTTCTGTTTCGTTAACTTAATTCACATGCACCCTTTTGTAGTTCAACCAGTTTACGGGCAATTCTGTTTGTGTCAATGATTTATTTCTGATTGAATGAATGTCTCATTGCTATGTATAAATTTTACAGTAAAAATGCTAAAAATTAGTGTTGGATCAAGAATCAAATCCCAATGAATCCTTCAAAAAATACCATTAACCAGGTTTTATTCCATGCAGTACATACCACAGGGAGTCTGTATTCCCCTCATTGCATAAAATGCAATGATACCAAATCAAAGAGATGTGTACCTTCCAAATTTGAGTCATATTTAAAAGAGATACTAAGTTACACTGAAAAGACTTTTCATAAGTCCCTGCTAATAGACATTGATTATATTAACTCCCCTTTAATTCTTTTTTAGTCAAAACCTCTACCAGACATTGCATTATTTTCTTCAGGATCGATATCAATCTGACAGGCCTACAATTATCTATTACCCAGGTTAATTTACCCCTTCCAAATATTGGCATACTATTCATTTTCTACTAGTATTTCCACTAGAATTTCTATAATCATCCAAAAATTATCTGAAACTAACATAAATAAGTATGCTGATCTAAAAATATTTAATATTAATGAGTTGTTTAACATGTTTCAGAGTTCCTAGCTGAATTAACATGTTTTGCCTTCTTTGTATTGTTGTTGGAAATGCTAGAAAGTACTTCAATAAAAGCCTAATATCATGTAGAAGATTCCTGGATTCCTTAGTTCATGTGAACAGGAGGCAAGTCAATGACCAAAGACTCTTGCACTTAAGACTGGAAAGTTTATACAAAAAGAAGAGTGTAAATTTACCACATTAAACATAAAACCATTTAATGGAATCACAGAAAGGCTCAGGTTGGAAGGGACTTTACAGATCATCTAGTTCCAACCCCCTGCCATTGGCAAGGATTCCACTCACTAGATCAGGTTTCCCAGGGTCTCATCTAGCCTGATCTTGAACACCTCCAGGCATGGGGCTTCCACAACCTCTCTGGGCAACCTGTTACAGTGCCTCACCACCGTCTCAGTGAAGAGTTTCCTCTTAACCTCTAATCTAAATCTACCCTCCTTTAGTTTAAAACTATTCCCCCTTGTCCTGTCATTATCTGAATGCATAAAAAGTTGTTCACCATCTTTTTTATAGGTCCGCTTCAAGTACTGAAAGTTGCAATGAGGTCACCCTGGAGCCTTCACTTCTTTAGGCTGAACAGGTCCAGCTCTCTCAGCCTTTCTTTGTAGGAGTGCTCCAGCCTTCTGATCATCTTTGTGGACCCACTCTAACAGCCCCACAACTTTCTTGTGCTGGGGGCCCCAGACCTGGACACAGTACTCCAAGTGGAGCATCACAATGGCAGAGTAGAGGGGGACGATCAGCTCCCTTGACATGCTGTCCCTCCTCTTTTGATGTACCCCAGGATGCAGTTGGCCTTCTGGGCTGCAGGTGTGCATTGCTGGTTCATGTCAAGCTTTCCATCCACTAGAGCTCCCAAGTTCTTCTCTGCAGGGCTGCTCTCCATGAGTTCTTCTCCCAGTGTGTACTCATGTCTGGAACTGCTCCAGCCCAGGTACAGCACCTTGCACTTTGACTTGCTGAACCTCATTAGGTTCACATGGGCCTGTTTCTGTTTTTTTTTTTTTTTTTTTTTTTTAATTATTATTATTTTAAAATATATATATTTACATATATAAAATATATATATAAAATAAATATATATATATACATATATACACATATAAATATACATATGTGTATTAATATAAATATAAATATGTGTATATATGTATATATACTTTTATACTTTATATATATATATACATATATATATATACATATAATTTTTAAAATATATATATATATATATTATGTTTATTAATATTTTGGTTTTCAAATATACCTAATCAAGAAATTTCTTGTCTGGTGATCATGCTATCTTTATGTGTTACAACATCTGGTGTCCAGTTCCCATAGGTCTATTAGAAAGCTGATGCCAAAGGCTATTAGAAAACTGAAGAATATTTTTAAGAATAGCGGCATCATTCAATAGATACTTCATTAAGTGCTTGTCACGTAACATAACATGAAGACACATTCAACATTATTTACATCAGGCTTTTCAATGTCTCAGAATTAATTAGTGCAACATTTGAGATAGAACACTACTCATTCTACTCTTTTGTTCACTTAATCTATAAGTGATTTATAAACATTGATTTTTAACAGTCCAATAATGTGAATCTCAGAAGTTTCAATACTACCAATTAAGGCAAATTTATGCTCATAAACATGCAGTTGTAATTCTTCTTGTTTATTGCTTAGACACTTGGCACAGGCATATTGGCAATTAAAATTTTATTTCCTTCAAGCATCTCAGTGACTTGATTAATTTTGTTCTTCACACCTTGATCTTATTCTAAGCGAACTCTCTTTTGTTCACCTTTTGCTGTTAGCTTAGCATCTTTCTGAGCAATTTATTTAACTTAACTTATAGCTGGTCAGTGAGGTTTTCTCACCAATAAAGAGACACCAACACACAAGACCAAGACTTCCTACTTGATGGGAGAGCATAAAATCATATCAGAAAATTATAATATTAAAACTCTGATTATACTAAAATCTTTATAAGAAAAACTACTTAAACATTTAAGGAAAGCTATAAACTCCCATTTCCTGTGTATAAATTGTTAGACGTTCTCATAATTCCTGGAGCTCATAAATACCACTACAATAGAAAAGAAACAGAAGAAGGTCATGTATGCTTGTATACATGAATCTGCATGTATTGTATATGAATTATATGAATTATATACAGAATCTGCATGTATGCAGATTAGTAGTGCTTCCCACTACTAATTCTGAACTGTTACAAAATCCTGAACTTTTTCAATATAATCAATTTCATCAGCCTTAATCTTTTATTAATGGTAATGGTAATGGTAATGGTAATGGTAATAGTAATAGTAATAGTAATAGTAATAGTAATAGTAATAGTAATAGTAATAATAATAAAACAGTTTAATCACACAGCCTTGAAGCAAATGAAAGCTCTTCAATGAAATATGGTACTATTTCAATGGGTAGTTGAAGAGGAAGCTGTAGTTTCCTCAAAATAAACTAGCTGCCAGTGTCAAATTTCTACAAAGGAGGTCTTTTAGTCGAACACGTGAAGAACAGACTCATTTATGTAAGAAACAGATTCATTCACTGCAGAACAGAAATGCAGCCCAGCTTGTGCTCCCAAGTTTTCTTGCACTTTTGGAAGTATATTACAACTTAGAAAATGTCTAATTTGTGCAGCATTCTAGTAATGTTCTTGTTTGCACAGCAGCTTTTTTGTGTTAACAGAATGAATACATTCTAGTCATGAGGACAGCCCATTACTGTTCATGGATGTATGATGCCTTCTGATGAGTCCCAGTGCTAGAACCTCCTTGTCTTCACAACAGGGGAACTTGATTCCATCACAGGTCCACCACTTCCATCACTTTCTTTTCAAACCAGTGTAACTTTGAACAGAAAATAAAAGTCAATGGTCTGTTAATATATTCATGGAGCTATGTATCAGGTAAAAAAAAAATACTTGTATAAGCTGACCTTAGTTGCTACTGTAAAACAGTCTAATTATTGCGTTCTTAGAATGATTGTAATTAATATAATCTCCAAAGCACTAAGATATTAATATAGCAAGTTACAGGTTGTCTGCAACATCTGCTGTAAGTGTTGGTGGTTTAATGTGCAGGCTGTGCCATAATTCACTCTTAATCTTTCAATACTGAATTTTTAAAGTGCCTGTTCTTAATAAAATGCTGCTGTAAAACCATAGGTTTGAACTTAGCTCATGTTGAAAATGGGCAATTAAAAAGCAACATTAACCTAATGCAAAAATTAATTAATTAATTAATTCTACCTCTAATGATATCACTTATAGACTACTGCAAAGTACTGTTAACCAAGCCTAGGTTTTACCTGATTAGATAAATAAAGCTGACACATAGAGTCTATTGTTTAATACAGATCTACCAAATCTTAACTGTAGCTCAATGTCATCTAAAGAAATAGAAAATGCAATGTACTTGTTTCTTATTAGGTATTATCAAAACTCCGCAGCATGAAAGTCTTATAAAATGGTGGGACTAATTTAAAATAAGCTTTATTATGTCTGAAAAGCATGAGGTGTGGGCCACTTGCTTAAATATCTTGCTCTGTTAACTTTTAAGTATCTAACACAGGACAAACACAGTTTGATAAAAGAGATTAACAGGAGATACTGTTTTTGCTTTGAAAAAGGAGTTGAGCTGCAAATGACTCTTATTCATTGAGTTACATCCAGTCTACTTAAAGGATTTGAAGTTTTGAAGAATTTTAACAATAGTTTATAATCCTGCAAATATATTACTTTAAAAGCATAATGAGTACAATGTTACTCACTTTCAAAAAAAAGTACCCTTGGCATTGAAAGTCTGAAAGCAAACTAGAAAGCAGATTTAGAGTGGTGAGAATAATGTGACACTGTATTTTTATTTTGTTTTGTTTGTTTTTGTTGTTGTTGTTGTTTTTGTTTGTTTGTTTGTTTTTAATATATATTATTTATTCTTATTATTATTATTTTGGGGGAAAGGGGTACAGCCATCTTTATTTTTTCATCCTTTAAGATAATATTTTTATACTTCCCTGTCTAGACTAGTTAATTCATACTTGAGACTAATAAACATAAAAATTATGTGTCTTACTACCTAGCCTATTGACTGATACAGTCAGATCTATTATGGTAACAGATTACTATTATGAATAAAAAAAATCTTAGAATCCAGTTGCAGTTTCACATACACTGCTTATATAACCATAAGGATCTAAACAGGCTCAGTGTTTAATTTGGCTTACTTTAAGGAAACAAGATTGCTTTTCCAATAATTCTAACCATGCCATTTCTTATATTACAGAAAAAAAAGGAAAGAAACAACAAAAAAATAGAGTGGACATTCCTGTCATTTTTATTTATTTTTTTTTCATGTAGCTATTATATTGTATTGTATTGTATTGTATTGTATTGTATTGTATTGTGTTGTATTGTATTGTATTGTGTTGTATTGTGTTGTATTGTATTGTATTGTATTGTGTTGTATTGTATTGTGTTGTATTGTGTTGTATTGTGTTGTATTGTATTGTATTATATTATATTATATTATATTATATTATATTATATTATATTATATTATATTATATTATATTATATTATATTATATTATTTTTGACTCAAATATAAGGTCTTTTTTCCTGTTGGTTGGTTTTGAAATTTAGTATGTGCCTTGTAGCATTCTGGCATTTCTCATCTGAATGATTATATATTGTGCTCTTGAATTGACTCGTGAGAAGGATGAAGAGCTTCCAGATTTACATTTTGTTATGACTCATACAGTTTATCATAGTCAGCTTATTTCTTTCATTCCTCTAGAAGTATATTACAGCTATAATGTTCTCTAAAGAGAAAATTCTTTGCTTCCCAAAGGTCAATCACATTCAGAATTTTCTTCACCTGTTGGAAAATTATTCTTTCCTAGAACTTACACCATCACATTAAAACATTAATCATATTAATGCTTGTCTGTCATGCATGTATGGTTTAAATCTTTTTTTGTCCTTGTCTTTAATGATAAAAGAAAATTATTTGTTTTCAGAAACATTTATTTCTGGGTAAATATAGACATGTTGTATCCACTCTGGTAGTGTTTTAGTGTTTTTATTATTATTATTATTATTATTATTATTATTATTATTATTATTATTATTATTATTATTATTTTATATGATTCACGTGGACATTTAGAAAAATACATGTATACCATTTTAAACACCTTAGAATTTATGTCTTCTTTTCCATCAGTGCTATCAGTAAACTCTGCTTCCAATGAAACACTTTCAATCTAGAAGTAAGACTAGTCTTTTGTTTTTTATCCATGCCATGATTTTTCACAGAATATGTTCTACACCCGTCTTGAGAGAAAAAAGAAGATTGTTGTTGTTGTTGTTAGATTGAGATGTAGCTCAATCTATGTAGAGATGTTGTTAGATTGTAGATGTAGTACTTGTACATGTATATCAGGATTTAATTCCCACAGCTATTCTTTTACTTAGACTCATCTATCAAATCCCTTTTGAAAACAAATTTAGATAAATTTAAAATATTTGTTTAAAAGCATATTCCTAAAAAATTAGTACCTGATATTAAAAGAAGAGTAACATAAATGAAATGGATTTGCTTCTTTAAATATTAGACTACACAGTGTTAGAGTGTTATCCATAAAGGAATACATTGTTCACTGTGAGTGACAGAGCAATATGCAATATGCAATATACAATATATATATATATTACCATTACAAATCTGTTTGTCAATACCTTTGCACAAATACAAAGCCTTCATCATTGCCTGAGGATGAAAAATGGAAGAAATGTTATTAATTGACTACTAGGTTGAGGCCCAAAGGATGATTGGCCTCTGGAAGTGTAGCTTTAAAAGTTGAGTTAAAAGCAACAGGCTAATCAGGAGTATAGGAAAAAAAAATCCTCTGAAGGAAGAGGGAGTAATAAAGCAAAACATTATTCAACTTAGTTTAACTTCACTTCTCCTACCTTCTCTTAGCTCCTCTTTTCTGTGTTTAAAATAGCTCAAATCTACTGCCCCACCCTGTCAGATGGAAAATATCATCAGTAGTAGAATGGCTTAAACACTACAGGGAGAGTCTTCAAAAGATTTGGACACTGAAAAATGGTCAAAGTCGAAAAGGAGTGCTCAGCACAAAGAGAACTGTGAATCAAAAGCAGAAATGCTGATGGAGTTGAGCAAAGGACAATCCTTATCCTAACAAATCCTAACAAAACCTTCCTTATGCACAACTAGGTTAAATAAATAGGAACAGATGATTTATCTATCTGATTATTTATTTTTCTCTCTTTCATACAAATATGGCTCCTCAAACTTCTACCTCTTTCTCAGAGGTTCTTTATGGCTTTGGTCTATAAATTTGGTACGTGTCTACCTTTGCTATATGACTAGTATTATGTCAAATATTTAAAGTGAAGCATATGCTAAATGAGACCATTGAAGGAAGAATTACAGAAAGTTGTTATTCAGTATATATATTCTGAGCAACTGTATTCCTTCTCCCACTCTCTCTCCCCCAAAAGTAATAATAATGATAATGATCTGGTTGTATTTACATGTAAGTTTCACCTTTGATGTCAGTACACTAACAATATAGATAATTTTGAACTAGTATGACTTTTAAATTACTGTTTTTTAAGTCAATAAGTTATACTGTTTGCACCTCTGTGAGACAATATTTAAGAAAGGAAAAACAAACAAACAAACAAACAAAATATAATGCTGTGCAACAGCAGCTGGGAGAGAGAGGAGTGAGAACCAGCCCTGCAGAAACCAAGGTCAGTGAAGAAACAGGGGGAGGAGGTGCTTCAGACACAGTTCCCTTGTGGTACAGAGAGGCCCATGGTGGAGCCCACTGTCCCCCTGCAGCCCATGGTGTAACACAGTGGAGCAGATTTCCATGCTGCAGTCTGTAGAGGAGCCCCTTGTGGAGCAGGTGGATGTGGCCTGAAGGAGTCTACAGCCTATGAAGAACTCCCACCAGAGCAGATTCCAGGCCAGAGTTGAAACCCATGGAGAGGGGAACATGTAGGAGATGGTTATCTGGCAGGAGCTGATGCCTGTGGGGGAGTCAGGTTGGAACAGTTTGCTCCTGATGGATGGATGGACACCATGGTACGGAACTGTATTTGGAGCAGTTCTTAAAAAGCTGCTGCCTGTTAAAAGACCACACAGAATCAGTTCAGGAAGGCCAGCATACCATGGGAAGAACCGCACATTGGAGCATGGGAAGAGAGTGACCATGAAGGATCAGTGGTGATGAAGCGCTGTATGCAACACTCAATGTAACACTCAATTCCCTATTCTCTTTTTCACCTCACTGCTTGGGAGGAGGAGGTGGAAGAGGGCGGATGGAGGAAAGGTGTTTTTGGTTTCTTTCCTTTGTTTCTCACTTATCTATCTTGTTAGTAATTGACAATAAATTTTACTAATCTCCCTACTCTGAGTTTCTTTTGCCAGTCACGATAATTTTTGACTGATCTCTCTGCCTTTGATTGCTTTTCATCATATTTTCTACTCTTTTTCCTTTGAGGATTGGAGTGAGAGAGCACTTGTGGTGGAGCTCAGCTGCCCACCTGAGTAAAACACGACAACAGGAAAAGAAAAACTGAGGAACCATTATAAGGAACATGAAGCAAAAGCCAAAAATCACAGATTACTAATTTTCTTAGCAAATATTTGGTAGTCCTTTTAAAAAAATGAATTTTGCAAAAATATTTTCTAGATCTATAATTTAAAAGGTTGCTATATTTTTTAAGTTAAGGCATGAGAATCTACACATGGGTGATATCACAGTTAATCAATTCATGAGAAGGAAGAAAAGCTCTTGAACCGAAGGGGAAAAAAAAAATAAAAATCCTCTGTAACACTAACATATGAACACTTCTGTGTTTGGATATTTACAGGCACGTGAGTGGAATTGTAAAAAGCCTAGTAAAGAAAGGTTGTATCATCCTACTTCGATCTCCACTGGTACACTGACAACTAGCAGTATGTGAAAAGTAATATTTGAAGCACATGAATCAGCATCCTTAAACAGGAAATCAGTATTCAAACACAGAAAAGAAGTTAAGATATTACCCAGATGCATTGATATCCTCAAGCATAAAACTTGTGCTGTAAAACATGCAGTTGTTTTAAATATTCCTGTCACATTTCTTGGTGGTTTTGGCTGATTGATGAACTTCATTGCTTGTAACTGGTGACTGGATTTATTTTCTGGGAGAAGGAAATATACACAAAGTGTCTCCAACCAGAGATGTTTTGTACCTGAGAAATGAAACAGAACCACAGAACTGTGCAGAAGAGACCTTCCTTGACTTTTCTAAAATGAAATTAACAGTGTTGACATTTCAATTATCATCACTGGAGATCTGCATGAAATCTTTTTGCTGAAACAAATAGAAAATTTCACACATTTCATGACTGCTTTTCGTAACTGTATTCCATGCCTCCCTACAAGTTTAAGCAGATAACTCACTAGCAATATGCTGAGGTTTCCTTTGCAATCAAAACTCAGAGACATTTTTTAAATGGAAGGTCAAAACCTGAATAACAGGACAGAAGTTGATTTTTCTAGTGGACAGTGAATAGCATCAAAAAGCCATAAACACAATTATATCATTTGCACTCTTTTCCATAGTGTCAGAAGAGTCAAATTGGAAGTGACTCAGCTTGGGAAGTGAACTATTATTTCTTGCCTGGATTGTATTATAATATCATATGAAATATATTCCAGCTGAAGTCACAGCTTTGCAAAATTTCCTATCAAATAAATAAATAAATAAATGATGACATTATTTCCTCAGGAACAGTAACATTCAGTGTTTCCAAAACAAAATACTCTTACAGAAATACTAGAAACTTAAGTCCCCAAGTAAGTGATTTCTGTGTCTTTCATTTCCACAAACCACAGAGTAGTTTGAACTTGTGGGAGATGAGCTTTGCAAATTACAACTATAAAGCTGAAAGCCACCTTGGTTCATTTGGTGGATCCATCATACTTTTCACAGAATCACAGAATCACAGAACTGTAGGGGTTGGAAGGGACCTTGAAAGATCATCAGGTCCAACCTCCCTGCCAAAGCAGGTTCCTCAGAGAAGAAAGCCCACTTTTGTGGGCTGTTTGCCATGCTTAGACAAACTATTAGTTACAAGCAGGGTTCCAGAGGCAAAATCAGCTTGAATATCTCAAAAGATATTTGAAAATAATTCTTTCACTGGTAGTCTATCTGTCAAAAAATGCTCTGACATAATTTTTCAGAATCTTTTTAATACTAACCTAATACAATAGCAGAATCTTAGTGCTTAATACTTATCTTGTTTCCTAAGATCTATACTTCTTACATGAGCAATACTCTATTTCATTGATAGTTTCCTAAACTAGATAAGAGAAGTTGTGTTGAGTACAATTACACATTGAATTTTCCTTTCATAAGAAAAACTGTTAGAAAAAAATGCTAACACACTTGAACATAGGGGCTAAAAGTATGCAGCTATTTTTAATAGTTTGTTCTTTCTGTCTTTGTACTGCAAAATAATAAAAATGTTCTGACTTCATGTGTAAGTAGTTTCCTGGAGGAGTCTGAATGGGTCTAGCAGCTGGTTGGATTTCTTAAGTATGAATATCAAGATATTTACATATGCAAACATGTGAATGTTAAGTTTCCTGACATTTTACATTAAATGTAGCATGACTTCTTAGGGACAACCAGCCTCCAATGTAGATATTGTGTAATTCTACAGACCTGAGTGCAAATTTGTCCACATGTTCACTACTAGATATGCTACCACACCTACCAAGTCAGTATCAAATTAAAATCCCTTTTTACTAAGGGTGAAAATGATTAGACAAATGCTACCAAATACCTAGTATTAAAACCTGTAAACTATCAATTATTTTCAGCAAAGTGTACATCATCTTCATTGCTTTTTGGTTCTCAGCATAATACAGTAGAAAACAGGAGGCAGGTACAGTTGCTCAAACAGTTCAACATTCTCTTTCACTTCACTCATCAAATTATCTTTGACCTTTTTATCTCCTCTCAGCCAAAAATACTGAAGTTTTCAAATGTAAATAAAATTGAAGATTATAGTAAAAATTGTTAATAAAGATCAATTTTTCTTATTCCAAACAACCATTCACCATTTGGAAGGATAATGTATTTTCTGCTTCTTGCATATATTCAATCTGTGGTAAGTATAAAACCTCACATGACATATCGATATGTAAAATGCACTTTCTGTCTGACAAGAATAAAAGTTTTCATTTCATGTGGTCACTAAGGTAACAATGCTGTCAATTATTTCAGTAGCACAGAACAGCAAAGAAAGATGCAAAATATGTACAACTTTCATATGTTAACTACTACTCTGTTTTTGATTTCTAAATGCATAAGTACATCCTGATCATTATCTTGTTTTATTAATTGAACATAGCAGTACATAAAATTAAAGTATTTCAGTGGTTGGTGACTGTACATGTTGAAAAAAATGAATGAATAATAAGTGAACGAGTAAATTTTTTTTTGTTTGTTTGTTTGTTTTTGTTGTTTGTTTGTTTGTTTTGTTGTTTTGTTTTGTTTTGTTTTGTTTTGTTTTTTATCCTATTCTTCCTTTCCTTCACTGTTTTATGAAGTACAAGTGCCTAAAAAGAAGAATTTATTTTCATTTTCCGGTTCCCCATGAACTTGTGACGTCACAGGTGGTTGATATTGAAATTATTTCAATTTCTATAAAGCTGAAGTTAATGAGAAATTTGGATTTGGGAATAAGCTATATAAAATTATGAACATTTTTCCACTTTTTTTTTTTTTTTTCTAATACATATAGATGAAAACTGTAGACAAAAATATTCAGAAACATTACTGTTTTTATGCATAGCTACAATACTCATACATCTGATTATTTGGAAATATTGTGTATGAAGTCAGGCATGTAGCGGAACTCTAGAGTTATAGCACATATGCAAAACCACTCCTGACAAAAACAAACAAACAAACAAACAAGAATAACACAATCTTTTTATTGTTTTAAAGTCAATACAGTTTGTTGAGGAGTAGAATATGTAAATATTCTTTATAAAAAGTTGTTATAATTGAGGAAATTGTGAGTGACTTTGGATTATTCACTTAATATATCACATGGTCAGATGTTAGGTTAGATTCCTCTTCTCCCAAATAACATTATATTTTATATCATCAATGTATTATTTAGATTTTCTTACTCTGAACATATTTTATTATTATTTTTAAGGGAACAAAAGAAGACCTTTTAGTGTCCTTATGTTGAAATTAGGATTTATATTAAATTTGCATTATATTGAAAGTATATTAAGATGAGTCTAGATATAACAATTGTTAATTAGCATTATTAATCGTTAATTAGCATCATACCAGCAACTCATATTAATATCAGAAAATGTAGGACAACAAAAATACCGGGAGAGAAACTCTGGCTACCTGGTATTACTTATAATGATGGCAAAGAGTCAATCACAGTAGCTTCTCTGTCTACAACATAAACTTATATTTAAAACAATTTACTTGTTGTGGTGCTCCTCTGCACAGAAACTGCTGAGGTACTTGTAAAGATATTGGCCTATCACAGTCCCATATGAATTGCAGCATGGTAGTGAGTCTTTACACCCATTAGTCTCCTTTATGCCCATTCGTCTCCTTTATACCAGGCCTCATACCTGTGATACAATACAATGATACAATACTATACAATGATGTGTTCCACTGGTATTTCACTGTTGTAACCTGCTTTCATAAGACTGCCCTGGGAAGAAAACTCCAGGGCTAAAATTTGCAACTTCACTAATGATTTAAATTTCTGACTAGACAAACCCCTCTAACATTTCAGTACTTGTTCCTTGCTAAGACTATATGTTACTGGACAATAATCAACTTCCTGAACCAGGAAAATTATTTGCCGATTATTAACTGACATTTGAAATAGTACAAATATCTTGATATGATAGAGTTAATATTAAAGCAGTGTAGTTTCTACTACCACATAAAACTTTAAATATTCAGTCATTTTATAGAATAACAATTTGATAGAATGGATTGGTTTGGGTTGGAAGGAACCCCTTAAGACCCTCTAGTCCAACACCACTGCCATAGGGCATCCACAACTCCTCTGCACAACCTTTTCTGATTAATGTTCCTGTAGAAGCCCTTGTTACTCCTCACGTTACCTCCCAAATTTAAATCCATCTGTGTCATACCTTTCCTGATTCCATCCCTAAGCATGAATTATATGACTACGCTGTAATGGTTTTGTCACAAATTTGTAACAACACAAGAGCAGAAAAACTTAAAGACTATGTCTGGAACACGTGGTTTCCTAACAGTGTATCTCTGATTGTAAGACTGGATTACCTGGAAAGAAAGAAATTTTAAAACTACTGAAGTAAATACAGAAGACACTCAATCCACTGCTTCCATCTGTCTAATAGCATTAGAATAGATACATCTCTGTTCTGCAAGGAATCAAGCGCCTTATTTCTCAGTGAGTAAAGCCTATTCCAGTAATAATAATAATAATAATAATAATAATAATAATAATAATAATAATAATGGAAAATTGTTTTCCAGTGTCCTGGTTTCAACTAGGATAGAGCTAATTTTCCTCCTAGTAGCTGGAAGGGTTCTATCTTTTCAATTATGATTAAAAGAGTGTTGATAGCACACTGATGAATTACACGTAATTGTTGCAGAGCAGTGCTTACACTAAGCCAAGGACTTTTCAGCTTCTTGCTCTGTCCTGCCAGCAGGCAGGCTAGGGGTGCAGCAGGAGCTGAAAGGGGAAAGACCCAGGACAGCTGACCCAAACTGGCCAAAAGGGCATTCCATACCACCTGACATCATGCTAAACAATATATAGGGGTGGCTAGCCAGGGTGGGGAGGGAGGTTGCTCGGGGATAGGCTGGGCATTGTTCAGCAGGTGGTGAGCAATTGCATTGTGCATCACTTGCTCTGTACACATTCTAATTAATGTGTATGGAACAAGTGATGTAGTAATATTATTATCATTATTATTGTTGTTGTTATTATTTTTGTCTTAATAAACTGTCTCAAACTCAACCCACAGGCTTCATTTTCCTGTTTCTCTCCCCCATCCCAGAGAGGAAGGGGGGGGGGAAAGTGAGCAAAAGGCTGTATGGTGCTTAGCTGCTGTCCAAGTTAAACCATAACATGCAGGCACCAGGAAGTTGCACATTTTAGTTTAACCCTAAACTACAGGTAGGCTGCTAAGTATCACACAGCTGCTTGCTATCTGTCCCCAGGTGGGATGGAGAAGAAATCTGAAAGGTACAATTTCAAGAATTCATGAGTTGAGATAAAGAAATTACTAGATAAATTCAAAAGCTGAGTGAAAAAGTAAAGCAAAATGAGGAATTTTTTTGATTCTTTCCATCAGCATGAGATTGTTTATCCATTTTCAGGAAAACAAGTCTTATGACTCATAATATTTTTCTGGGAGAACTAACACCATTACTCCAAATGTCTTCCCCTTCCTCCTTTTTTATCCCAGTTTTTATTGCTTAACATAACGTCATATGGTTTGGAATACCTCTTTGGTCAGTTTTGGTCAGCTATTCTGGCTGTGTCTCATCCCAGCTTCTTCTGCACTGCACCCCTAGCCTCCTTGCTGGCAGGGCTGCATAAGAAGCAAAGTCCTTGGCTCAGTATGAGCATAGATCTGCAAAAATGAAAAATATCTGTATGTCATCACCTTTGTTTTCATCCAAAATCCAAACAACCGCATTGTGTGAACCTCTATGAATAAAATTAAATCTATCCCAGCCAAAACTGTGACACTAATGAACGTCTTTCAGGACTTTTTCAGTTGGAATTGAGATCCAGACTATCCATAAAATCTATAAAGTGAGGTAGAACAAGAGATTCTGCATTCAAAATGCAGTAAGTAATTTTACTTACAAATGTAAGTAAGAATGCTCCAATTTCTGTTTTAGCTGTGTACTAGGAAATAAATAAATAAATAAATAAGTAATCCCCTGTATCCACCTCCTCTATTTTATTATTTTTTCAGAACAAAAAATGCTGGGATTTATGGCTAATGTTGAACTGGCAAGTCTGCTTACACACATGGAGAAGAAAATCATATTGCTAACTTCCTGAGTTCAGTGGCCTAATACTGTTTGATTTTGAGTGATTTATCAAGTGTATGTAGTGTTATTACTTTCTTTCATGCTTTCTGACCCTCTATCAAAACTGTAGCTTTCCCTACATCCTCACATTATATCTCCTTAATAGAGGATGTGTATTTCTGTGGCATTGTAGAAAGATAATTGAGGAAGGAATAATTTATTTGCTGGTCTCATGAAGGGAGTATTCTAAGCTATGATAAGATAGACTGACCAAGATAGTCTACCCAATAGCTGTTACTGGATCCCCAATCCACCCTGAGGTTTGTGACCCAATTCCAGCTGCCCTTGTGTCTCATGCACATGGAGATGAACTTCATTACACAACCTAGTGACTGCTTTCTCCATGAGCTTAACACAGAAAGTTTGAACTGTGACAAATCATATATAATGGTGATAAACCGTATATAACACTGCTGCAATGTTTCCACAAGCATACTTTCTTTATGGAATTGAATGAACAACCAGAAAGGGTCAAGTAAATTTATGGCATGTCAACATAGAAATAATACTCATATTTTCAATTCAAATAAAACTTTAACAGTACCTAACTGGAATTGTTGACCTTTATTAGACATTAAAAAGAGTAGGAGAAAGCTATGTTCTGTTGTTCCAGAAATGCTGAAGTCCCCATTATATACTGTTACCAAGAGTACTGAAAAAGTTATCTAAACAAAACAATTTATAGTATGTGTATTCATTAAAACTGAAAATCAAATTATGATCAAAGACCGTCACATATCTTTTCTTTCAGTGTCAAATATGAGGTGCTATATTTTGTCTATCTCTTCCCAGCACTCACCATTAGTCATTTTCTGATTACTAGAAATTCTGACACCCTCAGCATTTAGTGCTTCCTGGTATACATGTGTATTTAAATAAATATTCCTGTTCAGTATGTTTTAATCAATTGCATGTTCCATATTAATATTTTAACCTTATGAATTTATAACAATTCAATATTTTCTTCTTATATTTTAGAAAACTTTAAAACTTGTTTTACCAAATTCTATGGTTCTGCATCTATTTTCTTGTTATAGTCACTCTGAAATCAAAAGAATAACTCCCTGGTCACAGGAGCAGAAGATTGTCTAGGTGGACTTAAGTCATCTTTGAATTGTTTCATAGTTTAGTACTGCAATTACTAAATTGCAGTACTAAACTACTAAATTACAAATTCTGCCAACATTTGTCCAGCGATTAGTTGCCACTAGTAGCTGGAAACTTGGGGGTCCTGTACTGCATTCTCAGGATATGGACATAGCCTGACTTGCTATGTATGGTATTCAGTATAAAATTTATAAGCTGTAATATGATACATAATGTCATTTAACTATTCAAAACCTAAAGCTAAAATACCAGCATTTTTATCATTATGATTTTGAAGCAAATTTGACTTAAATAGTTTTTTGTTGCTGTTTTGTTGTTGTTGCTGCTGTAGTTAAAGCACTGATAGATTGTTAGAACTGTTTCCATCAAAGAAATGATTCATAGTCAGAAGGTAGAATAGTTAATGAAATATATTGTTAAGTCCAAGAGCTACAGAAAAGATGATTTTTTATGCCTCAGAAAGAATGGATTAGAAGGAAAATAATTAAAATAATAACAAAAAGTATCTGGAAAGCCAAAGGTCTCTTCATTCAAAAATATTGAAAATACTTTTAAAAGTATTTTATATTTTAAAATTTTGCAGAGCTATTTTTTGACAAGCTCTCATAAAAATCTTTAATTCGTTTCATGTATGTGATTTTGATATGAAATGAAATTGACTGTTTTCTTATTACCTCCCTTCAGCACCTAAAATGTACTGAAGTAAATTCTGTTTTTATTCTTGAATTATTTTATGACTAAGACAAATTCTGGAGGAACAATTCTAGCATGTTTTCATGCAAATGTATTTTATAGACTTCAGAAAAGACTTCTCTCTTTTCCTTTTTACTTCATATCCTAGATTTTGGAAATCAACCCATTATCATATGAGATATGATTTCCCAAGATTTCCCAAAGATCTTGAACTATACTGAGCATCACAGACAGCAACATATCAACTAGGTTGTTCTAAAAGGTCATCAGAAGAATAATGAAAATACTTTGAGAGCATCATTTTATGGTTATCTTCTATTTATTTTTGAGCACCTTGCTACCAAAGTGAATGGACTGGGGTTTCTCTACTCATTACTTTCTGCCACTTTTATTTCTCTTTATTTCATATGTTCATATGTTGCTTTAAGTTTCCTCTATGCTTTGGAATAATTTCCATTTGAATCATTTACCCCATCTGCTTCTTTCTTCTGTCACATTATCTCCTGATAAAAATTGAACCTTTAGTATGCTGCTTTTCAACTGAAAACAACTGCTTCAATTGATTTTTTAACGTGTTTTATACAAACTGATACAAATGGAGTAGTTAAGTAAAAATATAGAGCTCTACTTTAAGTACATTGTAGATATTTTAAGAGCTTTCAGACACTCAATTGCTGTGTAGTTAACTCTGAATTGTGGTCAAAAAAAAATAAATATATATATATATATATAATATGAACAAACAGCACCTGCTTTGATGGAAGCTATTTCTATTCATTAAGAAAGGCTACGATACTTTCTTCTTCACTGCCAGGGTACTCCTAACAGTGCTGTTAACAAATTGTACACTCCTCTCCATTTATTTTCATGTACTTAATTGACCATTTTAAGAAAGAAATGGCCCTTTATGATAACAACAAGATAAAAGCCAGTAATTGACTGAAATGCATGGGTCCAGCCTAGCTAAAACTACTTTCAACTAATGGAAACCTGAATGGAAGGATGGAAGGTATGAAAGTCTCTCCAAATAGCAAAAAAAAAGGTCCCTTTTTATTTATTTATTTATTTATTTATTTACTTATTTTTTAAGGAGGAATGAAAGCAAAATGTCCTGGATATGGACTCTACAACTTTAAGCAGGAAGATATAGAAAAAGAAACTGCAATGCTTTAAAATAATGCTACAGGGTGCCATGTTGTTTCATACTATGATGGATACACTGTGGAAAATTGATATTATTTAAAAAGCTTTCTCTGGTATTATTATGCTGTCAGCACAAGGTTATTTGATGTGCATACATCCAGGGAACTTCATTCATTTTCTCAAGAGTCAGTACCTACAAGTGTAATGGTATGCAAACAACATTCTGATGTTTTTAATACAAGAGGGAAGCCAAGCTCCTGAGAACAAATAAGTATTTTGAGCAATTAAAGAGAATTATTTGAAAACCATTCTGAAAGCATAATTAAAAATAAATAATTAATATTTCATGGCTAAGATGAAGGAATTACCTGTTGTGCACGTGTCTTCCTTCTCCCTACCTCTTCTACCCTTCTTTATGCAGTCCTAAAAAAAAAAATTACCATCATGCTATGATTGTAAAAATCATTGGCAAAATTTTACAATCATGCCATGCCAAGAAGAGAATGCCAAGAAGAGAATGGATCAGATCCTAATCAACATAAAACATGAATGGACTACCTTATATCAGTCTCTTATGTGTATTACCAGTACTTCTTCAAAGTTCTTTATATGCTGTCCATTAAGAGACACAATTCATCTCTGAAGCTGCAAACATTGCAATAACAACACATAAATTTAGGAATGTTCAGAAAAAGAAACAAAAGACCAAAAACAGATCTTTCGTGATGCAAGTCTTTTTCGTATAACAATGAAACAAAATCCAGAATTTTAAATTTTACTTGCACCTAATGCTTCATTGTATTTATAAACCACACTGTAACATTTAGTAGTTTTCAAAAAAATAAGAAATTGAAAAATTAAAAAAGCTTATAAGAGACTTTATTTTTCATCAATTTATAGTGAGATAAAATCATATGTATTCTGACCAAATTAAACATGAAAGACACTTATTTTTTCTTTGTTTTGCATGGGTGGCACTTACAGTTTTTTGCACAATCTTTTGGATTCTGGACATTATATTTTGGTTTTCAATTTTTTGCCATCTTTAAAAAAAAGATGATGGGAATGCAACTTTTAATCATGTAATTCATATGGTGCTCAAAGATTAATGCAAACTAAATATTCTGAAATTTGCTATTTTAAAATGATTATGTTATAAATTAATTCCATGTAATATCTATATCAAATGCTACATTTTACAGACAGATATTTATATTAATTAGTCCCATATTTCTCTGACCATCTTGACTTTCTGTTCTTCCATCTACTCTGTGAATCAAATATGTGAGTGAGAGGACAGAAAGGGTTTATTTTTACTTACTTTACTTTTTACTTAATCTGATGTCATGCAAATCAATGTTTAATTCTCACTGATTCCCTTCACATATATCTTCACATATATAAATATATAAGCAAAAAAATAAATAAATAATAATAATAATAATAAATAAATAAAAAAAAAAAGATAAAAGCAAAATTGCAGTACATATAAGCTTGGCTATATAAGTACATATAAGCTTGGCCTGAACTCAAAAACAACTCAAGAATATCCAAATAAACATTGTCAGTTATGTAATCACTGTTGTGATATATTGATTGTTGTGATGTAGTGGTAAAACACAGGTCTAGAATTGAAGCCAGTTACATAGATATATTTAAGATTTCATTTGGAAAACAAACAAACATACAGAAACTGTACAAGACTAGTATACTCTTAAAATGCTATTAGGCTAAAAGTAATGGGCTTGTACCTCTGGTATATTGCAATCTCAGCTCAGACTAAAGGTCTCAATTTGTAAAAGAAATATTATTCTAACTGCATGTGGACATTGGTTTCATAAGGCTTCTGGGCAATGTCTTGAAAATGAAAATGTCTTGATTTTTCATGTTTTTTTTTTTTTTTTTTTTTTTTAGTAACTATCACAGATCTTTTCTACTAGCATTGCTTTTCTCATAAAACTATTTTGATCATTTTATTTCAAAATAAAGTGATAGGCACATATCTACTTTTACACGTGCTCACTGAGAAAATACTGGACTATGCTCAGTCCACTTTTCAGCTCTCTTGAGAATAATTACACCATTACATAAGCACCATGGATGGATCTCTGCTCCTTCTAGCAGCTATAAAGAGTGCGAGCAAATTAAACCAGAGACAACACAAATACAATGTTCTAAAATGCTTAGTTCACAGTGAAGAGGGGTGCTACAGTGTTTCCTGTAATCTATAATATTGTGTTGTATTTTTCATTGCCAAAATGACCTCAAGAAGTTTTGTTGTTTGTTCGTTTTCTTGTTTCAGCAGTTATCCTCCAGCAGAAGGATTCTATTTTTTTATTTTTATTTATTTATTTATTTATTTCAATAAACAGTTCTCTAGGGAGAATAAGTATACTGGTAAAAATAAAAATATAATTATATCATTAGCTAGGTTATAGAATCAATATGTGTATGCTACCATTCACAAGTATGACAAAAAACTCATACATGGAAAACTATTATAAACAAAACCATCTATGTGATTTTTCTTCTCTTGTTTGTTATTTGTATTATCATTTCACACATACTACTAACTTTTGCAATGGTCTCCTAGAAAATCTGCTAATTCTATACCAAACAGGCACCAGCCAAGGCTAGATTTTGCTTTATTTATTTATTTTTGTTTGTTTGTGGTGACCATATTTGTGAATATGCACAGGTAAACAACAGGAACAACTGCAAACGCACAGCTAAAATGCAAAGAGTAAATTTATTCTCATCACCTCATGAACCAGGAGATTCCTGAAGCAACCTCTGGGCAAAGGTGGGGTTGCAGGCTTCACTAATCAGATCTACATTACCACTCCCTGGACCTTACAGGTTCCCAGCTTCAAGGTCACTTGAGCGTATTTACAATCTTCTTTGCCAGTTTTTTGCTTTTAACCCATTCCTCTCAACACCTCAGCAACCTTATCAATCTGTTAAATAGCCGTAGCACTAATAATAATAACATAGTCTCTGGCATGTTAAAGCATTCAAACTGTGAACAGAATTCTCTACTGTAAATTATAACTATTTTATGTTTTTCTACTCCTTTTCTTCTAAACAAGAAGCATAAATAGACTGTAAAGGACTCTTCTAGTGGCTCCTGACAATATTTGCATTTTCCAGTAAAAATATAGAAACACCTGTGACAGCATTACCAGAAAGTTTTAAACTGCTGCTGTGGTTTAAGCCAGAAAGCAGATATGTCTCACATAGCTGTTTGCTCACTCCTCCACTGCCCACAGTGGGAGGGGGGAAAGAATGGAAGAAAATAAAAAGGTAGAACATGTGGGTTGAAATCAAGTGTAAGTAAGGATAGAAAATAAAGAGAAAGTAATAATAATTAAGGAAAAATGATGATGATGATAATTATATACAAAACAAGTGATAAATAATGCTGACCACAATACCAACCAATGCCCCCAGTCCCTAAGCAGCCCCACAATCCACCCCCGTCAGCCAACCTTCCTAGTTTTTATTTGCTTCATGATGTCCTAAGTTAAGGAATATCCCTTTGACCAATTTAGACCAACTGTCCTGGCTGTGTCCCCTCTCAGCTTCTCATGCACCCCAAGCTTCCTTGATGGCAGGGCAGTACAAGAAGCAGAAAAGTCCTTTACTCAGTGTAAACACTGCTCTGCAATGACTAAAACATCATTGTGTTATCAGCATTATTTCTCCTAAATCCAAAATAAGGCACTTATCAGCCCCTCTGAAGAAAGTTACCTCTGTCCCAGCCAAAACCAGTACAACTTCCTTCACTGTTGCTTTTTGCTTTTAATAAGATCTTCTGATTCTCTTATGCCCACTAATCCATTTTTTTAATTCACAGAGGGGACCATTAGTTACATTTTATTTTATTTTATTTTATTTATTTTATTTTATTTTATTTTATTTTATTTTATTTTATTTTATTTTATTTTATTTTATTTTATTTTATTTTATTTTATTTTATTTTTTATTTTATTTTTTAATATATATATATTTTTTATTTTATGTTTTATTCTTCCTCTTTAATAAATGGAGCTGAAACAAACAATGCTGTGGATTGCAAAATTTACATGAAATCTCAGTTCCTAGCCAGTAAATGTTATGTACAAGTGTGACCATAATGCTTGTAGAATCATTTCAATTTGACATGAATCAGTGGATTTCTGTGTAAAGGGTGTAATTGCAGCTGCTTCAGCTGGAAGTACATATCTTGAAGTGTAAGGTAATGTCATCATAAATAGTATGGATTTGCATGTAATATATATGTTGCAGATGACGAGAGAAGACAGGGATGATTTGAGATTTGGAACAGTACATTAACTGATACAGCAAATATGAATCAATTGCATATACAAAAGAGGCTCCAGTATTTTTGTATTATTTTTTTAATTTCATGCTTTTGTAATGAAGTCTTGTTAGAAAGAACCTTCTAAACCTAAGTTATTAATAAAGAGCTATAGCATACACCTCTGGGCTTTGGCATATACTATGCATTAATTTTGCCTGAAGACTCTGTATGTTCTTGAATGTTCTCTCTTAATACAAATGATAATTAAATCTGGACACCACTGGAGAGCTAGAAGAAATAAAATGTTGAAAACTGGGAAATGATGTTTGTCATTACTTGTTTTTCCATATTTTGGATGTACATGAATAAAACCTAAGTACTATAGAATTTTCTCTCATATAGGTAGGTTTTTCCTTTGCATCTTTCATTAATAAAGTAGATTAGCCATGTACATGTAAAATGCACTAAAAAAAAAAGATATTTTTTGGCATGTTTTCTCTGATTCTGTGCAATGCTAATAGAACTGGGTCAGAAATAATAGAGATAAAAACAAGTCTTAGAGGTGCATGAAAATTAAATATACATTTCAATTGGAATGGTACCACTTTTTTTTTTTTTTGTCTAAGAGGTACTCTTTGAACTATTTGAATTGTTGGGCTCAGCTAGTAGTCTTTGGAGTTGTATGGATTTTTGCATGCTTAATTGAGGTAATAATTCTGGCATTTATTTTAGTGCAGTAAAAAACAGGAAATCCTCTTTAAGCTGCCAATTAAAAAAAAAAAAAAATAAGTAAAATGTTTATTATTATTATTATTATTATTACTAATATTTTTATTAAAATCATTGTTATCATGTTAATAGCATGCACATCAACTTCAAAACAACAAACAGAAAGCTGAAAGTTGGGGACCAAGAAAGAGTGTGTCACGTTAAAGGGGTGTAGCCAATTAACCGTTATGGGTCTGGTCAGATTCATGATACTGAACTATCACAGTCACAGATTCACCACTAACTGATGTGGGCCTGGTTAGATTCAGAATACTGATCAAGGATTCTTCAACAACTTAACATGCCCTTACTCTAGTTGCATTTAATGAGAACTATCAAGGCTAGGAACAATGCTGTTAAGTGCAATTTATTACAGCAACAGGTACAGAGGTTCTTTGGATAGCTGATGATAATTTATTGTCTGCAAAAACAAGATAGCATGCATGAAATACACAGGTGCACAGCCTGGAAATTAATACATTAAAAGGCACAAAGCCTCTATAGAGATTTCTAAGTTTCCACAGAGACACGCAGTATAACCAAGTGTTCAAATCTCACCCAAAGGCATCCCAAAGGGGGGATAGGGGGTTGGGAAGAGATGTTCAGCTTGTCGACTGATCCCAGAAGTCAGGAGGTGATACACTGTGATGGTATATTTACTCATGATGGTATCTCCCCTGATAATGGTATCTTCCCTAACATCCCCTTTCTCTTAAGTCAATTTATATTATTTTCTATCTTTTAAGTGGAGCTTGAGTGATTGTAGTCAAGCATATGAGTAGCACAGAAACACCACAAACAGGATGTGCTAACAGGGCAGACTTCGGCAGTTAGCGCAGGCAGTTTGCATGGGCCAGTTCGGGCAGGGCAGTACAGGCAGGGCAGGGAGGAGCATTGGGTGGATCCTCTTCCTTTCACACCTCACTTTCTCTTCTTCTCCTCTCCTCTGGGAGCTCTATCTTTTATAACTTATAATTCACTATGGTGGGCACCCGTCGCAGCAGCCAGTCCAAGGTAGGAACCCAAATTGAGGAAACATGACCTCTCTGGGCTCAAGTGGGCAGCAAGGTGGATCATCTGAGGGGTGACGTGGCAGTCCAGACTGGTGACTGTGGGGAGCACTGGAATCTGGAGTCCCCCCTGAGTCCTGAGGGAAGAGAGTGTTGCACACCTGCAACTGTGGTTGCAGGTGTGCCCTGCTCAAGGAACTGCTTGAGAAGATGGCAGGGCTGCAGTGAGAAATTGGCAGCCTGAAGGGCTCCTGGGAAACTCTGAGGGAGATGGATAGTCTTCTGAGGAAGTGTTGACCTGACCCTACTGAGACCTGGTAGCCCCCTCCTAAGTTCCTTCAAGGGACATTAGCTGATACAGCTGTTCATGTGCAGGACAGAGGGCTCAACCACCCAAGAGAGGAAAGGGGTTGCACCCTTGTATCAGCTTGAAGCAGAAGGAGGAGTCTGCTCCCATCATCCATGGAGACACAAAACCCCTTTGTGTCCCTGGGTAACAGATTAGAGGTTCTCGGTCAGGAAAAGGAAAAGAATGAGGGTTTGGACAGTAGTCTGAACCAAGGCCCTGAGAATGTCAGAAATAAGGGAAGTACTGAGCATAGGGATCAGGGCTGTATGGGGCACTGCATCAAAACCAGTGCCACAAGAAAAGAATGCAAAGTTTTAGTGATCGGAGACTCCTTGCTGAGGGGCACTGAGGCTCTGGGCACTGCCCAGGGAGGTTATGGAACTTCCTTCTCTGGAGATATTCAAGGCCCGTCTGTACGCCTGCCTGGGCAGTCTGTCCTAAGGAACCTTTTGTCATGGTTCCGCTCGAGTGGGCAGCCGAGCTCCACCACAGCCGCTCTCTCACTCCCCCTCCTCAAAGAGGAATGGGGAGAAAATATGTGAAAAGGGCTCAAAGGGTGAGATAAGGATGAGAAAATCACACAATAATTATTGTAACAGGCAAAACAGACTCAGCATAAGAAGATAATAAGATTTATTGCTCATTACTAACAAGCTAGAGAAGTGAGAAACAAAGGAAAGAAACCAAAAGCACCTTCCCCCCCATCCACCCTCTTCCACCTCCTCCCCCCGAGCGATGCAGAGGAATGGGGGTTATGGTCAGTCTACAGCACTTCTTCTCTGCCACTCCTTCTCGGTCACTCTCGTCCCCTGTGCTGTGGGGTCCCACCCACGGGATGCAGTCCTTGATGAACTGATCCAGCATGGGCTTCCCACAGGCAGCAGCTCTTCCAGAACTGCTCCAGATATGGGTCCATACCACGGGGTCCATCCCTCAAGAGCAAACTGCTCCAACCTGGCTCCCCTACTTGCAGCAGCTCCTGCCAGGTCACCTGCTCCTGCGTGGGCTCCTCTCCACGGGCTACAGGCCCAGCCCAGAATCTGCTCCGGCAGGGGTCTTCCACAGCCTCCGTCAGTGCAGGTCCACCTGCTCCACTGTGGTCTCTTCCACAGGCTGCAACATGGAACCCTGCTCCACTGTGGTACTCCATGGGCTGCAGGGGGACATCCTGCTTCACCATGGTCCTCACCACAGGCTGCAGGGGACTTCTGCGCCAGCACCTGGAGCACCTCTCCCCCTCCTTCTACACTGACCTTGGTGCCTGCAAAGCCGTTCCTCACTCCCTTCACTCTCCCAGTTGCTGTGTGGCGCAGCGGTTTTTTCCGTGTCTTAAATATGCTCTCATAGAGGCGCAAAACAACATCTCTTATTTGCTCAGCTCTGGAAAACAATGGGGCCCTTCCCAAACATGGGGCAGTTTCTAGATCTTTCTCACAGAAACCACCCCTATGGCCCCCTGCTACCAAAACCTTGCCACGTAAACCCACTACATCTTCTTTGGCAGGGGGGTTGGACCCAAAGATCTTCCAAGGTCCCTTTGAACCCCTTCAATTCTGTGATTCTGTGATATCTTAATTGTGATTATTAAATAGGTGTCTCGCCTTCATTTAAGGTTATAGGCTCTTAGAAATTTGGAGTGCATGCTCAGTGAGGGGTGGTTGCACATTGGAGATGGGTAGGTTTTGGGATGGAATTGTGTTTTAGTATTATAATGGTACTATATTGAGCAAACGTTCACTAGAGTACAGCATTTTGTCAAAGACACTACAGGTCATCAGCTCACGGTGGCAAATGTGCACTTTATCAGTTTCAGTATGCACAAGAACAATCGAGTCCCCCTCTTGTCACAGAACCTAGCCACAGTGTCTCCATGCTGCTCTATAATCTATATTGTTCCTTAGTGTTAACATACAAGGTTCCCCTGGCATGGTAACATTGAAGGTTAGAAGTCTAGGGAGCACTCAGGTCATGTAGCTGCACCCTGCCCTGAAAACTTCTTCAATGCTGTACTTCAGAATATAAATAGCAGTTTGATTTTCCTAGATACTTTAGATGATCAAACCACAGGGCAGAACTGTGGAAGGTGAATTTAAATGGCTAAGTATGCTTGTAGACAAATTTGCAATGAATGAATGTGATTCACTCTGGTGAAAATGTGGGAGCAGCACCTAAGAAACCATGGAAATAACAGAACCTTTTAAAACATGTCAGCAGTAGATGAAAGAAAGTGCTACATGTTCATTCACACAGTGAATAGAGGTGGTGACAGGGTTTCTTGGAATCAGTTTGTCTGCTGATGTCTCCCAGACTTTCTATCACATTATTATAAATATGTCAACTCACATAATGAACTCAATAGAACAAAACATCCTTCATATTGTTCCCAAAACAGTAACTGTGTATTTGAGAATACCCCCATCATAGTGCTGACAACGCAATAGGTCAGATTTCTGTTGTCTCATATCAGAGGAATGCAGACCAAAAAATACACCTACATGATCATGTGACTCAGATTGTGCTATGCACTTGAAATTTTGTCTCATAACGTAGGTGATTCTTTTTTAAGCCAAGTTGTTTTCACACTAATGTGCAGGTTTGAAGACACCATAACCAGTGTGCAGAATATGGGAATTGTCTAAAAAATATTTAAGTTTAATAAATGTTTTGACTAAAGACATTTAAAGTCATGATCTGCCCCGATGACTTTTTTCTCTATTTATATAAAGTATATTTCAGCACAAATTTAGTTAAAATAAATGCATTTTAATAAGTAAGCAAAATAATAATGATACAGAAAAACAGAAAAAAAAAAAAAAAAAGATTTCCTTCATTGCCAATAAGTAGTCAAGCAAACAAATAAAAAACCTTCATCCTATAATATTTACTTCAAAATTATCTGTATCTCTAATTAGCAAAACCAGACTTCCTCGTTTAGAGTGTTAGGAAACCGCTGCCTTGGAACTGTTTTTATTACTATATTTGCAATCATTATATTAACAGAATTATAATAATTTTACAACTCTCCTTCCCAAAATTACATCATTACATCTTCGCAAAATTACATCTTCAGTATTTGAATAAAGTTGCAATGTCTTTGAATCTTATATTGAAGTTTTCATTTAATACATAGCATTTTTCTTTACAGAAGGAAAACTAAGACTTAAATTAATGCGTCACAGTTCTATGTATTTTCATACTTATTTTATATTCTATTTAAACAATGTTTTTTCAGACCAATATATTGCACATATCTATATGGAATGCTGTCTAGCTACCAAATTAGACAAACTGGACATATGAAAAATTAGACATACTGGACATATAGACACATATATGTGTCTATATTGTCATGCTGAAGAACTGTGTTTCTTGTCAAATTTATAGCTTTTAGTGCATTCATTTTTATACCAATAATACACTTTTACAATCAGAGTATAGTGTGGAAGATATGTCCCCCTCTCTGATTTGAGACTTTGTGATGAGTTATTTTGTCCTGTATTTAATGTAATATATTATAAATGTATAATCTAAAACATTATATTATTTCTTTTGATATTCCCAAATTTCAGCTTTGTTCTGATACTCAAAAGACACAATACATATTTTACAAACCCTTTTCTGAATTTCTTAGCATTCTAATTTTAAAGTGCTTGTTAATAAAGATCTTTAATATCATATAGTATCAGATTGATATTTATTTTATAAATATCATATTAATATTTAATATCAAGATTTTTAATATCATAAAGGTCATACAGTTCTGAAGTTGTTTCACTTCTTTATTTTACACAATGTAAAAAAAAAAAAAAAAAAAAAAAAAAAACCTTGGCATGATCTTTATTTCTATTTTTCCATAATTAGTTTTGAAAGTTCTTAATTTAGTTTACCAAGATAAACAAAAGAATGATCATTTTAACTCAATGTATTATATAATCAGAGAAGATAATTATTAAGTAAATCTGTATAATCTCTTAATCTGTTGTCTTTACACATTGCATTAACATTTATAAATTATGTCTTCTGAATTGCAATAATTAGATGGATATAATGTCAACTATTTGGAAAATTACAAAACAAAACAAAACAAAAAGCACAGTGCCCACACCACTGAAGTTCTCATATCTGTGAAATGAGGATAACTTATCACTGATGTCAATAATTACATGAGATAATTACTCATATTGCTAAAAAGATGTCAAAATTAAAACTTGCCATAAGAACATAAAATATCAACTATATTGAAATTTCTGTGAGTGCTTTGTATCTAAATAGGTATTGTTCAGTACATTAAGGAATTTATCAGAATTGGTTAAATTCTACGCTTGCATTTTTCGTCTGGGGAAACTCAGCCATTTACTTCGTGTCAATTCCAGGTGTCATTGTCTTCTATTGATAGTAATAATTTACAAAAAAATGTATGTTTTAATCATTTTCATCAGAGTTGTCATTTAGGATTTTCACATCCCAAGTTCACATCCACAACCTCTACCTTCAGCTAATATATATATATATACATATATATATATATATATATATATATAAAATATATATATTTTTATTATTTTTTTCCCCAAGGGAGAGAGCATTGATTTCTTAGGTTTTACTTGAAGGATCCCAAAGCACTACAGATAGTCCTACTCATAAAGGGAAACAAAACAAAACAGACTTTTAGGGCTTAATAAGATTGTTTTACTTACTTCCAACAAGGATGTGAGTAAAGGATTCCAATAACCTAATAAATAAGTTCCCTAATAAATTCCCTAATGAATTTAATTTTTTAATTCCTAATAATTTCCCTAAAAAATAATTTCCTAATAAATTCCCATTAAATATGGGAATATTTAATTTGAACAGATCAGTAAAATACACATTATTGGATTAAGTCTAGTGATTCACTTAAGAAAAATAACCTTGCTTTGCTAGAAACCACCATTCTTGTCAAGACCACTGCACCTGTACAATACAGTATACATATACTGCATACACGCACACACAAAAATATAAAATACATTATATTTTTACAAAGTCATTTAATAAACTATGTATATAAATATAGTTTTACCATTTCTTATGGTATTGAGAGATAAATGAAATAAATTAATTTGTATCCTTAACAAAAACGTAGTCCTTTTACTTTACTGTCCAAGTTCTTCCTCCCCAACAGGAGCTGCTGTTAGGACATATGAATAAAACACTGGTACAGAATTCACCAGAACTCACAGCAGTTCTTGCAGAGTAATCACTAGCAATCTATGGCACTTCTCTTTCTGGCAATTTGTAGAAGATCCTCTGACTGACAGACAGCCTAGCCATCAGCCAAAAGAAGCAGAATCTGGTATTCATTATCCTGAAAAGAAGCTTATTTTTCTCCTAAATACAAAACTCTATAATCTGGCCTACATGGCCTACTTTTTCTTCAGAAAAAAAAAAAAAAAAAAAAAAATAATAATAATAATAATAAAAACGACAATAGCAACAATCCTCCTTTTTTTTTTTTTTTTTTTTTTTTTTTTTTTTTTTTTTATGATGATAACTGCCATCAACCTTTAATCTTCCAACAAAAGTTGATTCTTCACACACAATAGCCTATTCAGTCTGAACTAGAGGAATAGATTGAAAGCTTATTTGCACTTCTCCCATTTCAGGAAGACAGACAAAGGTTGATTCAGCTGCAGCATGCCTTGAGATGAATCTATGACATTTGAAAATGTTCTCATGGTTGGAAAAGCTCAAAGGTCATTCAAGGACTTAGTAATTGCTGGAATTTAGGAGATTCAGGACAGCCCTTCAAGAAATACAAAGACATTGACATAACGAGAGTAGAGTAAAGGATGACTAAGAAGATGAAGGGAGTACTGCATCTCACCTGTGAGCAAACACTGAGAGAGATGGGGTTGTTCAGCCTGGAATAGAGAAGGGGGATCTCACCTGAAGAGAGGGTGCACACAGGACAGCGCCAGGCTCTTTTTAGTGGTGCCCCATGCCAGGACAAGAGGCAATGAGCACAAATTGGTTCTCTCTGAGCATCGCGAAACATTTCTTTACTGTGTAAGAGAACGAGCACAAGTTCATCACAGAGGCTGTGGAATCTACTACCTTGGAGACTTTCAAAAGCCTCCTGGACACAGTTCTGAACAACCTGCTTTATGTGGCCCTGCTTTAGCATGAGGATTGGACCAGATAGTTCCTTCCAACCTCAGCCATTCATTTTGTAATTCTGTGTACCCTGCTCAGTACTTATGTGTATTTTGACAACAGACTATTGAAAATTTCTTAACATACGAACCAATTTAACATTTTTCTAACTGTGTATTGACATAGACTGCATATCCCCACCTCTTTTATATTTAAATACAGTCTTTTTGACAACAAATGTTTTTTTAGAATCTCTCCTGGTATTGGCTGTTTTCTTCTTGTCTTTGTGTACCTTATAGTCAGAAGTATTTTTGTGGGTCTGGAAGCATTCTCTGAAAAACAGAAATAGCTTTTCCAATTTTTGCCGCTAATATAGGATTACCACTGGGAAAATCTATACCAATAAGAAATTTGCATATATTAGAAGCAATTAGTGTATATACCAATCTATTTGATTCTTGTTTGCTTCTCATCCATTGAATCAAATATTAATGATCATGATCATCAGTTAAATATATATCCTCCCCCCCCCCCCCCCCCCCGCCTTCATCAGTTGGTGTCTCTGTTTTCTGATTTATTCAACTCAGCAGTTTCTTTTCCTCTTCCACAACTGTTCTTACCTACAATTCATAGCATTAATCACTTAATGCTTTTGTGCACTTATGGTTTTACTTAGAGGATATTTACCACTTCTCTGAGAAACTACTTTAAGAAACAATGAACAAAAATATGCAAACTAATCTTCTATATGTATTTAAAATTTATATTTGGTTTCTAAGTTTTAGAAGTTCACAATATACTGGGTTGGGGAAAACCATAAAACTCATTATTATATTCAAACATGGTTGGATAAACTGGTAATGGAAAAGAATACAGTAAAAAAAAGGGCACTCAGGTGGACCCCCTGAGGGAAAAGTGACAGTCTAGACAGGTGACTGCAGAGAGCTCCAGAATCTGGAGCCCCTCCAGGGTCCTGAGGGAAGAGAGGGCTGTCATGGGTGCAGGTGTGCCCTGCTTAAGGGACTCCTCGAGCAGGCTGTTGGCCTTCAGTGAGAAATCAGCAGCCTGAGGGGCTCCTGGGAAACTCTGAGGGTGACAGATAGGAGGTATCAACCTGCCCCTGCTGATGCCCAGGAGCCCCTTCCTAAGTCCCTGAAAAGAGTAGTAGCTGACCCAGTTGATCACGTGCAGGACAGAGGGCTTGACCACTCACAAAATAAAAGGGGCTGGACCCTCAACTCAGCTCAAAGCAGGAAGAGATGTTTGTCCCCAACACCCATGGTGCCACCAACCCCCACAGATTCCCTGGATAATAGATTTGAGGCTCTCAGGCAGGAAAAGAAAAAGGATAAGGGTCTGGACAGTAGCCTGGGAAGCAACCCTGCGAACCATGTCAATTTGGGGGAAAGTACTGAGCATAGGGATCAGGGCTGTATGGAGCACTGCATCAAAATCAGTGCCACAAGAAAAGAACAGAGAGTTTTAGTAATCAGAGACTCCTTGCTGAGGGGCACTGAGGCTCCTATTTGTTGCCCAGATAACGTATCCAGAGAGGTGTGTTGTCTTCCTGGGGCACAGGTCAGAGACATTAGGAAAGCTCTGCCACAGCTCATTAAACTGGAGGATTACTATACTCTTGTTGTCATTCAGGTTGGAACCGAGGAATCTGCAACTAGAAAAATAAAGAATATTAAAAAGGGCTTTGCATCCCTGGGAAGGTTGTTGAAGGCATCAGGGGTACATGTAATATTCTCCTCTGTCCTTCCTCTGGGTGACTGGGACCCAGAAAGAAGGAGGAGAACGGGACAGGTGAACGACTGGCTGAGGGGATGGTGTCTGGACCAAGGATTTGGGTATTTTGATCTAGGACAGACTTTTGAGAAGCTGGGTATGGGGGCTGCTGGTGGACTCTGGTTCAGTGAGTGGGGTGCAAGACTATTGGGGAGCAAACTCTCTGGACATATTACTTTAACCTAGGTTTGATGGGGGAAGGGAAGGGAGCTAAAAGTGACAGAGAAGGGCTGGGGGAAGTTGTCACTACTGACTCTGATGGAGACAGTAGGGAAAAACCTCTGAGTTGTCCCATAGGATCATCTGAGGGCTCCTCAGAGAAGGTAATATTCCTGATACCCTATCTGGAATCTTCTTCTTGTGTCCCTCTAGGCATAAACGAGCCTGTAGTTTCCCTAAAATGCCTGTATGCCAATGCAAAGAGCATGGGAAATAAACAGAATGAGCTCAAGATCCGTGTACGGTCGCAGGGCCACGATCTTGTTGCAATCACAGAGACATGGTGGGACAACTCGCATGACTGGAATGCTGTCATGGAGGACTATGTCCTTGTTAGGGAAGACAGGCTGGGGAAATGAGGGGGTGGGGCTGCCCTTTATGTGAGGGAGCAATTAGAGTGTACCCAGCTCCAGCTGGGGAAGGGTGAAGGACAAGTGGAGAGCTTGTGGGTGAGAATTAAGGGGTGGGCTGGTATGGGGGACACTGTTATGGGGGTGTACTACTGGTTACCTGATCAGGAGGAAGAGGTCAACAAGGCCTTCTACAAGCAGCTGGCAGTTGTCTTGTGATCACGGGCGCTGGTTTTCATGGGAGACTTCAAATATCCAGATATCTGTTGGGAAAGTAACTCGGCCAGGCACACGCAGTCCAAATGGTTCCTACAATGCGTTTAAGAAAATTTTGTGATGCAGATACTGGAGGAATGGAGAGGTGGGGGGTGCTTCTGGACCTCGTTCTTACCAACAGGGATGGGGCTTGTTAGGGCTGTGAAGGATGAGGGCAGGCAACTTGGGATGCAGCAACCCTGAGATGGTGGAGTTCAAGATGGAACTTGGTGGAAAAAATCAGGCAAAAATTAGGATTGCCACCCTGGATTTTCGGAGAGCCAACTTTGACCTCTTCCAGGACCTGCTTGGGAGTATCTCATGGGATAGGTTGCTAGAAGGCAAGGGTGCATGTGAGAGCTGGGCAACATTTAATCAGCACTTCTTCCAAGCTCAGATTTGGTGCATCTCTAAGAGTAGGAAATCAGGGAAGGGGGCAGGAAACCTGCATGGATGAGCAAGGAGCTCATCGATAAGATCAAAAGGAAGAGGAAGGTTTATGAAATGTGGAAAAATGGAGGAGTATAGGAGTGTTTTCAGGGTCTGCAGGGATGCAATGAGAAAGGCTAAAGACCACCTGGAGGTGAGGCTTGCAAAAGAGATAAAGGATAACAAGAAGTGTATTTTTTTTTTTTTTATTTAAGTATGTAAATAGTAAAAGGAAGACTAGGGATAATGTGGGTCACCTGCTGAACGAGAGGGGTGTCCTGGTAGTGGGGGACACTGAGAAGACATAGACATTGAATGCCTTCTTTGCTTCTGTCTTTGCTGCAAAGACACCCTTGCTACCCCCACCCTCCCCCTTCCTCTGGAGTGAGGAGAAAGAGTCTGGGAAGTGGAGATCTCCCCCCTGGTTGATGAGGGAGTGGTTCGAGAGCATATTAGTGGTGTCAACACACACAAATCCATGGGTCCAAATGGGATGTGTGCTGAGGGAGTTAGCAGAGGTGATTGCTAAACTGCTCCCCACCATCTTTGACAGGTTTGGAGAACAGGAGAGTAGAGTTAGCTGAGGATGGGAGCATAGCCAATGTCACCCTGGCCTTCAAGAAGGGTAAGAAGGAGGATGTGAGAAACTACAGGCCAGTCTGTCTCACCTCTGTCCTTGCAAAGGTTTTGGAACAGCTTGTTCTGGAGGCCATCTCCAAGCAATTGGAAGAGAAGAATGTTATGAGGAGTAGTCAGCATGGATTCACTAACGGGAAATCATGCTTGACCAAACATGTCTTCTAGGAAGATGTCTTCCATGAAGACATCACCAGCTGGGTAGATGGGGGGAGAGCAGTGGATGTCATCTACCTTGACTTTAATAAGGCTTTCGATACTGTCTCCCATGATGTCCTGGTAGCAAAGCTGAGAAAGTGTGGGATAGAGGAGTGGACAGTAAGGTGGGTTGAGAACTGGCTGACTGGATGAGCTCAGAGGGTGGTGATTGGCAGTGCAGGGTCCAGCTGGAGACCTGTGACTAGTGGTGATCCCCAGGGGTCAGTGCTGGGTCCGGTCTTGTTCAACATCTTCATTGACAATCTTGATGAGGGAATAGTGTCCGCCCTCAGCAAACATGCTGATGACACAAAGCTAGGAGGAGTGGTTGACACACAAGAAGGCTATCAATTGTTATCTATTGACACACCAAGGCATTCAGTGAGACCTGGACAGGCTGGAGAGATAGGCAGGAAGAAACCAAATGAGGTTTAACAAGAGCAAGTGTAGAGTACTGCACCTAGGAAGGAACAACCGGATGTATCAGTACAGGCTAGGGAATGATCTGCTGGAGAGGAGCTGTGAGGAGAAGGACCTGGGAGTCCTTGTGGACAACAGGTTGACCATGAGCCAGCACTGTGCTCTCATGGCCAAGAGGGACAATGGGATCCTGGCATGCATTAAAAAGAGGGTGGCCAGTGGGTCAAGGGAAGTGATCCTCCCTCTCTACTCTGCCTTGGTCAGGCCTCACCTGGAGTACTGTGTCCAGTTCTGGGCTCCCCGGTACAAAAAAGACAGGGATCTCCTGGAAAGCGTTTAGTGGAGGTCCAGAAAGATGATATGGGGCCTGGACCATTTTCCATATGAGGAAAGGCTGAGAGACCTGGGTCTGTTCAGCCTGGAGAAAAGACTGAGAGAAGATCTCATCAATGTGTATAAATACCTGAAGTGTGGAAGACAGAGGGATTTGGCCATCCTCTTTTCAGTGTTCTTTGGGGACAGGACAACGAGCAATGGCCACAAAATGGAGCACAGGAAGTTCCGCACCAACACGTGAAAGAACTTTTTCATGGTGAGGGTTATGGAGCACTGGAACAGGCTGCCCAGGGAGGTTGTGGAATCTCCTTCTCTGGAGATATTCAAGGCACGTCTGTATGCCTCCCAGGGCTGTCTGTTCTAAGGAACCTGGCTGTCTGTTCTAAGGAACCTGCTTTGGCAAGGGTTTGGACCCAAAGATCTTTCGAGGTCACTTCCAACCCCTTCAATCTGTGATTTTTTGATTCTGTGAAAAATGCAGCTATATGTGGTTTAACCCTGCTAGGCAGCTAAACTCTACCACAACCACTCTCTCACTCACCCTTCTCAAAGGAAAGAGGTTTGAAAATATGATGAAAGGGCTTAATGTTTGAGATAAGGTCAAGAAGATAACTCAACAGTTATCATTATGAGGAAAACAGACTCAGCATACAGAGATTAATATTATTAACTAATTATTACTAACAGGCTAGAGAAACTAAAAGCAAAATAAATCCACCCTCCCCTCTTCCACCCTCTTCTACTTCCTCCCCTGGAGCGGCAAAGGGGAACGAGGCAATGGGTGCTGTGGTCGGTCCCTAATTCTTTGTCTCTGCTGCTCCTTCATGGTCACTCTCTGCCCGTGTTCCATTTGGGGTCCCTCCCACAAGATGCTGTCCTTCCAGAAATTATCCTGTGGGGGCTGCCCACAGGCAGCAGCTCCTCAAGAACTGCTTCCACATGTTTCCGTACCACAAGGTACCATCAGAAGCAAACTGCTCCAGCCCAGGTCCTCCACAGGTGGCAGCTCCCCTGTTCCTGTGTGGGCTCCTCTCCACAGGCTGCAGCTCTGGCCCAGGGCCTGCTCTTGCAGGGGCTCTCCGTGGGCCGCAGCCTCCTCCAGGCCACATCCACCTGCTCCACTGGGGGCTCCTCCACGGGCTTCAGTGTGGAGATCTGCTCCATGTGGGACCCATGGGCTGCAGGGAGACAGCCTGAACCACCAGGGGCTTCTCCCTGCACAGGCCTTAGGGGAACTGCTGCTGCAGTTCCTGCAGCACCCTCTGCCCTTCTTCACTAACCTTGGTGTCTCCAGGACAATTTCTCACTCCCCTCTCCCATCTGCAGTTGCCCAGCGTTTTTTTCATTTTCTTCGGTCTGCTCTCCCAGAAGCTCAACCAGCATTGCTCACTGCCTCAACTCTGGACAGAGGCAAGTCCCTTTTGGAGGTAGATGGAGCTGGCTTTTGTCTGAGATGGGGCTGGACTCTTCTTACAAAGACCATCCCTACAACCCCCCTGCTACCAAACCCTTACCACAGAAAACCAATGCACTCTAAACAGATAATGTAGCTGTGTGGTCTTCCATCCTGAGTCTGTGAGAGGATGATTAGTTTAAAATCATCTAATTCAATACTAAAATCTATTGGAGTCAAGCATACTTGGCTCTTGACAAAAGAAATACAACCTCATGCTATCTCAGGTTTTAAACAAACTAAAAACATAGAAAGAATAAAGTGTTCTTAACATAATTCCTGTCTGTGTGCTGAAAGGATTCTAGGAATTAATATCCCATATCTAAGTTTATTAGGTACGTTTATACCATCTTGTGATTGTTTTTCCACATAGAAGGCAACATGAAATAAAAAATCAATCATTCCTGCTGTGCTAGCCTGTCCACTCCGTAAGTCACTGAAACCTAGAAAGGAAAACAAATCCTTAAATATACATGACTGACATCAACATGAGCAAAAGTATGAGCTGAGAAACTTTTTTATTTACCCTACTCTAAAGAAATCAAATGCCAATATGGCAAATTTCCATCCTGAAAGCTCAGTATCTAAGTAAAACAGTTTTTAAATGATGGAAGGAAATTGAAACACTTATTACTGCTAGCTTGAAAGTGCTTAGTCTTGCAACACCTACCAGATTCTACATTATTAGTTTGACCTCAATTCTTTTCCTCTTCCTAACATATTCTACAAAAACATATTCTCCTATCTTAGGTAGAGAGCAGGACTAAAATTGCACATTATCGTAGCTGTTGGACATTTAGACATATGTTCTGGCAAGATACACAAGAGAAACAAGAAAGGTAGTATGTAGTATATAGGGTTGTAGGACACTGCAAATAAACAAGTAGAAACTATGTTGCCTAAACAGGAAAGAAAACTATGTGCTTGGTAACCTTATAGTTCAATATAGGTAGATTAGGTAGACAAAGCATTGTTGACACTGCTGTGGGAAAAGATGAGTGACTGCACATCATAAAATTAAGTAAGCCAGCTGGTGATCTAATTGTCTAATAGTTTGAGATGTACAAAGTAGCATTGCACATGGCTGTGCTTCTGTATTGTTAGATTTTTTTTTCTTTCTGTATTTATTTAAGATCTTGACTCAGAAGATATGGAAAAATGCAATTCTGATTGTCTAGTACAGCTTTTTCAAAGAAAGCACGTGTAATAATTGCTTTTGAATGGATTGTTAAATCTGTCTTTGTGTGCAGTCAGAATGATTTTTTTTTTTCTCCAAATTTTTATTTTTTTACACTGAGTACTTGACAAAAAGCTAAAAGGTACGTTAAAATCACTTCAGATATTGCTAGTTAAAAATACCCTAATGATGTATAAAACAATAAATGTGCTTCTATGTCACTTCCCATATCAGAAGAATCACATTGTAAGTCTTGAGGCTAACAGAACTAACTGTTCAGCTTTTCTTCATGATTCTTTCAACCTTAAAGGCCACATACTCAAGTACTTGATCTGACAAGAAAGAGAGAAACCTGCCTATATTGATATCTAATAGTGTCCTTCTGTAATAAATTATTTGGATGAAGACATGAATGGCTTAGATATATTAGAAAGGATATAGAAGAATCAACTGAGGGGGGGGGAGGGAAGGGGGGGGGGGAGGAGCAAGGGTGAATGGAAGAAGGTGAAAAAAGTTGTTCCAAACACACAGTGAGAGCATGGTGACAGTTTATGTTTGATAAAAGGACTAAAAGGACCAACAGCTTGTCAGTAAAGCCCTGACCTTAAGAGCAACAGTAGAATAATAAGATCCTGGAGAGGACACACATGGCAGGATGTGTGTTAAAAAGAGAAATACAGAAATACAGCTTTCAAATTAGATAACTTATTAAAGATGGAGTAAATCTGACTTTAAAATTTTTGTAGGGGATGATTTTTTCCACTTTTATTTTATGGAACAAAATCACAATAACAAGACAAAAATCTATGTGGATAAGATAACAGCTTCTCCTCTTCTGTCAAATCACTGAGGCAAAATATTTATAGTCACGTAAGTTACTTATTTTCTGTGTAGAAATAAAAGACTTTATGTCCCTTACTTTTGGTGTCTGTCTCAGATTGTCGTAAAAGGAATTTCATTTATTTTTATTTTATTTTATTTTATTGTGTCCTTAAGGTTTTTATTAATTCTTCCCAAAATATCTTTTGAGCATGTTCTGGCATGCCATGTATGATAAGTATTGCTGTAGCAGTATGCAGGATTCTAAAACAAAAAACAAAAAAACAAAAAACAAAAAAAACAAAACAAACAAACAAACAAACAAACAAACAAAAAAAAAACACAGTGTAGGCCCACTACAAAAAAAGTGTTGTTACCTTAACACAGGTGCCGTTTAGACCTGTTGGTATATCTAAGACACCACATTGGAACTGGCACCTGGTTCTTGTCATATCATGTGTGGTTTTTTTTGAAGCCAAGAGGGGTACCCTAGGGAATCTCAAATGACTTTTGCTTAGGCAGCTGAAGCATGGTTAAATGACAAGAGATACTGAAAAGAAGAGAAAGAAAATAACTTTCAAATTGCAAAGAGGGTAAGTAGAGATGAATGACTTTACATATAGATTTCTTGATTCTTTGGACAGCATTGCATTTTCTAACAATCCCTTTCTATCTTTATATGTATTGACAATATTTATTCAAATGCACTAAGTATAAATTTATCTGTTATTTTGCAACTATATATTCCTTATCTCTCTCATAAAGGAAAACAAAACATCAAGCATCTATGATGCAAGCATCTATAGATATTACTCCTAATACTGTTTAAATGTTAAGTTTAAAAAAACTCAATAAATTTCACACACAAATTAATGACTGCTATTGTAAGAAGAGTGGAATTTACCTTAGTTAAGGAGCTAAGAATATATTTTAGCTGCATAAGTGTGCCGTTATTAGAAAATCACTGATGTGTGCAGCCATTGTATTACTAATGGCACATCGACCACTACAAAAGTGAGTTCTTTCTTCTGCCAGTGTCATGCTTCACTGTTTATTACTCTGTCATTATGATTTTATATAGAATGCATACAAACTGTGATATAATAAATAATTTTGCTAGAGCTACTGAAAGGTAAGTATCTATATAATCTACTGTAGCTGTGTTAATACTAAGAATATTGCTTTTACCTTAGAGTGATTTTTGTTGGTAGAGTGTCTTCTAGAAGAATACAGCTAAAAAGTAAAAATTATGCCAGTAATATGCAGTCCAGAAATGTCTATAGCCCGATTTTCTTACTATAATGGAATAAAAGAATACAGTGCTCAGGTGAACTAGGTATTGAGACACAATTGTCCTTCTAGTTATAAGCAAGATCTTCAATTGATTAAAAAATTCACTGTTCTTTTACCTTTCAAACTGTTGAGTAGATGGAAAGAACAGTATGAAATGGACTTAAAATCTTGCATAAAGAAAAGTCAATAATGTGGCCTTGTGGTGTTTCTACCTAACTGGCAGCTGAACTCCACTATAGTTGCTCTCTCACTCTCCCTCCTCAGAGGGAAAGAGGGAGAAAATACAATGAAAATATGAATGTGATTGTGCAGCTTCTGGGCTCTTCTCACAGAGACCATCCCTGCAGAAACCCTTGTCACATAAACTCAATGCAGGCCTACAAAAAAAAAAAAAAAGACAGTTTTTATTCTGCTTTTTTTGAGGATAGCTTCAGTTTATAGCACAAAGCATACGCCAAGAACAGAAAAGAGGCATCAAGATTCAAGCAGTACTATGGTATTTTTGCCCAGGTACTAAAATTACCATTAAAAACCATTCACACCATCACACAGCAGTAGATTGGGAGAAGGAAATGTTGTCTAGTCACTGGAACTTAATCTTGAGTTCAGAATTGAGTGTTATAATGTTTAGCTGAAGCAAAAGAGAAGTTTAACCAGCTGTTACTTAGGAAACTTGAAGTTAGCTGTAGCAGCTCTAAAATACATGAGTAAATTGCATTTTTAAATTGCTAAATGCGTATTAAGATATAGATTAGCTGACTGGTGATACTTTAATGCAGTAGCATGATTTGCAGCCAAACTACCATAGGAATGAGTTCAGTCAATACAGAGGAAATCACAGAATCACAGAATGGCTGAGGTTGGAAGGGACCTCTCAAGATCATCTTGTCCAATCCCTCTGCCAAGCAAGATCATCTACAGGACATTGGGCAAGATGGCATCCAGGTGGATTTTGAATATCTCCAGAGAAGGGGACTCCACAGCCTCTCTGAGCAACCTGTCCCAGTGCTCTGTCACCTTCACAGTTGTCGTGGTTTAACCCGGCCAGCAGCTAAACACCACACTGCCGTTCGCTCACCCTCTCCCCTCCCTCTCTGGGACAGGGGAGAGAAACAGAAAGTGAAGCCCGTGAGTTGAGATAAAGACAGTTTCTTAAGGCAGGAAAATAATAATAACAATAATAATAATAATAGTAACAACAACAACAACAACAATAATAATAATAACAATAACAATAACAATAATAATAATAATAATAACAATGATAGTAGTAGTACTACTACTAATAATGTGTACAAACAAGTGATGCACAATGCAATTGCTCACCACCTGCTGACCAATGCCCAGCCTAACCCCGAGCAGTCCGGCCCCCCTCCCCCGTCTAGCCACCCCTATATATTGTTTAACATGATGTCAGATGGTATGGAATACCCCTTTGGGCAGTGTGGGTCAGCTGTCCTGGGTCTGTCCCCTCCCAGCTCTTGCTGCACCCCCAGCCTGTCCGTTGGCAGGACAGAGCAAGAAGCTGAGACGTCCTTGGCTTAGTATAAGCACTGCTCTGCAACAATTAAAACATCGGGGTGTTATCAGCACTCTTCTCATCCTAAGCCAAAATACAGCATTCCACCAGCTACTAGGAAGAAAATTAACTCTGTTGTAACTGAAACCAGGACAACAGTAAAAAAATGCCCTCTCATATTCAGATGGAACTTCTTGTGCTTCAGTTTGTACCTGTTGTGTCTTGTGCTGCCAATATGCACAACTGGAAAGAGTCTGATTCCATCCTCTCGACAGCCTGCCCTCTGAAATTTACACACATTACTGAGGTCTCCCCTCATTCTTCTCTTTTCCTGTGAAACAGACATCAGTATCTCAGCCTGTCTCTATATGACAGGTGCTCCAGTCCCCTGGTCATCTTCATAGCCCTCCCCTGGACTCACTCCAGTAGTTCAATGTCTTTCTTGTACTAGGGAGCCCAGAACTGGACACAATACTCCAGGTGTGGCCTCACCAGGGCTGAGGAGAGGGGGAGGATCACCACCATTGACCTGCTGGCAAAAATCATCCAAATGTATTCCAGGATAACATTGGTCTTCTTGGCCACAAGAGCACATTGCTGATTCATGTTCAGCCTAATGTCCACAAGGACTCCCAAGTCCCTCTCTGCAGAGCTGCTCTTCAGCAGGCCAGCCCCCAGCCTGTACTGATGCTTGGGGTTATTCCTCCTTAGGTGTAAGACCCTACCTTTGCCCTTGTTGTAATTCATGAGTTTCCTGGAGGCCCAGCTCTCCAGCCTGTCAAGGTCTCTCTGAATGGCAACACAGCCCTCTGGGGTATCAGCCACTCCTCCAGTTTTGTGTCAGCAAACTTGCTGAGGATGCACTCCATTCCGTCATCCAGGTCGTTTAGCTAGCTACAGGCCTCCAACTAGACTCTGCACCACTGAGCACAACCTTCTGAGCTCTTCCATACAGTCAATTAGCAATCCATCTCTCTGTCCACTCATCTAGGCTGCACTTCCTGAGCTTGTCTATGAGGATGTTATGAAAGATAGTGTCAAAAGCCTTGCTGAAGTCAGGGCAGACCACATCCACCCCTCTCACCTCATCTACCTAGCTAGTCATTTCATCATAGAAGACTATCAGATTGGTTAAGCATGATTTCCCCTTGGTGAATCTATGCTGACTACTCCTGATCCCCTTTGTATCCTCCACAGATGACTTCTAGGATGAGCTGCTCCATCACCTTTCCAAGGACGGAGATGAGGCTGACATGTGTGTAGTTGCCTGGGTCCTCCTTCTTGCCCTTTTTGAAGACTGGTGCAACACTGGCTTTCTTCTAATCCTCAGGCACTTCTCCTGTTCTCCACAATGTTTCAAAGATGAGGGAGAGTGGCCTAGCAATAAAATCAGCCAGCTCCCTCAGAACTTGTGGGTGCATTTTGTTGGGGCCCATGAATTTGTTGATGTAACATTTGCTTAGATGGTCTCTGACCCAGTTCTCTTCAACCATTGGAAAGTCCTCCTTTCTCTGGACATCCTCCATTGTCTCCAGGGTCTGAAATTCCTGAGGGCTGATCTTAGCAGTAGACAGAAGCAAAAAAAAATACGTTCAGCAACTCTACCTTCTCCATATCCTTGGTCACAAGGGCACCCACCCCATTCAGCCAAGTGCTGACATTTTCATTAGTCTTCCTTTTTCTACTGATGTATTTGAAGAAGGCTTTCTACAACAGTAGAAACAGTTCCTGTTGGCTCCAAAAGGCTGCTGGCCAAATCTGAGCCAAAAAGTGACATTGGTTCTTCCTCTGTGAGAGCATATTTAAGAAAGTCTAGAAAACACTGTGCATCTAGGAGAGAAGACATGAGAAAATATGTGTGAAACAACCCCACAGAGACCAAGAGCAGTGAAGAAGGAGGGCAAGAGGTACTCTAGACCCAAGAGCAGGTTTCCCTGTGGCCTGTGAAGAGACCCATGGTGAAATATTTGGAAACAGCCTGAAGGAAGCTGCAGCCTGTGGAGAGCCCATGCAGGAACAGACTCAGCTGGAACTGCAGCCCATGGAGAGGAGCCAATGGTGGAGCAGGCAGACTTGTGGGACCTGAATCTCATGGGGGACCTGAAAGACTGTGCCCTGTAGTTTGGACCCATATTGGAGCTGTTCTTGAAGATCTGTAGCCTGTGGGAAGCTCAAGTGGGATCAGTTTCAGAAGGACTGCATCCCATGGGAGGGAACCCATGCTGGAGCAGAAAGAGTAAAGATGGAGGAAGAGCAGTTGACAAGGCGTTATGGATTGTCCACAACCCCAGTTCCCCATTGCCTTTCATCTCTCAGAGGGAGGAGTTAGAACTGGGTGGATGGGGTGAAGGTGTGTTCAGTTTGCTTTTAGTTTTCATTGTTCTAGTTTGGGAATAAAACCTTTTTTTCATCATATTTTCTCCCTTTGCCCTTTTGAGGAACAGGAGTGAGAGAGTGGTGTGGTGAGCTATTTGTTGGTGTTAAATCACCAATCACTTTCTCCTTCTATTATTTAGGTCAAACAACTGTAAAGCCTCGTCAAGTAAAACCTATTTTTTGAAGTCACCTACGATGGTTCCTTCATTATCTAAATTCTTCCTTTGAAAAAAACAGGCTGGAAAGATACAGTAGAATTGAATATTGGTATGTCTAGAACTTGTTATGTCTTTCCATTAAAGACGCAAACTGCAGGAATTCATTGACTACCAACACTAAATGGAAATAATTCTCTATGCACTTAAAATAAAACAGTTTTATGAAGGATTTTGCCACACTATCAATTCCTCCACTATATATATCTGGAATATAATATATATATATATATATATATATATATATATATATATATATATATATATATGAGATCATAATTCACAAAAGAGTCATCTTTAATACTTTCTGCTTGTTTGAAATGGGTTTATATTTATAATTTTCTGAATTATATTATTTCTGAATTATTATTCTGACTCACAAACGTTATCTTAGTGGTGTTAAGATCTCCAGATCTTCTCAGACGGTCTTCACTATGTTTTGTTTGTTTGTTTTTGAAATAATCAATAAATAGAACTTTTATGCAGAAAAATATGAATAAAACAAGAAATAGCTGTTGATACATTATTATTATTATTAATATTCATGCACAAAGGATTTCAGTCTAAAACATTATTTACATATTATAAAAATATTCTTGAGATGCAGTTTTGATTTTTGAATAATGTTTGAATCAACCTTTGCTGTTCTCCACAGTTACATTATTTAAGAGCAAACCAAAAAATACTTCATTTAAAGTACTGGCTTCTTCTATAAACAGATATTTATAATGATATAACAGTATGTGGAAAAAAAGGGAAAAAAAAAAAAAAAAAAAAAGCATATTTTTTTTCAACATTAAATCTTTGTCTGAGTTGAAGTCCATATCTGTAAAGAATTAATGGACTGTGCTTTTTTAATATTACTGATCCTACAAATGCCTGTGCATATGAGCAGCTTTCTTCATATAAAAATCCCCACTGATTTCAAATTACAGACAGAATTAATATTTGCAGATCAAGAGCTCAAGTAGAAAGTTATCTTTCTCCTCTATCTCAAATAATATTAATCTGGTAATAATGATATTTTATTGCAAATAATCTAAACCAAATTTTAGCTTTTTATTCTTAAGGTGTTATTGTAACAGGAAGTAAATTGCAATTATTACATAGTAACATTATTAATTACTTAACAACATTATTTAACACTACCTTTCAAATAAATATTTGCTTAGGATTCTGCTACATCTGTTAGAATAGTGTGGTTAATTTTCATTGAATAAGAATAAAAATAAAATCCATTATATCATTTCCCCTTTGTATTTATTGAATTAAGTCTGCTGAAGTAGAAATATATCAGTAACTTTACACAAAGATGAGGTCAGAAATCTAAAATATGTACAGTGCCCTATATTGCTGGAAGTTTTGTGTATATGACTTTCAGCTCTTAATTCAAAGTGCCACAGTAAATACGAGGTTTACCAGGGAGCTAAAACTACTTTTACTTAGCAAGTAGTTTAAGGCTGTAGATTAGTGAACCAAGAGAAGTACAGGGGATAGTAATGCTATTCTGAGGTATTTCACAGTAAAGTCTGAGGTATTATCTCTTTTGAGTATGAGGGGTCCTTGCATCCTTTCTGGGCAGGCTGAATTTTGCCAGAATAAAGCAACAGATCATTGCTTTTTACAAGGAAAGTAAGATATTAAAATTCATGTGTGTTTAAAACAACCACATGTCAAAACTGAAAACGATTTTCTATTGGTAGAAAATGATATGCTGTTAAGATAACAAATATACATATATTGGGGGGGTAGAATGATTTGTTTCCAAGGTTAATCTGGTCTCTAAAATATGTAATAGAGCAAAATGTGATAAAGCATCACAGCTTTTCTAATATTTTCAACGTAATTTTATTCAGTATGTCTTTATATATAAATAAAATAAATATATAAATAAATAAATAATATATATATTTATGTATGTGTATGATTGTGGCTTTCAAGTTATTGCACATTTGTAAAATTATGACTGTAATGACTGTAAAAAGTATGACTTTTCAATCTTCATGGATATTTTGAGAAAAGAGGATTAGGTCTGTATGATAATAATTCTGCATCTGCCATTTCTAATGCTGTGAGAAAGTGTATGCAAAATCACCTAACTTTAATCTTAAGAGTCCTAATTTAGATTGACAGTTTAGTGGTAGTGATTTGATATGAGAGCATGCCTTCATACAAATGAATATATATATTCAACCACTTACCTCTTTCTTTCATAGTAAAAGAATTACAGTAAGTTTACATTTGTAAAGGTAATTTTCAGTATGATACTCCCCTCAAAAAAAAAAAAAAAAAAAAGATGAGGACCTGTGTCTGTGGTGAGAGAATTGCTTCTTTTCTGAAGTTTAAATTAGCATTGAAAAAATCCTCCTGAATTATTTTCACAGATAGAAGTGTTTCACTGTAAATGGGATCTCAGCTGTCACTAAGGTAAAACTGTGAAGAAATTTTCTTGGTGAGATGCTACAGTATGGGCTACGGGCAGGGTGGAGAGGAGGAAAGGCAAAAAAAATGAAAGAAGAAGAACAACAAAAATGTAACAGAAGCACAAACTGAACAGGAAATGAAACAGTAACATTTACTTTGTTGTACATCAGCCATCAGATTAGGTATTTGTAGTTATTGCAGGTTTTCCTGAACAAGAGGGAAAAAAAAAAAAAAAAAAAAAAAAAAAAAAGGAAAAAAAATACTTCCTGCCTTCACATGACTGAGAGCTAGATAACCTGTACATTGCTTTGATTTGTCTTATTTTAAAGCAAGATTTTGTTCCTAAAAAGAAATGGACATTTCATTCAAAAATGAATATAAAGGAATACATTACCTTTTCTGGTGCAAGAGCAGTTAAGCAAGCCTCTGTTTCTGTGCTAAATGCCATATGAGTGTGTTAATTGTGAACTGTGAATGTTCACTGTCCATTAAGAAGACATATAGTAACCAAAGCACTTACTCATGATGATTCCCTTCCACTGTTTAACTGTTTAATGTTAAGGGTAATTGGGACCGTAATTATTGTCCTTCATTTATATTTTGTTCTCTTTTAATTTTCAACTACTATTCTTTCAGACAATCTAGATTCTTCAAAGATGTCTATACTTTGAAGTATTTTCACTTATGTAATTAGATCTAAGAAAATGAATTTATAAGTTTGTTGAGATCAAAGGCCACTGCATAAATTGGTTGTACAGGAACATATACTCACATGAAGTTCACCATTTGAAAACATTTCCATTCATATTATTTATTTATTTATTTAATCATTCATTCATTTTGTTACTCTAGATTGAAGTAAAGAAGGTTTGTTCATTTTTAGTTAGTTTCCTGTACTTCCTCAGGATCTCACAGAAAATGAACAATTGCACCTGGATACCATGATTCATCTAACCATTTGTGTTGAACAGCTGAGAAGTTATTTACTCTTTTAAACTATGTTTTTCTCCTTATTACTGGTGCAATCATGACAAAGAGATTAGAAGAAACAGGTTGCTTCCTCTTCATATTCCATTAATCATATCTATACAAGATGGAGAGAGCAGTTCTAGCTCTGAAAGCAGGAGAAAAAATACAATACAATACAATACAGAATCACAGAATCAATCACAATCACAGAACTGTAGGAGTTGGAAGGGACCTCAGAAGTTTATCAGGTACAACAACCCTTCCAAAGCAGGTTCCTCAGAGCAGGCTGCCAGGTAGGCGCCCAGACAGGCCATGAATGTCTCCAGAGAAGGAGACTCCACAATCTCCCTAGGCAGCCTGTTCCAATGCCCCATCACCCTCACTGTGAAGAAGTTCTTTCGCATGTCAGTGCGGAACTCCCTGTGTTCTAACCTGTAGCCATTGCCCCTTGTCTTTTCCCCACAGAACACTGAGAAGAGGTTGGCTACATCCTTCTGTCCCCCACTCCTCAGATATTTATATACACTGAGGAGATCCCCTCTCAGTCTTCTCTTCTCCAGGCTGAACAGACCCAGGTCTCTCAGCCTTTCTTCATAGGGAAGATGCTCCAAGTCCCGTATCATCTTTGTGGCCCTCCGCTGGACTCTTTCCAGGAGATCCCTGTTGTTTTTGTGCCGGGGAGCCCAGAACTGCACACTACTCCAGGTGAGGCCTGCTGAGGGCTGAGTAGAGGGGGAGGATCACCTCCCTTGACCTGCTGGCTGTGCTCCTTTTAATGTACGCCAGAATCCCATTGGACTTCATGGCCACCAGGGCACAGTGCTGGCTCATGGTCAACCTGTCATCCACCAGGACCGCCAGGTCCTTCTCAGAGTTCCTCTCCAGCAGGTCATTCCCCAGCCTGTACTGATACGTCCAGTTGTTCCTTCTCAGGTGCAGGACTCTACAGTTTCTCTTATTAAACCTCATTTGGTTTCCTCCTGTCCATCTTTCCAACCTGTCCAGGTCTTGCTGAATGGCAGCACAGCCTCCTGGCGTGTCAGCCACTCCTCCCAGCTTTGTGTCATTGGTGTACTTGCTGAGGGCGGACACTATTCCCTCATCAAGGTCGTCGATGAAGATGTTGAACAAGACCGGACCCAGCACCGATCCCTGGGGAACACTGCTAGTCACAGGCCTCCAGCCAGACTCTGCTCCTGTGATCACCACCCTCTGAGCTCATCCAGTCAGCCAGTTCTCAACCCACCTTGCCGTCCACTCCTCTATCCCACACTTTCTCAGCTTTGCTATTAGGATGTCATGGGAGACAGTATCGAAAGCCTTATTAAAGTCAAGGTAGATGACATCCACTGCTCTCCCCCCATCTACCCAGCTGGTGATGCCATCATAGAAGGCAACGAGGTTGGTCGAGCACAACTTCCCCTTGGTGAATTCATGCTGACTACTCCTCGTAACCTTCTTCTCTTCCAATTGCTTGGAGACGGCATCCAGTATAAGCTGCTACAATACCTTTCCAGGGATAGAGGTGAGACTGACTGGCCTGTATTTCCCAGATCCTCCTTCCTGCCCTTCTTGAAGACTGGTGTGACATTGGCTGTCCTTCAGTGTTCAAGCACCTCACCCGTTCTCCAGGACCTTTCAAAGATGATAGAGAGTGGTTTGGCGATCACATCTGCCAGCTCCCTTAGCACACGCAGATTCATTCCTTTGGGACCCATGGATTTGTGTGCATTGAGCCCACTCAGATGCTCCCGAACCACTCCCATGTCTACCAGGGGGGAACCATCAATTTCCCATACCCTTTGTCCTATTGCCAGGGGCGAGGAGTCCCGGGGGAGTGTCCTTGAAGCAAAGACTGAAGCAAAGAAAGCATTCGGTATCTCTGCCTTCTCAGCGTCTCCTGTGACCAGGACACCCCCCTCATTCAGCAAGGGACCCACATTATCCCTAGTCTTCCTCTTGCTGTTTACATACTTGAAAAAAAAAAGATTGATTCTTATTATCCTTTATCTCTTTCGCAAGCCTCATCTCTAGGTGGGCTTTAGCCTTCCTCGTTGTGTCCCTGCAGGCCCTTGCAACACATCTATACTCCTCCCAAGGGGACAGATCCTTTTTCCACATTTCATAGACCATGTTCTTCCTTTTGATCTTATTGATGAGCTCCTTGCTCATCCACGCGGGTTTCCTGCCCCCCTTCCCTGATTTCCTATTCCTCAGGATGCACCGATCCTGAGCATGGAAGAAGTGCTGTTTAAAAGTAGCCCAGCTTTCACAAGCATCCTTCCTTCTAGCAACCTATCCCATGAGATACTCCCAAACAGGTCCCAGAAGAGGTCAATGTTGGCTCTTCGGAAGTCCAGGGTAGCAATCCTGCTTTTAGCCTTACTTCCTTTGCCTAGTTCCATCTGGAACTCCACCATCTCATGGTTGCTGCATCCCATGCTGCCCCCAACCTTCACATCCCTAACAAGACCAACCCTGTTGGTAAGAACGAGGTCCAGGAGAACCCCACGCCTTGTTGGTTCCTCCACCACCTGCGTTAGAAAATTGTCCTCAACGCATTGTAGGAACCGTTTGGACTTCTCGTGCCTGGCCGAGTTGCTTACCCAGCAGATGTCTGGGTAATTGAAGTCCCCCATGAGGACCAGCACTCGTGATCATGAGGCTACTACCAGCTGCTTGTACAAGGCCTCATCGGCTTCCTCCTCCTGATCTGGAGACCTGTAGTAGACTCCTACCACCATGTCTCCCTTACCAGCCCACCCCTTAAATCTTACCCACAAGCTCTCCACTTGTCCTTCATCCTTCCCCAGCTGAAGCTGGGTACACTCTAATTGCTCCCTCACATAAAGGGCAACCCCACCCCCTCATTTCCCCAGCCTGTCTTCCCTAACAAGGACATAGTTCTCCATGACAGCGTTCCAGTCATGCAAGTTGTCCCACCACATCTCAGTGATCGCAACAAGATCGTGGCCCTACGACCGAACACAGATCTTGAGCTCATCCTGTTTATTTCCCATGCTCCATGCATTGGTGTACAGCAGGAGGTACAGTTACCCATGGTGGGATGCAAGAAGATACTGGATGGGGGATCGGGAATGCTACCTTCTCTGAGGAGCCCTCAGATAATCTTACGGGAGAGCTCAGAAGTTTTTCCCTGTCTTCAACAGTGGCAACAGTAACAACTTCCCCCATACCCTTCTCTGTCACCTTTAGCTCCCCTCCCTTCCGCCATCAAACCTAGTTTAAAGCCCAGAGAGCTTGCTCCCCAACACACTTGCGCCCCGCTTGCTCAGTTGGTTTCTGTCCGTAGCCCACATACCTGACCTCTCAAAGGATGGCCCAAGATCAAAATACCCAAATCTCTGGTCCAGACACCACCCCCTCAGCCAGCCATTTACCTGTAAATACAATACAATACAATACAATACAATAGATTTTAAATACATTTATCAAAAGATAAATGTATTTATCTTATGTGACTGAAAATTCTAAATCAGGGTTCTCTGTCAGTGAAGCAGAGGCCCTTATCTTTTTGGAAAATATAGGTAATGCAAATGAAAATACAAAAAAAATTGGAAGTGAGGTACAATATCAAAGATATTTCCAGTAGTCCTGCAGGACTACAAACAAGCAGATCTTAGAGCTATCATTAAGATTTTTATTTTATTTTATTTTATTTTATTTTATTTTATTTTATTTTATTTTATTTTATTTTATTTTATTTTATTTTATTTTATTTTAATTTTTTTTTATTTTTTTTTTACTGTATTTAGTTCCAAAACTCACAGTACTTAGCTTGAAATTTGAAACATCTATACCAGGTACTCTCTGCAAACATATATATTTTTTTCTATATAAAAAATACATTTCTGCAGACTGCATTTTTTTTCCACTACTCTTATTACAAAATATACGAAGACCCTGCTAATAGAATTAAAATGTCAGAGACCATAATTTATAGATTCATGATATTTAGAAACAATAACAATGAGAAAACTTGCTAGTGATTTCAGAGCATATGTTTAAAAAATAAAAATCTTATTGTAATAGTATGTCATATGTACATTATTTAAGAAAATAATTTAATGAAAATTTCCTCTCCAGAAAATATGAGAATAAACAGCAGGGATAGAATCAGAAGATGTTTTTCATTTTTTTGTGTAATCTATAGGACCTTTAAAGTGCATATGATTGAACATTAAAAGTTTTGTTTTGCTATCTTCTGTTGCAATTATTAATGATATCATCTGATAGTTCTTTCTACCACTAAGCCTTTTAATGTACTGACAAGAGTTAATAGACTCTTAATCCTTACAGCAGATGTTTGTAATAATTTCTTTCACTGTTTTATGAACAAGCTTTCATTTTTTGGAGTGCTGGTTGGAAATAAACCCAATTTACTGATTATCCTTATCTCCAATCAGAACTTTCTTACTTCAGGGCCATGAAGAACTTATAAGACATCTCAGTAACTGAAGAATTCACTGAAACTGGAAAACATTCCATCTAATTTTAAACTGCACTTAATAATTATTTTTTTTAATAAAACATTTCTCAACAACACTGACATATTTAATTTTCTTTTTTTTTTTTTGTTTCCAATTTATGTTTTTTTTTTTTTTTTTTTTTTTTTCCAAAATTATATTGAAAGATTACTTATATTTACTTTTAAACTCATTTTGTTAGATCTGATTTATCTGGAAAACAGTCCATCGGATTAGAACATATGCCATTAAATGGAAACTGCATTATTAAAAATAATGATTTATTGATTAGTGTACATTCTATTGATTTTTAAAACTGTCTCTTATTGTTATTGGGGTAAAAGTATTTGATATGAGTATAGTCTAAAAAAACCTGATATGATTACACTCTAACAGCAAGTTGCACAATATTGTATTTCTTAATTTATAGTCATATTCAGAACTCCAACTGTCGGGATTGTGTCTCTAGATAAATTTAGGAAAAATCTAGGGATGTTTTACTTGAGCTCTGGTGAAGAAAATATTAATTTTCTGTCTTGTAATTTAAGACTATATTGACACTTTCCAGATGTTGCAGAATATAAAGAAAGACAAAAAGTCAATTATTTTTTTTTTTAGTGTTTGGTGAATAAGCACCAAAACAAGGTTTTCACCTTTGCAATCCTCCTTTGGAGAATCTCTGAATATTAAAATTCTGAGTGCTGGGTTGTCTTTCAGGGGATTCTCAGCTCTCTGAGACTTTGACATAGGACAATATTTTAACATTTATGAAACATTAAATTATTGACGGATTTCACAACTTTTACTGAATTCACTTGCTTTGCCAAAACTACAGTTCTGATGTTTTATGCACCACATCTTTTACTGATACCTAGAGAGCTAACTTGATTGAATTTGCAGGATAGTACACAGAAACCATGCGTCTTTATTGAAGTTTCCTTTTTCTGATATTCTCAAAGGGTTGATTAAGAAGACTAGGATAGCTTTAATTCTTTCATGTATTTACCAATTTCAGAGTGATTTTACAATGGTTACTGTGAAAGATTACATTCACTAAGGTGACCAGCTCCAGTAGCGTCTCAACCTGCAGAGCAGTGGTTCATCATGGCTGTCAGGGAGGTTTTCTGATCAAAGGAAGCACCAAGCTAGTGGAGAAACTCACCAGCAGAGTTCACAAGAGCAGATGGAGAGGCCTGGGTGGGGCCAGTGCAAGTGCTGCCACATCAGCATCCACCAAAGGCAACCTTAGGGCATGGTACATCAGACAGTTTGCACTCGAGGGTGACTATTCTATGGAGGGTCATTGCACTGGCCAAATGAGTGACTCAGAGTACACATAATCCAGAAGCTGAGCACTGTTCACTTGCTTTTTTCAATGCACTGTTCAGTGCACTGGATAAAGGCACCCATCATACCTAACTCTCAAGGCAGAATGTTGGGCAGTTTTTTTGAGAGCACAGGTTGCAGTTCAAGCTGGGTTCTGCACCATCCACCCCAGCAGTAGCCAATGCCTCCAGCCAGATTAAACTGCTGAAGGGAGAGGCTGTAGTGCAGACCTCAGGCTGCTTAGACCTTCCTCCCATGGCAGGGACAGGCAGCAGACCTGTCTGCAAAAGGTGAGCCCAAGTGGAGGACCTCCTGCAGTAGGTGACTGAACTTCAAGTGGTGGTGAGAAGGCTGTATAACATCAAGGAGGCTGAGGAGGAATTAGCCAGATGGATTCTAGCACAATCAGCATAGGACCCACAACCCATGGCCAAACAACCTGAAATTCTCTCACCAGCACACACAGAAGGGAGAGGGGACACTAATGGAGAAGAATGGAAGCTTTTAATGACAAGGAATAGCAGGACGAAGAGTCTACCGCTGAAGCGTGAGCTGCCCTTGAAGAACCACTTTACCACTCTGAAGACTGAAGAGGAAGGACTCATCATGTCAGGGGGGATGCTGGCCCTGAATAAGGAAGCCTGACCTGCTTCCCATAGAACAACTAATACGAACAAGAAAAGACAAGGGCTGATAGTAGTAAGTGACTCTCTTCTGAGGGCACCTGTTTGCTGACCTGATCCACTATCAAGAAAGCTGTGTTGTCTCCCAAGGGCTTATATTAGGGATATTGCCAAGACACTTCTTGTATAACCCACAGATTACTATTCACTGCTATTAGTTCGTGTGGGCACCAATGGCACTGTTAAGAGCAGACCAAGGCATAAGATGAAGGACTACAAAGACCTTGGATAGCTCTAAGACACTCTGGAGCACAGATGTTTTTTTTCTTTGATCCCACCAGGCTTGGAAAGGGCCAGTTGAATTCAGCAGATCAATCTGTGATTGTGGAACTGGTGTTATAGACAGGGGTTGGGCTTTTTAGACTGTGGGTCTCTCACTGAGAAACATGCACTACTGAGGATTCATGGGGTCCATCTGCTGCAGGAGGGGCAAAACATCTTTGGTTACAGGTTTGCCAAGCTGGTGAATACAGTTTTAAACTATTGTTGCCAGAGGAGGGGAATCTCAATCCACCAACTCCTATCAATTTGATGTCATTGCCAGCAATAGACACTGAGAACCAGGAAAGGGATCAGAGGTCAGTGGGAGAGGACTTGAAGAGCAGCACAAAGGAATTCCAACCACTCCAGCCAATAAAACAGTTTAATCGGAAGCTCAGCACACAAGTGCATGTATCATGGGGAATAACAAGAGGAGTTAAACATGTATATGCGCCCACTTGGCTATGATCTTATTGACATCACAGAGACATGGTGGGATGCCTCCCATATCTGGAGTGTTAGAATGGAGGGATACAGCCTCCTTAGGAAAAGACAGGCAGGGGAGACCAGGATAGGGTGTCAATCTCTATGTCAATGAGCAGCTGTATTTACATGCAGCTCCATCTGGGGAGGGATGAGAAGCAGACTGAGATTTTATGGGTTAGGACTAAAGGGAAGGCATGGACAGGTGAAGCTATAACAGGGGTCTGCAACAGTATAATTGACTAGGAAGACCAAGGATATGAGGTTCTCTGTAGACAGAGAGGAGAAGCCTCATTTTCATAACCTGTGGTCCTCAAGGGATACTTCAGTAACACTGATACCTGTTGGAAGGAAAACACAGAGGGACATAAGCAATCCTAATGGTTCCTGGACTGTACTGATGATAACTTCCTTCTCAAAGTGATAGAGGAGCCAACAAGGAGAGGTACTATTCTTGACCTTATTTTCACCAATACGGCGGGTCTTGTGGGGAATGCAAAGCTCAATGGCTTAAGTGACTATGAGATGGTAGAGTTCAAGATCCTTAGGGCAGTAAGGAAGGCACACAGTAAGATCAAAACCCTGGACTTCAGGAGAGCAGACGATGGAATTTTCAAGGATCTACTTGGTAGAGTAATATGAGATAAAGCCCTAGAGGAAATTGGGGTTAAAGAAATCTGGTTAATATTCAAGGATCACCACCTCCAAGCTCAAGAGCAATGCTTCCCAACAAAGAGCAAGTAGGACAAAAATGCTAGTCTTGCATGGATGAACAAGGAGCTCCTGGCCAAACTCAAACATAAGAAGGAAACCTGCAGAGGGTGATAACAAGGAAAGGTAGCCTGGGAGGAATACAGAGAAGTTGTCCAAGGATGAGTTAGGAGAGCTGAAGTCTAGATGAAATTGAATCTGTCCAGGGATGTCAAGGGCAACAGAAAGGCTTCTATAAGTATGTCAGTGATCAAATGAGGACTACAGAAAATGTGGGTGCTCTCCAGAAAGAAACAGGAGACCTGGTTACATGGAATGTGGAGAAGGCTGAGGTGTTCAATGATATTTTGCCTCAGTCTTCACCAGCAAGTGTTCTGGCCATACTGCCCAAGTCACAGTATGAAAAGGCAGGGACTAGGAGAATGAATTAACCACTGAAGGAGAGGATCTTGTTCAAGACCATATAAGGAACCCGAATTTGCACAAGACCATGGGATCACATGAGAAGCATCTGAGTGCCTGAGAGAACTGGCAGATGAAGTTGATAATCCAATATCCATCATATCCAATATCCATTTCAGCAGTCCAGCAAAGTTCCCAGTGACTGGGAAAGGGTAACATAACCTCCATTTTTAGAAAGGGAGAAAAGGAAGATGCAGGGAACTACAGAGCCATCAGTCTCATCTCTAGTCTTATCTCTAGTCCTGGCAAAATCATGGAGCAGATCTTCTTGGAATCTATGCAAACATTCATGAAAAATAAGGTGATTGCTGACAGTCAGCATGGCTTCACTAAGGGCAGATTGTGACTAACAAACCTGATGTCTTTCTATGACAGGGTTACACCATTGTTGGATAAGAGAGGAGAAACTGGTGTCATCCACCTATACTTGTGCAAAGTATTTGACACTATCTTGCTCAACATCCTTCCTCCAAATTAGAAAGACATGGATCTGATGTATGGACCACTCAGTGGATAAGGAATAATTATCCATTGAGTGGATAAGGAATTATCCACTCAGGAATTGACTGGATGGCCACGCAGAGTTGTGGTCAATGACTCAATATTCTCATGGAGATCAGTGGTGAGTGGCGTTCCACATGGGTCAGTTTTTGGGCCAATACTATTTAAAAATTGTTGGTGATATAGGCATTGGAAATGAAACCCTCAGTAAATTTGCCAACACCAAGCTGTGTGGAGTGGTCAACATTATGGAGAGAAGGGGAGTTGTTATCCAGAGGGACCTTGACAGTCTTGAGAGGTGGGCCCATGTCAACCTCATGAAGTTCAACAAGGCCAAGTGCAAAGTTCTGTACTTGAGTCTGGGCAATTGCAAACATAAATACAAGCTAAGCAACAAGTGGATAGAGAGCAGCCCTTTCAAAGAAAGACTTGGGTGTGCTAGTGGAAGAAAATCTGAACATGTGCTGAAAATGTGTGCTGGCAACGCAGAAAGCCAACAATATCCTGGACTGGATCAAAAAGAAGAGTGTCCAGCAGGTCGAGGGAGGTGATTCTCCTCTCCTCTGGCCTTGTGTGACAACACCTGGAATATTGCAGTCAGTTCTGTGGCCCCCAAAAAAGACATAAGAAAATATAAACCTATTTGCGAGGGTTCATAGGGGGAGCATGAAGACTGTCAGAAGGCTGGATTACCTCTCCTATGAGTGTTGCAGGAAGAATGCCTGAAGACATGATAGACACCAGTATGGTCAGATCATTCTCTCTCTTTATGACCTGAATAGCCTAACTTTTATAGCAAATTTAACAGGGGCGGATAGTGTCTCACACAAGGTTATTGGTTGCACTCAGACAAACAACTGCAAGAAAACAACCCCACCTGCAAGAAAACAACCCCCTTGTGATAAGCAGTCATGTAGATCTTGTCCTTGAAGTCAGCAATATTTGGCAACAATATTTTTAATTCCTCAATCGGGCAATAAGGGAACACTGTCATGGGAACTCCCCGTAGTCGTTCTGGTAGCCTGGTTTGCTCAGCTGAAACAAGTCACGGCCTCCTTGCTGTTTCAAAAATCTCTCAACACTATGAGGACAGGCTGAAGGGGTTGGGGTGATTTAGCTTGTGTCGTGGTTTAACCCGGCCGGGAGCTAAACACCACACAGCCGTTCGCTCACTCTATCTCTCAGACAGGGGAGAGAAATGGGAAAGTGAAGCCCGTGAGTTGAGATAAAGACAGTTTCTTAAGGCAGGAAAATAATAATAACAACAACAATAATAATAACAAAATAGTACTAGTAATAATAATGTGTACAAAACAAGTGATGCACAATTCAATTGCTCACCACCTGCTGACCGATGCCCAACCTAACCTCAAGCAGTCCAGCCCCCCTCCCCCAGCTATAAGGTTCTTTCAGAAATGAGTCCCATTTTCTGACTCTACTTTTTTTGGGGTGCCATGTCGCCATAGGACTTGCTTTTCAAGGCCCAGGATAGTGTTCCGGGTGGTGGCATGAGGCACAGGGTATGTTTCCAGCCATCTGGTGGTTTCTTCCACCATTGTAAGTACATTTCTCTTGCCATTGCGAGTTTGAGGGAGTGTGATGCAATCAATCTGCCAGGCCTCCCCATGTTTATATTTCAGCCGTCGTCCTCCATACCAAAGAGGCTTTGACCGTTTGGCTTGCTTGATTGCAGCACATGTTTCACAGTCATGAATAACCTGTGCTATAGCGTCCATGGTCAGGTCCACCCCTCGATCACGAGCCCATCTGTATGTTGCATCTCTACCTTGATGGCCTGGGATGTCATGGGCCCATCGGGCTATAAATAATTCACCTTTATGCTGCCAATCCAGGTCCACCTGAGCTACTTCAATCTTACCAGCCTGATCCACCTGCTGGTTGTTTTGATGTTCTTCAGTAGCCCGATTCTTGGACACATGAGCATCTACGTGGTGTACCTTTACAGACAGGTTCTCTACCCGAGCAACAATATCTTGCCACAATGCAGCAGCCCAGATAGGTTTGCCCCTACGCTGCCAGTTGTTTTGCCTCCATTGCTGTAACCATCCCCACAGGGCATTTGCTACCATCCATGAATCGTTGTAGAGATAGAGAACTGGCCACTTTTCTCATTCAGCAATGTCTAAAGCCAGCTGAATGGCCTTCACTTCTGCAAACTGACTTGATTCATCTTCTCCCTCAGCAGCTTCTTCAACTCATTGTGAAGGACTCTATACAGCAGCCTTCCATCTCCGAAGCTTCCCCACAATACGACAGGACCCATCCGCTAACCGGGCATATTTCTTCTCATTCTCTGGTAACTGGTTGTACAGTGGGTCTTCTTCAGCACAACCCACCTCCTTCTCTGATGATATCCTGAAGTACTTGCCTTCTGATCAGTCCATAATCACTTCCAATATTCCTGGGTGACTGGGGTTTCCTATTCAAGCCTGCTGAGTAATCATTGCAACCCACTTGCTCCATGTAGCATCAGTTGCATGATGTGCAGAGGGGACCCTTCCTTTGAACATCCAGCCTAATACCAGCAGTCGGGGTGTTAGGAGGAGCTGCGCTTCAGTACTGACCACCTCTGAAGCAGATTGAACTCCTTCATATGCTGCCAATATCTGCTTTTCAGTTGGAGTGTAGTAGGCCTCAGATCTTCTGTATCCCTGACTCCAAAATCCCAGGGGTCGACCTCAAGTTTCCATACGTTCTTTCTGCCAGAGGCTCCAGGTGGGGCCGTTCTCCCCAGCTGCAGTGTAGAGCACATTCTTTACATCTGGTCCTGTTCGAACTGGCCCAAGGGCTACTGCATGAACTATTTCCTGCTTAATTTGTTCAAAGGCTTTTCATTGTTCAGGGCCCCATTCAAACTCATTCTTTTTACAGGTTACTTGGTAGAGCAGGTTTACAATCAGACTGTAATTTGGGATGTGCATTCTCCAAAACCCCACGACACCTAGGAAAGTCTGTGTTTCTTTTTTGCAAGTTGGTGGAGACATAGCTGTTATTTTGTTGATCACATCCATTGGGATTTGACGACGTCCATCTTGCCATTTTATTCCTAAAAACTGGATGTCTTGTGCAGATCCTTTGTCTTTATTTTATTTTATGGCAAAACCGGCTTTCAGAAGGATTTGGACTATTTTCTTTCCTTTCTCGAAAACTTCCTCTGCTGTGTCACCCCACACAATAATGTCATCGATGTACTGCAGGTATTCAGGAGCTTCCCCCTGCTCCAGTGCAGACTGTATCAATCCATGGCAAATGGTAGGGTTGTGTTTCCACACCTGGGGCAGACAATTCCAAGTATATTGGACTCCCCTCCAAGTGAAAGCAAATTGTGGCTTGCACTCTGCTGCTAGAGGGATGGAGAAAAATGCATTAGCGATATCAATTATGGCGTACCACTTGGCTGCCTTCGATTCTAGTTCGTACTGAAGTTCCAGCATGTCCGGCACTGCAGCACTCAGTGGTAGCGTGACTTTGTTCAGGCCACTGTTAGTCTCCACTCATCATTAGACTTTCGCACTGGCCATATGGGACTATTGAAAGGTGAATGAGTCTTGCTGATCACTCCTTGGCTCTCCAATTGACGAATTAGCTTATGGATGGCAATCAGGGAGTCTCAGTTGGTGTGATATTGCCACTGGTGCACAGTTGTGATAACGATTGGCACTTACTGTTCTTCAACCCTCAGCAACCCCACAACAGAGGGGTCCTCTGAGTGACCAGGCAAGGTAGACAATTGTTTAATGCCCTCTGTCTCTAAGGCAACTGTGCCAAAAGCCCACTGGAACTCTTTTGGGTCCTTGAAATATCCTCTTCTAAGATAGTCTATGCCAAGGATACACAGAGCATCCAGGCCAGTCACAATACAATGCTTTTCCCACTCATTCCCACTCAGACTCACTTCAGCCTCCAATACAGTCAACTGCTGAGATCCCCCTGTCACTCCATAAATACAGATGGGCTCTGGCCCTTTATAGTTGATGGCATTAGAGTACATTATGCTATGGTGTCTACTAAAGCCTTATACATCTGTGTATCTGACGTACCAGGCCATCGAATCCACACAGTCCAATAAACTCAACTGTCCCTTTCCTCCTCCTGGCTGGAGGCATGCCCCCCCTAATCCTGGTCAGAATCTTCTTCGTTTCTGTGTTTGAAGGACTGTCTGCTGGAAGTTGGAGCAACAAACTTTTCAGAGAATCCTTTTTCCCGATTGTTTTCTTTTGCAACTCACGTACCCGTGCCTCTAGGGTCGCGGTAGATTTTCCATCCCATTTTCTCATGTCCTCTCCATGATCTCGTAAGTAAAACCACAGGGTGGCACGGGGTGTGTACCCACCGTATCATCTTCCTTGTGTGTATGAACACTTACCTCTGATAGCTGAGACACTAGCTTGTACAGGTGGGGAGGAAAATAATCTCTCTTCAAGTTGGTGAACCTTTTCAGAAAGTTTCTCCCAAGTGTTCTCTTTTGGTCGGTGGACACTGGTTTGTTCAGGTGGGGAGGAAGATAGATTCTCTTTAAGTTGGTGGAACTCTTTGGAAAGTTTCTCCACAGCTGAGACGCAAGTCTGTAAGGAAGAGGAGAGACTTTCTTCGTACTGCTGGAATTTTTTAGCAACTTCATCCACTGTGAGTTCCTCATCCTCTTTCCAGGCCATGATTGCCAATGAGCTGGCATATGATGATGGTGCACTCCTTATAAACTTCCGCCATATGGGTCGTGTACACCTGATTTCATCTGGATCTTTGGATGTTTGTCTGAGGTCTGGATCCTCATAAATCACTTCCTGTATGGCTAATTCCCTCAGGTACTGGATTCCCTTCTCCATAGTGGTCCACTTGCCTGGTAGACATAAAAGTTCTTCCTTGAAGGGATACCTTTCCCTCACAGCTGAGAGGAGATGCCTCCAGAGTCTGTGAGATTGTGCTCCATCTGCAATTGTTTTGTCAAAGCCTGTGTCTCTAACAAGGGATCCCAGCCACCTGGCTTCCCTGCCCTCTAATTCCACACAATTGGCTCCAGTGTCCCAGCACCAGAGCAACCAGGTTACAAGCTGTTCACCTATGCAGTGACCAAAATCTTTTCGCACATTTTGTAGCTCACGCTGGTATAAGTTTCAGGTAGTTATTGTTGATTTTTTGGCATCCTCCTCTTCCTGAATCCCTGATGGCCCCTCCCAGCTCCTGTTGCACCCCCAGCCTGCTCGTTGACAGGACAGAGCAAGAAGCTGAGACATCCTTGGCTTGGAGTGAGCACTACTCTGCAACAGTTAAAACATCGGCGTGTTATCAGCACTCTTTTCATCCTAAGACAAAATATAACACTCTGCCAGCTACTAGGAAGAAAATTAACTCTGTCCTAACTGAAATCAGGACAGCTTGGAAAAGAGAAGACTCAGTGGAGACCTTATGGTAGTCTTCCAGTATTTAAAAGGGGTCTACTGGAAAAATGAGTGAGTGTAGTGATGGGACAACAGCAGATGGTTTTGAACTTTGAAGTTTTTGGTTGGTAGTAAACTAAACATGAGCCAGAAGTGTGCCCTGGAAACCAGGAGGGCCAACTGTATCCTGGGGTGCATCAAGCATGGCATTGCTAGTCACTCGAGAAAAGTGATTGTCCTGCTCTACTCTGCACTTGTGCGGCCTCACCTTGAGTACAGTCCTGGGTACAACAGTACAAAAAGGATGTGAAACTATTACAGAGTATCCAGAGAATGGCTACAAAGATGGTGAAGGGACTAGAGGGGAAGCTGTATGAGGAGTGGCTGAGGTCACTTGGTCTGGTCAGCTTGGAAAAGAGGAGGCTGAGGGGAGACCTCATCACAGCCTACTGCTTCCTCACAAGAGGCAGTGAAGGGGCAGGTACCAATCTATTCTCTTTAGTCACTAGTAATAAGACCTGCGGGATTCTTTTTTTTTCAAGAGGATCTGGATAGGCTGGACTGATGGGCTGAGGTCAACTGTATGAAGTTCAACAAGGCCAAGTGCTGGGTCCTGCACCTGGAGCGCAATAACCCCAAGTAGAGCTACAGGCTGGGAGATGAGTGGTTGGAAAGCCGCCTGATGGAGAAGGACCTAGGAGTATTGGTGCTGGCTGAATATGAGCCAGCAGTGTGCTCAGGTGGCCAAGAAGGCCAACAGCATCCTGGCTTGTATAAGAAGGGGTGTGGCCAGCAGGGCTAGGGAGGTGATTGTCCCCTTGTACTCGGCTCTAGTGAGGCCACACCTCGAGTACCATGTTCAGTTTTGGACCCCTCGCTACAAGAAGGACATCGAGGTGCTCGAGCGAGTCCAGAGAAGGGCGACAAAACTGGTGAGGGATCTGGAGAACAAGTCCTATGAGGAGAGGCTGAGGGAGCTGGGTTTGTTCAGCCTGGAGAAGAGGAGGCTCAGGGGCGATCTTATTGTTCTCTACAGGTACCTTAAAGGAGGCTGTAGCGAGGTGGGGGTTGGTCTATTCTTCCATGTGCCTGGTGATAGGGTGAGGGGGAATGGGCTAAAGTTGTGCCAGGGGTGTTTTAGGTTGGATCTTAGGAAGAACGTCTTTACTGAAAGGGTTACGAGGCACTGGAATGGGCTGCCAAGGAAAGTGGTGGAGTCACCATCCCTGCAAGTCTTTAAAAAACATTTAGATGTTGAACTTATTTATATGGTTTAGTGGAGGACTTGTTAGTGTTAGGTCAGAGGTTGGACTCGATGATCTTGAGGTCTCTTCCAACCTAAACAATTCTGTGTAAATGGTGTCAAGCTATGATAGGAGAGGTTCAAGCTGTGTATCAAGAAGAGGCTCTTCATTGAGGGGGTTGTCGCGCATTTGAACAGGATCCCCAGGGATGCAGTCATGGCACCAAGCCTGTCGGAGTTTAAGAAGTGTTTAGACTGTGCTCCTACTCATATAGTCTGAATTTTTGAGTAGACTTGTGTGGTGCCAGGAGTTGGACTCAATAATCTTAATGGGTCCCTTTCAATTCGGGATATTCTATGATTCTATGAACTAAAAGAGGACAGGTTTGGATTAGGTATTTTTTACTATGATGGTGGTGAAGCAGTGGGAAAGACTGCCTAGAGAAATTGTGGATGCCCTGTTCAGGTTTGATGAGGCTTTGAACAATCTGATCTACTGGAAAGTCTTCCTGTCCAGAAGCAGAATTTAAATTAGACGATCTTTAAATTTCCTTCCAACCCAAAGCATTTCATGATTCTATGATATTTAAAACTTCAAATTCATTTATACACATTTATACACATTTAAAACAAATATTTAAACTTAATTCTTTAGGTGTTGAATTAAGACCACAGCAGAAGACAGTAGACCAGTTGGGAACTTGAGCATACATAGATTTTTTTTATTATTTTTATTTTGTGCTAGCTTTCCATCGTCTTCTATTTATGCATTCTCTATAGTTGGCTTTACTGCTTATATGAGGCCAAGTTTTCTGGTTTTTTTTTGTGTGTTTTTTTTTTTCTTCTTCAGCCTCCTCCCACCTTTCAAGAAAGGACTGATTCTCATCCTTTCTCCCTGTAATTCCATGGAAAACTTTTTATTTATTATTTTATTTTATTTTATTTTATTTTATTTTATTTTATTTTATTTTATTTTATTTTATTTTATTTTATTTTATTTTATTTTATTTTATTTTATTTTATTTTATTTTATTTATTTCTTTATTTTTATTTTTATTTTTGATAATGAGCAGCTGATGGAACACATTCCCCATATTTTTAGGGGAACTGAGACTTAAACTAGAGAAGTTAGTAATGGTCAATTAAGTTATACCTATTGTCCCCTCCACACTTTTTTTATTCATGAGCTCTAGTTATCTTACTTGAGGGGAGTTAATCATATGAACAGGGCAAAGTCTATAACAAAATTAGCCTCTTTGGCTGTTATACAAGATAAATTATTTGTTATTTTTCTAAATTACCTCTAAACCGAAGATTGTTTATTAAGAACTGACACATTTAGTAAAGGCACAAATAAATATATCACATCACTTTCAATTTTTAAAGCAACCTATATATTTATATGTGTATATATGTACATATAAAATGGGTTTGGGAAGTGAAGTTTTAGCAACTTGTATAAAATCATCAGTTTTGCATGTACACAGTCAAGTACCATTCATCTCATCACTAAATAATTATGGATTAAAGCTTTAATGTAATGCATTCAGGAATTCTAAAACTCATGCCATTACAATACCAATTAACTCTAAAACTCTAATAATTTCTATCAACTTGATCACTTGTCAGCAAAGCTGACATTGAACCTGATAGAGCAAGTATTTTTTGTTCTAATTTCTAGATTCTTCCAGCTCGTGGATGAACCTGAGTAATCAGTTACTGATCTAGTTTAAAAGTCTAAACCAGGCACCAGAAGCACGCCTGAATTTGCATTCCTATTATGTTGATCTTTGAGAAGTTCTGTACCCTTTCTAATAATCTTCATTAAACTTTGGGCATTGTTAAAGTAATAATTTAGGCTTAGCTATCCATAATTTATTCCACTGTTTGGTTTTAACTTTTTTTTTTTTTTTTTCTTGTTCATCTTTCTTCTTGCTTTTATACAGTTACAGCAACATGTACATATATGTTAGTATTTGTTACGGTTGTTACTTCTCACTTCAGATACAGAATCACAGAATCATCTAGGTTGAAAGAGACCTCCAAGGTCATCTAGTCCAGCCTCTGACCTAACACTAACAAATCCTCCACTAAACAGTATCACTAAGCTGTACATCTAAACTTTTTTTTAAAGACCTCCAGGGATGGTGACTCAACCACTTTCCTGGGCAGCCCATTCCAATGCCTAACAACCCTATCAGTAAAGAAGCTCTTTCAAACATTATACAACCTAACCCTCCCCTGGCACAACTTTAGCCCATTCCCTCTTATCCTGTCACCAGACGTGGGAGAATAGACCAATCCCCACCTTGCTACAGCCTCCTTTAAAGTATCTATAGAGTGCGATAAGGTCACCCCTGAGCATCCTCTTCTCCAGGCTGAAAAACCCAGCTCCCTCAGCCGCTCCTCGTAGGACTTGTTTTCCATACCCCTCACCAGCTTCATTGCCCTTCTCTGGACTCGCTCGAGCACTTCCATGTCCTTCTTGTAGTGAGGGGCCCAGAACTGAACATGGTACTCGAGGTGTGGCCTCACCAGAGCTGAGTACAGGAGGAAAATCACTTCCCTAGATACCAATATTGCTTCACAATGTATGACAAAATTACAAGAAAGTAACAAAGATATCATCATGCCTGAATTTCACTCAAAAAACTACTGATTTTTCTCGGACAATCTATTTTAGCCAGTGCTACTGTAAAACATTTTCCAGAAGTTTTCTCAGAAGTATTCCCATTACATTTTATTATCAATTTCCTAATTACAAATAATCAAACTTGTGAATCTATTTATTTTTGAATGGGTGAAGAAGTCCTCAGATCATGTTCTGCTCTCACACAGAGTCCATAAATTTGAAAAAAAAATATTCACTTAGGGACTTTTTCTTGTTACTTTTTCCATGTAGCACTTTCAAAGTCCATATTGTCATCTAGCATCATAATAAAAACATTCAATTCTTACTTCGTTTTGAAAGATGATCCAGTCTGGAAGTTAATACCTGCTGAAACATGGCAGAAGCCTGCCAAAACGTCTATACAGTTTTCAGAAACACTCTCTATGATCTTTGAAAAGTCCTGGAGAACAGGAGAGGTATCTGAAAACTGGAGGATAGCCAATGTCACTCTGGCCTTCAAGAAGGACAAGAAGGAGGATGTGAGAAACTACAGGCCAGTCTGTCTCACCTCTGTCCTTGTAAAGGTGTTGGAACAGCTTGTACTGGATGTTGTCTCCAAGCACTTGGAAGAGAAGAATGTTATGAGGAATAGTCAACAAGGATTCATTAAGGGGAAATCATGCTTGACCAAACATGTCTTCTAGGAAGATGTCTTCTATGAAGACATCATCAGCTGGGTAGATGCAGGGGAACAGTGGATGTCATCTACATTGACTTTAACAAGGCTTTCGATACTGTCTCCCATGATGTCCTGGTAGCAAAGCTGAGAAAGTGTGGGATAGAGGAGTGGACAGTAAGGTGGGTTGAGAATTGGCTGACTGGACGAGCTCAGAGGGTGGTGATTGGCAGTGCAGGGTCCAGTTGGAGACCTGTGACTAGTGGTGATCCCCAGGGGTCAGTACTGGGTCTGGTCTTGTTCAGCATCTTCATCGATGACCTTGTAGAGTCCTGCACCTAGGAAGAAACAACTGGACATATCAGTACAGGCTGAAGAATGACCTGCTGGAGGGCAGCTCTGTGGAGGAGGACCTGGGGGTCCTGGTGGATGACAGGTTGACCATGAGCCAGCACTGTGCCCTGGTGGCCATGAAGTCCAATGGGATTCTGGCGTACATTAAAAGGAGCACAGCCAGCAGGTCAAGGGAGGTGATCCTCCCCCTCTACTCAGCCCTCATCAGGCCTCACCTGGAGTACTGTGTCCAGTTCTGGGCTCCCCAGCACAAAAACAACAGGGATCTCCTGGAAAGAGTCCAGCAGAAGGCCACAAAGATGATATGGGGCCTTTCGCTATGAGGAAAGGCTGAGAGACCTGGGTCTGTTCAGCCTTTAGAAAAGAAGAATGAGAGGGGATCTTATTAATGTTTACAAATATCTTAAGTGTGGGAGACAGAGGGATTTGGCCAACCTCTTTTCAGTGGTTTGCAGGGACAGGACAAGGAGCAATGGCCACAAAATGGAGCACAGGAAGTTCCGCACCAACATGCGAAAGAAATTCACATTGAGGGTGATGGAGTACTGGAACAGGCTGCTCAGGGAGGTTGTGGAGTCTCCTTCTCTGGAGATATTCAAGGCCTGTCTGTACGCCTTCCCGGGCAACCTGCTCTAGGGAACCTGCTTTGGCAGGTGGGTTGTGTGACATAAGGACCATATGGACATCAGGGTTCTTTTAGGATCAGTAACTGCATAACTTCATCCATTTCTTACTGAGGACAGGATCCCTTATATCATTTGCTCTACAGCACTACTTTTCCACTCACTATTCCTTGGTCAAACAAATTTGCCCAGCAACCGCAAAAAAACAGCAACTTCCATGCCTTAATGGCTGGAGAACAAGCAACCAGAGACAAGGCATCTCCTGAATCACCCTTCTTCATTCCCTCTAAACTCTTTACATTCTTGATGGCCTCATTATTAAGAGTCTGATGTTATCACCAACCTTGTCAACCCCCAAGGCCACACTCCCACAGGTTTAGACCTATGATCTCTTGAGGTCCCTTCCAACCCTTACAATTCTGTGATTCTGTGATTTTCACAGCAGCTTTTGGGATCTCAGATAGTCAGCATTACCTTGCTGGGCCCTATGTGTGGTGCTATACATCCTTGATATATGAAGTGAGATTAGTCCAGTTGTATATATTCCTGCTTAGGGGGAGTTACTATTTTCAATTAATTCATGAAAAAAAAAATTAAGTTCAATAAACCTTTATCATCATATGATATTCTTATAAAGATATTAGAAAACACCTCAGGTATTTCAGCGAAACCTCCTTCAATATTTTTGATGTAGAAAAATTTAAAGCAAGTGCAGGGTTGAAAGGAAGCTGACCTTATCTATATGTACTTCAGAATCTGAAGTTACCAAATATAGTAAGAGGCATCAGCATTTATCTTCAGGTCATATCTAATCCAAGAGTAATTGAACTGGTGTTGCTGAAATGGACAAGTTCATTACAGAATCAAAACCTGAGAGCTAGCAGGATCATCAAGAGGGCTTTAAACTAGGTAGGAAGGGGATGGGGGAGAAATAAGACTATAAAGAGATGAGCCTGGGGGAGCAGTCCCACAGCTGAGGGTGAGGGCAATTGTGCAACTCAAGTGTATCTACAACAGTGCACACATCATGGGCAACAAACAGGAGGAGCTGGAAGCCATTGTGTGGCACGTGACTATGACGTAGTCACCATCACTGAAACACGGTGGAACCTCTCCCATGACTGGAGTGCTGCAGTGGATGGCTACAAGCTCTTCAGAAGGGACAGGCTACTAAGGATGGGTGGTGGCGTGGCTCTCTATATTAGAGGATGTTTCAATGCTGTTGAGGTTGGGGTTGGGAATGACAAGTAAAGCCCTTGTGGCTAAGAGGCCAGGGAGTTAGCCAACAAGGCAAACAGCTTGGTGGGAGTCTGTTATAGACTGCGAAGCCAGGATGAAGAGACGGATGAGGCATTCTATAGGCAGCTGGTGGAAGTCACTTGAACATCAGAACTTGTTCACATTAGGAACTTTAACTTTCCAGACATATGTTGGAGACACAATACAGACTTGAGAAAGCAGTCTAGAATGTTCCCAGAGTGCATGGAAGATAGCTTCCTCACTCAGCTGGTTAGTGAGCCTACCAGATGAGGTCCCTCACTAGACTTGCTATTCACAGAGAGGGACTGGTGGGAGATGTGGTGTTAGGGAGTTGTCTTGGGCAGAGTGACCACAAAACAGTAGAGTTCTCTATTCTTGGTGAAGTCAGGAGGGGGGCCAGTAAAACCTTTGCCCATGTCAATAATTGCTGAGTGATCTTCCTGTCCCTATCTCAACCCATAATCCCTTTTCATCATGTTTTTTCCCCCTTTCTTTTTGAGGAGGGGGAGTGAAAGAGCAGATCACCAGAGCCAAGTACAGGGGAACAATCATGACAAGTTGTGTAAAATAATGCTTTTGTGCTCCAAGAACAAGAAATACCTGCTTTACCACAGAAAGCTTGAAAATTTTAGGTAGCTGTTGTGCATTCCATTTTCATACTACAGCAAAGTCAGCTGAGATACCAAAAACAAATGAATTAATTCAAATGCTGAATCTAGTTTTCCTCTATCTTGTCAGCCTTGCTTTAAATGATTTAATTCTGGGTAAGCTGAAAATAACAACTTTATGCTTTGAGCTTTGAATTTCAGTCAGTATTTAGTACTTTCTAAAAAATAATGTAATAGCATAATTAAACATATACATAATCCTATCTGAAAAAGTTACCTGCTTAGTTATCCTCTGAGATTTCTTATTGTAGGACGAATTACGGCATATGAGAATTGAGTACAGTGGACTATATTTTATTTAAGGAAAATTCTGGATTTTTTTTTTCTTTTCACCTTCATAACTTCCATTTTCTCTCTCGCCCAGAAAGTTTTAAAGGGAAAGATAACCAATAGCTCATATAAAACTGGTGATTTGAAGACAATCAGTCTATTTTAGTATTCCAGGAGTCACCTGAATTCTGTTTGAGGGTGTAGTTGGGCTTTGCAGAGGACTGCCCAGGATGGTGGTATAATCCCTGTCCCTGGACATGTTTAAGAGACTTTTCAGCATGGCCCTACAGGGTTATGGCCCTACAGGGGTATGGCTTAGTGATGGGGCTCAGTAGGTCAGAATGATGATTGGACCCGATGATCCTGAAGGTCATTTTCAATGTGGATGACTACATAATCCTAAGAGAAGTCTGGTATTACTGGTTATTCTTCTCTATTTGGTGAGAAGACCTAAGTGATGATGATTCACTCTTTCATATAAATGACATAATAGTGAGAATGAGGTTTTAATTAGTTTCATTTTAATCCCCATACTATGCTCCAAGTAATCAAGTAATGTTATTTATTTATTTTATGTTTAAAAACTTAACTGTTCCAGGTTAAAAACAAAACAAAACAAAACAACAACAACAACAAAAAAAAACTAAGAACTGGTTCACTCAAAAGATTTGTTGTACGTTTTAATTCCAGACAGTCTGAAAATTTCCCCAGCTCCAAGGGAAATGAACATAAAAAAAATAAAATGTATCTGATATCTAATGTATCCGGAAGTGTTCAAGGCCAGGTTAGATGGGGCTTTGAGCAACCTAGTCTAGTGGAATGTGTCCCTAGTAGTGGGGTTGGAATTAGATGATCCTTAAGGTCCTTTCCAATCCAAACCATTCTATGATTCTATAACCTAAATATTGAAAAACTTCTTACAGTATGCAAAGTACAAAGCAATATTGGCAATACCACAAGTCTTTCAGATAAAAATATCTTGATTTGGGGAAAAGATAACCTGGAAAAAATAACAAAGTGGTTATGCATTCATTAACTGTAATTCTCTTGCAAGCTCACTTGACAGGGCCAGAAAACCAATAAAGAACAAAGAAAATATTGAACTAACAATCGAAATATTTCAGAATAATACCTGACATTTCCTGTTAAATGTGGAAGAGCTGACCATGAGTCAGCAATGTGCTCTTGTGGCCAAGAAGGCCAACGATATCCTGCAGTGAATTCAGTAGATTGTTGTCAGCAGGTCAAGAGAAGAGATCCTCCCCCTCTACTCAGCCCTGGTGTGGCCATATCTGTAGTATTGTGTTCAGTTCTGGGCTCTACAGTACCAAAGGGATGTGAAACTACTGGAGTGAGTCCAGAGGAGGGCTACTAATATGATTAGAGGACTGGAGCACCTGTCATACAAGGACAGTCTGAGAGAACTGGGCCTGTTTCACCTGGAGAAGAGAAGACTGAAGGGAGACCTCATCGGTGTATAAAAATATCTTAGGGGAAGGTGTCAAGAAGATGGAGATGGCCTCTTTTCAGCTATGCCCAATGAGAGGACAAGAGGCAATGAGCACAAACTGAAGCACAGGAAGTTCCATCTGAATATGAGAGGACATTTCTTTACTGTAAGGGTGACAGAGCACTAGCACAGGTTGTCCAGAGAGGCAGTGGAGTCTCCTTCTCTGAAGATATTCAAAACCCACCTGGATGCCATCTTGTGCAATGTGCTCTGCTTGGCAATGTGCCTCCTGCTTGGCAGGGGGCTTGCACAAGATCTTCAGAGGTCCCTTCCAACCTCAGCCATTCTGTGATTCTGTGAGTTAGACAGCTTTCTCCTCTAAAAGCAGCAAAGCTTTTTATGGAAAATTTTTGGATGGAATTCTGTTTCTGTTAATTAAGGAGAATGATACCTGATAGAACTGATTTTTAAGAAATGATCATATATAAAACAAAACATCAGTTTAACTGCTAGTAAAAGAAAAAGACAGCTTTCGAGTCATTTTTGATAGCAAACTGCAAACATACCTTTTGTTTTTAAACCACTGTGTATCTTTCCCAGAATGACAAGTCTTCCAATTTAACCTGTATCTCACATCAGGAAGCAAAGGATTTTGCCTTTTCCTTTCTCTTTAGTGTAGTGTTTTCCAGTGGTTACTCAGCAAAATCAACAGGGCACTTACAATTAGGGTAGGTGAGATATTTTCAATCAAAATTCCTTTACATATCACTATGTATTACAATGTTTTGGTCATCATCTGAAAACAGATTCTGAATTCCTCAAAATAGTTCAAAAACACACACAGATCTACTTCATGTATAAACAGTTCAAGAACTATCTAATATCAAACATATTTGTTTCTTATAGTGGTATTTTTATATCACTTTTATTTCATCAATTAATCTTCTTCTTCTGGATGGCACTCTAAAAGCATTCAAAATAGTTGTGAAAATATTGATTTTATTCAAAAACTTCTATTCCACATATTTTCCTTACATTTTCCTGCCACAGTGTTGACTGCAAACGAATGTATCAACTCTAATATCTGATAGACAATAAAGATTGGTGTAAATTAAATAAATAAAGCATTGTTAAAAATTTAAATATACACACAGTATCATTCTACATGTACTGCTTACTTGTACTGCACCTGATGCAAGATATTAAGCTGAAAGAGATTATAGATGTCATTTGCTGTGACAATTTAGCAATATAAACAACGGATCATCTCTTAGTCAATCCTGAGATTAATAAATTGCACTTCTCATACATTTCTGTCTGAATTTAAGAAGAGATTGGACTGTGAACTTAGGCACATGGTCTGAACTTTTGGGTAGACCTGTGCGGTGTCGAGAGTTGGACTTGATGATCCTTAAGGGTCCCTTCCAACTCAGGATATTCTATGATTCTATGATTCTATGATTCTATGATTTATCTTTATATTTCTTTCTCTGTTTATTTTCAACTACCATTCTTTGAGGAAATCTAGATTCTTCAAAAATATCTATGCTTTGAAGTATTTCCACCTACAAAGTGAAAACTGTATTCTCTATACAACTTTTGACAATTTACTTAATACTATTGCCAAGAGTGGATAATATTATTTATGAAATTTAAATATGCACTGTGTTGCATATCTTAACAAGTCTGAAATGAGAATTTATGCAGAATGCTTTTGTTAAATAAACAACATACTTTAAAATCTGCTACCTGGTCAAGAGAAGTGGTTTTCCTGCTCTACTGTGTGCTGGTGTTGCCTCACCTCGAATATGGTGTGAAGTTTTAAGCATCCCTCATATTATATAAAACTGTTAGAGAGTGTCCAAAGGAGGGTAACGGTGAAGGGTCTGGAGGGGAAGATGTTTGAGAGCAGCTGAGGTCACTTGGTTTGTTCAGCTTGAAGAAGAGAAGACTGAGAGACCTCATCATGGTCTACAGCTTCCTTACAAGGGGAACAGAGGGGCAGGCACTGATCTCTTCTATCTAGTCACCAGCAGTAGGACACAAGGGAATGGCAGCAGGGGTTCAGACAGTATATCAGTGTCGTGGTTCCGCTCGAGTGGGCAGCCGAGCTCCACCACAGCCGCTCTCTCACTCCCCCTCCTCAAAGAGGAATGGGGAGAAAATATGTGAAAAGGGCTCAAAGGGTTGAGACAAGGATGAGAAAATCACTCAGTAATTATTTTAACGGGCAAAACAGACTCGGCATAAGGAGATAGTAACATTTATTGCCTATTACTAACAAGCGAGAGAAGTGAGAAAACAAAGGAAAAAAAAAAAAAAACAAAAGCATCTTCCCCCCCATCCACCCTCTTCCACCTCCTCCCCCAGAGCGGCGCAGGGGAATGGGGGAATGGGGGTTATGGTCAGTCTACAGCACTTCTTCTCTGCCGCTCCTTCTCGGTCACTCTCGTCCCCTGTGCTGTGGGGTCCCACCCACGGGATGCAGTCCTTGATGAACTGATTCAGCGTGAGCTTCCCACAGGCAGCAGCTCTTCCAGAGCTGCTCCAGATATGGGTCCATACCACGGGGTCCATCCCTCAAGAGCAAACTGCTCCAACCTGTGTCCCCCACGGGCAGCAGCTCCTTCCAGGTCACCTGCTCCTGTGTGGGCTCCTCTCCACGGGCTACAGGCCCAGCCCGGAATCTGCTCCGGCAGGGGTCTTCCACAGGCGGCAGCCTCCGTCGGTGCAGGGCCACCTGCTCCACCGTGGTCTCCTCCACAGGCTGCAGCATGGAACCCTGCTCCACCGTGGTACTCCATGGGCTGCAGGGGGACATCCTGCTTCACCATGGTCCTCACCACAGGCTGCAGGGGACTTCTGCTCCGGCGCCTGGAGCACCTCTCCCCCTCCTTCTTCACTGACCTTGACACCTGCAAGGCTGTTCCTCACTCCTTTCACTCTCCCAGCTGCTGTGTGGCACAGCGTTTTCTTTCCCTGTCTTAAAGATGCTCTCACAGAGGCACAAAACAACATCACTTATTGGCTCAGCTCTGGAAAACAATGGGGCCCTTCCCAAACATGGGGCAGCTTCTAGATCTTTCTCACAGAAACCACCCCTATGGCTCCCTGCTACCAAATCTTTGTCACGTAAACCCACTACAATCAGCTGTAGATGTTTGGAGGAAGTTTTTAATCTGAGGGTTAGAGGCACTGGAACTGGTTGCCGAAAGAAGTTGTGGATGCTCTATTCCTGGAAGTGTTCAGGGTCAGGTTGAACTTGCAACCAGATCTAGTGGATGGTTTTCCTGCCCATTGCATGGGGTTTGTAACTAGGTGATCTTTAAGCTCTCTTTCAACTCAATACATTCTATATATTAAATGGTTTTATAGAAATAAATATAATTTATCTAACAACTTCGGTAATTTCACAGGGAGAATTTACAGAATCATCTAGGTTGGAAGAGACCTCCAAGATCATCTGGTCACAGGTCAAACCTGTGACCTAACACTAACAAGTCCTTCAAATTCAACTCTGAGGTATGCTTTCTTAAGACTTCATAAAACCAGATTATTTTTGCTTCTGTCTGTCCATATAAACTAATAATAATCAAAGATTAACCAGAATCAATAAAATAACTTGTGTAAATAGCTGTCCATGAACAAGTCTACAAAAAGTTCAAGATTATAACTTTCACATTTTAATATACATAAATATATACTGTAGCTTGTCTGTATTTATTTCTAATCTAATAACAGAATAAAAGTGTTAAACATAACATGTAGAGCTTAAACGATATATTATAGACAAAGCAGCGTCATCTGAGTTCTTTCACAGTTATAACACATTTGTGATGCCTTTTCCTGGCTGATGTGACACCAGTTCAGTATGTTATATAAATCAACTTTGTTGAAAATTAAACAGTACAGGTCATTGTAAGTGATTCAATGAGCAAAGTGAGCATTTTGCAAGACCTATTGCATGCACTGGCTAAACAAACACACACACACACACAAATAAATAAATGAATAAATAAATAAAATCAGTTGTTTTTTGACATAAATTTTACTCTATGCCAACTAAAGAAATTTATTCTGAAGCTGGGTTAATATTTGTCTATTTCCCAAATCATGTGTAGAGGAAGAAGATAGATAGCAGGTGTAATAGACTGCATCCTAAATAGGATAGCTCAGTAAAGTGTGCTTTCTTTTATCATTCAATAAGAAGAGCGTGGTGTTTCTGATTCAGTCCCTTCAGTTTTTGAAAGCACAAACAAGTATTCATTATTTATAATACACCACATTGTGATGTAAGCATGTCTTGTAGGTGTTTCAGCTCACTGACCTTGGAAAAGTGTCCTATTAGAACGGAAAAGCACATTTGCATTTCCTCTTATAAAAAATGCCACTGAGCATGCTTTACTTTTTACCACTGGATGTCTGGAAAACAGTACATATCTTCCATTTTCCAATAGCTTATTTCTTACATGTCAGGTAATATCCCTTTCATAATGTCCATAAAGAAACAAACAAAACCAAATAAAGTGACAAAAAATGATAAACAATGTTGTATGCTTTCCTTATTATCTGTTATTCTCCCCACAGAAAATGGTGCTGTTGCATACTAATATAATCACATTGCATTGATTAATAATAGAAATTCAGACTTCATTTGAAAATGTTAATGAATCATTGAAAAGTAATGATTATTCATTGTATCACTGCGCTGATGATTATTCATCACCATCTGAAAAAAGTCTGATCTCATTTACATTTAAGATATTTCAAAATAGTTAATATCACTATACCAGTTTAACATATTATTATTATTATATTATAATTATAGAGTTGTTATGTATTAGTATAAATTAGTATTATTAGTAGCATAGCTTATTATTTTCCAGAAATTCCATTAGATCTTTTCTTGTAATTTACCTGTTAACATTGAAGATGTATTAAATAAAACAGTATCCTCTTTCAATGTGATATTAAAAACACAATCAACATTTCACTGAATTAAATAATTTCAGAACGCTGACCACATTTTCATATAATATTGTCCTGGTTTCAGTTAGAACAGAATTAATTTTCTTCCTAGTAGCTGGTGGAATGCTGTGTTTTGGCTTAGGATGAGAAGAGTGCTGATAACACCCCAATGTTTTAATTGTTGCAGAGCAGTGCTTATACCAAGCCAAGGACACCTCAGACTTTTGCTCTGTCCTGCCAACAGGCAGGCTGGGGGTGCAGTAAGAGCTGGGAGGGGACAGACCCAGGACAGCTGACCCGAACTAGCCAAAGGGGTATTCCATACCATCTGACGTCATGCTAAACAATATATAGGGGTGGCTAGCCGGGGGGAGGGGGCCGGACTGCTCGGGGTTAAGCTGGGCATCGGTCAGCGGGTGGTGAGCAATTGCATTGTACATCACTTGTTTGTACATATTATTAGTAGTAGTACTATTATCATCATTGTATTATTATTATTATTGTTATTATTTTCCTGTCTTATTAAACTGTCTTTATCTCAACTCACGGGCTTCACTTTCCATTTCTCTCCCCCGTCCCAGAGAGGGAGGGGGGAGGGTGAGCAAACGGCTGCGTGGTGTTTAGCTGCCAGCCGGGTTAAACCACGACAGTCTTTTTGGCGCCCAACGTGGGGCTCGAAAGGTTGAGATAACGGCAGATCTGATCAGAGTGTGTTAAACTAAAATTGGTATAAGTATTAGACCTGCTTAATAGTCACTTGTCATAATGCTGATTGCTTTAATCTCAACTGTGCTGCGCCTGTTTTCCAAATTGAGTATTATAGCATGTTATTTTCTGTATGTGCTCTCTGTCATGTTATTTATCCTCTCCGGGCCCTGGTTTCAGACCATTATGGTACTGTGTGTTGTATCAGTGGCTTATGAGATGATGAAATATCTGGCCATGACTCTAACCTGGTATTTGTACTCAGTAACATCTTCGATTCTATACTTTGGAAACTGTATTTTGGAAACTATTAGCAATTATATCTGTTGCCTTTTTTCATTAGGGAGTCAATCTATGGAGGGGAAAGGGGAAGATAATTTTTCTTACTTGATCACTCTCCCTTTCTCCTTCACCACCCCTGTACCCTCCTTGATCACTCTCCCTTCCTCCTTCACCACCCTCTTATCCTCCGAGTTTATTACAATAGCTCTCCAAGATATTGAATATCCTTGGGATACTCAGACCAGCATAGTCCTGTTGTTCTGCCTCCTGAATGCGCTTCAGGTTCTGCTTAAAGTTAAACAACTACTTAGGAAGCTCATCCGGAGATCTGCCCGGAGGCAGTATAGTTGTGGGTGGCAGGGAGTATGGGAGGATATGGGCAGGCATCTAGACCAGTTGGCACCCCCAGTGTTTTGGAAATTCACCCCTGAACAAGTGCAAAATCCTCAAAAACTGGCAGAATGCTTGAATAAAAGGTGTCGCGATTCGGGAAGTTCCAAAGTAACACAAATCATTGTAACATGCTGGGGCCTGGCTCATGCCATCAAGCTATAAAGGACCAGAGCCCATCTATATTTGTGGAGTGACAGGGGGATCTCAGCAGTTGACTGTATTGGAGGCTGAAGTGAGTCTGACTGGGAATGAGTGGGAAAAGCACCGTATTGTGACTGGCCCGGATGCTCCATGTATCCTTGGCATAGACTATCTCAGAAGAGGATATTGCAAGGACCCAAAAGGGTTCCGGTGGGCTTTTGGTATAGCTGCCTTAGAGACAGAGGGCATTAAACAATTATCTACCTTGCCTGGTCTCTCAGAGGACCCCTCTGTTGTGGGGTTGCTGAGGGTCGAAGAACAGCAAGTGCCAATTGCTACCACAACTGTGCACCGGAGGCAATATCGCACTAACCGGGACTCCCTGATTCCCATCCATAAGCTAATTCGTCAATTGGAGAGCCAAGGAGTGATCAGCAAGACTCATTCACCTTTCAATAGTCCCATATGGCCAGTGCGAAAGTCTAATGGCGAGTGGAGACTAACAGTGGACTATCGTGGCCTGAACGAAGTGACGCCACCACTGAGTGCTGCAGTGCCGGACATGCTGGAACTTCAGTACGAACTTGAATCGAAGGCAGCCAAGTGGTACGCCACAATTGATATCGCTAATGCATTTTTCTCCATCCCTCTAGCAGCAGAGTGCAGGCCACAGTTTGCTTTCACTTGGAGGGGAGTCCAATATACTTGGAATTGTCTGCCCCAGGTGTGGAAACACAACCCTACCATTTGCCATGGATTGATACAGTCTGCACTGGAGCAGGGGGAAGCTCCTGAACACCTGCAGTACATCGATGACATTATTGTGTGGGGTGACACAGCAGAGGAAGTTTTCGAGAAAGGAAAGAAAATAGTCCAAATCCTTCTGAAAGCCGGTTTTGCCATAAAACAAAATAAAGTCAAAGGACCTGCACGAGAGATCCAGTTTTTAGGAATAAAATGGCAAGATGGACGTCGTCAAATCCCAATGGATGTGATCAACAAAATAACAGCTATGTCTCCACCAACTTGCAAAAAAGAAACACAGACTTTCCTAGGTGTTGTGGGGTTTTGGAGAATGCACATCCCAAATTACAGTCTGATTGTAAACCCGCTCTACCAAGTAACCCGTAAGAAGAATGAATTTGAATGGGGCCCTGAACAATGAAAAGCCTTTGAACAAACTAAGCAGGAAATAGTCCATGCAGTAGCCCTTGGGCCAGTTCGAACAGGACCAGATGTAAAGAATGTGCTCTACACTGCAGCCGGGGAGAATGGCCCCACCTGGAGCCTCTGGCAGAAAGAACCTGGGGAAACTCGAGGTCGGCCCCTGGGGTTTTGGAGCCGGGGATACAGAGGGTCTGAGGCCCGCTATACTCCAACTGAAAAGGAGATACTGGCAGCATATGAAGGAGTTCGATCTGCTTCAGAGGTGGTCAGTACTGAAGCGCAGCTCCTCCTAGCACCCCGATTGCCGGTACTAGGCTGTATTAACCATTTGTAATTTCAATGAAGTTTCCAAGACTTCCAATTCCTGTAGAATACCATGTCAAAATCTAGCATGTGATCACAGTTAATTCTCTGTAAAATGACAGTGTGACATGAAACTCATTAATTTGAAAACAGGCTGCATTATTTTAGGGTTGCTTGACTATACTATTTCTGAAAACAAACAAGCAAACAAACAAACAAACAAAAACTTCCTCCTTATTCTCTATCACAGAGCACCGCAGCAGTGATAGCTTAGAATTAAGCTAGTAGAAACAATATACATTCAGATATATTTTAGGTTTTAGGCCTTAAACAAAGGGTCCATTCACAGAACCTGCATACCAGTATAAACACCTAATTCTATTTTTGAGGTTTAACTTAGATCCCATTGAGCATCTGAACAGATGCATAGAGGCACAAATTTCTGGCATCTGTCCCGTCAGGCCTGTCTGGAAACAATTAAATCCTGTCACTGCTTGGCAGGTTGGTGCCTGACTTATGCCTGAGATCATCATTCTCTACTAGCCTGCTGAGGGACTCAAAATTAGATGTGGTTATATACTCATTTGGTTTAAGGTCTCTACAAAACACAACTAAAACAATGTTCTGTGTTCAATGTTCAATGTTCTTCTCTCTCTTTTCTTTTTCTGTTTTCTTCTTTCTCTTTCCTAGTTTCCTGAAGACATATCTCAAAACCAAATATTACTTCAAGGATGTGTGAGACTTCAAAGACCCCATCTCATAGCACTTACAGCATCTCATTTTTTCTTGGTGGAAAAAAGGCAATTATTACCTCAGCTTTAGTACACAGAATTACATTAATTGCTTCTGCATGGTCTCACAAATTTTAATTATTCTATGCAGCCTTGCAGGCAGCTGTGTAGGCCTCATGCAACCTTTCCCAGTTGCTGAAATAAGATCTTACACTTTTGTAGTGGGTTTACGTGGCAAGGTTTTGGTAGCAGGGAGCCATAGGGGTGGTTTCTGTGAGAAAGATCTAGAAGCTGCCCCATGTTTGGGAAGGGCCCCATTGTTTTCCAGATCCGAGCCAATAAGCGATGTTGTTTTGCGCCTCTGTGAGAGCATATTTAAGACAGGGAAAAAACGCTGCGCCACACAGCAGCCGGGAGAGTCAAGGGAGTGAGAAAACAGCCTTGCACCAAGGTCAGTGTAGAAGGAGGGGGAGAGGTGCTCCAGGCGCCGGAGCAGAAGTCCCCTGCGGCCTGTGGTGAGGACCATGGTGAAGCAGGATGTCCCCCTGCAGCCCATGGAGTACCACGGTGGAGCAGGGTTCCACGCTGCAGCCCGTGGAGGAGACCACGGTGGAGCAGGTGGCCCTGCACCGACGGAGGCTGCCGCCTGTGGAAGACCCCTGCAGGAGCAGATTCTGGGCCGGACCTGTAGCCCGTGGAGAGGAGCCCACACAGGAGCAGGTGATCTGGCAGGAGCTGCTGCCCGTGGGGGACCCAGGTTGGAGCAGTTTTCTCCTGAGGGATGGACCCCGTGGTACGGACCCATATCTGGAGCAGTTCTGGAAGAGCTGCTGCCTGTGGGAAGCCCATGCTGAATCAGTTCATCAAGGACTGCATCCCGTGGGTGGGACCCCACAGCACAGGGGACGAGAGTGACCGAGAAGGAGCGGCAGAGAAGAAGTGCTGTAGACTGACCATAACCCCCATTCCCCCATTTCCCTGCGCCGCTCGGGGGGAGGAGGTGGAAGAGGGTGGATGGGGGGGAAGGTGCTTTTGTTTTTTTTTTTTCCTTTGTTTTCTCACTTCTCTCGCTTGTTAGTTGTAGGCAATAAATCTTACTATCTCCTTATGCCGAGTCTGTTTTGCCCGTTACAATAATTATTGCGTGATTTTCTCGTCCTTATCTCAATCCTTGAGCCCTTTTTCACATATTTTCTCCCCATTCCTCTTTGAGGAGGGGGAGTGAGAGAGCGGCTGTGGTGGAGCTCGGCTGCCCACTCGAGCGGAACCACGACAACTTTCCAAAGGGCACAGGTCTCTGAATTTCATATGTACTTGCACATATAACATGCAGTAAGCAAGTCATGTTTATGATGAGGACTGGACTGTTTGATACAATCCTTTTCTTAGATTTTCCTCTTTCTGAGTTCTTGCTCTGAGTCAGCAAATCCACTATTTTGAGGTTTGTGATGAAGATGATGGATAATATGAAGGGAGAATAAAATAGTTCTGGCTTCCAATTACTATGCTATGTTTCTCAGCTAGAGTAATCCATCTTAGAAGAGACATAGTCCCTGTAAAAGCAATAAAGAACACAAAAATAAGTGTAAATCATAAAGGATGAGAGGAGAAAGGTGAAATTTTGTAGACAGGAAAAAAAAAAAAAAAGTAAAAAAAAAAAAAAAGAAACAAACAAAACAAACAAACAAACAACTTACAACAGTAAACTATAATAGTTCTACTTTCCTGATATACTTAATTGACTGGCTGATGTGGTTTTAATTCTCCAGACTTGTGTCTTGGTCAAAGTTTCTTACACATGAGCATGTGCCTTCTCCTTACTGCAGAAAAAGACATATAGAACTGGCTAATTAATATCAAATGAGAAATCACATTACCCCAGATCTGCAGACTGTTTTATTTTACTTTGGTCTCCAGATTTCTTTTTTCCCAATCCAATGATTTGATTATGCTTGACAATGCTATTTGGTACTCTTGATTTTGTGTTGCATAGAGTGAAAAGGAAATAATTATACTACAATTATAAAGAAAGACATACTGGCTTATGTCATATTGTGTCATATTTATGTCATATCATATTTAAAACCTCAAAGTGACAGCCAGTGATTCTATTTACCCGTTTTCTTAGTCCAAAGCTATAAGAGATTTAAAAAAGTTTCCCTTTATGAACCCTATATTGAGGTTAAATGGTCAAATACTACTTTATTCCTTGAGATGAAGCAACAAGGTACACAATGAATAACAATTCAAAGACTTCCAATTTAAACACATTAATTAACAATAAGACATTGAATACCAGCAGAAACTTAATAGTCAATTAATGATCCAAGGTTTTGCTCTCAGCTATGAACTCCTACAGCAAATTTATTGGGCAGTGGCTATGGATGCTATTTAAATTGTTTAAAAATAATAATAACTATAAAGTGATTATAGTTTATAAAACAGTGATATAAAGTGATTATAATAAGTATAATGTGATTAGGCATTTCTGGAAGATATAATAATACCATTTGTACCATTTCATATGTTAGTATATAATACATGTTTATAATCCAATATGATACTAAAAGATGTAATATGTTAATTATTTGATTATTATTATTATTTTTTTAATATGTCTCTACAGTGAAAAAGTCTTGGAACTGAATTCAGGAAAAAATTTATATCAAAAGTGTGACTGTAGAATACAGACACCAAGATTTTGTTGTTGTTGTGGATTGGTTTGTTGTTTTTCTTTTTTTTTGTAAATGTTAACCCATTGGAATGAGTTGCTCAGAGAAGTGGTTGAGTCACCATCCCTGGAGGTCTTTAAAAAAAGTTTAGATGTAGAGTTTAGTGATATGGTTTAGAGGACTTGTTTGTGTTAGGTCAGAAGTTGGACTAGGTGATCTTGAGGTCTCTTCCAACCTAGATCATTCTGTGATTCTGTGATTTGAATCCTCTCTATTTATTTATTTATTTTTTAATTATTTGCAGATGTCTGTTTATTAAGGTAGTCAAGATAAATGAGCTTCAAATTCTTCATCAAGTGAAATTACTGCATGGGCTTTTATGTATCTAACCAAGATGAAGAATTAAACAAAATATTGCATAAGCAACTAGAAGTGTTGTGATTGCTAGCACTCATTTTCATGGGAGATTTCAACTTCCCAAACATCTGATGGAAATATAATACAGAGGAGAAAAAAACAGGCTAGGAGATTCTTGAAATGTTGTTAACTTCCTGACACGGGTGGTGACGGAATTGGCTATGAAAGGTGCCCCACATGAATTGTGGTATTTTAACAAGGAACATCTAGAAGGTGATGTGGTGGTTAGAGGCCATCTCGAGCACAGTGATAACAAGAGATGTCTGTCCTTAGTCAAGCAATGAAAGCAGTCAAAAGAACTGCTATTTTGGATTTTTGGAGGGCAGATTTAGGCCTGTTTAGGGATCTGGTAGACAGAATCCCTTGGAATACAGTACTAAAGGGCAATAGAGTCCAGGATGGTTGGACATTCTTCAAGAATTAATTCTTGAAGGCATGGGAGCAGGTCATCTCTATGTGCTGAAAGACAAGCTGACAGGGAAGAAGACCAACCTGGCAGAAAAGAGAGCTTCTTCTTGAACTTGGGGAAAAAACAGAAGAGTAAATGACCTTTAGAAAAAGAAAGACAACTCAAGAGGACTACAAAGATGTTGCAAAGTTATGTAGGAGTAAATTAGAAGGGCCAAAGCCCAGTTAGGATTTAATTTGGCTACTGCAATAGAGAAGGACACAAAATATTTTTATAAATGCATAAACATCAAAAGGAGGTCTAAGTAGTGTTTTCTACTACCGAAGGCACTAAGTGGGGCCTTCACAGTGCCTTCTTTGTGTCAGTCTTTATTAGTAAGCCTGATTGTTCTTTGGGTACCCAGCCTACTGAGCTGGAAGACAGAGACAGCAAGCAGTATTAAAGCCTATGTAATCCAAAGGGAAATGGTTAGTGACCTACTACTCCACTTGAACACACACAGAGCCAGATAGAGCCACACAAAAGCATTGAAGGAGCTTGCAGAAGTGCTCACCAAGCTGTTTTCAATAATTTTTTCAATAAATTCTTGCTAACCAGGGAGATCCCAGCTGACTGGAGATTGGTGAATTTGATGCCAATACACGTGAAAGGAAGGAAGGAGGATTTAGGGAATTACACAATCACAGAATCACAGAATCACAGAATTTCTAGGTTGGAAGAGACCTCAAGATCATCAAGTCCAACCTCTGACCTAACGCTAACAGTCCCCACTAAACCATATCCCTCAGCTCTACATCTAAACGTCTTTTAAAGACTTGCAGGGATGGTGACTCCACCACTTCCCTGGGCAGCCTGTTCCAATGTCTAACAACCCTTTCGGTAAAGACGTTCTTCCTAAGATCCAACCTAAAACTCCCCTGGTGCAACTTAAGCCCATTCCCCCTCGTCCTGTCTCCAGGCACGTGGGAGAACAGACCAACCCCCACCTCGCTACTGCCTCCTTTAAGGTATCTGTAGAGAGCAATAAGATCGCCCCTGAGCCTCCTTTTCTCCAGGCTGAACAAGCCCAGCTCCCTCAGCTGATCCTCGTAGGACTTGTTCTCCATACCCCTCACCAGCTTTGTCGCCCTTCTCTGGACTCGCTTAAGCACCTCGATGTCCTTCTTGTAGCAAGGGGCCCAAAACTGAACACAGTACTCGAGGTGCGGCCTCACCAGACCAGAGTACAGGGGGAAAATTACCTCCCTAGCCCTGCTGGCCACACTGTTTCTTATGCAAGCCAGGATGCCGTTGGCCTTCTTGGCCACCTGAGCACACTGCTGGCTCATATTCAGCCGACTATCAACCATCACTCCAAGGTCCTTCTCTGCCTGGCAGTTCTCCAACCACTCATCTCCCAGCCTGTAGCTCTACTTGGGGTTATTGCGCTCCAGGTGCAGGACCCGGCACTTGGCCTTGTTGAACTTCATGCAGTTGACCTCAGCCCATCGGTGCAGCCTATCCAGATCCTCCTGCAGAGCCTTCCTACCCTCGAGCAGATCGACACACTCACCTAACTTGGTGTCATCTGCAAACTTACTGAGGGTGCACTCAATGCCCTCATCCAGATCATCGATGAAGATATTAAAGAAGACCGGCCCCAGGATTGTGCCCTGGGGAATGCCACTAGTGACTGGACTCCTACTGGATTTGACTCCATTTACCACGACTCTTTGGGCCCGGCTATCCAGCCAGTTTCTAACCCAACGAAGCGTGCACCAGTCCAAGCCAAGAGCAGCCAGTTTCTTGAGGAGAATGCTGTGGGAGACGGTGTCAAAAGCCTTGCTGAAGTCAAGGTAGACCACATCCACAGCCTTTCCCTCATCCTCCCAGCGCGTCACTTGGTCATAGAAGGAGATCAGGTTTATCAAGCAGGATCTGCCTTTCATAAACCCATGCTGAGTGGCCTGATCGCCTGCTTGCCCTGCAAGTGCCACGTGATGACTCTCAGGAGGATCTGCTCCATGAGCTTCCCTGGCACTGAGGTCAAACTGACAGGCCTGTAGTTTCCCGGGTCAGTCCTCCGGCCCTTCTTGTAGATGGGCGTCACATTTGCTAGCTGCTAGTCAACTGGGACCTTCCCCCGATAGCCAGGACTGTTGATAAATGATGGTAAGCGGCTTGGCCAGCTCCTCTGCCAGTTCTCTCAGTACCCTCAGGTGGATCCCATCCGGCCCCATCGACTTGTGCACATCCAAGTGCCGTAGCAGGTCACCAAACAGTTCTTCGTGGATAGTGAGGGCCACATCCTGCTCCCCATTCCCTTCCACCAGCTCAGGGTCCTGGGTATCCAGAGAACAACCGGTATTGCTGCTAAAGACTGAGGTGAAGAAGGTATTAAGCACCTCCGCCTTTTCCTCATCTCTTGTAACTAAGTTTCCCCCTGCATCCAGTAAAGGATGGAGATTCTCCTTAGTCCTCCTTTTTGTGTTGATGTATTTATAAAAACATTTTTTGATATCTTTAACGGCGGTAGCCAGATTGAGCTCCAGAAGAGCTTTGGCCTTTCTAATTTTGTCCCTGCACAGCCTTGTTACCTCCTTATAGTCCTCCCTAGTGGCCTGCCCACTTTTCCAAAGCTTATAAACCCTCTTTTTTCTCCTAAGATCAAGCCACAATTCTCTGTTGAGCCAGGCTGGTCTTCTTCCCCGCCAGCTCGTCTTTGGGCACGTGGGGACAGACCATTCCTGCGCCATTAAGATTTCCCTCTTGAAAAGCGTCCAACCTTCCTGGACTCCTCTGCCCTTCAGAACTGCCTCCCAAGGGACTTTACCAACCAGTGTCCTCAGCAGCACAAAGTCAGCCCTTCGGAATTCCAATATAGCGGTTTTACTGGTCCCCTTCCTGGCCTCGCCAAGAATAGAGAACTCCACCATTTTGTGGTCACTCAGCCCAAGACAGCTCCTGACAACCTGTCAGTGTGACCTCATTGTCAGGGAAGGACATGGAGCAGATCATTCTGAGTGCCACCATACAACCAAGTGATCAGATTCAGTTCAGCATTGGAGTTCAAACCCTCAGTTCAGGGTTTACGGAAGTCTGATCCTACTTGACTAAACTGACCTCCTTCTACAATACAATAAACCACTTAGTGATTGAGGGAAAGGCTGTAAATGTTATTTACTTGGATTTAGCAAAGGATTTGATGCCTTTTTCTCCAGCATTCTCCTAGAGAAAATGTCTGTTCACAGCTTAGGAAAAAGTAATATCTACTAGGTAAAAAAAAATGTCCAGACAACCATGCCCGAAAAGTCAATATGAATGGTTTCAAATCCAGTTGGTGACTGGTCACAAGTGGTGCTGCCCAGGGCTTAATACTGGGACCAGTTTTGTTTAATATCTTTAACAATTATATTGACAAGGGAATTGAGTGAGAAAGTTTGCAGATAGTACTGACTCAGCTGAGAGTGTTGATCTGCTTGGGTTCTGTGGAGGGATCTGGATAGGCTTGATTGATAGGTTTCATCCAGATGTACGTTACCCAGATAGATAAGTGCTGGTCACTGTACTTGGGTCCTAACAATCCCATGCAGTGGTATAGGCTTGAGGAAGAATGGCTGGCAAAAAGGATCTGGGGGTGTTTGTAAACAGCTAGCTGAATGTAAGCCAGCAGTGTGCTCAGGTGGCCAAAGCCAATAACATCCTGGCTTGTATCAGAAATAGTAAGCAGAACTAGGGAAGTGATTGTTCGTATGTACTCAGAGCTAGTGAGACAGTATCTTGAGTACTGTGTTCAACTGTTAGCCCCTCACTACAAGAAGGACATAAAGATACTGGAACATGTTCAGAGAAGAGTTATGAAGCTGCTGAAAAGGCAAAAAAAGAAGACACATGAGTAACTGAGGGAAATATATTTGTTTAGTCTGGGGATAAGGAGGGGTCATTGTTCTCTACAACTACCAGAAAGGGTGGATGTTGCTCTCTTTTCTCAGGTGACGGGTGATAGAACACAGGGAAACTGTTTCTAGAATGTCAGGGGATGTTTAGAATAGATATCAGGAAGAAGTTAACAGAAGAGTGGTCAGGCATTAGAACAAGCCACCCAGGGAAGTGGTGATGTTGCCATCCCTGGAGGTAAAGAATCATGTGGATGTGGTGCTTAGGGTCATGGGTTAGTGGTGATTTTAGTAGTGGTAGGTGATGGTTGGACTTGAAAAGCTACCTAGTAAAACAAAAGACACTTGTCTTGTTCAGATAACGTTTTAGGGAGGAGGGTGATATTACTTACACCTTTTAGCTCGTTATGAAATAATTACCAAATATATCTAGCTACCACATGAAAATCTGTAGGCATGCACACTGGTATGGTTAATTGTGTACCACTGAGAACTAATATTAATAAATAAATAAATAAGGCTTCACATATCATCTTACTGAGGACACTACATAGAAAGCAAAACAATCATATTTATTTATTTGTTGGAAGGGCTTACTAATATTGAATCAATATCAATGGATTGCACTTCATAAATGGACAAAGACTAAAAACCAAGACAATAATTGTAGCACAAGTCAAATAAAAGGTTTAAATATACGTAGGGTATTTAAGTACACTGAAACTAGACATGGCTGAGACTCAGAATAAATCTAATGGAAAAAAGCATTGACAAACTTAATCTTGATGTAAGAAGTGGTTATCAACGTCTGTCTTTCCCTTTTCTCTACTTTTGACTCATGTGGTTTAGGAATGCTTCTAGTTTCACAGAGAGCAGCAACAGATCTGCTGTTAGCCCCTTCACACACTTGCTCTGTCTTGTCTTCATTTTCACAGCAGTGTATCACCTCTTTGCCATGTGGGATCAGGTCATCCAAGAAAGCTGTGGAGCTTCACCAGCATCAAGGAATGCTGTAGTGAGTGCACAAAAAAGGAAGCTATTGCAACAAAACTGCAGGCAGATTAAACTCTCTCTAGG